>NC_090375.1:83808401-84433401 GCF_036365525.1 Heterodontus francisci | reverse complement strand
TACCCACCTCAGCTGTAGGAGTCAGGATGATGTAACTGCCCCTATCTCGTGATGGTTCAATGCTGCTCTCAGGGAAAACATGAATGATGTGAGGGTGCTGGAAAAAGAAGCACATTTTATTTTAATGAACATAAAGCAGGCCATTTAAGCCCAGCTGTTCCCTGCTAGTGCTTATGCTACTCCCGCGCCTTCCCATCCGCTCCCATTTAATCCTGCCTACCACTATCAGCATCACCTTCCATTTCTTTCGCTCATATCTACCTTTGCCTTGAAGCAACACTGAGGATGGAGAACGGTGTGGTTACACTCCCACCTCACGAGTTGTGTACACAGCAAGAGCATTCACATTTGTGCTACCACTGGACACGGCATGCTTGTTTCTTTTAGTGCTCAGTCTCTTCTTGCTGAATGTTCCCCAAGTGCTTGACCTCTTTGGACACCCTCTCTGCTTGACAGGCAGCAGCTGGCAATTGCGGAGTCTCACAAGGCTCTGCATGGTTGTTTCAAGGGCGGATGGGGAAACAGGTGGCTGTGTGTCCATGTGCATGGCTCTGATGGATGCAGGAGCAGGTGGCTGTGTGTCCATGTGCACTGCTCTGATGGGTGCAGGAACAGAGCAATTTACAACAGGGACTGGAGCACATGTACTGCCTGCACACAGCCTCAGACAATGGAAAGGGTTTTAGTGCAGTGCAGTGGACTGCAGCACATGCAGTGCCCCAGACAATGGACATGTTTTCAGAGCAACTTACAACAGAGACTGGAGCACATGCAATTCCCCAAACAATGGAAATGTTTTCAGAGCAACTTACAACAGGGACAGAACAACTTACCTTGGAGCAATCTCCTCTTTCTGATAAAAAAGCAGACTGAAATCTTCAAAATGACTAAATAATTGCGAGAAAATGCCCAACGAAACCTCTCCTCATTCCACTTTCAGAAACTCGCGCCGAAGCTTGACGCATGCGTGAATATCCGAAGGTTGACGCATGCGTGAATACCCGTTGGCGTTGCACAAAGCGCATGCGCAGAGGCAGACCAGGCGCATTGCCCGAAGATGAACACGTCACGCGGTGACGTCATCTGCGCATGCGCTAACCAGTCCTGGCAAGCCAGAACGCAGTGCATGCGCAGAGAACAGGAGACCGTCTGCGCATGTGCACACCGCGGCGCAGCCTGATGATGTCAGTGGGGGCCAGCGTTGTCAGGAATCACTTTGAAACTAAAATGTATTACCTGCTGGACACAGCAAAGCATGAACAATAGAACACATGTCTTTGAATGCCTGAGTCATTTTCTTATAAAAAGTAGCCACATCAGAGTGACTGTGCTGCAGCTATGTAAAGAAGGACGGGGACTGGTCATCACAGGTCCAGGCCTACATTCAACATTGGTAATGACCAGCTGTGTGGATGATTGTAAGTTTTTCAGTCAAATCTTGCAGGGGTTTGTACTGTGGGGGCTGCAGTCGGAAGAAGGATCAAGATTGGTCATTTTGACTCAGGACCTACATTCAACACCGGGACTGACGGGCCATGTGGGTGATTGTAAGTGTTCTCAGCCAAATCGTAGTGGTCTTGGTCTGATGGTTTGGGAAAAAGCGTAGTGTTTTGCCCGTACTTGTGGTTCAGCCAAATCATAGTGATTTTGGTCTGAGGGTTTTGAGACAAAAGCGTAACTTTTTGTGTGAAATTTGTAATTTTGAGCCAAGTTGTAGTGACTTTGTTTGGGTAACTGGGAATAGTGGTCAAATCGCTGAAGGGTTCAGCTGGGAATTGGGGTGTCAATTTTAAGTTACTGCAGGAGGTTTTGTACTGAGGACAGTTTTGTTTTATTTCTATTTCAACTGACCATAGAGGTGTCTGTATAAGGGATATTATTTGATTCAATAAAACAACAATTCACAGTTAAGTCAAACCCTGTGCCATGTGCAATTTTGTTCTTGTAATTCCTAAAGTCCAAGAACTGTAGTAAGTGGGTACGGGAATGGAACCTCTTACAACACGAGGACAGCAGGTGTGAAATGAGAGGCACAGAGCCACAAGAAACATTGTGGAGTAGATAATCGGTCTGCTCAAGCAATGGTTCCACTGTCCTGACTGCTCAGCAGACACCTCCAGTACATTTCAGAATGGCATTTGAAGCTCATGGTAGTTTGCTGTATCTCCATAACATTGCCATCATGAAGGTATAACCATTGCCTTTAAGAGTCTAGAGGCCACCTCAGCTGAAGGATGAGCGAGTGGAGGAGGAGTACTGCAGAAGGGAGAAGGAGGAGGAAGAGGGACAGGAGGAGGCAGGGATAATGCATCCTCGACCTCTCTGCTCCAGACTCCATCACAGCATCCCCTTGGACACCATCCAACAATAAAGGTCGCCCACATTTCATTAATATCTTTATCCAGCAACATATCCAACTATACAAACAGAAATGAACTATTCTCCCTTGTACAGGCGTTAGCGTCTCTCTTGTGAGTGCTTTTGTCTGTCCTAGTGTTCCAGCAGCGGCTGCAGCCGGGCTGGTGGAAGGCTGCTTACTTTCACTGGGGGAGACTGCAGATGGCCTTGCAGGGTGCCCTTGAGCAGCTCTGGGCCTTGAGGGCCCTGCTTCGGAATGTATCACCTCGGAATTTGTGTCAGTAGTCTGGGTTGGCTGGCTGAGAGGCAACAGCAAGGGCACTAGTGGAGTGGCAGTGGCAGAAGGCACAATGCCGTCATCCTGAGAGAGTACAGCAGTTTTGTGCTCCACAGAGCCACTCCCACAGGGCGGCACCTCCATGATCCTAGTAATTGTTGGAGGACAGATTGCTGGAATGCTGAGGAAGCCTGCATGCCTTTTGGACACTGATGGCAGCACTCTGACCCTGCACTGCAGCAAGCATGGATCTCATAACTTCCATCTGAGCTTCCACTGCAGCATGAAGACATGAGGTGGCATATGTCTCTACTGCAATGGAAGCTGAGACAGTGGCCACCAGACGCTACATCACAGCTAGGTCTGCCAGTGCTGTCATGCAGTTGACCACCACTGCCACTGTGGAAAGGATGGGCTCCAAGCTCTGTGCAATGCCCTCTGCAATGCTGGAGTCGGACTCTTCCCATTATCCTTGACAGTGACGGAGGCTGTCTGACAGGCCTGCCAATGAACCAAGCATTCTGTTGTGCATGTTCATCTGCATTCTCCTGTATGCTGCCCATCAAAGTACTCATCTGAGTCCCCTGTAGCAGAACTCGTCTATAATCTCATCCTCTGGGGAGCTAACACAGATGTACCCTTTCCCCCAGCCTGTCGGCAGCCCACTCATGTCTGGTAACTTACGTTCTCCCCTTCTGCCCACCTCCATCACTAATGCCTCCAGCATCACATCAGTGAACCTGGGAGCCCTTTCTCTGGCCTGTGTTCTATTTCCCTTGTTCAGATAATAACTCAATACCAGTCTTTAAGTTAGGCACTGTGCCAGTGCGTGAGCTGTTGGCTGCAAATGTGAGATGAAGTGATGGTACTTCCTGATCACTGGTGTGGGATTGCTCTCCCAGTTCCTTCTGGGTGTGCTGTGGCTGGCCAGGGAACAGTTCTTGGTTATCTGAAAGTATAAAAGATGAAGTGGAGGGTTGGGGTGAAGGAGTGGGGCTGGAGTGCCCTGGGTGGTGGTGGAGTGTAAAGCAGGAGGTCCATGGTTACACAATTTGCAGCTTTCATTTCATGCCAGAGGGCAGGATGAGGGTGAAGAGGGAGTTCTGAAGAGGCATAAAGCAGTAACATACAGTCATCCTGGATGGTCTCAGTGATGCCAAATGCTACGGGCTCTGTCGCAGTCGCCCCGTGATGTGGACGTGCTCCTTCAGGCTCAGTGGATGAAGGCGTGCCTTTCCCCTGACCCCAAACCCGAGTTCCCTGCTGCTCCCTCCTGTTATGGGCAACTTTGTCCTGCAAGAGAGAGGGCAGAGTGCAAGCGATTGTGTTGCATTGTGTTTGGGTGATGTACCTGTCATAGCTGGAGCTATGTGCAGACAATGAGAGGCGGGTGTGAGGTTGGCATCATTGGAAGGTGTATGAGGGTGATGTGGAATATGTGACTGTTAGGCTGGAGTCCTGAATGCTAGGGATTTCTGATACGTGAGTGATGGAGATGTGAAGGATGTGAAGGTTTTGGAGAGGGGGTGCAGAAGAGATTTATGAGAATGGTTCCAGGGATGAGGGAGTACTGTGATATGGATAGACTGGAGTAACTGAGGTTGATCTCCTTAGAGCAGAGAAAGATAAGAGGAGATTTGATAGAGGTGTTTAAAATCATTAAGGGCTTAGATAGGATAAATAAAGAGAAACTGTTTCCAATGGCTGAAGCCTCGATAACCAGAGCGCACAGATTTTAGATGATTTGCAAAAGTACCAGAGGTGACAAAAGGAAAATCTGTTTTACAATATCCAGGCTGGGGCTGATAAGTGTCAAGTACCATTCGCACGACACAAGTGCCAGGCAATGACCATCTCCAACAAGAGAGAATCTAACCATCTCCTCTTGACATTCAATGGCATTACCATTGCTGAATCCCCCACTATCAACATCCTAGGGGCTACCATTGACCAGAAACTGAACTGGAGTAGCCATATAAATACCGTGGCTACAAGGGCAGGTCAGAGGCTAGGAATCCTGCAGCGAGTAACTCACCTCCTGACTCCCCAAAGCCTGTCCACCATCTACAAGGCACAAGTCAGGAGTGTGATGGAATACTCTCCACTTGCCTGGATGAGTGCAGCTCCAACAACACTCAAGAAGCTCGACACCATCTAGGACAAAGCAGCCCACTTGATTGGCACCCCATGTACAAACATTCATTCCCTCCACCACCAACGCACAGTGGCAGCAGTATGTACCATCTACAAGAAGCACTGCAGCAACGCATCAAGGCTCCTTAGACAGTACCTTCCAAACCGGTGACCTCTACCACCTAGAAGGACAAGGGCAGCAAATGCATGGGAACACCACCACCTTCAAGGTCCCCTCCAAGTCACACACCATCCTGACTTGGAACTATATCGCCGTTCCTTCACTGTCGCTGGGTCAAAATCCTGGAACTCCTTTCCTCACAGCACTGTGGGTCTACCTACCTCACATGGACTGCAGCGGTTCAAGAAGGCAGCTCACCACCACCTTCTCAAGGGCAATTAGTGATGGGCAATAAATGCTGGCCTGTCCAGCGATGCCCACATCCCAAGAATGAATGAAAAAAAACACAATGAGTGGTTAGGATTTGGAATGCATTGCCTGATAGGGTGATGGATGTAGATTCAATAGCAGCCTTCAAAAGGGAATTGGCTAATTGATAAAAAAAATTGTAGGGATATCAGGAAAGAACTGAGAAATGGGATGAACCGAATTGCTCTCCTAAAGAGCTGAGGAAGATTCAATGGGTCAAATGGTCTCCTTTATTGCTATACTATTCTTTGATCCTATGGTTTGATGTAGCATCAGCAATGTCACAACAGATCTACAAATTTGAGTAAAGGCCTTCAACATATTCAGCAAAGTGGAGTTACCATGGGCTGCAGTTTACCAGGATGGTTGAGGTCCTGCCACCGGGCCCGAAAGTGTGAGGTGACCCCGCTTAGGCCGGTGGTGGGATACAGAGAGACATCTTCCCAGTGGCGGCCAATTAAGTGGCCATTGCCTGGGCTGCCAGTCCTATTAAGGACGCTGGCCCACCTCCCAAGAACTGCCTGCCCATTCAGAGGATCAGCAGCTCAGCAGCCTCAGTAGTGTCTGGCCATTGCTGGAGCTGCAGCTACAGGATGAGGATATATCGATGACTGTGCACCCTCGAAGACAGGTAAGTGGGGTCTGGGGACACCGGAGCAAGGCAGGCAGGCCCTGGTGATCATCGGGATGAGGCAGGTCACTGAGGGCAGGCGGCACTGTTACTGTGGGGGGAGTGGGGGGGGTGCTCTCGGTCCCCTCCATGGGCCTGGAGTGCCCAAAAGGGAGGGTCCCCTTTGGAGCCTGCTGGGAGGCCACCAGGTTTCATTGGAGGGTCTTCCCAAATGGCGGCGGGCCCCTGGTCACTGGCAAAATGCCTGAGGAGATGGGAAGAGGCTCTTAATTGGCCAATTACGTGGCTCAAATGGCTTCCTGGTGGGCAGCATGTCTGCCAGCTTTCCTGCTGCTGGCAAAATGGCATGGTGGCAGGAAACACCGGACAAGCCCCCGTGCCTTCCAGTGCCATTTTTTCAACCTTCCCATCTCCCAGCCTGTCACCAAGGGGCTGGTAAAATACTGGTCCATGTTTTGTATCAGATACCAACAAATCACAACTCAACAATCATTACAAATATTCAGAAAGAGAAACAAGGCCAGTCTCTTATGGATTTGCTGCTTTAGATAGCCTGCATAGGCCACTGAGATAACAAGCAGAAAGGTCAAGCAGTTGTCAATGTAGAGAAGCAGCTAGTGACTATAATTATGCCTCTAATTGATCTCAGGGACTATTTCGTCCATGTCCCCACATGGAGTACTTAAGCAGTGATTTTAAAGGCCAGAAATCGGAAGATCTTTGATCCTGACATAAAATGTTTTCAGGTGAGGTTCCTTCAACAATCCTGGTGGATGCCAATAGTGACACTTTTCAGGTACCTTCCCAAATGGGGGAGGTCAGTATGCATGCATCCCCTCCTCTCCATCAGTCCTCTGTATACATGCTACATAGGCTCAATGAAACAAATCTTGAATTGTTTTAAAAATCTTTGGGGGAGTGCGGGTCTATAGTGCATTGAAAATTTCATTGTTCATTTTGTCCACTTAAGGCTACCATACACACATATACACCTGGAGAAGGAGTCTGGAAGAGGAATAAAAGGAATCCATGTATTAAAAGCGCATGTAACAGTTCTGTCTGTTACTAACTCTGGCTGAATTTTTTAAAATTCATTTCATGGGATGTGGGTGTTGCAAGCAAGGCCAGCATTTATTGTCTTTCCCTCATTGCCCTTGAGACGGTGGTGGTGAGCTGCCTCTTGAACCACTGCAGTCCATCTGGTGTAGATACACCCACTGTTTTGTTAGGGAGTGATTTCAGGATTTTGATCCAGCAGCAGTGAAGGAACAGCGCTATATTTCCAAGTCAGAATAGTGTGGGCTTGGAGGGAAACTTGCAGATGGTGGTGTTCTCTCATGTCTGCTGCCCTTGTCCTTTTAGTTGGTGGAGATCGCGGGTTTGGAAGGTGCTGTCGAAGGAAGCATGGTGAGTTGCTGCAGTGTATTTTGTACTGTACGTTGCTGGTGGAGGCAGTGAACATTTAAGATGGTGGATGGGTGTCGATCAGCGGGCTGTTTTGTCCTGGATGGTGTCAAGCCTCTTGAGTGTTGTTGGGGCTGCACTCATTCAGGTAAGTGGAGAGTATTCCATCACACTCCTGATGTGCCTTGTAGATGGTGGACAGGCTTTGCGGAGTCAGGAGGTGGGTTACTCACTGCAGAATTCCCAACCTCTGATCTGCTCTTTTAGCCAAAGTATTAATGTGGCTGCTGCAGTTCAGTTTCTGGTCAGGATAACCCCCAGGATGTAGATAGTAGGGGATTCTGTGATGGTAATGCTGTTGAATGTCAAGGGAAGATGGCTAGATTCTCTCTTGTTGGAGATGGTCATTACCTGGCACTTGTGTGGTGCAAATGTTACTTGCCACTTATCAGCCCAAGCCAAAATGTTGTCCAGGTCGTGCTGCATATGGACAAGTACTGCTTCAGTATCTGAGGAGTTGCGAATGGTGCTGAACATTGTGAAAAATCATCAGCGAACATCCCCACTTCTGACCTTATGATGGAGGGAAGGTCACTGATGAAGCAGCTGAAAATGGTTGGGCCTAGGAATCTTACTGTTTATTCCCAAGAACTAGACAATGGCAATAAGGATGGTGAAAAATAAGGATCGTTGCTTTCAGTTACGATGCTTTTGGAAGGTGTTTGTCTACTTGCTGCAGACAGCATTTTAAGTTGGAGATTTAGGGAACACATTGAAGTTGTGTTAGACACACACACAGGAAGCACTCTATAATATTTTCATAACTATTAAGGCTTAGTACAGAATATCTAAGAGACGGACATTTACAGGAACAGGAGTTTGTTTACACATGTCTTGCATCTATGGCTTCCACTTAGTCTCTACACAAGGTTCTGTACAATTGCTATTACATCACTTCCTGTGATGATGCTCACAGACTATTTAAATATTTTGCCCAGTAAAAACCATATATTACATTATACTACATCTCTCCCCAAGTCTCTGACTTCTCTTTTCAGATTGTTAACCACTGTGATATTTTTATTAGTCTACCATAACACATTCTTCTTTCTTTTGAAGGAGTTTGAGGTTTTGAGTCTTCTAGTTCCTTCTTCTTATTCTGTTGTTCTTCAGTATAAGTATTAGATGACTCAGGTTCTCCACTTGGGTTGTCCTCTTTGTTGATGGCTGATTGCAGCATCATTGGTTCTCTTGTATTTGCTTCTTCTTTGGTATCAAACCTTTTGTTTCTTCTTATCATCCCTTGGTCAGTTTGGACAGTGCATGATCGTAGATTGTTCAATCACTTCTCCATGCCAATTTTGGTCTCTAACCCAAACAGATTCTCCAGTTTGGTTGTCAGTCAAGTTTTTGGTTCTGTGATGTCTGTCATAATTCTCTGATTAATTAGACATCCTCTCTCTCCCTCACTTTTTCCAAGTCTTGTGGCTTGAGTGTTCTTGGGAGTATAAGAAGTTAGGTCTTCAACTGTCTTTCCATTAACAATTCACATGGGGCTAAACTATTCTGAAGTGGTGTCAATTGATAACTTAGAAGCACTAATTGAAGATCTTAATTCTTTTTTAACAATGCTTTCACAGTCCTTCATTATCGGCTGTCCCTTAGTTCTTGGATGACGTCTACTCAAGGTCGTTAGTTTCTGTCATGGATCTTCAGGTGACTGAACAAGCCAATTCTTGACCCACAGATCTTTGGATACATGGGGCAGGATGTCCCACGAGGTAGTTGGATCCGGAGTGCAGGATTTGCTTCCTTTTCTTTGCTTTGCTGCCGCTCTGCCTCAAGATTAAGGCATTTGGACTCAAAGCATGATGCAGCTTGATGGACAAGCTGTCACCAGCTCCTCCCAGTCATCAATGTCATTGCTGCTGCACTTCAAAGAAAACTTCACAGTGTCTTTGAAGCCTTTTCTTTGTCCTTCCCTGGAACGCTGGCCATTTGAAAGTTGCGAAAACTAGATCTGGCAGGGGAGATGTTTTTTAGCTATCTGGACACAGTGTCCAGTCCATCGAAGTTGGTTTTTTAAGAGTTTTGCCTGAATGCTTGTGGAGCTGGCTTCAAGGACAGTAGTGTTTGTTTGATGGTCCTCCCATTGAATCAGGAGGCTGCGGCAGAGGCATTGCTGATGGAATTTCCCTAGCACTCTTATGTGTCACTGATACACAGTCCAGGTCTCACTGCAGTACAGGAATGTGGTGACAACAACTGCTCTGTAAATTAGGACTTTAGTTGACTTGTGGAAGCCTTTGTTGTCAAACACTCACTGCCGTAGTTTGTAGAAGGCTGTGCTGGTGCAGTTGATCCAGTGTTGGATCTCCTCATCAATGGTGGCCTTTTGGGCGAGGTGGCTGCCAAGGTATGGGAAGTGCTCAACATATTCAAAAGACTCTTCTTCAACTTTTTGGAGGTAGAATATTTGGCTGACCAGATGTGGGTTGATATATGAGTTTTGTTTTGGCAGCATTCAAAGACTGGCTGAGTCTCTTGTATGCTGAATTGAAGAGATTGAGCTTGCAAATCTGGTGCAGAGTGGCAACGACACTGCAGTCATCCACAAACTGTAGACCATGTATGTCTATTGTGGTCAGTTTAGTTTTGGCATGCAGGCGACTGAGGTTAAAGAGTTTTCCATCTAGGTGATATTTAGTACTCACACCAGAGGGCAGCTGATCTTTCACAAGGTGAATAGCCGCTGTCAGGTAGATTGTAAATATCACACAGCCTTGCTTGACCCTGGTCCGGATTTTGAAGGTGTCTGTTTCAGATCTCCCACTCCAGACTGTTTTAGTCATATCATCATGGAGCAATTGCAGAATTGTGATGAAGTTTCTTGCACATCCAAATCTTTGGAGCACAATCCACAGAGCCTCGTGATTTACTGAGTCAAATGCTTTGGTCAGGTTGATGAAAGCAATGAAGGGTGCCTGGTGCTGTTCTCGACATCTTTCCTGGATTGTCGGGCAACAAAGACTGTGTTGGAGTTCCTCTGGAAGATCTAAAGCCACATTATGTCTCTGGGAGAATTTCTTCAGCCACAGGAAGTTGGTGATTCAGGAGAATGCATCTCAGGATTTTCCCTGCTATGCACAAGAGGGAAATACCTCAATAGTTCCCACTGATTGATTTATCTCCCTTCTTGAAGATAGTTACAACTGTTGTACTCCTGAAGTTGGGGGGAGGAGATAGTGTAGTACAGCTGTCACAGTCCTTACATCGCTCTCTGCTTTGCCATTAGCCTGAGTGTACGTAGGCGAACTAGTGATATGAATAAAGCCATATGTTTCTATAAACTCTGAAGCATTCATTTGTAAATTGGAGCCCGTTGTCAGATATTAAAATATCTGGAATTCCATGTATTGCAAAGATTTGTGTCAAGGATGTGATTACTTTGCCTCATGACAGTTGATAACACATGTGATACACCTTGATATCATTTCTTTAATTTTTTTCTGTATACCAGGTCACCATACTGACTGTCTTGCCCTGGCTGTCCACTTAGTTATTCCCAAATGTCCTTGGTGTAATCTTTACAAGATCTCTAATCTTAGTATTGTAGAGATAACTAATCTCTCATCGATAAATCATCAATAATGCTTAGATGAACCGTCTGTTCATAATATTGCGTCAACACTGTGTTGTGTGACATGTACGCTGGCCATCCATGCACACAATATTCTCTGATTGCTGCACGCACTTCATCTTTTTCAACACTCCTGATTTCACTCAGTTTCTGAGCTGTAGCAAGTAAAGTTGCTTTCGTTGTCAAAGCAAACATTTTTACTTCATCAAGAAATAAAATATTGCCTTCTTTAGGTCCTGTTGATGAAATACGAGATAAAGCATCTGCTGTGATCTGCTGTTTCCCTGGAACGTATTCGGTGTTTGCGTCAAATCTCAACAATCTTAATCTAAACCTCTGTGCTCTTGGAGGTAACTTTGCTAGCTTTTTGTATTTAGTAAACTAATGGTTTATGATCTGTTTCAATCTTAAATTGAAGACCTTAGCACATAATCAGAAAATCTCTCACATGCCCAAGTTGCTGCCAACACTTCCTTTTCTATAAATGCTTATCTTTGTTGTTTCTGTTAATGAATGAGAAGCAAAATATACAGGTCTGCATGTCCCATCTCTCTGCACCTAAAATAAGACTGCTCCTAATCCTGTTGATGACACCTCTGTTGCTATGATGGTTGATAACTTTGGGTCATAATGTCCAATACTTCTAAAGATACTAGCATCTTCTTGATTTTCTCAAAGGATTCTTGTTGGCAATATAGGCCGTACATCCCAAAGACTGGCGGATCCTATCAAACAACATGTCCCTTCCGCTGTTCGTAATGGGCAAGGTACAGGCTGCACCCAACCAGCCCGTGCTTGCAAAGCTCAAGACTTAGTGTCCAACATTAGATGTGATTCCACAATTGGACAACATTCACTAAATAATCCGTAGTGTACTAAGAATTACGCTGCCAACTAATTTAAGGTTGTCAGTAGGGCTCGCAGTGTGGCGCATTTGCACTTACTGGAAACTACATATATTAATACACAAGGCCCTGTTCTTTGCAAACAGAAAGAACATGTACACATATTGCGCCTGTTGCAGCTGAACAAAATAAGTAACAGCCATTCGCTGGTTCATTCCACAGGGCAAAGCCTTGACAAATGAGAGTCAAGCTGCTTGGTTTAAATTTCGAACAAAGCTTGGCAGTTAACTGTCAGTCATTGTAAACTGATGCATTCTCCATGGTAATGCCTCTACCAATCAGATTTCAAAAAACAAAGAACAAAGAACAGTACAGCACAGGAACAGGCCATTCGGCCCTCCAAGCCTGCGCCAATCTTGATGCCTGTCTAAACTAAAATCCTCTGCACTTCTGGGGACCGTATCCCTCTATTCCCATCCTATTCATGTATTTGTCAAAATGCCTCTTAAAGGTCGCTATCGTACCTGCTTCCACCACCTTCCCCGGCAGCAAGTTCCAGGCACTCACCACCCTCTGTGTAAAGAACTTACCTCACACATCCCCTCTAAACTTTGCCCCTCGCATCTTAAACCTATGTCCCCTAGTAACTGACTCTTCCACCCTGGGAAAAAGCTTCTGACTATCCACTCTGTCCATGCCACTCAAAACTTTGTAAACCTCTATCATGTCGCCCCTCCACCTCTGTCGTTCCAGTGAAAACAATTCGAGTTTATCCAGCCTCTCCTCATAGCTAATACCCTTCAGACCAGGCAACATCCTGGTAAACCTCTTCTGTACCCTCGCCAAAGCCTCCACGTCCTTCTGGTAGTGTGGCGACGTGAATTGCACGCAATATTCCAAGTGTGGCCTAACTAAAGTTCTGTTCAGTTGCAGCATGACTTGCCAATTTTTATACTCTATGCCCCGACCGATGAAGGCAAGCATGCCGTATGCCTTCTTGACTACCTTATCCACATGTGTTGCCACTTTCAGTGACCTATGGACCTGTATGCCCAGATCTCTCTGCCTGTCAATACTCCGAAGGGTTCTGCCATTTACTGTATACTTCCCACCTGTATTAGACCTTCCAAAATGCATTACCTCACATTTGTCCAGATTAAACTCCATATGCCATTTCTCCACCCAAGTCTCTAACCGATCTATATCCTGCTGTATCCAATAACAATCCTCATCACTATCCGCAATTCTACCAACCTTTGTGCCGTCCGCAAAGGTACTAATCAGACCAGCTACATTTTCCTCCAAATCATTTATATATACGACAAACAGCAAAGGTCCCAGCACTGATCCCTGCAGAACATCACTAGTCACAGTCCTCCATTCAGAAAAGCACCCTTCCACTGCTACCCCCTGTCTTCTATGACCGAGCCAGTTCTGTATCCATCTTGCCAGCTCATCTCTGATCCCGTGTGACTTCACTTTTTGTACCAATCTGCCATGAGGGACCTTGTCAAAGGCTTTACTGAAGTCCATATAGACAACATCCACTGCCCTTCCTTCATCAATCATCTTTGTCACTTCCTCAAAAAACTCAATCAAGTTAGTGAGACACGACCTCCCCTTCACAAAACCATGCTGCCTCTCGCTAATAAGTTTATTTGTTTCCAAATGGGAGTAAATCTTGTCCCGGAATCCTCTCTAATAATTTCCCTACCACTGACGTAAGGCTCACAGGCCTATAATTTCCTGGATTATCCTTGCTACCCTTCTTAAACAAAGGAACAACATTGGCTATTCTCCAGTCCTCTGGGACCTCACCTGTAGCCAGTGAGGATACAAAGATTTCTGTCAAGGCCCCAGCAATTTCTTCCCTTGCCTCCCTCAGTATTCTGGGTTAGATCCCATAAGGTCCTGGGGACTTATCTACCTTAATGCTTTGCAAGATGCCCAACACCTCCTCCTTTTTGATAACAACATGACCCAGACTATCTACACTCCCTTCCCTAGACTCATCATTCACCAAGTCCTTCTCTTTGGTGAATACTGATGCAAAGTACTCATTTAGCACCTTACCCATTTTCTCTGGCTCCACACATAGATTCCCTCCTCTGTCCTTGAGTGGGCCAACCCTTTCCCTGGTTACCCTCTTGCTCTTTATATACGTATAAAAAGCCTTGGGATTCTCCTTAATCCTGTTTGCCAATGACTTTTCATGACCCCTTTTAGCCCTCCTGACTCCTTGCATAATTCCTTCCTACTTTCTTTATATTCCTCAAGGGCGTTGTCCATTCCCAGCCTTCTAGCCCTTACGAATACTTCCTTTTTCTTTTTGACTAGGCTCACAATATCCCTCATTATCCAAAGTTCCTGAAACTTGCCAAACTTATCCTTCTTCCTCACAGGAACATGCCGGTCCTGGATTCTAATCAACTGCCGTTTGAAAGACTCCCACATGTCAGATGTTGATTTACCCTCAAACAGCCGCCCCCAATCTAAATTCTTCAGTTCCTGCCTAATATTGTTATAATTAACCTTCCCCCAATTTAGCACCTTCACCCGAGGACTACTCTTATCCTTATCCACAAGTACCTTAAAACTTATGGAATTATGGTCACTGTTCCCGAAATGCTCCCCCACTGAAACTTCGACCACCTGGTCGGGCTCATTCCCCAATACCAGGTCCAGTACAGCCCCTTCCCTAGTTGGACTATCTACATATTGTTTCAAGAAGCTCTCCTGGATGCTCCTCACAAATTCTGCCCCGTCCAAGCCCCTAGTACTAAGTGAGTCCCAGTCAATATAGGGGAAGTTAAAATCACCCACCACTACAACCCTGTTGCTTTTACATCTTTCCAAAATATGTCTGCATCTCTGCTTCTCTACCTCCCGCTGGCTGTTGGGAGGCCTGTAGTAAACCCCCAACATCGTGACTGCACCCTTCCTATTCCTGAGTTCCACCCATATTGCCTCGCTGCATGACCCCTCCGAGGTGTGCTCCCGCAGTACAGCTGTGATATTCTCCTTAACCAGTAATGCAACTCCCCCACCCCTTTTACATCCCCCTCTATCCCGCCTGAAGCTTCTAAATGCCGGAACATTTAGGGGCCAATCCTGTCCTTCCCTCAACCAAGTCTCTATAATAGCAACAACATCATAGTTCCAAGTACTAATCCAAGCTCTAAGTTCATCTGCCTTACCTGTTATACTTCTCGCATTGAAACAAATGCACTTCAGACCACCAGTCCTGCTGTGCTCAGCAACATCTCCCTGCCTGCTCTTCCTCTTAGTCTTACTGACCTTATTTACTAGTTCCCCCTCAGTTATTTCTCCTGCTGTCCTACTGCTCTGGTTCCCACCCCCCTGCCATACTAGTTTAAACCCTCCTGAGTGACGCTAGCAAACCTCACAGCCAGGATATTTGTACTCCTCCAGTTTCGATGCAACCCGTCCTTCTTGTACAGGTCCCACCTGTCCCGGAAGAGATCCCAATGATCCAGATATCTGAAACCCTCCCTCCTACACCAGCTGTTCAGCCATGTGTTTAGCTGCACTATCTTCCTATTTCTAGCCTCACTGGCACATGGCACCGGGAGTAATCCTGAGATTACAACCCTAGAGGTCCTGTATTTTAACTTTCGACCTAACTCCCTGAGCTCCCCCTGCAGGACCTCGTCACTCTTCCTGCCTATGTCGTTAGTACCGATGTGTACCACAACCTCTGTCTGTTCACCCTCCTTTGGTCAACCAATCAGCACTCTCTTCTCATGCAGTATAAGTTGTTGTTTTTCCTTACATTGGTTATTCTTGTGTATTGTCCTGATGAGTGCAAGACGAAAACCTTCAACAACATGTCTCTATTTTCAGCAATTCTCACGTTCTGTATGACCGAATGACTATTTAGATGTATTTTTCTTTCCATTGCCTTATTCAATTGAGTGAGGTCAACACAAATGCAAGTGGACCCATTAGGTTTCTTCACTGGAACCATACCTAAGCACCATGCAGTAGGTTTTGTTACAGGTGAAATGATTCCCTATTTGGTCATTAATTCAATTTCTTTTTTAACTTTTCTAGGGGTGGATGTGGAACTCTCCTAGGTGTATACAAACACACTGGCTCTGCATTGTTTCTCAGAGTGATGTGGTATGATTTTGTGGTTTTCCCAATCCTTTGAATAATTTAGGGAACTCAGCCCTAAAATTTCTTGGCTGTTCCTCAGTACCATTAAGTTCTTTGACCCTGCAAATTAGCTTTAGGTCTATCCAAGCCTTTCTGCTTTGGAGTGAACAATTTTGATCTCAGGAATTTCTTTCCCCCGGTAACTCAGAATCATTTTCAACTCTCCAATTGCCTTCAACTCAATGCCTCCAGGCCCATACAATCTTTTTGCTGATGGTATAAGGCTTTTCATCTTCAGCCATGGTTCTGTGTCTGACAACACTGAAACTGCTGCTCCAGTGTCCAGTTTGAATGTTGTCCTGTTGTCTACAACAAGAATTTCTGCCATCCAGGAATCTTCACTTGCTCCATGGATTTCTCCTAGAAATAATATTTCAACACATTGTGCATCCTGTAGCTCGTTAACTTTTTAATTTTCTTTGGATTTCCCTTTCATATTTTGCAGCGCTGGTTTCTTACTGCAGCATACCAATTGGAAGTATCCCCTCTTTTTACATTGTCATGCAGGCCCCCACCTGCCAAGAATGAGGCACATTAATTTCACCACATGGACATTAAATTTCAAATTGTTGCTGGGAAGAAGAGAAGGCCTGTGACAAGGGGTTGCCAGGCCCCTGGCTGGAAATACATTTTTGCATATTAACAGACAGTGCGTGGAACAAAGGAGCTATTCCCTGCTCCAATACAATCCACAAACAGACATGGTCAAACCAGTTAGTCAGATGACTAACCTGCTTAGCAATCTGGGGTTTGTTTCTGAATTGTACAGTTTTGAACTGCGAGCCTGCAGAAAGCTACTTGCTCCTGAATTGAAAAGATGTCTCCTGGCTGGCTCGCCACAGCCTCTCCTGTCTGCTCCCATTTCTTTCTCACAGAACTTCAAAACCCACTGAAGACACATAAACCCCAAGAGAGAAAAGCGAACAAGGTTTAAGAAGAATACTGGGCCCCAATGAAAAGCAAAACCTACCTACAATCAAGGACTCTACAGTGAGCTCGAAGACCCAAAACAAAACCTTCTTAGATATTGGCTCAAATTTTTCCACTTTATCTCTTGTTTTCTTTCTGTCTCTATTTGCGTATGTGTATCATGTATGCATGCTAGCGTGGGCGTGTCGTGTATCCGTAGGTGTCAACCAAATTAGAGTTTAAGTTTAATAAATTTCCATCTTTCTTCTGTAAACCTAAGAAGACCTGTTTGTGCTGGTTTCTTTGCCTTATAATTGGAAAGCGGTGATAAAGGATTCACCATGGGGAAGCTAAAAACACTGTATGTTTCAAATTAAACCCTGTTACAGTAAGAGCAGGGGAAGGCTGAAAGGGACCCTAGATTTATTTCTCACTTGGTCGTAACAACATAAGAAGCACTCCACTTCTCTGGCTGGACAATTTTCCCATGGGTGCCTCACCTGGCCACACCTACTGCAATTAGTTGCGGCTGCCTCTAGATGCTCTTCCCGCTTTTCTGGTCTTTGACTGCCATTTCTCGCTTTCACTTTTTTACATATTCAATGGAATTGGTTACTTTTGAGATCAGACTCTCCCTGTCTCCTCGAACAACAAATCGGTTAAATCTTCTAACCTCTGCTTAACTGAAATACTTTCATTAACGTAATACCATTTCTCGACTGTAGATGATCCGAAAGGGCATCATCTACTACTCCATCCACAATCCTATCTCTAATCAGCTCTTCCCGTAAACTGTCGTATTTGCAAGCTTCAACGAGTTTATATAAATCATTGATAAATGAATCAATGCTCTCTCCTCTCTGCTGAGTACACACCGCAAAAGGGTGAGACAATGTAGCCAATGCAGAGATAGATGACCCTGAGTATACTTGTATGCTCTCTCTCAGACACAGCAACTATCCACATGTGACGGTGACCATTGGCTGCTCGGACATAGATGCTCTCAAAGATACAGGAACATCTGTCAATGTCATGGGAGACAAAACATTCAACAAACTTCAGGATTGTCCCATTTTCTGCAAACCAGGGAAAATGAAAATTTTCCTTACAACGATAACAAACCGCTGAAAGTTCTCGGTACTTTTGAAATGCTAATCTCATTCAAAGACACGAAAACGAATGCTGGATTCTATGCCATATTTTGAGAATGCGATAGACTTATCAGTTTCCACACAGCAACCAATCTGCACATGATTGCAGTCATATATGAAATTCCTACACATAACAACAACTTTCTTGAACTGTGTACTGACCACTTCAATGGTGTCGGCAAACTGAAAGTTGTTACGTGCAAGCTGCATGTAGATCCTAATGTCACTTGGTTGCACATCAACGGTGCCGAATAGCATTTCATGTCAGGAAACAGACAGAGAAGGAACTTCAACACCTACTTGACCTTGACATTATTGAGAAAGTTGAGGATGAGCCTACCCCCTTGGGTCTCACCCATACAAATTGTCAAGAAACCCAAGAATGAAAACCAGATTACAATCTGTGTTGATATGTGATCACCAAACCAAGCCATACAATGAGAAAGACACTTGACACCGACAATCAATGATATTGTACAGAAAGTGAATGGTGCTAAGCACTTCACTAAACTTGACCTCAATGCAGGATACCATCAAATCAAGTTTGCATAATAATCAAGATATCTTACTGTATTCTTCACTGACATTTGACATTTTTGATACAAGAGGCTCAACTTTGGAGTCATCTCAGCAGCTGAGGTATTTCAGCATTTGATTCACTCTGCACTTCAAGTACTTGAAAGCACGCTGAACATCAATGATAACATTCTCAGCTCGCACTGAAAGTGAACTTGTGACATGCCTACAAGCGTGCCTACAACGTCTCAGAGAATGTAACTTCACCTTGAACAAAGACAAGTCCTTGTTCAATGAAAGCAGAATTGACTTCTTCAATAAAAGCAAAATACTGCGGATGCTGGAAATCTGAAACAAAAACAAGAAATGCCGGATTCACTCAGCAGGTCTGGCAGCATCTGTGGAAAGAGAAGCAGAGTTAACGTTTCGGGTCAGTGACCCTTCTTCGGAACTCAAGAAGGGTCACTGACCCGAAACGTTAACTCTGCTTCTCTTTCCACAGATGCTGCCAGACCTGCTGAGTGAATCCGGCATTTCTTGTTTTTGACTTCTTCAATCATGTGTTCAGAGGTGAAGGTGTATCACCTGATCCGTGGAAAATTGAAGCCATTGCAAACGCTGCAGATCCTATAAATGTGCAAGAAGTCCGGTGTCTGCAAGGACTCATCACATACTGCATTGCTTAATTTCTGACCTCGCTATGTTATTTGCCCACCTATGTGATCTGAAAAAAGAGACCACCAAGTGGGAGTGGACTAAATCACACAAAGAGGCAGTAAACCAGATCAAATGACTATTGTCAGAAAGGTGCACAAATGCCTATTTCGACCCTGAGAAAACCACCCAGCTAGTCATGGATGCAAGCCTTAGGCTTAGGTGCAGTTCTCGTGCAGAAAGACAGGATAGCTAACCCATCAATCATTGCAATGGCAAGCAAATAGCGAGCACTGTGGAGCAATGTTTTTCACAAACAGAAAAAAGCGCTCTCAATCACATGGGGTATCTTACACTTCCATTTCTATTTGTATGGAAGTGAGTTTGAAGTAATAACCGATCATAGATCACTAGTGAACTTGTTCAACAATCCACATAGTAAACCATCCACTCGAATAGAGTTTTTGGATACTCAAAGTACAAGAGTACGAGTTCCAGGTTAATTATCAGCCAGGCAAGCTCAATCCAGCGGACTATCTTTCACGACTTCCATGGCCGACAGTCGTACTAGTCGTGAGGAAAAGGTTGCTGACCAACATCTTAACAACGTAAGCCTAAATGTGGTGTCAAAATTGCGAAAACTAGCTGACATCAAAGTGGCAACAAAACAAGATGAGGCGTTGCAACTATGTATGACAGCTATGGAATCACGAAACTGGAAAGACGTGATCGAGAGAGCATTTACAAACAAAATCGCTCACACACTATAAGTTCTTCACAGTGCTGGAAAGGAACTCATCCTTACGACCACATCTGATCTCGTGTTACACAGCAACTATATTGTCATTCCACACTCCTGGAGGGAATGTGTTGTCGCTATAGCACATGAAAGTCACCTAGAAATTGTCAAAAGCAAACAACTCCTTAGGAAAAAGATATGCTTCCCAGAATTGACCACATAGTAGAGCACAAAATCAGTGTTTGCCATGTAAAGCAACCACAATGTCAAATCCTCATGATCCTCTCAAGATGTCTGAACTACCTCCAGGTCCATGGTTTGAAGTTAGCGTTGATTTCACAGATTTGCCCACAGGTGAACACCTACTTATTGTCAGTGACGACTACAGCAGATTCCCAATCGTGGAATTCATTATGTCAACTTCAGCAAAAGCAGTCAGCCTGAAGCTTGACCAGATCTTTGCTTTGTTTGGAATCCCTCAAATGGTAAGAAATTACAATGGACCCCTATTCAACAGAGATGAGCTCAGTAGATTTGCGAACTATGTGGGTTTCACTCATCAAAAAATCACACCCCATTTGCCAAGAGCTAATGGAGAAGTCGAAAGATTTAGGCATACCTTGAGAACAGTGATCCGTACAGCTACACCTGAGAACAAGTCATGGAAGCAAGAGCTATATCATATAGGGGCGGCACAGTGGCGCAGTGGTTAGCACCGCAGCCTCACAGCTCCAGCGACCCAGGTTGAGTTCTGGGTACTGCCTGTGTGGAGTTTGCAAGTTCTCCCTGTGTCTGCATGGGTTTCCTCCGGGTGCTCCGGTTTCCTCCCACATGCCAAAGACTTGCAGGTTGATAGGTAAATTGGCCATTAACAATTGCCCCTAGTATAGGTATGTGGTAGGGAAATATAGGGACAGGTGGGGATGTGGTAGAAATATGGAATTAGTGTAGGATTAGTATAAATGGGTGGTTGATGGTCGGCACAGACTCGGTGGGCCGAAGGGCCTGTTTCAGTGCTGTATCTCTAAACTAAACTAAACTAAACTAAACATATCCTTAGTAATTACAGTGCGGCTGCTCACTCAACTACTGGAAAACCTCCAGCTACATTCATCTTTGCACATCCTATGCGCACACGTCCTCCTGAGTTACCCTGCGGAACTAATGATCAACCTGTATGTGAATCAGATCTAGAACAGAAGGATTGAATGAAACAAAATGCAGAGTGAAACATGAAATTTAGAGCTACACTGCTAAAGCCAGGAGAATAAAGTGCTTGTGAAATGTGATGGTCCTATTGGAAAGCAAACAACCCCGTTATGACATCCAACCATTTTTTGTGATCAACACAAAAGGATTCATGATCACTGCTAAGTGTGGTTCGCAAATCATCACACGAATTTTGTCATTCTTCAAAGCACTGAAAATACCATTCATAAGCATCGAATCTGATTCTGATATCAGCATCTCAGATGAAGAACATGAGTTAACTGAGACTACACCTGATGTGAGACAATATTCTACTGCAGAGAGAAAACGTCCACCATACTTAAGTGATTATGTTACGAAGTGAACTATTGTCAGTTGGTGAACAAATCTTTTATCTCCTTGTACATGATCGAGTGCATTGTTAAATTAATACAAAAGTTAGAATATGTAATAGTGTTACTGGTGAAATTGAATGTTCAAGTTATGCTTAAGTTTATTGTTTACACTTTTGGAAACAAACCATTGAAACATGCTATGCCTCTCATTTACTAAGAAGGAGAGGGACGTAGTGTATTGAAAATGCCATTGTACGTTTTGTCCACTTAAGGCTAACACACACATATACCAGCAGAGGGAGTCTGGAAGAGGAATTAAAGGAATCCATGTTTTAAAAGTATGTACAGCAGTTCTGTCTCTTACTAACTCTGGCTGAATCTTACTGTTTAGTCCTAATAACATTACAGGGTCCAGGCCTAGACCCAGTGGGCTCTACCTCTGCTGCCCAGCAAATTGCACGCCTCCTCCTATAGGGTGCACAGGGTGTACTGGCTGATGTACAGGAGAGTCCACCCCAAGAAATGTCCTATGAGCACTGGTGGGGAAAGCTAGCTTCCTTCATATCTGAGTCTCAGCCTTAATCCCAGTCATTTAGTTACAATTCCATCAGAGTTATGGTGGGACTGTGCTGGAGAATCCATGAATTTTTAGCCCCAGGCTAGCAGCTAATCATCACTGTTATGCTGCACAGCTAAGGCTACCCATGTGTAAACCCACAGGTAATCATGTATATTATACTATTCAGCAGATTGTGTTAATAGTAATACATGTTTATTGATTATCTTTGCAATATGCTACAATCTGTAAAGCATTTTTAAATGAACTACACTAATTTTAGATAAATTGTACATACACTGCATGCAATCATATGTATATTGTAAAATTATAATTAAATACTAGTTGTTCTAGGTCTAGATGCCGATACTGATGTGAAAATGATATATTATAAATGATATTTATTCATTTGTTGACTTCCTACAATGGAACTATATTCATGCTGCAGCTGCTCTTAGTGGATTACTGCCCAGTGTGTTTTCTTTGCTCACAGTTGAGTCTCTGATCACCAGTAACATTACAGGTAATTATTCACCATGATCAAGGCTCTGGCAGCAATGTCTGTAGATATCATCAGAATGCCTTATAAACTTCATTCTCTTGCACCAGTGCAAAAATTAGTCCTCCTTCGAAGGTACACAAAAATATCTTTACCTCAGAATTTCTATTCAATGGTTTAAGTTGTATAAACCACTGACAAAATATATGGGAAATTTTCCTCTTTTCTGGACTTGGGGAATGTCAAATCTCCAAGCACAGATAAGAGCAAATGAGAGCAGAGACATGTTGTATCAAGTCTCTGCCCTCGCTATGAACCCCAGGATTTATTGGGGAGCTCTGATTGGATATCACTGGCCTACAATAGGCACAGGCTCAGTGTTCAATCTACACCCCGCCTGCAATCTGATCTTCAGTGCACCACCCCCACCCCCATCGCCACCCCCCCACTAGCCAGTTATCAGGCCTCCCACTATCTGGTCTTCAGCCACCACCCACTATCCAGTTATCAGGCCTCCCATTATCCGATCTTCAGGCCCCTCATTATCCGATTTTCAGCCCCCCAACTATCTGATCTTCAGCCCTTCCCACTATTCAATTTCTAGCCACCCACTCTATCCGATCTCCAGCCCAACCACCCACTATATGATCTTCAGGCCTCCCACTATCTGATCTTCGGCCTCCCCACTATCCAGTTATCAGGCCCCCCAACTATCCAATCTTCAGCCTTCCCACTACCTGACCTTCAGCCTCCCCACTATCTGATCTCCAGCCCAAACCCCCACTTACTAATCTTTAGCCTCCACACTATCTGATCTTCAGCCCAAACCCCCACTATCTGATCTTCAGCCCAAGCCCCACTATACGATCTCCAGGTCTATCACTATCCAATCTTCAGCCTCCCCACTATCTGATCTTCAGCCCAAGCCCCACTATACGATCTCCAGGTCTATCACTATCCAATCTTCAGCCTCCCCACTATCTGATCTTCAGCCCAAGCCCCACTATACGATCTCCAGGTCCACCAGTATCCAATCTTCAGCCTCCCCACTATCTGATCTTCAGCCCAAACCCCCACTATCTGATCTTCAACCCAAACCCCCACTATCTGATCTTCAGCCTCTCCACTATCTGATCTTCAGCCCAAGCCCCACTACACGATCTCCAGGTCTACCACTATCCAATCTTCAGCCTCCCCACTATCTGATATTCAGCCCAAGCCCCACTATACGATCTCCAGGTCTACCACTTTCCAATCTTCAGCCTCCCCACTATCTGATCTTCAGCCCAAACCCCCACTATCTGACCTTCAGCCCCTCCCAACTATCCGATCTTCAGCCCTCACACTACCCGATCTTTGCTCCCCCCACCCGACTATCCAATTTTCAGCCTCCCTCAACTATCCAATCTCCAGGCCCCCTCCACTATCCAATCTCTAGGACCCCCAACTATCTGATCTTCGGCCCCCACACTATCCGATCTTCGTCCCCCTCACTACCTGATCTTCAGCACCCACTATCCAATCCCCGATGATCCAATTCCCCCCAAAATTCAATCTCCCACAATCCGTTGTCAACCCATGATCTGATGCCAGGCCCCCGTGATCTCTCCCAGTGATCTTTCCCCCTGTGTTCTACCCGCTTGTGAATTCTCCCCCATTCCCTCGTTATCTGTCACTCGCTCTGTCTTCTCCAGTCTCTAGCTCTGGCCTTCTACCACAGGATTTCCCCCTGCCAACAGTGGGCTAGCTTCTCAATCTGGCCTGTTGCCGGCTGGGAAACCAAGAAAAAAAATCAAATGAGAGCCTGCAGTTAATTTCATCAGGATCTGAGCGATTCTTGGATTTCCAAATTTTCTGGCTGCTAAAAGTCACCTCCACTCCCTCCCTCCTAGTTCCCCACAAGTATCGGGGTCCTTGTTCTTGCTATCTATCCCCATTCCAAACCCTTTCTCGGCTAATGGCCCAGGCCAGTAAGTATGGCCATTCTTCTCCATTAACAGGTACACTGTGCCTGCCTGATGAAAGGCATGTGTTGACTATAATGCATAGAAAATTATAGGCGATATTCCAATAATTTTCCAATACGTTTTCTGCTCTTTGCAAGACCTGTGAACTGGAGCCTTGGAAAATTATTAGCAGTTGTACTGACTCGCTTCAGTGAAGAAGAAAAATAGAAGCTGAAAACAATAAGAAGGGTGGGTTAGTAAATTTGCGGATGACACTAAGGTCGGTGGAGTTGTGGATAGTGCCGAAGGATGTTGTAGGGTACAGAGGGACATAGATAGGCTGCAGAGCTGGGCTGAGAGATGGCAAATGGAGTTTAATGCGGAAAAGTGCGAGGTGATTCACTTTGGAAGGAGTAACAGGAATGCAGAGTACTGGGCTAATGGGAAGATTCTTGGTAGTGTAGATGAACAGAGAGATCTTGGTGTCCAGGTGCATAAATCCCTGAAGGTTGCTACCCAGGTTAATAGGGCTGTTAAGAAGGCATATGGTGTGTTAGCTTTTATTAGTAGGGGGATCGAGTTTCGGAGCCACGAGGTCATGCTGCAGCTGTACAAAACTCTGGTGAGACTGCACCTGGAGTATTGCCTGCAGTTCTGGTCACCGCATTATAGGAAGGATGTGGAAGCTTTGGAAAGGGTGCAGAGGAGATTTACTAGGATGTTGCCTGGTATGGAGGGAAGGTCTTACGAGGAAAGGCTGAGGGACTTGAGGTTGTTTTCGTTGGAGAGAAGGAGGAGGAGAGGTGACTTAATAGAGACATATAAGATAATCAGAGGGTTAGATAGGGTGGATAGTGAGAGTCTTTTTCCTCGGATGGTGATGGCAAACACAAGGGGACATAGCTTTAAGTTGAGGGGTGATAGATATAGGACAGATGTGAGAGGTAGTTTCTTTACTCAGAGAGTAGTAGGGGCGTGGAACGCCCTGCCTGCAACAATAGTAGACTCGCCAACTTTAAGGGCATTTAAGTGGTCATTGGATAGACATATGGATGAAAATGGAATAGTGTAGGTCAGATGGTTTCACAGGTTGGCGCAACATCGAGGGCCGAAGGGCCTGTACTGCGCTGTAATGTTCTAATTCTAATTCTAATAGGAAGAATTAATTTGAGGGGTTTGAGTGGTTGGTCTTGTGATATTCACAGGGTGCGGGGTCGGGGTGTGGTTGGGGAGTGGGATTTTGACTCCGCTCTCTGCCTAGTAGAAATCCTGCTCCTACCCAGCAGCAATATAGTGGATTTGGCTGGGAAGCAGACAAGCTATTTGTGAATGAGGCCTGGCAGTTAAAATAGGCTGAACCTTGGACTAATGATGGCACTTGGGTCCATTGCCCACCTAAGAACCCCACCCTCATCTTGTCCCAAGTTAAAATTAACCAAACTAATTCATGAATGGTAGTTTTGAAAAGATGGAGTAATTTGATTGCTCAATTTCTGCTTGTTACCTGTTTTCTGCTACTTTTGTTCTTTTCTTTTCATCAGCGTGTTGTGCCGCCCAAGGCTTGCTTTTCAAATATCCAACATGTTGCTAGATTTTACATCACCACAACACACTATCGAAATATTCATAGTAGCAGGTCTTTCTCTGGATCACCTTGTGTTGATTATATTCCGCTCATTTTGTTCTGCTGTCACAGATTATTTAATCTAATGAACAAACTTCACATTTATCAATATTGCATCAGCCTAATTGCAAACATAGAATTATAGAATCATAGAATGTTTACAGCACAGAAAGAGGCCATTTGACCCGTCGTGTCCATGCCGGCTCTCTGTAAGAGCCACTCAGCTAGTCCCACGCCCCTGGCTTTTCCATGCAAATTATTTCTCTTCAGATAATGATCCAATTATCTTTTGAAAGCCTCAATTGAATTTGCCTCCACCACACTCTCAGGCAGTGTATTCCAGATCCTAACCATTTGCTGCATAAAAAAGTTTCTCGTCATGTTGTCTCTGGTTCTTTTGCCAATCACCTTAAATTGCTGTCCTCTGGTTCTTGACCCTACCACCAATAGTTTGTCCCTATTTACTCTGTCCAGACCCCTCATGATTTTGAACACTTCTATCAAATCTCCTGTCAATCTTCTCTTCTGTAAGAAGAACAGCCCCAGCTTTGCCAATCTATCTACATAATTGAAGTCTCTCATCCCCAGAACCATTCTCCTAAATCTTCTCTGCCCCTCTCCAATGCCTTCACATCCTTCCTAAAGTCTGGTGCCCAGAATTAGACACAATACACCAGCTGAGGTCAAACCAGTGTTTTGTAAAGGTTCACCATAACTTCCTTGGTTTTGTTCTATATGCCTTTATTTATAAAGCCCCGGATCCGATATGCTTTATTAAGCACTTCCTTAACTTGCCCTGCCACTTGCAATGATTTGTGCACATGTACCCCCAGATCCCTCTGTTCCTGCACCCCTTTAAAATTGTATCCTTTATATTGTCTTTTCTAATTCTTCCCACCAAAATGTATCACTTCACACTTCTCAGCATTAAATTTCATCTGCCATGTGTTATCCCATTCCACCAGCCTGCATATGTCCTCTTGAAGTCTATCATTATTCTTCTCACAGTTCACAATACTTCCAAGTTTTATGCCATCTGCAAATTTTGAAACTTTGCCTTGTACACCCATGTCTAGGACATTAATATGGATCAAGAAAAGCAGTGGTCCTAAAATCTCGTCCTGGGGAACCCCACTATATGCCTTCTAACAATCCAAAAAACAACCTTTCACCAATACAATCTGTGTCCTGTCACTCAGCCAACTTCATATCCATGTTGCTGCTGTTTCTTTTATCCCACAGGCTTCAGTTTTGCTGGCAAGCTTATTATCTGGCACATGATCCAAACCATTCTGGAAATCCTTACCTTTGAAAAGATGTGCATTCATTAAAATGCTTTGGGATGTCCTGAGGGCATGAAAAGTGCAATGCAGATGTGAAATCTTTCTTTCTTTTAATTTCAGTTTCATACTTTTCATGTTTTTCTCTTCTCTCTCTTCATTTCTTATCTGTCTGTGATCTGTATGTGTATTCCTTCCCCCCGCTCTTTTATTTATCTGTAATACTTCGGATTATCTCCGTTCTGTATTTTGCCAATTCGTACTTGCGCGAAGGAAGCTACAGATGTGTGGGAGAGAGAAGGCAGCTGAATAGTAAGGCCAGAACAGCTGTGGGACTAAGTTGCTGAAACAGAACAAGGAGGTAAAGCAGCAAAAGGAACAGGAGGCAGTGGGCTGATGAAACCCTGGAAAATGCAGGCATTGTAGAGCTAAAAAAAAAACATGGCTCTGCTGAACCGTTTAAAGAATCATAGAATCACAGAATTGTTACAGCACAGAAGGAGGCCAGTTGGCCCCTCATGTCTGCACTGGCTCTCTGAAAGAGCAATTTTCTAAGTGTCACTCCCTGGCCTTCTTCCCAGAGCCCTGCACATTCTTCCATTTCAGATAACAATCCAATTTCAGAGTCATAGAGTCATAGAGTCGTGCAGCATAGAAACTGGCCCTTCAGCCCACCGCATCCATGCCGACCATAATACCTATCTATACTAATCCCACCTGCCTGCATTAATTCCATATCTCTCTATGCCTTGCTCATTCAAGTACCTGTCCAGATGCCTCTTAAATGTTGCTGCCTCCACCACCTCCTCTGGCAGCTCATTCCAGATACCCACTATTCTTTGTGTCAAATATTTACCCCTCTGATCCCCTTTAAACCTCCTCCCTCTCACCTTAAATCTATGCCCTCCAGTTTTAGTCACCCCTACCATGGGAAACAGACTCTGGCTATCTACCCTATCTCTGCCTCTCATAATTTTATATACCTCTATCATGTCCCCTCTCAGCCTCCTTCGCTCCAGGGAAAAAAGACCCAGCCTATCCAATCTCTCTTTATAACTCAAGCCCTCAAAACCAGGTGACATCCTTGTGAATCTTTTCTGCACCCTCTCTAGCTTAATCACATCTTTCCTGTAGTGCGGCGACCAGAACTGCACACAGTACTCCAAATGCGGCCTAACCAACGTTACGTACAACTGTAACATGACGTCCCAACTCTTGTACTCAATACCTTGCCGATGAAGGCAAGCATGCCATCAGCCTTCTTCACCACCCTGTCTACCTGTGTTGCCACTTTCAGAGAATTATGTACTGGCACCCCAAGGTCTCTCTGCTCAACAACACTCCCCAGGGCCCTGCCATTCACTGTATATGTCCTGCCCTGGTTTAACTTCCCAAAATGCATCATTTCACAGTTGTCTGCATTAAATTCCATTTGCCAATCCCTTGCCCACTTTCCCAGTTTATCTATATCCTCTTGTAACCTTAAACAACCTTCTTCACTGTCCACTATACCACCAATTTTGGTGTCATCTGCAAACTTACTAATCTTGCCCCCTACATTCACATCCAAGTCATTAATATATATAACAAACAACAGAGGGCTCAGCACCGATCCCTGCAGCACACCACTGGTCACTGGCCTCCAATCTGAAAAACAACCCTCCACTACCACCCTCTGCCTCCTATCACCAAGCCAATTTTGCATCCAATTGGCTAGCTCACCCTGGATCCTATGTGTTCGAACCTTCTGGACCAGCCTACCATGCAGGACCTTGTCAAAGGCCTTTCTAAAGTCTATGTAGACAATATCCATTGCCCTGCCCTCGTCAATCCTCTTGGTCACCTCCTCAAAAAACTCAATCAAATTCGTGAGACATGATTTCCCACGCACAAAGCCATGCTGACTATTCCTAATCAGACCTTGCCTTTCCAAATGCAGATAAATCCTGCCTCTCAGAATCCCTTCCAATAACATTCCCACCACTGATAGAAGGCTCACCGGCCTGTAGTTCCTTGGCTTATCCCTGCTTCCTTCTTAAATAAAGGCACTACATTAGCTGTCCTCCAGTCTAACGGTACCTCTCCCGTGGCTAACGATGATACAGAAATCTCTGCCAGGGCCCCGGCAATCTCCTCCCTTGCTTCCCATAGCATCCTAGGATACACCTGGTCAGGTCCTGGGGATTTATCCACCTTAATGCGCTTCAAAACCTCCAACACCTCCTCCTTTGTAATGTTGATATGCTCCAGGATACCGCTGTTTCCTCCCTTGAACTCACTAGCTTCCATGACCTTCTCCACGGTAAATACAGACGAGAAGTATACATTTAAGACCTCACCAATTACCTGTGGCTCCACACATAGATTGCCACACTGATCCTTAAGGGGACCTATTCTCTCCCGAGCTACCCTTTTACTCTTAATATATTTATAGAATCTTTTAGGATTCTCCTTTATCTTATCTGCCAGGGAAATCTCATGGCCCCTTTTCGCCCTCCTAATTTCCTACATCCCCTATACTCCTCGAGGGACTTGCTTGATCCCAGCTGCCTATACCTGACATATGCCTCCTTCTTTTTCCTGACCAGACCCTCAATATCCCTCATCAACCAAGGTTCCCTAAACGTGCCAGGCTTGCCCTTCCATCTAACAGGTACATGCCAGCCCTGAACTCTTCCTATCTCACTTTTAAAAGCCTCCCACTTTCCAGATGTCCCTTTACCTGTAAACAGCCTCTCCCATTCAACTTTTGAGAGTTCCTGTCTGATGCTATCGAAATTAGCCTTCCCCCAATTTAGGACTTCAACCTGAGGACCAGTCCCAACCTTTTCCATAACTATCTTGAAGCTAATAGAGTTATGGTCACTGGTCCCATTGTGCTCCCCCACTGACACATCAACCACTTGCCCATCCTCATTTCCTAAGAGGAGGTCAAGTGTAGCCCCTTCTCTAGTAGGGCCATCCACATACTGCTTCAGAAAACTATCCTGGACACACTTAACAAATTCTTCCCCATCTGATCCCTTAGCACTAAGGCAGTCCCAGTCAATATTAGGGAAGTTAAAATCACCTACTATTACAACCCTATAATTCCTATACCTTTTTTGTAATTTTTTTTAAATTTAGAGATACAGCACTGAAACAGGCCCTTTGGCCCACCGAGTCTGTGCTGAGCATCAACCACCCATTTATACTAATCCTACACGAATCCCATATTCCTACCACATCCCCACCTTCCCTATATTCCCCTACCACCTACCTATACTAGGGGCAATTTATAATGGCCAATTTACCTATCAACCGGCAAGTCTTTGGCTGTGGGAGGAAACCGGAGCACCCGGCGAAAACCCACGCGGTCACAGGGAGAACTTGCAAACTCCACACAGGCAGTACCCAGAATTGAACCCGGGTCACTGGAGCTGTGAGGCTGCGGTGCTAACCACTGCACCACTGTGTCACCACCTATCTGTGATTTCCCTACATATATGCTCCTCCAATTCCCTCGGACTATTGGGGGGCCTATAATATAATCCCATCAAAGTGATCACCCGTTTCTTATTTCTAAGTTCTACCCAAATGGCCTCGCTGGACGTCCCTCCCGGGATATCCTCTCTAAGTACTGCCGTGATATCCTCCCTAATCAATACTGCAAATCCCCCTCCTCTCTTACCTCCACCTCTGTCACGTCGGATTACCCCGATTTTCTCTTGAATGCTTCGATTGAACCCGCCTCCATCACTCTCAGGCAGTGCATTCCAAATCCTAATCACTCGCTGCATGAAAAAGTTTTTCCTTGTGTCATTAGCGCTTCTTTTACCTTAAATCAATGCCCTCTTGTCCTCGATCCCTCCACCAATGGGAACAGTTTTTCCATATCTACCCTGTCCAGTCCCCTATGATTTTGAATACCTCTATCAAATCGCCCCTCAACCTTCTCTTCTCCAAAGAAAACAGTCCCAACTGCTCCAATCTATCCAGGGAATTTAAGTTCCTCATCCCTGGAATAATTCTCATGAACTTTTTCTGCACTCTCTCCAGTGGCTTAACATCTTTCCTAAAGTATGGGCCTAGAACTGGTCACAAACTCCAATTGAGGCCAAACCAGTGTTCGATAAATTAACTTCCTTGCTTTTGTACTCTCTGCCCTATTAATGAAGCCTAGGACATTGTATGCTCTATTACCCGCACTCTCAACCAGTCCTGCCACCTTCAATGATTTATGCACATATACACCCCAGGTCTGTCTGCTCTGACACCCACTTTAGAATTGCACCCTTTATTTTACATTGTCTCGCCACGTTCTTCTGACCAAAATGAATCGCTTCACACTTCTCTGCATTAAATTTCATTTACAAACATGCAAACATACGAATTAGGAGCAGGAGTAGGCCACTCAGCCCCTCAAGCCTGCTCCACCATTCAATAAGATCATGGCTGATCTGATTGTAACCTCGACTCCACATTTCCGCCTACCCCTAATAACCTTTCACCCCCCTTGCTTATCAAGAGTCTATCTACTTCTGCCTTAAATATATTTAAAGACTCTGGTTCCATTGCCTTTTGAGAAAGAGAGTTCCAAAGACTCACAACCCTTTGAGAGGAAAAGATTCACCTTATCTTTCTCTTAAATGGGCAACCCCTAGTTTGAGATTCTCCCACAAAGAGAAACATCCTTTCCACATCCACCCTGTCAAGACCTCTCAGGATCTTATATGTTTCAATCAGGTCGCCTCTTACTCTTCTAAACTCCAGCGGGTACAAGCCTAGCCTGTCCAACCTGTCCTCATTAGTCAACCCGCCCATTCCAGGTATTAGTCTCATAAATCTTCTCTGAACTGCTTCCAACACATTTATATCCTTCCTTAGATAAGGAGACCAATACTGTACACAGTACTCCAGATGTGGTCTCACCAATGCCCTGTATAACTGAAGCATAGCCTCCCCACTTTTGTATTCAATTCCCCTCGCAATAAATGATAACATTCTATTGGCTTTCCTGATTACTTGCTTTACCTACAGACTAACCTTTTGCAATTCATGCACTAGGAGACCCAAATCCTTCTGCACATCAGAGCTCTGCAATCTCTCACCATTTTGATAATATGCTTCTTTTGTATTCTTGCTACCAAAATGGACAATTTCACTGTCATGCAGGCCCCCAGCTGTCAAAACTGAGGCATATTACTTTTGCCACATGGACATTAAATTTCAAACTGTTGTTGAAGTGAAGAAAGGACTTGCTTTAAAAAATTTCCAGATCTTGGCTGGAAATATATTTGCATATTAACAGACTGTGTTTGGAAGGACAGAGCAGCCATTCCCTGACACATTCAACCCACAATGGACCCTTGGCTGGAAATACATTTGCATATTAACAGACAGTGCTTGGAAAGGACAAAGGACCATTCCCTGACACATTCAACCCACAATGGACTTTTGATCACAGACGTTGAAGGTGGGGGAGCTCACATTCCAGGTTGACTGCTAAGATGGCCGAAAATACAAACGGACATTGTCAAACCAGCTAGCCACATGACTAACCTGCTGGGGAACATGAGATTTTTGAATTTGTACAAACGGTTTGAGCAGAGTGTCTGTTTGCTCCTGGACTGAGAAGATCTCTCCTGTCTGCTCCCATCTCTTTCTCACAACCCTCTGAATCCACTGAGGACACATGAACCCCAGGAGAAAAAAGTCTCCTGCAGTGAACAAGGTTTAAGAAGAATACTGGACCCCAACGAAAAGCAAATTCTACCTCCAATCAAGGACTCTACAGTGAGCTTGAAGAACCCTGACAAAAACTCTTCAGATATTGCCTTAAACCTTTCCACTTTATTTTTTTTCTGTTCTTTTCTGTCTCTATTTGCATTTGTGTATCACATATGCATGCTAGCGTGGGTGCGTCGTGTATCCGTTGGTGTTAACCAAATTAAAGTTAATGTTTAAGTTTAATACATTTCTACTTTTCTTCTTTAAACCTAAGCAAGCCTGTTTGTACTGGTTTCTTTGCCTGATAATTGGGAAGTGGTGAACAATGATTCACCAATTGGGAGCTAAAAACATGGTGTGTTTAAAAATAAAACCTTGTTATGGTAAGACCAGATGAAGGCTGAGAGGGACCCCTCGACACCTTTCTCACCTGGTCGTAACATTCACATTTTCCCACATTGCATTCCATTTGCCAGATCTTTGTCCATACACATAACATATCTATATTCCTTTGTAGCCTGTTAGATCCTCTTCATATCTTACTTTCCTACCTATCTTTGCGTTATCAGCAAATTTAGCAAGCATACTTTAGGTTCCTTCATCCAAAATATTTATATAAATTGTAAAAGTTTGAGCCCCCAGCCCTGATCCCTGCGGCACACCACTCATTACATCTTGCAACCAGAAAATGACCCATTTATGCCTATTCTCTGTTTCCTGTTAACTAGCCAATCTTCTATCCATACCAATATGTTATCCCCTACACCATGGACTTTTATTTTCCTCAATAACCTTTGATGTGGCACTTATCAAATGCCTTCTGGAAATCTAAGTACAGTATATCCACTGGTTCCCCTTTACCCACAGTACATGTTACTTCTTCAAGGAACTCCAATAAATCGTTAAACATTATTTCCCTTTCACAAAACCATGTTGACTCTGCTTGATTACTTTAATTTTTTTCTAAGTGCCCTGCTAAAACGTCTTTAATAATAGCTTCTAAAATTTTCACTAAGACAGATGTTAAGCTAACTGGCCTGTGGTTTCCTGCATTCTGTCTTCTACCCTTTTTGAATAAAGGAGTTACATTCATTATTTTCCAATCTAATGAAACCTTACCGAATCTAGGGAAATTTGGAAAATTGAAATGAACACATCAACTATCTCACTAGCCACTTCTTTTAGGACCCTAGGATGAAGTCCATCAGGACCCGGGGACTTGTCAGCCCACAGCTCCAACAATTTCCTCTGTACCGCTGCCCTGGTGATTGTAATTTTCTTGAGTTCCTCCCTTTCTTCCATTTTCTGACTTACAGTTATTTCTGGGATGTTACTTGTATCCTCCATAGTGAAGACCAATGCAAAATACCTGTTCAATTCATCTGCCATCTCCTTATTTTCCCTTATTAATTCCCCAGACTCACTTTCTATAGGACCAACGCTCACTTTGTTAATTCTTTTCTTTTTAAAATATCTATAGAAACTCTCACTATCTGCTTTTATATTTCTAGCTAGCTTTCTTTCACACTCTATCAATCTTTTAGTCATTGTTTGCTGTTTTTTATATTTTGTCCAATCTTCTGACCTGCCTCCCATGTTTGCGCAATTATATGCCTTTTCTTTAAGTCTGATACTATCTTTCACTATTTTAGTTAACCACGGATGGTGGGTCCTCCCTTGGAATTTTTCTTTCCTATTGGAAGGTATTAGGGCGGCACAGTGGCGCAGTGGTTAGCACCGCAGCCTCACAGCTCCAGTGACCCGGGTTCGATTCCGGGTACTGCCTGGATGGAGTTTGCAAGTTCTCCCTGTGTCTGCGTGGGTTTTCTCCGGGTGCTCCGGTTTCCTCCCACAAGCCAAAAGACTTGCAGGTTGATAGGTAAATTGGCCATTATAAATTGTCACTAGTATAGGTAGGTGGTAGGGAAGTATAGGGACAGGTGGGGATGTTTGGTAGGAATATGGGATTAGTGTAGGATTAGTATAAATGGGTGGTTGATGTTCGGCACAGACTCGGTGGGCCGAAGGGCCTGTTTCAGTGCTGTATCTCTAATCTATTCTGTGTATTCTGAAATACCCCCTAAAATGTCTGCCACTCCATCTCTATTGACCTATCCCTTAACCTAATTTGCCAGTTCACTTTAGCTAGCTCTGCTTTCATGCCTTCATAATTGCCTTTGTTTAAGTTTAAAATACCAGTCTTAGACCCACTTTTCTCCCCCTCAAACTGAAGGTAAAATTCAATCATATTATGATCACTGCTACCTCGGGGTGCCTTCATTATGAGGTCATCAACGAATCCTATCTCATCGCACAATACCAGGTCTAGTAAACCCTGCTCTCTGGTTGGCTCCAGAACATGCTGTTCTGAGAAACTATCCCAAAAAACTTCTATGAACTTCTCATCTAGGCTTCCTTTGCCCATATGATTCTTGCAGTCTAAACGTAGATTAAAATTCCCCCATGATTATCGCCGTACCTTTCTGACAAGCTCCCATTATTTCTTCCTTTATACTCTGTCCTACCATGTGGTTATTGTTAGGGGGCCTGTACATCACTCCCACAATTGACTTCTTGTCTTTATCATTTCGCATCTCTACTCCAAACCGCTTCTACATCCTGATTTCCTTAACTTAGGCCATGCCTCTCTAATGTGCTAATACTATCATTATTAACCAAGCCACCCCTCCATCTTTTCCTAGCTTCCTATCCTTCATGAATCTGACACTTGTCTGCCCATTCCACCAACTTGTCCTTTTGAAGTTCTACACTGTCCTCCTCACAGTTCACAATGTTTCCAAGTTTTGTATCATCCGCAGATTTTGATTTTTTCCCTGTACACCAAGGTCTAGGTCATTAATATATATCAGGAACAGTAAAGGTCCTAACACCAACCCTTGGGGAATTCCATTACAAACCTTTCACCAGTCTGAAAAACATCCATGAACTACTACTCTTTGTTTCCTGTCATGCAGCCAAATTCATATCCGTATTACTACTGCCCTTTTATTCCATGAGCTACAACTTTGCTCACAATTCTGTTGTATGGCACTTTATCAAATGCTTTTTGGAAGTCCATGTACACTACATCAACTGCATTTCCCTGAATAACCTTCTCTGTTACCTCATTAAAAAACTCCAGTAAGTTAGTTTGCCCTTCATAAATCCATGCTAGCTTTCCTTAATTAACCCACATTTGCCCAAGCAACTATTAATTTTGTCCTGAATTATCAATCCTAGAAGCTTCCCCACCACCAAGGTTAAACTGACTGGCCTGTAGTTGTTGGGCTTATCTTTACACCCTTTTTTGAACAAGAGTGTAACAATTGGGATGGTAGCAACATGGTTACGAAAATGGCTGAGTGACAGGAAACAAAGAGTAGTGGTTAGTGGAAAAGGAAGAATGTGCAGGGTTATGGGGAGAAAGCAGGGGAATGGGATTGAGGGAATTGCTCTTTCTGAGAGCCAGTGCGGAATGGCCTCCTTCTGCGCTGTAACAATTCTGTGATTCTGTGATTCGCAATCCACCAGTCCTCTGGCACCGCCATCAAGTCTAAGGAAGCCTGAAAAATTATGTCCGGTGCCTCCGCCATTTTCACTCTCACTTCCCTCAGTATCCATGTATGCATCTTATCTGGTCTTGGTGTCTTATCAACTTTAAGTACAGCTAGCCTATCCAATACCTGCTTCTTATCAATTTTAAACCCTTCAAGTGTCTGAATTACCTGCTCTTTCACCATGACCTGTGCAGTATCTTCTTCCTTGGTAAAGACAGATGCAAAGTATTCATTTGATACGTCAGCTATGTCCTCTTTTTGATTCCTAATCGTCCCCACTCCTCCTTTTACCACCCTTTTACTACTAATATGCTTATAGAAGACTTTTGGATTTCCTTTTATATATGCTGCCAGTCTCTTTTCATACTCGCTTTGCTTCTCTTATTTGCTTTTTCACCTTCCCTTTGAACCTTCTATATTCCGCCTGGTTCTCGGTTGTGTTATCCATCTGGCACCTGTCATAAGCATACTTTTTCTTCTTAATCGCTATTTCTTTCGTCATGCAGGGATCTTTGGATTTGTTTGCCCTACCTTTTCCCTTCATGGGAACATACCTTGAACGTGCCCTAACTCTCTCTTCTTTAAAGGCAGCCCATTGTTCAGTTACCATTTTGCCAGCCAAGCTTTGATTCCAATTTATTTGGGCCAGATCTATTCTTACTCCATTGAAGTTGGCTTTCCCCTAGTTCATTATTCTTACTCTGGATCATTCCTTGTCCTTTTCCATGGCCAACCTAACCCTTATGATACAATGGTCACTGTCCCCTATATGTTCCCCTACTGATCCACTTGGTCCACCTCATTCCCAAGAACCAGGTCTGGCAGTGCCTTTTCTCATTAGACTAGAAACATACTTCTGTAGAAAATTCTCCAGAACACACTCTAGGAACTCTTGCCCCTCTTTGCCCTTTACACTACTATTATCCCAGTTTATATTTGGATAATTATAGGCCACCAATATAACCACTCTATAATTCTTGCACCTCTTTGTAATTTCCTTGCAAATTTGTTCCTCTGCACTTTTCCCATCCGTTGGTGGCCTATATACTACACCAAGCAATGTAATTGCAACAGTTTTGTTCCTCAGCTCCAGCCAAATTGATTTCGCCCTTGACCCTTCTGGGACATCCTCTCTCTCCAGCACTGCAGTGTTTTCCTGAACCAAAACTACCATCCCTCCTCCCTTCCATCCTTTCCTGAATACCTTGTATCCAGGAATATTTAGTACCCAGTCCTGCGCTGCTTTGAGCCAGGTGTCCATTATTGCCACAACATCATACTTCCATATGGCTATCTGCGCCTGCAGATCACAAACCTTATTTACCACACTCTGTACATTCACATACATGCATAATAACTCCCCCTCATCATCTCCATCTTCTCCAGAACTGGTCCCAGTGTCCCAGGAATCTAAAGCCCTCCCTTTTGCACCATCTTTCCAGCAACCCATTCATCTGTTCCATCCTTCTATTTCTATATTCACTTGAGTGTGGTATCGGGAGTAATCCGCTACTTTTGAGGTCCTGCTTGCTAATTTCTTACCTAGTTCCTTAAACTCTGTCTGCAGGATCACATCCCTCTTCCCACCTATGTCATTGGTACCAGTGTGGACCACGACTGCTGGCTGTTCATCCTCTCACCCCCTCAGAATGCTCTGCAGCTGTTCAGTGACATTCTTGACCCTGCCACCATGGAAGCAACACATCAGCCAGGATTCACGTCTGCAATGGCAGAAACACCTGTCTATTCCCTTAACTATTGAATCTCCTTTCACTATTGCTCTTCCCGTCTTCTTTGTGTCTCCCTGTCCAGCTGAGCCAGTCATATTGCCATGGCCTTGGCTCTGGCTGCACTACCCAGATGAACCATCACTTTTTCCAGTACTTAGAACTTAATGCCAGTTGGGGAGTAAGATTCACTCAGGGAAAACCTGAACTACCCGCCTGTTTCTTCTTGGCTGCCTGGCAGTCACCCATTCCCTCTCTCCCTGCTTACAATTAAGCTGCGGGGTGACCACACCTATAAATGTGCTATCCATGAAGCTCATGGATACACGGCAGTGATGCCAGCTGTTGCTCAAGTTTGAAACCCGGAGCTCGAGCAGCTGCAACTGACAACACTTCCCACACATACACTTATCCAGGACATGGGAAGTATCCTGGAGTTGCCATATAGTACAGGATGTGCACTCCAGAGGTCAGAGCAGCCCTGCCATTCCTCTATCTGTTAGATATTATGTCTAGCTTCTACTAATAAACCTTGTTACTGCTAATGAATACCCAAGTTTCGAGAGAGAAAAAAGTTAAAAAAAAGTTAAAAAAAGAGAAAAAAGTACTCACCAAACAATCACTTACCTGCTTCCCACTGATATCACACTTGATTTTATTCAGAACACTGTCAATCAGCTCAGGAGCCACAGACTATCCTTCACCAGACTGCTCTTTTAAAATCCATGCTCTGGCTCTGCTCCCTCACAGGTTCGCTCTTTTAAACTCTGCCATTCTGGCTCTGCTCCCTCACATGATGAACATATACTGCAGACAATTCAAAGGAACCACTGTAGCAATGCCATAGTTGTAGTATCAGTCAAATTAAATTCACAATCCAATTTCTGATACCCTTCCCACAAATGCACCACAGTTAGACAGGTTTCATGCCTCATAGTTTGGGAGCCTCTTTAGCTCTATTGTACTCAAAGAAGTCAATGAGGATTTACAGGCAGGATTGTTCTAAAACAATGTTGAATATTCCAAGACTGCCACTGACCTCATCTCTTCATGATGCAGGTGTTTGCCTGGATTAATTCGATGGTGCCTCGCCAATACCACAGGCATTGTATATCTGGCTCAGCAGCTCCTCAGATATGATGTAAGAGGAAAACCTCTCAGTAAGCCAAAAATGCAGTTCTATATTAAATGTTCTATGAATGCTGAATGTCTTGCTCTAATTTCATGCTGGTCATTTGGCGAATCACACTAAATCTGGACCGTGAGAGTAGCAGCACAACAAGACAAACAATTTACTCGAAAGCCAAGTTAGTCACCTTATAGTAGCTGCGACAAATATTTTCAATAACTTCTTTTTCACTGTGGTTTCCATGAGGATGACAATTTGTCAGTGGAGATGCTGGCCTGTAGATATTATAGTCTGATATAAATTCCTTGTGGCGACTGGACTGAAGGAAATCAATGGAATAAAGGCTGGGTGGGTCTTTTATGATACCCTCTGCTAATTTACCACCCAGGTAGTGGAGATGAAAATATACCTCATAGCCCAGAAAGTACTGTGAGTGATGTTATTGTTCAAAAGCTTAATGCGCTCATATCAAATCCTCTCTTTGTTACAAAAGTAAAGAACTGTGTTTGCTGGAATTCTGAAATTAAAAACAGAAAATGCTGGAAATACTCAGCAGGTCAAGCAACATTAGTGGAGACAGAAACAGGGTTTCCAAGACAGCCACTTCTGGAGATCTTCCCTCCACGGCCTCCAACCTCAAACAGCCCCAACTCTGCACAGCTTCTACCTCTTTCCCAATATCCACAAACAGGACAGCCCTGGCAGACCCAGGATGGCTGAGAGCCCACCGCTGGGGCCAAAGGCTGGAGGAGTCCTCATTTATACCGGTGACAGGACCCAGAGAGGCATCTTCTGGCCACTGGCCAATTAAGGGGCCCCCACTGGGGCTGCCATCCCTACTAAAGACACTGACCCACCCCCAAGGAGAGGGCCGGAGGCTCAGCAGCCGAAGCAGCGCTGTGGCCATTGCGGGTCTGCACCTGCAGGATGAAGGTGCAGCGATGGCTGTGTGACCTTAAACACAGGTAAGTGGGATCTGGGGATGGCAGGCCCTGGTAATCAGGGATGGGGTGTTGCTAAGGGCTGTTGGTGCCATTGCTGCAGGGGTGGTCATTGCTGCTGGGGGGGGCTACCTCTGTGGGCCATGGAGTACCTAAAAAGGGTGCCCTCCCCCGGAGCCTGTTGGGAGGCAGCCAGGTTGCACTGGATGATCTCCCCATGCGGCGGGGGGGCCCCCTGCTGCTGGTAAGTTGCCTGATGAGGTGGGAAGAGCCCTTAATTAGCCACTCAAGTGACTCAATTGGGCTCCTGACCAAAGGCATGTCTGCCATCTTTCTTGCCACTAGCAAAATGGCATGGTGGTGGGAAGACACCAGACATGCCCCCTGACGCCTTCCTGTGCCAGTTTGCCTGTCTTACTGCCTCCCAGCCCGCCACCACTGTTGTGTTATTGTTTACTTCAGCAATAATGTAACAAACAATCTTGAGCTGAATGGTAGTTAAAGAGTGGGTTATTGTGAAGTAACAAGTTTAGAAAAGAGCTCTATAATACACATGTGACTAGGTGACTAACATGACTCCAACTGCTCTATCACATGTTGGTTGACATCACTTCCTGTGATGATGTGTGAAGTACTCAGACTGTTAAAGTGATATCACAACATCCCCCTTTCCTTAAATGCAAATACACAAAAAGATAAACTATGTACATGTGAAAGAGAACAGTTTTGAAAAACATTTACATATGCATTGACTCTTATGTCCTTTAATCAAGTGTGCAGCTGATCTACTGACTCAACCTGATCTTGTCACTGTATATCTTGGTTGAGAACTAGATTTGTTAACTTTTCTCTCTTGACCTGTATGTGTGTTCTGATAGTAATCCTGTGCTTGAGCATCACACTTGTCATTTTTGTTCACTATGTTCTGTGGATTCGAATGTGAACGTGTTCTTGAAGCAATAGGGTTGTCAGGCTAATTCCCTCAGCTGACATCTGTGTCTCCTTAATACTGCGCCATTAAGGGTGGTGACTTTGTATGAACTTGGCTTGTTATAGATTTTGGACACTTCCACAGGGAACCATCTTGCGGATGGATCACTCTGACCTTCTGTCCAATCTGTAACAGTGGTAGTTCCACGCCCGCATGCTTATCGTGTGCAGTTTTCATCTTTTCTTGTTTCGCCAACAGTTTGTCCTGGATTGATGAAGATTTCGTGAAATCATGACTTGCCTTCCAAATATAATTTCCGCAGATGGTGATAATCCTGTGCCGATTGGTGTTGCCCTTAAGTGTAACAGGGCAACATGCAGATTTTGTTTAGTTTCTCGATAATTCACAATTAGTGACTTGACTAGCCCATTCTTGCTGCTAGGCCATTCGACCTAGGGTATTGCTGTGATGATGCGACATGGTTCACATCCCATTTCTTACACATGTCTTTGAATTGTTTGGTGGTGTATTGCAGACTATTATTCCACGCTATCTCCTCCGGGGGCCAAATAAACTGAAGATTGCACTGATAGTGTTGGCAACTGATGCACTTAGTGTATCCCTCAATTGACAGATCATAGGGAACTTGGGGAAGTAGTCGGTAATCAACAGAAAATCGGCGCTATTAACAGAGAAAAGGTCAGTAGCTATCCATAACCAAGGATGTGACGGAAATTTGTGAGGACAGAGTGGCTCCTTATTTTGGCTTAGTTGATGCTCTTGGCATGCATCACATTAACGTACTACTCGCTCGATGTCACTGTTAATTTCCGGACAGTAGACAGTTTCACGTGCAAGTCTTCTGGACTTCTCAATGCCCATATGACCTTGGTGCAACTGTGAGAGAATGTCAAGGTGAAGCATTTGTGGAATTAATATTTGTCTTCCTTTGAAGATAATGTCACTAGATATTCCCAACTCATCTCGGTATGGCCAAAAGGTTCGGAATTCTGTAGGCACTTCTTATATCGTGTCAGACATCCTTTGACAATGAGTTGCCATAACTCCTTTAAAACTGGATCTTTGGAAGTCTCTTCCTGCAGTTCTACACGTTGGCTTTGTCCATCTATCTGGTCAAAATCTATCAATCTATCTGTGTCAAATCTATCTGGTATATGTCTTCCAGTTCTATTGCGACTTTGTCAACTTGAACGTCCGGTGAAGGTGATCACACTTTCTGAGATTGGGTAATTTGCTTAGTGTGTCAGAAGTTACCATAAGATTCCCAGGCTTATACCTGACCTTGCAGTCATACTCTTGCACCTTAATTAATAGCTGTCGCAGTTGAGATAGTGCGCTGGTGAGTGGCTTTTGCCATATCATTGCCAATGGTTTGTGATCAAATGCTTGCCAAAAAGATAAGTGTGAAACCTTGTAATCCTGAATACCAGTTCTAGTGTTTCCCTTTCTATTTTGTGTTATGCCAATGTTCTGTTGAATGATAATTTTCTTTGGTCCACTAGCTGGAGATCTGAATTTATATTTTTTTTAAAAGACATTTTCAAAAGACAAGCTGCCAGCAAATTCATCCTTTCAGCTTAAGATGATCATCTTGTTTGCTACACTTTATCCTACACGTTAAAGGACTGTGAGGAGAGAGGTAAAATGTCTGTTAATTCCCCAGCAAGAACCAAAATCCAGGAAATTTAAAGGAACTGCTTGTTCTTTTCAGCAAACAGAGAAATACTGCGAACTTTTATGTTTGAATCACTCTGTGACTGTCATGTGACAAGTCCCTCCCCTTCTGTGGTTTTAAGCTGGTGTTTTTTCTGCAGCAGAGGAGAAGAAACTGGACTCTGACATGTGCAGACCCTAAGTGGGGATCCCTGTCTCTCTCTCTCTCTCGCTATTCCAGCTTGAAAGCTTTCAAATCCTGCCTGTTGACTGACCATCTTTGCATACTGTGGCTACAATCATCTACCTCTTTGGAGAAAATCAGCTGCATCACTGTTTTCAAGAGACTCACCGGACCAATCATCTACCTCTTCAAACTTCAAGACCACTGAACTTAGCTAGAAGCCAGCCGAATCACCAATCTTCATAGACTGTATACATTTTTTTATGGACTCTAACTCAATCAATCTACCTTTCCCCACTCTGTAACCTATTTGTGTGTGTATAAACCTCTAGCATGTGTGTGGAGTGAAAGTTGGCACCTTGTTTATTATTTTATTAGTTTGTTTTAGGCACAACAAAGTTAACCTCTTTCTTTGTTAACTCAAGAAAATCTGTCCCACAGGTTCTTGTTATGATCATAGAAAGTAAGTAATCAAGTGAATTGGCCAGTACATCCACTTTAAGAAAGAATTAAACCTGTTGTGATCAAACAAGGAAAGGGAAGCCCTTCGACCCCTCCTCACTTGACCATACCAGTTGGAATAGTTGGCCTGCGTGGTTGATAATCTTTTCAAACCAAAAACAATTGCAATAAACATGCTCCAAGACCTTTTACTGAAGCATCTATTTCAAGAATGGTGTCTTTATTCGGGTCACAATAGTGCAAACATGCTTCTGTCGACAGTGACTGCTTCAACAAATCAAATCCATGCTCGTGATCCTCATGCCACAGGAATGGCATATCATTTTTGAGGAGTTCCCGTGGAGATGAAGACTTCTCAGAAAAATTTGAGATGTAGGGAGCTAGGAAATTAAATAGACCAAGACATCTCTGTAAGTCTTCTTGTCTTGTGGACTTGGCACGGACTGAATATCCTCTACCTTTCTGGGATCCGTCTTATGCCTGCATCAGAATAGATTGAGCTGGAAAAGTTCATGTGGCTTACACTAATGGCACACTTCTTGCTTTTGAATAGAATACCTTCCTTTCTGGTTGTTTGCATTAGGATGCGTAGATTCCTCTTGTGCTCCTCGTTAGTGCTGCTCATTGCTGCTCTATTGTCTGCAATACAGACGCACCCTTCAACATTTTCCATGATATGATCCATTTGTTGTTGAAATGAATCCTGGCTTCCTGATAAATCAAATGGTAAGTGCAAAAATCAGTATCCTCCAAACGGAGCTCTGAAAGTTGTTAACTCCTGTGAACTTTCAGAGAGATGGACCAACCAGTATCTGTGTTTTGCATCTAGCTTCGAAAAGAATTTGGCACTCGCAAACTTTGGATTTAACAAAGTGGGGATTTTATGAGAACATCATTTTAATGCCTGGTTCAGCCTTCTAGGGGCTAAATATACCCTGATGGTGCCATCTTTTTTGATTATAGGTGTTATCGAGCTGCACCAATCCGTGTGCTGCTGCACACGCCGAATAATTCCTGGCCTCTCCATTGAATCCAGCTCAGCTTTCAGTTTGTCCTTAATGTGGACACTACATTTTCTTGGTGGATCTATAGAAGGAGCTGCATCATCTCTCACATGTAGAGTTGCATCTCCTTTGAAACTTCCCACAGTATCAAAATGATCTGGGTACATTCATTGCAAATCCTGAATGGACTCAATTGGTTCATGCCTGTTCTGGTTGTGTGTCCTTGGCGCACGACTGACCGCCTGGATTGTTACGTTGCTAAGCTCGCTACATGCCAGTAGCCTTGCAACTGCTGGACCGTTAGTATTGATGACGTAGAAAATTTGCTGTGACCCTGAAGAGTTTCCATACTTGCATTCCAAAATTATTGTTCCCATACAGTCGAGCGGAGAACTGAAGTACACGGTAAGTCTTGCCTTTGTAGGTTGTATCATGGCATCCCATCTTTCCAGGTAGATATTCTTCAATATTCTCAGTGGCACTTGCCCCTGTATCGACCTTGCGTTGCAACTTTTGCTGGCCACTCTTCTCTGGGCCTATGATGTCGATGATGGTGAATGCTTCCTGCTGTGTAACCGCATCCATCTGGTGTGCAACTGTTACTGTGTGAAAAGCTTGTTCACCTTCAGTGGCCTCTTTATTACTCATGTCCTTGTCTATCTAGTGGACATGTCTGTGTTTAGATTGGCCTCTTACCAATGCATCCCTGTTTATATCACAAAGAGTTGTTTGTTTCTCGTTATCTCGTGGCATGCTGTGACTTCTGGCCAATTTTCTATTGCAAGACATCCTGCCCAGTGCCCTTTCTTACCACACATCTTGCAGTTATCCAAGTAAGCTGGACAGACCGCACTTGCCGCATACTTTCTAGATATTAAAGATATCAAGAGATGTGGGGATAGTGTGGGAAAATGGCATTGAGGTTCTCCTGCTCCTATTTCCTATGTTCCTATGATTGTTGCTCCAAGTGCTCATATGCATTACCTGCTAGTAGCTGTGGCCTCAAATTTCCTGCCTTCTTTCAGGAGACTTTCAATGCCTTCAAGTGATCCATCTTAGACTCCTTCCCTTCCCTTCCTCGACTTCTCTGTCTCCATTTCTGAGGATAAGCTATTGACCAATATTCACTATAAGCTCACTGATTCCCACAGTTACCATGACTACACTTCTCCCCACCCTGCTTTCTGTAAGAACTCTGCTCCATTCTTATAATTTCTCTGCCTTCGTCATATCTGTTCTGATGATGCCACCTTCCATACTAGCGCTTCCAATATGTTTTCTTTTTCCTCAAACGAGATATCCCCTGCACCATGACTGACAGGACCCTTGTCCATATTTGTTCCATTTCCCGTACTTCTGCTCTCATCTCTTTTCCTCCCTTCCAGAACCACTATAGGATTTCCCCATCCTCACTTTCCACCCTACCAACCTCCATATTCAATGGACCATCCTCTGCCATTTCTGCCAGCTCCACCTCCACCACCAAACACATCTTCCTCTCCCCTCCCTTTCAGCTTTCTGAAGGGACCGCCACCTCCGCAACAGCCTGATCCACTCCACAATCACCCTTAACATTGCTGTCCCTTCCCATGCAAGCGCAGGAGATGCAAATTTTAACTCTTTACTTTCTAGCATTAAGGACTCTATACATTGCATCCAGGTGAACAGCAATTTACTTGTACTTCTTTCAATTTAGTATTCTGTATTCGCTGCTCACAATTCAATCTCCGTTGCACTGGTGAGACAAAATGCAGATTGGGTGACTGCCTTGCAGAACACCTCCATTCAGTTCACAAGCGTAACCCTGGGCATCCGGTCACCTGCCCTTTTAATTCTTTGTCCTCTCCCACTCCGATTACAATAACCTTGGTCTCCTACACTGTTCCAATGAAGCTCAATATAAACTTGAGCAACAGCACCTCATCTGCAGCCTTCCAGACTCAACAACTTCAGATCTTAACTTCTATCCCCATTTTTCAGACAGCAGCTATTGTTGATGATATTGTGATTCCCATTTACACCACCACCACCCCCCCCCCCCCCACCGCACCCCCACCCCGGTCCATTTGCTGTTTATTTATTTGTTTCATTACCATTTCCTTCTGCCTTGCACTATCATCTCTTATGCCATTTAATCTCTCCTGCCTTCAACCTTAGCACAGACTTTCCCTTTTGTCTTTCTCCCCACATCCCCTTTCCCACATCTGTACTTGCTTAAAACCTGTTACATCTCTAACTTTTTCCAATTCTGCCGAAAGGTCATTGACCTGAAATATTATTAACTTTGTTTCTCTCTCCAGGGATGTTGTCAGACCAATAAGTATTTCAGCATTCTCTGTTTTGATTTCCTCTCTCTGTTATCTTAAAGGCGTTGTTAACCAGATTATTTTAAATAGTTCAAATTGAATAAAATATCAAAGAGAACTATTTGATATGAACATTAGCATCAGTTTTGGTAATTTCCATACTTGCTGTTATGCACTTTATGGGGAAAACAGCTGATAGACAGCTAAAATATATAAGGCCAAGGAACACCTTAATTTTCACATTGGGTTTTGAGATCCCGATACTGTCAGAGAACAAAGGTCATTTGGGAGAGCTGTTTAACTTCCTCGCAGTTTCTTGATTTGAGGACTAAAATAAAAACTGCAGCTACTTGAAATTTGAAATAAAAACAGAAAGTGCTGAAAATACTCAGCAGGTCTGGACCTTTCATCCCTTTCACAGACCTGAAACGTTAGCTCTGTTTCTCTTTACACAGATGCTGCCAGACCTGCTGAGTATTTCCTGTTTTATTTTACTATTATTCTTGATTTGAGGAGCGGGCTGAGTGAGAATGTCAGGTAAGAGACTGGATTGGAGTTTATGTATTCCAGCACTTCAGCACAACTGGTCCTGAGCTGTATTTGGTTGTTGAATATTTGTTTGTGGAGTAAGTCTAGCAATCCAAACCTAAAAATAAAAATATGTTGAGATATGGTTAAATCCTCAATGTGTTATTTCTGATCAAAGCTTGGAATATTTTATCATTAGTTTAAGCAGAATTGATTTTTAAACAATGTGATGTAAGTCACTTGTTCTTGACAAATTTAAAAATAGCCTGAGTCTCAAAGAGTTATGGCAGTTTAATGCTGTGAAGCCATGAATAAAGATAAATGAATTACAATTCAGTTGCTTGACACTGCCAGTATTCAATTTTTATGAGATCTTAAAAAGAGGATAATTAAGATAAGATAAAACTTCATTTTCAATTGGGAGATGAATATAAATATATACAAGTTTTGTTGAAAGTGCAAAGTTTATTATATAAATGGTTGTTTATTGCTCTGGAATCCTAGTTTATAACATATATGTCTGGCTAAAGACCGACTAATACATTTTGTTATTCAAAAATCTTTCATTTACATCCATTTATTCACATATAAAGAGAGGGGCCAATTCCCTTTTACATCAAACTACTGGAATAGCTGCAGTTAATAATCTCAAAATAGTATATTTTAATACTCTGTCAAAGTGCTAGTCTAAATTTCTGGCGGCATGACTCATTGGCACTGAAAATGTAAACATATTTTAAAATTGGCAGTTTGAGAAGGAACTGAAGCAGAAAGTGTATCTTTGTTGCCTGAGATTAGTGGAAAGGCCGTATGACGACATTAATAAGATGTATTTATAGTCTTGTTAATATCTAGAGTGTGAAAAAAATCAAGAATATTGAGATTCAAACAGGATCCAAAACAACTTATTAAAGTAAATAATTATCTTGTCTTTATCTCCTGTTGAAAAAAAAACCTTGATATTTTTAAGATAGGTAAAATCTTCTGCAGAACACTAAAAGTCCATCAGCCAAAGACAAAAATTCTGAATCTATAATAGCCTTGATAAATAAGAGTGATAAGTTAAAAATAAAACTTTATTTAATTTTTTTTACAGTGGTGGTGCATGCAGATCCATTGATGGTAAAATATTGGCTGCATCACACTTACAAGCAGGACTCACTTGCATGAATGAAGCCATTGAATATTTCAACATCACTCCCTACAACCATTTACGTTCTTTAATTCATTCTTAACCCATTCTTTAATTCTTCTGAATGAAAATTGAAAAAGAAATTTATTTTTCTAAAGTTTACCAATCCATTTTAATTTTGTTGCTTCATTCATATGTAATTCTATAGTTGCAAAATTGCAAGTAAAAGGATTGGAAGAAACTATTAATCTACATTATGATTGTTTACATGAAAGTGTAAAGCTTATGTAAATATCTCCTACTGTGTTCCAGCAAAAAAGTGTGTGAAGCATTGTAATCAAACTGATATGATAAATCTTCTCACCCAAGCACTTTAAATGTGGTAAGAACTTCAGCTATTTATTTCCATTTTTTTCTAAATAAGGAACTGTTGTTAGGCATTTACTATTTAGTGCTAGCACTGATGCTGCCACTAATTTTGGTGACTGCAATGTAAAAAGGTGTTGAGAACCCCCTCAAGAAGCTTTTTCCTCTTGCACTGTGGCTCAGTTGGTAGCACTCTGACCTCTGAGTCAGAAGGTTGTAGATTCATGTCCTATTCCCAGACTTGAGTGCAAAAGTCAAGGCTGATACTCCCTTGCAGTGCGAAGGGAATGCTGAACTGTTGGAGACTGCCGTCTTTTAGATGTGATGGTAAACTGAGGCCCCGTCTGCCCTCTCAGGTGAATGTAAAAGATCCCTTGGCGCTATTTCAAAGAAGAGCAGGGGAATTATCCCCAGGTGACCTGGCCAATATTTGTCCCTCAATCAACATCACAAAAGTAGATTATCTGGTCAATATCACATTGCTGTTTGTATGAGTTTGTTGTGTACAAATTGGCTGCTGCAATTCCTACATTCTTTGGCCTCCTTATCTCGAGAGACAATGGGTAAGCGCCTGGAGGTGGTCAGTGGTGTGAGGAGCAGCGCCTGGAGTGGCTATAAAGGCCAATTCTAGAGTGACAGACTCTTCCACAGGTGCTACAGAAAAATTTGTTTGTCGGGGCTGTTACACAGTTGGCTCTCCCCTTTTAGATTAGAGATACAGCACTGAAACAGGCCCTTCGGCCCACCGAGTCTGTGCCGAACATCAACCACCCATTTATACTAATCCTACACTAATCCCATATTCCTACCAAACATCCCCACCTGTCCCTATATTTCCCTACCACCTACCTATACTAGTGACAATTTATAATGGCCAATTTACCTCTCAACCTGCAAGTTTTTTTGGCTTGTGGGAGGAAACCGGAGCACCCGGAGAAAACCCACGCAGACACAGGGAGAACTTGCAAACTCCACACAGGCAGTACCCGGAATCGAACCCGGGTCCCTGGAGCTATGAGGCTGCGGTGCTAACCACTGCGCCACTGTGCCGCCCTTGCGCCTCTGTTTTTTTTCCTGCCAACTGCTAAGTCTCTTCGACTCGCCACACTTTAGCCCCGCCTTTATGGCTGCCCGCCAGCTCTGGCGAACGCTGGCAACTGACTCCCACGACTTGTGATCAATGTCACAGGACTTCATGTCGCGTTTGCAGACGTCTTTAAAGCGGAGACATGGACGGCCGGTGGGTCTGATACCAGTGGCGAGCTCGCTGTACAATGTGTCTTTGGGGATCCTGCCATCTTCCATGCGGCTCACATGGCCAAGCCATCTCAAGCGCCGCTGACTCAGTAGTGTGTAGAAGCTGGGGATGTTGGCCGCCTCGAGGACTTCTGTGTTGGAGATATAGTCCTGTCACCTGATGCCAAGTATTCTCCGGAGGGAGCGAAGATGGAATGAATTGAGACATCGCTCTTGGCTGACATACGTTGTCCAGGCCTCGCTGCCATAGAGCAAGGTACTGAGGACACAGGCTTGATACACTCGGACTTTTGTGTTCTGTGTCAGTGCGCCATTTTCCCACACTCTCTTGGCCAGTCTGGACATAGCAGTGGAAGCCTTTCCCATGTGCTTGTTGATTTCTGTATCGAGAGACAGGTTACTGGTGATAGTTGAGCCTAGGTAGGTGAACTCATGAACCACTTCCACTTATATTCCTACATTATAATAGTAACAACACTTCAAAGGTACTTCATAGGCTGTAACATGCTTTGGGGTGTCCTGTGGTTATGAAAAGTGGGCCTTTTTTTCTGGCCCAAGGGGGAGATAGGGATCAGCATAGCAATACAGACTGGTAATGTGTATTGCTGGTCTGTATGGAACTTCTCCTGGTTGGTGCAGAGGGGAGGGGAAGGTCTTTGGACAGGTGACTGTTAAAGGACTGCAACTGCACAATCATACATAGTTTGTATGTTACTGTTATAATGCTGGAATCAGCACTGAAAAGCAAAGGTCTCTACTGCATGACGCCACAAACACTAAAAAGAGTAAAAAAGACTGATGAATCCAGAAGTCACGATTAGGTATAAATTGTGGAACCTGGTCTGAGACATTAGCTGCAGTACAGGTTGTGAAGGCAAAATCACTTCATGATGATGTTATTTACCCAGAGTGTAACTAAAATTATTTTATCATCCAATTGTTATTTACTGAAAATTTAAAATAAAATTAGTCAACCAGAACAAATTTGATTGATTAATATCGTAAATTAATAGTCAACTGATCAACCGTACCACTTGTAACCTCTGAAGACAACATGGGACTTAATCAGTGGCTAAAGTGATTCAAAATAAACATTAGAGGAATCAGTCACGGATTCTTGAATAAAGCAATTTAGGGTCAGAAAACTAATTCTGATCAATCTAAGATCAATCAACTCATTAAATATGCAGCCACATGAGGTAGTATGTTTGGGTACTAATTAGCTGTGAAAAATATCTCACTTAACCTTGCTGGTTATTGGAAGCTCATAAAGCAAAGGATGAAGAAAGATCAGGTGCCATCACTCACTAAAGACTGTCTCCTTCCATGACTGATTTCTCATTTAAACCTATTCTGCTTGCAAATTTGGAACCTAAAAACGAAACATATTAAGGACTGTTCTGTAACAGAATAGGAACTTCAAATAAATTTGGGAAAAAAAATGGGGTTAAGTGTCTTCCTGCTTCCCTTACAGTAAATTACACAATAAAGAATTAGAAGAATACATTTGATAAGTGCTTTTGAAATTCAAATAGAAATTGCTGGAAATGAGCACTTTAGTCAACATCTAAAAGACATCTGGGCTGCAGAATTCAGCTGCATAGCGCCTGTATTTTCAGTGCTACAGTGCAGATTCAGGTCCAATATGGAATCCATGCCACGCAGGCACACTTCTGGTCCTGGCTGCGTAAGACGACATTTTATTATGGGCGTTACTGTGGGCTCAGTGAGTGTGCAGCAGAAGTATTCAAAGTAGGCAGATACTGACATCAGACAGCATGTTAAGTTGATTTGACATCACTGATGCCATTTTTTGACCTGATCATTCTAGTTAATGCCCTGTCTTAGCCTTGCACATCTGAACATCATGTTCAGCAGTGGGAAGAACCTTCCCACCAGCACTATTTAAAGGGATCATCATCCACTTTCAGGTTTGTTGCTGATTGATTTCTAATGGTTGTTGCTGAATTAGAAGAAGTATTTGGTGGTTTTTACCCCAATTTAAAGTTGGTGAAGTCTGCAGGCTGAAGGCCTTGCTTTTGACTTCAATGGTTCTGCTCAGAACACTTGCTCCCTCCCAGTCATGGGTGCTGTAGGGAGGGAGAGAGAGGGGGAGAGAAAAAGAGGAGTGAGAGAGAGGGATAAAAAGGGGCAGAGAGAGGGGGAAGAGAGAGGAGAGAGAGTTGGGGAGAGAGAGAGAGAGAGGGAAGAGAGAGTGGGAGAAGGGAGAGAGTCGGGGAGAGAAAGTTGGGCAGAGACAATGGGGGAGAGAGAGGGTGAGAGAGAGAGAGGCAGAAAGAAGGGGGAGAGGGGAGAGAGAGGCGAGAGAGAGCAGGGTGAAAGATGGACACAGAGAGGGGATAGGGATTGACACAGAGAGGGAGACAGACAGCAAGAGGGGAGAGAAAGAGATCAAGATCAGTCCTGACAGATGAACATCTATCTGGATTCGCTGCATCACTACATCAAGGCCTGAATTTTATTAGTGCGCCGCACTCCCGCTTTGAACTTGGCGGCCTTCCGACACAGAAGTGCCGCCACAGAGCCCCCGTGATATTACACGCGGGAGATCATTTAAATGGAGGGGGCGGAGTGGCCGACCCCGATGATATAGAGAGGCCAGCTGCTGCGTCCCCAGCAATGGCATCTGGCGCCACCCGCACAGGCTTTATGCCCTTAGCAAAGATTTAAATTGTTAAAGGTATATCAGACATAATTTTTTAAAAATAAATAATTAGCAGATGGAGACCCTTTCCCAACACCCCTTTTTCATTGCCCTTTTTTCACAAAACTTCTTTTATGCCCGACCTGAACTTTCCCCCCCAACCTTCTCACATTTGCCCTTCAATCCCTTCCCACCACCTCCACAGCCAATAAAAAGTGTTTTTCTCGCTGCCCTACCCCTCCCGCCCTGAAAGTTTTATTCTTCCCCCCTCCCCACCAGTTTTTCGCCTTGAAACTCCGAGTTGCGATTGGCGCCCATAAAATCGGTGTGAGATGTCAGCCACCAGCAGGTATGTTCATTTGCATTTTATTTATGTGCATTTAAATATTTAGATGAAGGCCCACTGGGCCATACCGAGGTCCCCCGCCGCCTATAATATGCAGCGAGCCCTTCTCGACATCGGGGGTCAAGGTGCTGGTAAAATTCAGCCCCAAGTGTGTGGGCAGATATTGACTAATTGTGCAAGCAAAAACAAGACTAGGTACTCACTAAATAGGGAGAAATGTGTTTTAAATAGGACTGTGTTTTGATGGCATGAAATTAGCTATACACTTTATATACAAATTAATTGCCCCCATGTCCATGGCTGAGTCTATAATTTTGTCAAATATCTGTGGTGCAACATGTTGGTGCCTATCCCTGCCAATATCCATGTTTAGCATCCAACGTGGAAAAGAATTTGGCTCCTGTGAACTTGGAATTCAATTCCTCTAGTGTTTGAATCTTGTGAGGGCATCTCTTTAGGGAGAAGTTTCGATGTCTCGGAACTAGACATACCCTGATTGCTCCATCCATCTTTAGTACATACGTAATTGAGCTACACCAGGCTGTGTGATGATGCACACGATGGATGATGCCATTGTGTTCCATGCCATCCAACTCGTGCTGAAGCTTTTCTTGTATGTGTACACAGCACTTTCTGGGAGGGTCGATTGATGGAATTGCATTCTCTCTGAGGTGCAGTACAGCATCGCCTTTGAAATCTCCAATGGTGTTGAACCTGCCCGGGTACATTTGTTGTAAGTCCTGACTGACTCAATGCGAATACCCTTGGTCTCTTCTGCTGTAATGGGTACCTTGGTGATCTCATAGATAGTCATGATGTTGAGGTCCTTTACACGCTGGTAGTCCTGCCACTGCTGGTCCACTCGTGTCTACCAGGTAAAATATTTGTGGTTTCCATGCCAGCTTGCCATAGCTGCATTGCATTGTTAGAGTGCCGCGGAGGGATGGGTGACCATCTGCAGTTAACTTTGCAGTTGTAGGTTGTATCATTAATTTCCAATGACCCCAGTACATATCCTTCAGGATTCAGACTGGTAGGATATTTGCATTAGCTCCCATCTCAATCTTAGTCCAGAGTGTGTGTTTGCCAACTTTGTTTGCTCACATTATGTTAATCGTTGCAAAAGCTTCCAGTTGTTTGACTTTATTAACACAATGGGCTGAATTTTAATAGCTCTCTGAGCTTCCGGATTGGTACGACACACGCGCGAGAAGTGTGCCATGGAGTTGCCTCGATATTTCGCGTGGCGGCTTATTAACATGGAGGGGCAGACCGCCCACTCCCGATGATGTAGAGGGGGTGGACGCTTCATCCCCGGCAACAGCATCCGGAGCCACCGCACAGGCACCAACATTTTTAAAGGGCTTCAAGCCCTTCTGTTGTATTTACATTTTTTAAAGACAAATTCATTTACAGTGAGATAAAAAATTAAATAAAAGGTGGAAGCCCCTCTCCCATCCCCTCAATGACCACACAATTTATTTTTGGCCCAATCCCACCAAAAAAAACTTTTCTTCCCAATCTAAACTTTCCACCCTGAACTTTATTACTTTTGCTTTTCAACCCCTTCCCACCATCCCTTCAGCCAATAGTAACAGTTCTCCCCGCTCTCCCGCCTCCCGTCCTGAAAATTTCACCCCTCCCCAACAGTGCTGCGCCTTGGATCTCCGAATAGATGACCATCATGGAAAGGTAGGTTAATAATCATTCATTAAGCTTTATTAACGTATTTAACTTGTTTTTTTTACCGAGCGGTGGGGAGGGGGACGCCCCGAGGCCTCACCACTGCTGGTAAAATGGGGCGGGGCCTTCCTGGCGTTGAGACCCATGGCAGGCCTCTCCAGAAAGGATTTTCTGGGCCCCCTTGCCATGCCCCACAATGTCGGGGGACTAGTAAAATTCAGCCCCATGTGTCAGGGTCACAATGTGAAACACCTGCTCATCTTCTGGCTGAGAATCCCTCCATTCCGGGTTTTGTCTCAGGTCTATTTTGCTGTGGACTTCATGTAGCGGCTTATGTTTATGCAGGTCCCTGGCGCTCTCCTTGCTGCTATTACCTTGTTATTGCACCTGTCTTCTGTTTGTTTGTGTCCTATTGTGACTTCTGGCTGCGTCTTTGGAGTCAGATTTCTTGCATAGGCAGGCCCAGTGTCCTTTTTCACCGCATGCCCTGTGCTAATCTTATATTGCAGGACAACTTAGTGGTGAGTAGGACAAACCACACTTAATACTTGCTTGCTTTTTGAGACCGGGTTGCTGTGCCGATATTGTCGGCTGCATCTAGTGCTTGCAGATGCTGTTGTCCAGCTCCAATGGCTTCATATTTCCTGCCATCTTCTAGCAGAACATCAATGCTATGACCTTTCTTTTTTCACAAGAGGACATTTTGAAATGCTAGGTGTTGAAATAGGTGTTGAGACAATCAGCAGCTCCATTATTCACCCCGACAGCTCAGTTTTGAAAAATTGCATTTGTTTCCCTTACTATGGCATCTACTGATGAATTATCTATTGATTCCTGTGGCTGTTTCCTGTAAGACATCAATTCCAGGAGAAGGATTCTAAAATTCACTCTTACCCGAAGCTGATCTTCTAGCACTTTCCATATCTTTGTGGGATCTTTCTGCTCCTCTTCTGATAAGCTAGAGGTATTGATTCTGTATAACCCCCCATTTGTAACTGCTGTCGGTATTTTCACAGCCTGCTTCTCTAGTTCTGCAACCGCTTGGTCTATGAAGTACAACTGCTTTCTCTGTTTAAAAAGTTTGAACTCGGATATGATATCAATGGCCTTCCAGTTCATTCTAGGAAATTTGATATCCATCCTTCTGCTGTTCTTTTGCTTTCCCTCTTTATTTAATTTTGTTCAGCTTTTTGTCTGTGTTTAGTATTGTACTTATTATGACTTCTTTATTTGTGGTTTAAAACTTGTTTTATTAGCTCAGCACTGTTCACCCTTTAAGAATTTCTTTTTCCAGGCTAGCTTGACAGTGTTCTCTGTTTTTTCTCTTTCAGCATTTTGCTTGTATGTTTACATTGCTGTTTGTTAGGCAGTTCAAGGGTTTTCCCCTTTGCTTTTTTTGTTTGAGTTTATTTATCTTCTTCACACTTGACTTGTTTAATGATTTTTTCAACTTGACTGCTTTAATGGAGACTTGGGGGTTTCCCATGCTTCTTTCACTATCTGACTTTGTTTATTTTCAGTTTGCATGCTTTTCTGGATTTTCCCTTTTTTTCTCTCGCTTACACAGGGCTTTTAGAAAATGAATTTTTAAAAATTCATCAAAGGCATTGCCTTTGATTTTAACTGGGATTTTTCGATCGTCGGCACAATGACTCAGCTGATCACTTGCTTTCCAGCCACACTTCCGTTCTGTAGAGTTTTTCTCAGCCTTCTAAGGTATGTAGCTTTCTTTCACTCTTTTCAGGTACTTGTGTAAAAGGTTCTTCATTTGCTTCAAATGTTCTCTTCTGTTTCCTGTATTGCTTTTAAATTCTGTTTGCTGTTTTATCCATGGTCTTCAAGCTTATAGCTTTCACCACCTCTGACACCAAATCATGAGTTTCTTTGTTTTATCTTAAGCAGCACAATGAGGTACGTGGATTCCAGACCCTTGAAGATCTCAAGAAGGTTTATTAACAGCTAAACTAGTACGTACAACACAGTGCAAACTATATACAGATTCTTTGTCCGGGGTGTTGTTGTACAGAGTGAGAATGGCTTCTAGTCATATGACTACATCCTGGTATGTAGCTCATTAGCATACTGAGTTCTTAAAGAGACATCATTCTTAAACTTCTAATAACACAATCCAATGACCTTTTTGCTCACAGCCTCTTGCCCCGTCATCCCTCACCGAATGCCTCGAGGGCACCCTGGCGATCTCCAGTGCCGCCTGCTCCACCAGGGTCAAAGTGTGCAGTTAGGCCACTCCACCACCCGTGCTGGCCATCTCTCGAGCACTATGGGCTCTCTTCTCCTGCAGGATGAGAGGAGTATGACTCATGAGTAGTCTGCCCTCCCTCATCTCTTCCAGCATTACATACAGTTATGCTGATGTTTCACCTAGTGTTTTCCCCATCTAACTGTTGCCCTATATAGGAGGCTGTCTGTCGTCGACTGTGATCTGACAATGTGAGGGAGAACTATGGACATTCAGTGAGGTCAGCTCACTTGCATTCTGATGCTTAAGAGAGTTAGTCATCACTGGCTACTCATCTCACCAGACTGAAAGAAGTTATTGAACCTTTTCCTACACTGGACCCATGTCCTTCTGGTGGGTCCCCGGCTGCTGACCTCCGTGGTCATTTCCACCCATGCCCTGTTGGTCTTTCTAGGCAGATTTTTTCTTCCTGAAGCTAAGAACGCCTCTCTACTCTTTGCAACTGCATCAGTCAGTGCCTCTAGAGAGGCATCAGAAAAACATGGTGGCACCCGGACACGCATGCCCATGCCAACACTGGCCCTCCAATCTCCCTGCTGCTCCATCCCTGAAGGCAATGGAAAGCTCAATCATGGCTGCCACTGGCCTTTTAAAATCGCCCTCAGTGATCTGGTCCCACCTCCAGGACGATTAAGGGTGTCGGACTTGCCCTCAGACCCAATTATGCCCTTTACATATGAAAATTGCATTACATCACTGACCCTAATGCAGCTTGGGGTTGGGACCCGGAAATGTTCTGAGTGTCGGCTCATCGACGCTGGAACAAAAATTCCAGCCAGGGTCTTCAGGGCGGCACAGTGACACAGTGGTTAGCACCGCAGCCTCACAGCTCCAGCGACCTGGGTTCGGTTCTGGATACTGCCTGTGCAGTTTGCTAGTTCTCCCTGTGACCGTGCGGGTTTCCTCCCACATGCCAAAGACTTGTGGGTTGATAGGTAAATTGGCCATTGTAAAAAAAATTAGGTGGTAGGAGAATTGAGGGAAGGTGGGGATGTGAGAGGGAAATGGAATTAATGTAGGATTAGTATAAATGGGTGGTTGATGGTTGGCGTGGAGTTGGCGGGCTGAAGGGCCTGTTTCGGTGCTGTATCTCTCTATGACTATGATAATTCCCCTATTTCAACCCCAGAAAGGAGCTGTGCATCAGATGTTCCTTTATCACAAGGAGAATTCTGCCACCTACTGCAACCTGCGCTGCAGACTAAAAGCAGAAGGAGGATGGCATTACCAGTGGTTGCGAAGGTGACCATTGCCATGAACATTTAACAGTTGGTCTTCTTCCAGGCTGGAGCAGATGATATTTGCAACAATTCACCATCCACTGTTGTGTAAAGGAGGTCACTGAGGCTCTGCATGCAAAGAGAGCTAAATGCATTTCTTTCTATGTTGCCAAAGAGAAGCAAGCGGAGTGAGCACATGGTTTTGCCAGGATTTCTGACTTCCCTATGGCGCAGGGTGCCATTGACATTCAAACATCACTTTGCGGGTGCTGCAATGTAAATTCAGAGATCTATTGCAACCAAAAGATATTTCACTCTCTCAATGTCCAGCTGGTGTGTGACCATACTCAGCAAATCATGCAGGTCAATGCTCAGAATCCTGGCGGCAATTATGATGTTTGCATTCTGCAGCAGTGCACTATGCCATCTGTATTTGAGCCACCACAACAAACCAGAAGGAAGCTAATGGGCGACAAGGGCTATCCACTGACCACAAAGCTCATGACTTTGGTGCCCAACCCATGCACAGGTGGGCAACATGCATAAAATGAAAGCCAAGTTGCCATACAAATGACATCAAGCAGACCATTGGAGTGCTTAAGCAATGTTTCTCCTGCCCAGCCTGCTCTGGAGGAGCCCTGCATTTGTTGTGATCTTCTGCATGCTGCATAACCTCACCATTATGAGGGCACAGCCCTTACCAACAGGTTTTTGATGAGCAGCTGAGGAAGAGGAGGAGGAGAAGGGGCAAGTGGAGGAGGAAGAGAAAGGGAGGAGGCAAACAACACATCCCCTTTCCAACTGGGCTGTCCGTGATCAACTCATCTGACTGCGTTACCAGTGGACACAACCCCAATTTTCCACTCAAAAACAGTCCCACAGCTTACTTTGCCTCTGTCATTGACCATCACAGCATCCTTTTGGTCACAATGCTGAAATAGAAGCCACCTTAAAACAAACATTCCAAGCCAACTTTATAAATCAAACCATCTAATATTTTAAAATCAATGAGCCACCCTTGTGCATTCCCTGTAGTGCCAGTCTTCAATGTGCCTTTGCTTGTCCCAGTGCTCCTACACAGTGCTACATCAGTGGTTGCAGCAGGAAGGCTGCTGACTTTCAATGGAGGAGACTGCAGAGAGTGTAATCCTAAGAGAGGACAGCAGGTGTGTACTTCATGGAGCTATTATGTTTATGCTGGGTAATATCTGACTTAACTCAGAGCAATGCAGATATCACACTTGCCTTAAGGTGCAACATCCAGATACTCCACCTCACCCTCACACACTTGTCAATGCTGCCTCCACATACTTCCAGCTATTCAGCTATGGCAGGCACATCACCCACATACAGCGTACCAGAATCACTGACATACTTCCTCTCTCCTGCAAGACAAGGTAACACAAAATAAAATGGAGCAGTGCCGGAGCGGTGGAGACAGATATGCCTGCATCCCCTGATCCCTATTGAGGAAATAGTGCTCCGCATGATGGGTCCGGCTACAAAAGAGCCCGTTGCATCCAGCTTTGCCGAGAATATTGAGGGTGAGGGTATGTTACTGTCGACGTTCTTTCTCAACCCACACCTTACCCTCATCCTGCTTTATGGCACGTAGTGCAAGCTGCAGATGGTGTGTTTATGGACCTATTGCTTTCTATTCTTCCCCGCTTCCATCATGCTAAACCTCTTCTGGTTTCCTGCTGTTAGATATTGAAGTGCTGCTACCTGCTCAGTCACAACAGCCACAAGAGGAAGAGAGAGAGAGCAATAGTACACCACTGATAAAGAAGCACCGTCGCTTGATCTGACACTTGCATCCACCAACTCAGATACTGGTACTGCATGAACTTTAGAAGCTAATGTGGATTTGGGATCAGCATGTGGTGAGTCACCAGGCATGAATGTGCTGCAGCCAAGCCAGGGTGGGGGCAGGGTACGAGAGTTTGTTTGCCAGCTCATGGAGGGCGAGGTCGCTGACGAGCTCTGCTACAGGGGATTCGGATGAGGACTTCAATGGGGCTGCATACAGGAGAACGCTGATGAACATGCACACCTAGATACTTGGCTGCTATTCAGCCTCTTGGCACTGTCAAGGAGCATGGAGGTGTCTGGTTCCGACATGGCACAGGTCATCGCACAGAGCTGGGAATCCATACTTTCAACTGTGGATTGATGGCCAGCTCCATGACAGCACTTTCAGACTCAGCATTTGGTGGCCAATGTCTCAGCTTCCACTGCAGTACAGGTGGAAACCACCCAACGTCTCAGTGTTGCAGAGGAATCTCAGACTGAGATTATAAGATCCGTGCTTGCTGCTATGCAGACTCAGACTGCTGCCATCATGACTGACATCTCAGTGCTCAAAGGGATATGCAGACTTTCACAGCAGTCCAGCAATCTGCTCTCTAACGGATTACTAGGGATTGCTGAGGCGTTGTCCTAGGGAAGTGGCAGTGACACAGTCGAGCACAAACCTACTGTTCTCTCTCAGGCTGACAGCATTTGTGCTCCCACCACTGCCACTCCACTAGTGCTGTTGCCTGTCAGCCAGTCCAGACTACTGCCGTTCACGCCGAGGTGGTGCAGTCCAAAACCAGACATTCTAGATTCAGAATTGTGTCCTGCAAGGGCATCTGCATTCACCCACAGTGCAAGTCAGCAGCTTTCCACCAGCTGCAGTTACTGGGGTAGCACTGCGTAGGAGCACTAGGACAGGCAAAGACACCCACAAGACAGGCACTAAGGGAATGCACAAGGGTGAATTGTTCATTCTGGTTTGTATAAGTGGATGTGTTTTTGAATAAAAATGTTATGGAAATGTGATTGTTGGTGGCTTTTATTGCTGGATCTTGGCCAAGGGGATGCAGTGTTGGGACTTCCCATATGGATGATAAGGTGGGGATTGGTGGGGCCATGTTCCGAATGGAAGCAGAGTCTGAGCAGGCATTCTTTGAAAGCCCGGTTGGAGCAAAGGGGCTCCGGTTGTAGCCTCCACGCCTCTTCCTTGTCCTTCTTCGTCCAAGGTGGCCTCTGGATGGTAAAAGTGGCTGCCCCTCATAATGGTGATGTTGTAGAAAATGCAGCAGACAACCGTGAACTTAAAGACACACTCTGGTGTGTACTGGAGAGTTCCCACGTGCGGTCCAGGGAGCAGAAGCATTGCTTTAGTATGCTGATGTCCTGCTCCATGAGGTTTCTAGTGGCTGCATGACTTTCATTTAACACCCATTTTCCTCATGCGTTTGGGTGGTGGAGGGGGGTTATCAGTCAGGTGTAGAGGGGGTAGCCCTTGTCTCCCAGCGGTCACACGCTGGTTCTACTTGGAGACCCGAAGAATGCGGGAACGGCAGACTGCCTCAGAATGAAGGCATTGTGGCTACTGCCAGGATACTGGGCCAGGATACTGGACCAATGTGATGTACTGTGCACGGTACTAAGCACACCAACTGAACATCAAGAAGTCGCTCTGGTGGTTCCTGTACCTCTCTCCATTGGCATGGGAGACCCGCAGAGCCATGTGGGTGCAAAGAATGGCATACTGCACCATTGGAAATCCCGCTCTCCTGGCTAATCTATGTGTCCTCTCAGTCTGCTTCTACCTGCTTAGACAGAATACAATGTAATTGCCTCTGATATAGAGCCTTCATCACCTCCTGTATACAGCGATGGATGGTGTACTGGGAAATATTTGGTATGTTGCCCGCTCAAACCTGGAATGATCATGTAGAAGTTTAATGTGACTGTGACCTTTACAGCACTGGCAGCACCACCCTGGCCCTGATGTGAGGCTGCAGGTCCTGTTGAAGGAGGTGACACAATTCTGTGACCATATCCTTGTTGAACCTGAGGCACCTCAGACATTGATCCTGGCTGAGTTGGAGGTGGGAGAGGTACTCTCTGAGAACCATGGTGGGTAGGGCCTTCTGTGGAAAGCTCTCTTCCTCCTTCTTCTGCACAGAACTTATCCTCTCTGCAGCCTCTACTCCAGTAATAAGGAAATTAATGGAACTAAAGAGTGAGAAATCCCTAGGACCTGATGTTTTCCATCTGTGGGTATTAAAGGAAGTAGGGGAGCACATTGTAGATGCCCTAACTATAGTCTTTCAGAGTTCCCTAGATTCAGGAGTGGTCCCTCTGGATTGGAAAGTTGCACATGTCACTCCACTTTTTAAGAAGGGTGAAAGGGGGAACCAAGAAAATTACAGACCAGTTAGCCTGACATCTGTGGTGGGCAGGTTGCTGAAGTCCATAATCAAGGATAGGGTGACTGAACACCTAGAAAAGTTTCAGTTAATCAGGGACAGCCAGCATGGAGTCATGATGGGAAGGTCATGCCTGACAAATCTCATTGAATATTTTCAAGCAGTGACTAAAGTAGTGGACAGGGGAGTGTCCATGGATGTTATTTATATGGACTTCCAGAAGGCATTTGATAAAGTCCCACAGAAGAGACTGTTAACGAAGGTAGAAGCCCATGGAGTTGATGGCAATTATTGACATGGTTAGAAAGTTGGTTGAGTGGTAGGCGACAGAGAGTGGGGATAATGGGTAAGTACTCTGATTGGCAGGATGTGACTAGTGGTGTCCCACAGGGATCTGTGTTGGGGCCTCAATTATTCACATTATTCATTAACATCTTGGATGATGGCATAGTAAGTCATATATCCAAATTTGCTGATGATACAAAGTTAGGCGGCATTATCGACAGTCTAGATGATGGCATAAAATTGCAAAGAGATATTGACAGACTAGGTAAGTGGGCAAAACTGTGGCAGATGGATTTCAATGCGGGCAAGCGTGAGGTTATCCATTTTGGACCAAAGAAGGATAGAGGAGGGCACTTTCTAAATGGGAAGAGGTTAAGTACAGTGGATGTCCAAAGAGACTTGGGGGTTCAGGTGCATAGATCTTTAAAATGCCACGAGCAAGTGCAGAAAATAATCAAAAAGGCTAATGGAATGCTAGCCTTTATATCTAGAGGACTGGAGTATAAAGACATAGAGGTTATGCTGCAGCTGTACAAAACCCTGGTTAGACCCCACTTGGAGTACTGTAAGCAGTTCTGGGCACCACACCTTAGGAAGGATATATTGGCTTTGGAGGGAGTGCAACGTAGGTTTACAAGAATGATACTTGGACTACAGGGGTTAAGTTACAAGGAGAGATTACACAAATTAGGTCTCTTTTCGCTAGAATTTAGAAGGTTAAGGGGTGATCTGATTGAAGTCTTCAAGATATTACCAGGAAAAGACAGGCTAGATAAAGATAAACTATTTCCGCTGGTTGGAGATTCTAAAACTAGGGGGCATAGTCTAAAAATTAGGACCAGACGGTTCAGGAGAGTTGTTAGCAAGCACTTCTTCAAGCAAAGGGTGGTAGAGGTTTGGAACTCGCTCCCACAAACTGCAGTTGAAGCTAGAACAGTTGTTAATTTTAAATCTGAGATAAATAGATTTTTGTTAAGCAAAGATTTTAAGGGATATGGGCCAAAGGCAGGTATATGGAGTTAGGCCGTGGATCAACCATGATCTCATTGAATGGTGGGACAGGCTCGAGGGGCTGAATGGCCTACACCTGTTCCTATTTTCCGATGTTCCTATTTGTCTGTCATGTTGCAGACCAAGGGGACTGTAACGACAGCCCTCGTACCTCTTGCAGACTTGGTATTGACAGGTAACCAAATCCCCGAGACAGGTGGCAGCAGCCATAAAAGAGTGAGAGAGAGGAGGACCCAGACGGCGGAATTCCAAGTGATGTCAGGATTCAAAAAGGGCGCAGGGAAGCAGCTGATTGGTAAGTAGGTTCAGGTGAGTTTCTCTAGTTTCTCTACTATTTATTACTACTGCATTAGATTCAAAAGTAAAGATAAGGACTTTGGATTGTAGTGGGCAGTGTTTGGAGTAGAACAAGGCCCCTAGCGTAATTAGTATTTTTTAATTAAAGGGAGTAACTAAGTAATCTAAAGTAAGTCATGGCAAGAGATTTCGTACTCATGATGTGCTCCTCCTATGCTATGTGGCAAATCAGGGACGCTTCCAGTGTCCCTGACGACCATGTATGCAGGATGTGTAGCCATCTGCAGCGACTGGCTACTCACATTATGGAGCTGGAGCTGCGTGTGGATTCACCATGGAGCATCCACGATGCTGAGATTGTCGTGGATAGCACGTTTAACGAGGTAGTCACACCGCAGGCAAATGCTGCAAAGGCAGAAAGGGAACAGGTGACCACCAGACAGAGTAGAGGGAGGCAGATAGTGCAGGAGTTCCCTGTGGCCATCCCCCTCTCGAACAGATATACCACTTTGGATATTGTTGGGGGGAGATGGCTCAGGGAAAAGCAGCAAGAGCCAAGTTCATGGCACCATGGGTGGCTCTGCTGCACAGGAGGAGAGGAAGAAGAGTGGCAGGGCTATAATGATAGGGAATAAAAACAAGAAATGCTGGAACCACTCAGCAGGACTGGCAGCATCTGTGGAAAGAGAAGCAGAGTTAACGTTTCGGATCAGTGACCCTTCTTCGGAACATACATAATGACAGGGAATTCAATCATAAGGGGAACAGACAGGCATTTCTGCGGCTACAAAAGAGATTCCAGGATATTATGTTGCCTCCCTGCTGCTAGGGCCAAGGATGAGTCTGAGTGGGTGCAGGGCATTCTGAGGGGGGAGGGCGAGCAGCCAGTTGTCATGATACATATTGGTACCAACGACATTGGTAAAAAAAGGGATGAGGTCCTGCAAGCTGAATATAGGGAGTTAGGATGTAAATTAAAAAAGTAGGGCTTCAAAGGTAGTAATCTCAGGATTACTACCAGTGCCACATGCTAGCATGATTAGAAATAGCAGGATATATCAGATGACTATGCGGCTGGAGAAATGGTGTGGGGGGAGGGATTCAAATTCCTGGGACATTGGGACTGGTTCTGGGAAGGTGGGACCAGTACAAGCTGGATGGGTTGCATCTGGGCAGGACCAGGACCAATTTCCTCAGGGGGGATGTTTGCTAGTGCTGTCGGGGAGGGTTTAAATTAGAATGGCAGGGGTTTGGAATCTGAGCAGGGAGACAGAGGAGGGGGAAATAAGGATAGAAATGAAAGACAGAAAGGTAAGAAGCAAAAGTGGAAGGCAGAGAAAATCAAGGGCAAGAAACAAATGGGGCCACAGTGCAAAATAAAGCTGAGGTGACTAAGAATGTTAAAAGACAAGTCTAAAGGCGTTGTCTTAATGCACGGAGCATTCGCAATAAGGTAGATGAATTAACAGTATAAATAGATATAAACGGTTATGATATAGTTGCGATTACGGAGACATGGCTGCAGGGTGACCAAGGATGGGAACTGAACATCCAGAGGAATTCAATATTTAGGAAGGACAGGCAAAAAGGGAAAGGAGGTGAGGCAGCATTGTTAGAAAAGGATTAAATCAATGCAATAGTGAGAAGGATATTGGCTCGGAAAATCATGATGTGGAATCTGTATGGTGGAGCTAAGAAACACCAAGGGGCAGAAAACATAGGTGGGGGTTGTCTATAGGTGCCCAAACAGTAATGGAGATGTAAGGGATGGCATTAAACAGGAAATTAGAGCTGCATGCAATAAGGATACAACTGTAAACATGGGTGACTTTAATCTACATATAGATTGGTCAAACCAAATTAGCAATAATACTGTGGAGGAGGATTTCTTGGAGTGTGTATGTGACAGTTTTTTAGACCAATACGTTGAGGAACCAACTAAAGAACAGGCTATCCTAGAGTCGGTATTGTGCAATGAGAAAGGATTAATTAACAATCTTGTTGTGTGGGGCCCTTTGGGGAGAAGCAACTATAACACGATAGAATTCTTCATTAAGGTGGAGAGTGAAGTAGTTGAATCCGAAACTAGAATCCTGAATCTAAATAAAGGAAGCAATGAAGGTATGAGGCTTGAGTTGACTATGGTAGATTGGGGAACTTTACTAAAAGGGTTGACGGTGGATAGGCAATGGATGATATTTAAAGAACGTGTGCATGAATTACAACAATTATTCATTCCTGTCTGGCGCAAAAATAGAACCGGAAAGGTGGCTCAACTGTGGCTTACAAAAGAAATTAGGGATAGTATTAGATCCAAAGAGGAGGCATATAAAATTGCTAGAAAAAGCAGCAAGTCTGAGGATTGGGAGCAGTTTAGAATTCAGCAAAGGAGGACAAAGAGGGTGATTAAGCAAGGGAAAATAGAGTATGAGAGTAAACTTGCAGGGAACATAAAAACTGATTGTAAAAGCTTCTATAAATATGTGAAGAGAAAAAGATTAGTGAAGACAAATGTAGGCCTGCTACAGTCAAAAGTGGGGGAAATTATAATGGGGAACAAAGAAATGGCAGAACAATTAAACACATACTTTGTTTCTGTCTTCACAAACGAGGACACAAATAACCTCCCAGAAATGTTAGGAAACCAAGGGTCTAATGAGAGGGAGGAACTGAAGGAAATCAGTGTAAGTAAAAAAAATAGTGCTAGGGAAATTAATGGGGTTAAAGGCTGACAAATCCCCAGGGCCTGATAATCTACATCCCAGAGTACTAAAGAAAGTGGCCCTGGAAATAGTGGATGCATTGGTGGTCATCTTCCAAAATTCTATAGACTCTGGAGCAGTTCCTACAGATTGCAGGGTGGCAAATGTAACCCCATTATTTGAAAAAGGAGGGAGGGAAAAAACGGGCATTACGGACCAGTTAGCCTTACATCAGTAGTGGGGAAAATGCGAGAGTCTATTATAAAGGATGTGATAGCAGAACACCTGGAAAGCATAAACAGGATTGGGCAAAGTCAGCATGGGAAATTACAAAAGGGAAATCATGCTTAACAGATCTACTGGAATTTTTTGAGGATGTAACTAGTAGAATAGATAAGGGAGAACCAGTGGATGTGGTGTATTTGGATTTTCAGACGGCTTTTGATAAGGTCCCACATAAGAGGTTAGTGTGCAAAATGAAAGCACATGGGATTGGGAGTAATATACTGGCATGGATTAAGAATTGGTTGACAGACAGGAAACAGAGAGTAGGAATAAACAGGTCTTTTTCCTGGTGTCAGGCAGTGACTCGTGGTGTACCACAGGGATCAGTGCTTGGATCCCAGCTATTTACAATATATATTAATGACTTGGGTGAGGGAACTAAATGTAATATTTCCAAGTTTGCAGATGACACAAAGCTGGGGAGGAAAGTGAGCTGTGAGGAGGATGCAAAGAGGCTCCAATTGGATTTGGACAAATTGGGTGAGCGGGCAAATGCATGGCAGATGCAGTATAATGTGGATAAATGTAAGGTTATTTACTTTGGTTGTAAAAACAGAAAGGCAGATTATTACCTGAATGATGATAGATTGGGAAAGGGGGAGGTGCAATGAGACCTGGGTGTCCTTGTACACCAGTCGCTGAAAGCAAACATTCAGGTGCAGTAAGCAGTTAGGAAGACGAATGGTATGTTGGCCTTCATTGCAAGAGAATTTGAGTACAGGAGCAAGGATGTCTTACTGCAGTTATACAGGGCCTTGGTGAGACCACATCTGGAATATTGTGCACAGTTTTGGTCTCCTTATCTGAGGAAGGATGTTTTTGCCATGGAGGGAGTGCAAAAAAGATTTACTAGGCTGATTCCTGGGATGGCAGGATTGACGTATGAGGAGAGATTGGATCGATTAGGCCTATATTCACTAGAGTTTAGAAGAATGAGAAGGGCTCTCATAGAAACCTATAAAATTCTAACAGGACTAGACAGGCTAGATGCAGGGAGGATGTTTCCGATGGCTGGGGAGTCCAGAACCAGGGGTCACAGACTCAGGATACGGGGTATGCCATTTAGAACCGAGATGAGGAGAAATTTCTTCATCAAGGGGTGGTGAACCTGTGGAATTCTTTACTGCAGTGGAGGCCAAGTCATTAAATATATTTAAGAAGGAGATCGATATATTTCTCAATGCCAAAGGGATCAAGGAAAGCAGGAACAGGGTACTGAATTAGAAGATAAGCCATGATCTTTTTTGAATGGCGGATGAATGGCCCGAATGGCTGAATGGCCTACTCCTGCTCCTATTTTTCTATGTTTTTCTATGTTTCTCCCTGAATGGATGCACCAAATCACTAAAAGAACTCTAAAGACAAGCCACAGTACTTTCACAAACTTTACCACATCAGAAGTAAGTTAAAAGCCCCTCACCTGCAAGTTGGATGACTTTAAATAGTGCTAGTGGCGGGGTTGGACGGGAGTTCCTCATGCAGTTGAATGCATACCTACTCATGACATATATAATAAATATCTCCAGTTATAAGCCAAAGATAACATGGAAATATTTCTCCTAGGTCGGGTCTGGATGTGGCATATCATCACTGCACATTCGTAGATTATGATGAATTATTATGTAAAATAACTTCTGAAAGAATTTGATATTCTCTGATGTTTCTGCAATATTGTGATGGATTTTACCCCAGGCTTCAGGACCAAATGGGCGTTCTCAGTCCACACATGCCAGAGGCTCACCCGCCCGTGCAAACTTCCTGGAGGCAGCCTCCTATTTGCTTTCTCGTTCGCCATCCTAATAAGGATGGCAGGTGGGCTCTCAATGCTGCTGGCCTAATCAGCTCTGGAGCTTCGGCAGCCCAACTGGGAGAGGTAGGCACTGATGAGGCAGGTCGGGGACTGTGAGGGCACCTCAACATGGTGGCACCCTCAGAGATGTTCATGAAATTAAAATCTGAGGAGTATCGAAGCCAGTAAGGACCCTTGGAGAATCACTTCTGGGTGTGACCTTTCATGCCCACAGCCCTGTCATAGGGGCATGGAACTTCCGGCTGTGAAGACCCCCCAGGCCTAACACAGGGAGGATGCCGCCACTGAGATGGTGGTACCTCTGTGCAGTGGGTCATTGCTCCACTGGCAGCAAAATGCTAGTGAGGCTGAAAAATCTCCCCTAATTTGGGCCATAACCAGAGTAATTGGCTACCCGCTTGCCTGGTGCAGGTAGCCAATCTGGTTCCCTGTGCACCCCTGGGAAACCTTCTCAGTGGCATAAATGCAATGGCGGGCCTTCCCAATTAGGATCCCCACTATTTTCCTGGCCCCATCCCCACCTCCAACCCTATCTCCACGAGGCTGGGAAAATCAAGGTCAATGAGTCACCAATTTGGAATGATATGAGATTTCTCATCATTTTGTTTCATCGTCATTGCAAAGGCAAGAAATAGTGGCAGTTATAACAGAAGTTAAAAATAAGCTGCTGTAAACACTGGCGGGGTAGGAGAAGATTACATTAATAATCCAATATTGGGATTCAGATGACTAACAAACGGTTTGTCCTTTGCGCTTCTGGTTTATTGATGTGATCTGAACTATTCATTTATAAATCAAGAAATATTTATCTAGGGAAAAAGCAATAAAAATAAAAATTATATTGCTATTGCTATACAGAATCGAAGCACCAAAGTGATACCAAAAGAATGAAGAATGTTGTACCATTTCTTCAACACTGGTCTCAACTCCTGATGAGAAAGACAGTCTCATGTGACAATGAGAATAAACCAATTATTGAGAACTACACTTGGTGCAGAATCATGTGAAATTTAAAATCACAGTCTGAAAGGCTCATTAATGTGTCACAACCCAAAACAAAATCAAGAACAGATGGAAAACGGAAAAGGGTTTTCTTCAAAAGTTTCAAACCAGTGTGTGTTCTAACCTAGATATGTTGGATCTTGAAAGCTACATACAGCTTTTCTGTGCCTGAAATATGACTCACAATTGCTCTGTTTATCTGCATTGCTGGAAAGGCCACAAGAAAATATTGATTATGAGCAGGGAAATATCAATTGACCTAAAATATGCTGTTTATTGGCTCAGGTTGGTGAGGGGGGAGAACAGGGAACGTCAATATCGCACCTTGTTGATGCCATTTAAAGACAGCCTGCACATTTTAAAGTGGAGGTGCACTTTAGATGCAGGCAATTGTCACTGAAAATTGTTAATAATGACAGGCATAGGAAAAGGTATATCGCACCTCTCCATTTTTCTGATGCTGCGTTGGAAGTATTGGAAATTCTAGCTGAATTATTTTTGCGTTAAAGTTATTAATTTTTGGCACAATGTCGCAGCTTTTGGACAGTTTATATGTATTGCATCATTTTAAAAATGTTCCTGCTTCCTCAGACCATTTGATTTTTAATATATTTCACTTAATTCTCCAAACAACAACTTTCCCTTAACAATTTGGTGGTGCATATGTGAAACAGGCTTCTCAGAAGGACATTAGTAGCAGATAAGGCAGAAATGCCATGTTGTATTTTTGCCACTTACATATTCCCCCTGTGGCTGGCTTAACACCCTTCGGTTGTTAAAGTGCATGCTTTATAAATATATTGTTATGATCCCCAAAAGAATCAAATTTACTGAACGACCCCTCTAAAAAAAGTCAAGATTTTACGTTTATAACTTTTACTTTAACAAACCAAAATTAACATAATGTAAACATGAAATAACAGACAAACCATGGTCAATATATATTTTACAGATTACATGTTAATTATCAGATACAACAAAACTAGATCTCATGGATTTACTGGGCAGTTTACTTAGCATGTATGGCACCAATTACAGCCACAAAGGTCGTCAAAACTCTGAACGTTTTCAGGTAGATCGCCAGATCCTGTCTTATAAGAGTCAGTCACTGATTTTCATCTGACGGCAGTTCCCCTGCAATCTCAAACTCCATGGGTACGTTCTCCACCAAAAACGGTGCACTCCTTCTGAACCTATGAACATATGAACATACGAATTAGGAACAGAAGTAGGACATTCAGCCCCTCTAGCCTGCTCCGCCATTCTATAAGATCATGGCCGATCTGTTTGTGTCTGAAATTCCACACTTTCATCCACCCTTGATAACTTTTGATTCCCTAGCCTAACAAGAATCTATCTACCCCCGCCTTAAAATTATTCAATGATCCTGCCTCCACCACAGAATTACTGAATCGTTACAATGCAGAAGGAGGCCATTCGGCCCATCATGTCTGCACGGGGTCTCTGAAAGAGCAATTCCCTTAGTTTCATTCCCCCGTCTTCTCTGCGTAACCCTGCACATTCTTCCTTTTCATATAACATATCTCATTCCCTTTTGAATGCTATAATTGAACCTGCCTCCTCGACATTCTCAGGCAGTGCATTCCAGACCTTAACCGCTCGCTGCGTGAAAAAGTTTTTCCTCATGTCGCTTTTGCTTCTCTTACTAAATACTTTAAATCTGTGCCCTCTCGTTCTCGATCCTGTCATGAGTTTCTCTCTATCTACTCTGTCCAGCTGCCTCATGATTTTGAATACCTCTATCAAATCACCTCTGAGCCTTCTCTTCTCCAAGAAAAACCGTCCTAACTTCTCCAATCTATCTTCATAACTGAAGTTCTTCATCCCTGGAACCATTATTGGGAATTTTTTCTGTACTCTCTCCAATGCCCTCATGTCTTTCCTCAAGTGCGGCGCGCAGAACTGGACGCAATACCCTAGCTGAGGCCGAACTAGTGTCTTATACAAGTTCAACATAACTTCCTTGCTCTTGTACTCTATGTCCCTATTAAAAAAGCCCAGGTGTTATGACCAGGTGAGAAAGAGGTCTAGGGTTCCCTTTCAGCCTTCACCTGGTCTTACAGTGACAGGGTATTATTTTTAACACACAGTATTTTTAGTTCCCCCTTAGTGAATCCTTGTTCACCACTTTCCAATTATAAGGTAAAGAAATGATCACAAACAGGCTTCCTCAGGTTTAAAGAAGAAAGGTGAAATTTTATTAAACTTAAACTCTAATTTGGTTGATGCCTACAGATACACGATGTGCCCACGCTAGTATACATACACTATACAAACATTTAAATCAAGACAGAAAAGAGCAGAAGAAATAAAGTGGAAAAGCTTGAGGCAATATCTGAAGAGTTTTTGTTACGGTTCTTCGAGTTCACTGTATAGTCCTTCATTGTAGGTAGGTCTTGCTTTTCATTGGGGCTCAGTGTTCTTCTTGAACCTTGTTCACTGTAGGAGACTTTTCTTTCTTGGGGTTCATGTGTCTTCAGTCGGGTTTTGGAGTTCCATGAGAAAGAGATGGGAGCAGACAGGAGAGGAGAGGTCTGCTTCAGTCCAGGAGCATTCAGCTTTCTCTGCCACTTCAAACACTGTCTCTCCAATTTAAAACTCTGCAACAGCCAGCTAGTCATGTGACCAACTGGTCTGACGACGTCTGTTTGTGGATTGAATTGGAGCAGGAAGTAGCTCCTTTGTCTACAAGCATTGTCTGTTAATATGCAAAAATGTCTTTCCAGCCAAGGGCCTGGCAACCCCTTGTAACATGCCTTCTCTTCTTCCCAGCAAAAATTTGAAATTGAATGTCCATGTTGCGAAATTAATGTGCCTCATTCTTGGCAGGTGGGGGCCTGCATGACACCTGGATACTATATGTTTTATTAACCTGTCCTGCCACCTTCAGTGACTTATGCACGTATACACCTAGGGCCCTCTACTCCTGCAACCCCTTTAGAATTGTACTATTTATTTTATACTGTCTCTCCATATTCTTCCTACCAAAATGAATCACCTCATGTTTCTCTGCATTGAACTTCATCGGCCATCTGTCTGCCCATTCCACCAACTTATCTATGTCCTTTTGAAGTTCTACACTCTCCTCCTCACAGTTCAAAATGCTTCCAAGTTTAGTATCATCCACAAACTTTGAAATTGTGCCCTGTACACCAAGGTCTAGGTCATTATTATATATCAGGAAAAGCAAGGGTCACAACACTGATCCCTGTGGAACTCCACTACAAACCTTCCTCCAACCTGATAAGCATCCATTAACCATTACTCTTTGTTTCCTGTCACTCAGCCAATTCCTTTTATTCCATGAGCTACAAGTTTGCTCACAAGTCTGTTGTGTGGCACTGCAGCAAATGTTGTTTGAAAGTCCATGTACACCACATCAACAGCACTGCCCTCATCAACCCTCTCTTCTGCCTTCTCAAAAAACTCCAGCAAGTTAGTTAAACATGATTTTCCCTTAAGAAATCCATGCTGGCTTTCTTTAATCATCTTGCATTTGTCCATGTGACTATTGATTTTGTTCCGAATTATTTTTTCTAGACGTTCCCCCACCACCAAAGTTAAACTGACTGGCCTGTAGTTGCTGGGCTTATCTTTACACCCTTTATTGAACAAGGGTGTAATGTTTGCAATTCTTCAGTCCGCTGGCACCACCACCGAGTCTCAAGAAGAACTGAAAAATTATGGCCAGTGCATCTGCAATTTCCTTCCTCACTTCCCTCTGTATCCTTGGATGCATCTCATCTGGTCCCGGTACTTTATCCACTTTAAGTACAGACAGCCTATCTTATATTTCCTCTTTATCAATTTTAAACCCCTCTAGTGTCTGACATAGCTCCTCTTTCAACATTGCCTGGGTTGCATCTTCTTCTGTGGCAAAGACAGATGCAAAGTATTCATTTAATACCTGAGCTACACCCTCTGCCTCCAAGTGTCAATCCCTATTCTGGTCCCAATTCGGCCCCACTCTTCCTTTCACCACAGTTTTACTATTTATATGCCTATAGAAAACTTTGGAATTTCCTTTAATGCTAGTTGCCAGTCTCTTTTCATGCTCTCTCTTTTTTTCCCTTCCCCTCTGGGCCTTCTATATTTAGCCTGGTTCTCAATCGTATTTTCTACCTGGCATCTATCATAAGCACACTTTTTCTTCTTTATCTTAATTTCTACCTCTTTTGTCATCCAGGCAGAAAGCAAGGGCACATTGTTAGGGTATGATTACCCTCTGATGTTCTCGGAGTCTGAACCAAGTAACTAGTGGAAGTATCAAGTAGCTATGTGGATGTGGGTTATCTCCCTACTGTTACGATTGATGTGAGAGGAGTGCACTGTCTTTTCTAGTTCCATTTCTCCACAGATTACAAGATATATTTAAATGTTTACCCAGTTACCAATGTGGTCAATCATATACTCTACTCTTTACCCCAGAATAAAATACACCAACCAATTTTCTTCAATAAAGAACAAAATTATCAGTTTATTATAAAACAAGACTTAACCAGTAACGAAGCAAAGCATTAGCACACAGATTGAAATATCAAAGTTCCCTTTTAACTTAGCACCTCTCTCTCACACACACATACCGAAAAATAAAGATTTTCTCTTTTGAGCTCTGATACAAAAAAAAAGACAAGAAAGAGTACTTTGACCAAATACTTGCTAATTCCTGAAGAAAAAAGAGAAGGTATGGAAGGATGTCAGTTGTCCCTTTTTGGTTTGGTGTCCCAAATATGTGTAGACAGCTGTCACTGGGATCTTTCTAGAGCAGTTCTTTTCAGGCGACATTGAGGTTCAGTTTGGCAGGCTTTTCAGGAGAAACGTAGCATCAGTTTCTCTATTTTTTACACTTGATTTTCAGGAAGTTCTCAAAGAGATGGAAGAGGGTGAGCTGATGGTGACTGCTCTCTTGGCTGGTTTTCTCCAATGCCCTCAAAACAGTTCACATCACAACACAGTCCAAAGTGAAATCAAAACAATATCTCAAGAGTCAAGCCTCCTGACCCCATCTCCCGAACTTATCTCTTGAGCTTTGGTAAAAATCTGGAAAAGACCAGGACGTGGATTTTCTCGCAAACTTGGTTTCAACTTCCAGGGCTGTTCTGGACATCAAAATCATGTTTCTGTGTGACTACATTGGAATAAACCATAAGACTCTGCTTCTCTCCATAATCTGCTGCTCTTCTTTGCTCTGTGAGCTGTGGAAAAGATCTGGAAAAATCTAGATCTAAATGTTCTATCAAACTTGACTTCAAATTCCTGGACATCCCTCATCATCAAAAAGATGCTCCTGCTCCAGATTACACTGGCTACACCACAAGGCCCAACTTCCATCTCTGATCTACTCTTTAGTGATATTTAAATATACCTTGGTCATTTTACAGCCTTTCCCCCACCACTGCTGTGATTGAGACACTTCAATCTCCTGCTGAGCCCGTGAGTGTCCACTGGTTAAACTGGCCAGGAAATCACTCACCTAGGCTGAAGAGGAAACCTTTGCTGCTTCTGGATTTTATGGTGTCCTCCAACTTTGCCATAATCTTCCTGATCCTTCAATTGACTCTGTACACCTCCTGCAACCTAATTCCCATGAAAATATATCCATCAGTGTGTCCTCCGATAATCTACCCTCATCTAGTTTCTGAACTTCGCTCATTGCACCTGTCTCCGAATTCAGACAACAGTTCATCAATGGTCTTTGCTGATTCCACACTACCTATATCGTTATCCCACCATGGGACCTCTGACTTTAATTCTGGACTCCTTCCTATTATCTCCTACTTCCTATTTCCCATTTACTATCAGGTTTTATGTATCCAATTTTTATGTAACCAGGCCTACATAACTCGAGCTCTCCCTGAATCCATTTGCTTGCACATTTTGACTGCTGTTCCGGGCCCGAGCTTATCACTCTATTCCCACTTTTGCTTTTTTTGAAAAACTTTTCTTCTTGACCCTTCCTAGACCCCTCTTCTATTGTCATGCCTCCTTTCACTTCTCTCCTTTCAGGTTCTCTGCCCTCCCAATTCCCTGTCCCAACCCTTTAGTCTTCCTCAACTTTTCAGCTCTCTTGCCATTATCCCAGGTTTGACTTCCTCTTAGATAAGCCTACAGCTTCCATCTGTGCCTCTCCTGGCAACTTCCGAAGGGCTTACTGAGGCACTCAGCACTCTGCTCATTATGAGCAGCTACCTCAATTGCTCCATCTCGATCTCTCATCGATCTCCCCACCCAGTGTATCCTCTCGGGGATAAATTTGCAAAGCTCCTTCCCGTCCAACTCACACCTCCCACAGCTGGCCCTGTGGATTCTGCCAGCAGATCAGTTCTCACCACCCCTCTGCACATCTCCATCCAGAATATCCATTCACTTGTGAACACGTCCCTTGCCATCCATGCGCTTATTGTCGATGGTTGCATCAACATCACGTCCTTAATGGAAATCTGGCTGAGGGATGATGACACCTTTCCCCTTAATGAAGCCTCTCCAGCTGGCTATACCTTGCACAATTTGCCCCATCCCCACAGTCACAGTGGCAGTGTGGCACTTATCACCAAATGTCACCTTGGCCTAACCCTCTACTCCTCTGGCACTTTCTCCTCCTTTGAGCATCTCACCTTGTTCCAACCCTTTCACCTCTCATTTAAAATCTTTGTTCACTACCGCTCTCCCAAGTACGATAAAACTTTTCTCACCGAGATATCTTCACTGCTTTCCTCCCTCAGCCTTTGCACCGAATGACTTCTCATCCCCGGTGATTTCAACGTCCATTTCAACTCACCATGCTCTCATTCCTCTGAATTCACTGGCCTCTTATCCTCCCTTATCCTCTCCTTCCATGTAAACTCCCCAACCCATATTCACAACCGCCCCCTTGACCTTGTCAGCCCTATCATAGCAATGATAGATGAGGCCCCCGCTGATCACTTCCTTGTATCACTCACTGATCTACATCCCACTTCCACACCCTAACCCTACCTCCTACTGTACTAGCTCATAGAAAAACCTGTCCCCCAATTCACTTACAACTGTCTAGCCTTTGGCCCTGTGTTCACCATGACATTTCTGCAGCTAATGATTTGCTCAATTGCACCCTCACCTCTACCTTTGATGCCTTAGTTCCCAATAAAACCATGACTCTCTCTCACCCTGGCCATTCCCCCTACCCCCAGTTAGGTCTTCATCTCTGCTCCCTTAAGTCCAAGAGACACAGACTTGAAAGGATATGGTGGACAACTGGTTTAGCCATCCACCACCAGATCTGGCAGACCACATAAAACACTATCTGGTCCTGCTCATGCCTGCTAAAACTGCTCCTTATTCCAGGATCATCCTGGAATGCAAAGATAATCCCTGAGCTTCTTTTCTCTACTGTAAACTGTCTTCTTAAGCTCCTTTCCCCTGTCTGCCCTCACCTCCGACATGAACTTCTTCGCCACTAAGATCGAGACCATCCAATCAGCTACCTCTGTCACGGCCATGCTCTCTCCAAGCTCTTCTTGTCCATGACACCGAGACACATAAGGAGATTAGGTCAATTGACCAAAGGCTTGGTCAAAGTGTTAGGTTTTAAAGAGTGCCTTAAAGGAGGAAATCAAGGTAGGGAGGCAGAGAGATCCTGCTGTCTTGATCCTATTTCCATTAAACTGCTGACCACCCAACTTCCCCTCACGGTCCCCATGTTAGCTGATATTGTTAACGGTTTCTCTCTTCAGGTGTTGTCCCTCTCTCCTTTAAATCTGGTGTTATCACCCCTCTTCCCAAAAAAAACCCTTGACCCCACTTGTCCTTGCAAACTACTGCCCCATCTCCAACCTCCCTTTCCTCTCCAAAGTCCTTGAACATGTTGTTGCCTCCCAATTCTATTCCCATCTTTACTGGAGCTCCATGTTTGAATCCCTCTAATCAGGTTTCCGCCTGTACCACAGTACTGAAATGGTTCTTATTAAAGTCACAAATGACATGCTATGTGAATGTGACAATGGTAAACTACCCCTCCTCATCCCTCTCGACCTGTCTGTTGCCTTTGGCATGGTTGACCACACCATTCTCCTCCAACACCTCTCCACTATTGCCCTGCTGGGTGGGACTGCACTCGTCTAGTTCTATTCTTATCTATCTAATTGTAGCCAGAGTATCACTTGCAATGGCTTCTCTTCCTGCTCATGCACCATTATCTCTGGTGTCCCCTTCATCTATCTTTGGCCCCGTCCTATTTTTCATCTACATACAGCCTTGACAATGTTGAAAATGCTGGTCCCTCTAATTAACCAGGAATTACTTCAGAGTTAATAGAGAGCAAGTGATACTCATTGCAGCTTGTTGTTAAGGGATGGCTTTTTCTCCAGTCAGGGAGTTACTTCAGTCCAGAAGGGAAGAGTAGAAACTGGTATGTGTACTGAACTGTGGTTGATAATAAAACAGTTGTGGATCACACTCTGCCTCCTGCTTCCTGATTCTGGTGAATAGATATCTACCAGTTGATCACTGCCCCTCGGGGAAATCACCCGAAAGTGCAGCATTAATTTTTCACATATACACCGACAATACCCAGATTTACCTTACCACAACCTCTCTCAATTCCTCCACTGTTATTAAATTATCAAACTGCTTATTGAACATCCAGTCCTGGATGAGTAGAAATTTCTTCCAATTAAATATTGGGAAGACTGAGGTCATTGTTTTCAATCCCTGGTCCAAACTCTGTTCCCTAGCAACCAACTACATTCCTCTCCCTGGCAACTGTGAGACTAAACCAGACTGTTTGCAACCTTGGTGTCATATTTGACCTCGAGATCAGCTTCTGACCACATATTCACGCCATCACTAATACCTCTTATTTCCACCACTGTAACATTGCTCGACCACTCCTGTCTTAACTTATTTGGTGCAGAAACCTTCATTTAGGCCTTTGTTGCCTCTAGACTTGACTATTCTAACACACTCCTGGCTGGTCTCCCATATTCTACGCTCTGTAACCTTGAGGACATCCAAACCTCAGCTGCCCATGTCTTAACTCACACCACACCCATTCACATATCATCCCTGTGCACCCTGACATACATTGGCTCCCAGTCAGGCATTTTGATTTTAAAATTCTTGTCCTTGTTTTCAAATTCCTCCATGGCCTCACTCCTCACTACCTCTGTAATCTCCTGCAGCCCCGCAATCGTCCAAGATATCTGCAGTCCTCTAATTCTGGACGCTTGAGCATCCCCCGTATTTAATCGGTCCACCATTAGTGGTTGCGCATTCAGTTGTCTAGGACCTAAGCTCTGAAATTCCCTCCCTAAACCCCTCCACTTCACTTTCCTCCTTTAAGACACTCCTTAAAACCTATCTCTTTGACCAAGCCTTTGGTCATCTCACCTAATATATGGTGTTATATTTTGTTTTATACTGGTCCTATGAAGTGCCTTGGGACATTTTATTATGTTAAAGGCACAATATAAATAGATATTGTTGCTGCAGTCTGGATGCATCATACCTTGGTTGTCTCAAAAGCTTCATCAAAATCCCATAGATTGTGAAGTCAGCATCTTGTAATGTTATAATTTCTCCAGGAATTTAGTTCAGGATTTAAAGTGACTCTGATTAAAAACTCTTTAGTTTTGACACTGGTAACCTTTAAAATAAATGGAGTTCTAATTTTAGGTGGAGTAGGTAGAATATGAATGCAGTCTAAATTGATGATAGGTGTTAACCTATGCTGCAGTTTTAGGAAGAATGTGTCCTTTGAACATTAGTAAGCAATTTTAATTTTTTTTGGATGTAAATTTTGTCATGCACCTTTATATTCAGTTTTTAAAGTTTGCCAACACTCATAATAGAAATATCTGCAAGATCTCTATCAATTTAGAAATATTGAAAATATGATTGTGAAATACTGTCAAATTTATCTCAGATTATTCCTGTTCAGTAAGTAAGACGTCTTGCACAGAACAATAGTTAACTGCAGCTGTTGAGTTCTAAGTGAATATTGTATATCATCTTTATAATTTTGCTTCTCAATACAACTTTTATTGCTTCCTTCACGAACGGCAAATTCATGTCCAATCTATTACATTTTAATTAGTGTTTTCATTAGGCTTTAAAAGAGTATAATAAAATAATAAGGAAAAATAATTTTCCCTTTGGGAATCATTTATCTGTGTCTTTTGCTTTGTCAGTCATTTCACACACAATGCTACAAACCTATTGGAGAATGAAATGTAAAGTTGACCAATATGAACATTCCTTTCATGATTGAGCAGCCATTTTCCTTTAAATATTTTTCTATTTGCATTGACATTTGTAAGAATATTAGCCTTGGGATGAATTTATGTTTCACTTCAATCTGACACCGAATCCACTGAAGTTGAGCTCAGGATGTGAATTGTACATATTGCCAATAATCCAGATCTTGATTCTTAGTTTCCATGGATTCTGACTTCAGTTTTTGTGACAAACAAAGAATTTCAAGGAATCTTCAAGAAGTAAAAATTACTTTAAAAATATTTAGTGATATGCTTGATGAGCTTTGCCTCCATTTATATAGTGTCTTTTCTCATACACAAGTCTTTGAAGGTGGCAGGGAAAGTCCATTAAAAGAGCATATGAGATCCTTGGCTTTATAAATAGAGGCATATCACTGGTTTGACTTCAGCTACAGTATGTGTCTCATTGTGGGTGCCTTGGAGAGGTTGCAGGGGAGATTTACCAGGCAGGAGGGACTTCAGTTATGTGGAGAGACGAGAGAAGCTGAGATTGCTGTCCTCAAAGCAGAGATGGTTAAGGTGAGATATAATAGAGATGTTCAAAATTATTAAGCATTTTGATAGGGCAAATAAAAATTAATTATTTCCATTAAAGGCGGGTTCAAATCCCAGCATGGAATTTAAATTCAATTAATTAATAAAAACCTGGAATTGAATCAGCGATTGTCATAAAAAAAGTATCTGGTTCACTAATGCCATTTAGGGAAGGAAATCTCCTGTTCTTACCTGGTCTGGCCTTCATGTGACTCCAGATCCACAGCAACGTGGTTGACTCTTAACTGCCCTCTGGAATGGCACAGCAAGCCACTCAGTTGTACCAAACTGCTACAGAGTGGACTGCAGTGGTTCAAGAATGTGGCTCACCAAAACCTTCTCAAGGGCAATTAGGAATGGGCAACAAAGGGTGGCTGTGCCAGTGATGCTCACATTCCATGAAAGAATGAAAACAAAAGCAGCATTGACTGTCAGAGGCATGGTAGTCCCGCTGTGAAGGGGCCTAGTCAGACACAGCTGACAACTGTGCTGTGGCTGCTGAGTGGCGGCATGCCAGTATCTCCATGTCTAGGCATGCTGCCACTTGCTCAGGCATTGTAGTTGTCTAGGCTGGGTGTCTAAATATGTATTTGCAGAAGAAAACTGTGCATAACTCCAGATAAAGTGCAAAGGGTGGCAATGTCTCCAGATCGTGATGCCAATAAAGGAGGAGGCCTTGGAGGCTGACAGGGGGCTGTTCCAACACTGATGGGGAGACAGGACTCAGGAGTTGGGAGAGTGAGTGGCCCAAGGGTGGGCAGGAGATTGTCTCTGAATTAGGGGAGGAACGGTGCTTATAATATAGTGCAGTGGTGAGTTCATCTTTAAGAAACTGTACATTTAAGAGATCAGGCCACTGATGCAACTGGTGACATCATCAGATATATATAAGGAGGACACACTATTTTGAGAGAAGCACTCAACACATGGTTTTACAGAGAACAGACACATACCAACAAGAAAAGACATGCACCTGGAATCATGCAATGGAAATAATTATGACAATAAATAGTGTTTATGTTGAATCTGAATATAAAGCCTACAGTTGTCATTTAAAGAAGACTTAAGAACACAGCACCACACTACAATTTTTGGCGATGAGGAGAAAAAAAAAGTAGAAAAGAAAACACGAAGCACAGAAGGTTCCAAGGTTAAGGAAGGAAAAAAAAGGTCAAGAGAAGTCCAGGACTGTATCAGAGAGAAACCTGGGCTGGAACAGGAAAGAAAAACATTTTGCAGGTACACAGAAATAAGGAAAGTAAACATGATACAGCTGTAAATTAATTATTAAAAGAGGTGCAAACCTGAACACACTAGCCATTTTAAGAAATAAAAGGGTTTACAAGAAGGCAAACCACACAGACAACCCAGCAACATACAGAAGACTTGCATTAATGATTCCAGATTTAAGCAAAAGCACTTTCTTAAGGGCAATTTGGGATGGGCAATAAATGCTGGCCTAGCCAGCGATGCCCACACCCCACAACTGAACCAAAAGAAATCACCATGTGTGCGCAACAATTGTCAGTCTTTCCAGCCTTTCCAAAGAGAGACAGCAATCCAGGCCCACACTGGAACAAATGGCTAGCAAGACTCTAACACATAATGGTGGCATTTAATATCAATACACTCTGAAGAAAGAGATCATTACTCCTAAACTATGCTGGATATCTTTGATACACTCTCAAACACTGGAACCGACGATGACTATGACGCCATGAAGAATGCTGTAACAAGATTTCAACCAAGGGAAAATCCTTGCTATGAAATTTATGTCTTCAGGCAAGCAAATGAGATAAATGCGAGACCCTTGACCACTATGTGATGAGACTCAGAAGTCTGAGCTAGAATTACAACTTCACAGACGTGGACAAAGAAATCATCTCTCAGATCATTATGACATGGCAATCACCAAGACTAAGAAGGCAAGCTCTTAGAGAGGGCAAATCATTAAACTTGCAAAGCCTACTTGATATTGGCAGAACGCCAGAAGCCAGCGAAAGACAAGGCAAAGTCTTAGAAGGGAACGAGTCAAATAACAGAAGACAAGAATCCCCTGAGACCAGGGCAGGATCATCAACAGAATCCGTGAATGACACAAGAGGTTGGTTTCAGCAGAGAAATACAGCCAACATGAGGGAACAGAGGAAGCCCAGAGAAAGGTCCGAAGCATGACAAGAAAGACCATGACAGAGGTCACAATCATATCACGTTCAAAATTGCAATCATTGTGGTGGTGCCGATCCTCACTATAAAACTTGTCCTGCAAGAGGGAAGGAAATGGGAATTTTGCAAGAGTATGCCGATCGAAGCCTGCACAAGACATTGGTAGAGTTGAATGCCAGAAGGAAGGTTACATATTGGCAGCACAAGAGAAGATTTATGTTCCTCACAACCACAAGTACCGACGGCTGCCCATGTGCAATGTGGTCATGGCAATTCGACAATCTCTGCAGTAATTGACTCAGCGGCAACAGTCAACATAATGGATGCTCCAACATTCCATGAGTTACAGAGAAAAGAGAAGCTGTAGTTGAACAAGCCAAAAATCTTCTCCAATGGATCAGATACCACTCTACTGGTCCTAGGGATCATTCAAGTTACACTCAAATCCTCCCATGGGTCTACATGTCAGACTGAGTTCTATGTTGTAGCCTCAAGCAAGGGAAATCTGCTAAATTTCAAAACTGCCACTGAATTGAAGCTGATCGCGATCAACACCATCAGAGGACAGAACTCCCTGATGAAAGAAGACATCCTGAAGAAATATCCACAATTATTCAAAGAATTTGGCAAGGTGAAAAACAAGAAAATCAAGCTTTCCCTAGATGAGTCAGTCCAACCCAAACAACAGAAACACAGGAGGATTCTATTCCATACCAGAAAAAACGTAGAGAAAAAATTGGACAGACTGGAGAAGTTGGACATCGTTGAAAAGACAGAAGGGTTAACACCTTGGATCAGCCCAACTGTTGTAGTCCCCAAACCCCCAGGACAAGTACAAATTTGTGTGGACATGAGACAGGCCAACAAAGCAATAAAACGAGAAAGGCAGCCAATGCCAAAGTTAGATGAGATAATTGAAGACATGAATGGGTCAACATGGGATTAATATGGGATTAGTATAAATGGGTGGTTGTTGGTCGGCACAGACTCGGTGGGCCAAAGGGCCTGTTTCAGTGCTGTATCTCTAAATAAAAATAAATAAAAATAAAATAAACAATCTTCATTCAGTACCCTAGACCTGACCACTGGGTATCACCAATTTGAGTTAGACGAATCCAGTAGATACATAACTACCTTCACTGCCCATGCTGGATTAAGAAGGTACAAGCACTTAATGTTCAGAGTAAACACAGCCTCTGAACTTTTTCAATTGGCAGGAGTAGAACTACTTATAGGCCTGAATTGAGTCAAGAATGTCACAGATGGTATCGTTATATATGGGAGAACACAAGCTGAACAGGACAAGCACTTACAAGCAGTGTTGGATCATCTCCAAGTGGACAATTTGTGATTCAGTAAAGACAAGTACATTTTTTCAGCTAGGGAAGTGAATTTCTATGGGCACATACTTAACGAAAAAGGTCTGTCTCTAGATTCTAAGAAGGTGAAGGCAATCTTGAACAAAGATCCTCCCACGAATGCTAAAACAGGGAACCAAGTCTGGTATTGAGGGTGATGTGACTGAAACTTAGCCCCTCCAGTTTCAAAATTCAGTCCAACCAAGTTTTGTTCAATGTAATTTTGCAACTGTTAATTTTAAAGAAAGGGGAACTTAAAATTTAAAAGAAGTGGGTAATGTAATGGTGTGCAGTGGTGAGTTCACCTTTAAGAAACTGTACCTTTAAGAGATCAAGCCACTGACGCAACTGATGACAACATCACAAATATTTAAGGAGCGACCCCATTTTGAGAGGCTCACTCAGCACATGGCTTTACAGAGAACAGACACACACCAGTAAGGAAAGACCTGTACCTGAGATCATGCAATGCAAATAAGCAAGACAATAAATAGCTGCCAGAGCCTATGCGTACCCTGGCACAGACAGTGGAGGAGTCCGTCCAGGCCCTGAGTGGAGCCTTGACTCTGGCGTGTGCAAGCATGGCTTCCTCCAGTCAGAGCTTGGTGACTCTGAGGGAGAGTCAAATGTAGTAGATCAGCATGAGGCACACTTGGGCCTGCAAACCATCGCCACCTCCATTTGCTCCATGTAGCAATGAATGGGCAAGAGGGGGATGAGGCACCTAGATTCGCCACCAGGTCCTTGAGCCCCTCGGGTGAGCAGGGAGCTCCAAGTGTGCCTTCAAAGGAAAAAGAACAGCAGGCTGAGGCATCTGGGGGCTCCTCTCAAGGTGCTCCTGGAGTGGCCGCCATCCCCTCAGCCCCTATGCCAGTGACACCTGAGCTTCAAGTGGCACCGATGATGGAGGAGAGCCCTGCAGCAATGCAGGAGGCCCTCAGTGTGCCAGGGCCTTCCAGGCCTCAGGCATCCAGGGGTTGGCCACTAAGGTCATCGAAGCAGGATCAGCAGCCTGCCTTCACCTCAACTGACAGCTCAAGGGAAGCACATCATAGGAGCTCCCGTAAAATATTTAAGCAGATCACCTAGTTGCACTCAAAGTTCAAAAGTGATTATTTTGTATTGTAAAGGGGACATTCAGTTTGGAACAGCCCCAAATAAAAATAGAATGTAGCAAGGCAAGTGTTAGGTCTTTACTTAGCTCAAGCTCTTTGACCTTCAAGAGCACCCTGGCTCCCTCAAAGGAAAGGCTGGAAGGGACCGCAGCTCATGATGTTGATACCATTCCCATGCTGCTTTGTTATGTCTTGCTATGTGCAGTCACACTTTAAGTACAAAGAAACATTAAGCATCTGGGCTGCAGAAACCTGGCATTTTATTGGCTTGCTCGAGTCATACAAGCAGTTTCAACTGAAATGTCTCCGAATATCTCAGACTTACTTGGGAGACCGGAGAAGCAGTCAGCGGACCAGGGAGGAACCCTAACCCAAGCGGGAGATATAAATCGAGAGCGGGGCTCAAGGCCCACACTTACCTGAAGACTGGAGAGGCAGTCGGCGGACCTGGGAGGAAGGCTCTGGCTGTGTCCCCACATACTGGGTTTGAAAAGTGGAGTAAAGAATTAATAGTAACATCACGGGAAATCCCTAAGCTGATTGGTTGGTAAGTAACAGCTGTTAATGCCTGTAAATAGCTTAAAAATCAGAGAAAAATAAAGTTATTTTTTAAACCCTCAAATAGCTACCTTGTAGGTGATAAGGTAAGTACTACTTCGATTTTAGTTGTGTAATTTATGAATAATTACTAATTAGAAAGTGCTGTTTGGACAGAGTGTAAGGCTGTGAGTTGCGTGTGAGGGATTTCACTGACTAGGGGAAGGAGGTGCTCTTTGGTCTCTTTTCTTTTTTGCCTTTTCAGCCTCCACGGTACAGGCGAAGAATCTGATTGGCAAGTAACTGGTAAGTTATTCTACTTATTACACTAACAATAATTAGCTTGTAAAGCTAAGTAATGGCATGACAGCTTGGCCGAGTGGAATGTGCCTCCTTGTGGTATGTGGGAAGTCATAGGCGTAAGATCAGCAGCTGTGTCCTTGACAAACACATCTGCAGGAAGTGTCACCGACTGCAGAAGCTTGAGCTCCGGGTTTCGGAACTTGAGCGGCGGCCGGAGTCACTGTGGTGCATCCGTGAGGCAGAGAACTATGTGGATAGTATGTTTCAGGAGGTAGTCACCCTGGAGCTTAGGAGAGCACAGGCAGAGAGGGACTGGGTGGCTGCCAGACAGACAAGAAGGACAAGGCAGGTAGTGCAGGAGTCCCCGGACGACAACCCACTTTCTAACCGGTATTCAGTTCTGAGTACCGATGGGAGAGAGGGTTCCTCTGGAGAGTACAACGAGAGTCATGACCCGAGCATCATGGGTGGCTCATCTGTGCAGGGAGGGAAGAGAAAGGACAAGAGAGCAATAGTGATCACGGATTCTATTGTCAGGGGAACAGATAGGCGTTTCTGTGGTCGCAGCCGTGCTTCCAAGATGGTATGTTGCCTCCCTGGCGCAAGGGTCATGGATATCACTGAGCGGCTACAGGGCATTCTGGAGGGCGAGGGTGCACAGCCAGAGGTCATGGTCCACATTGGTACCAATGATATAGGAAGAAAGAGGGAAGAGGTCCTACAGGCTGAGTTTAGGAAGTTAGGAAAGAGATTAGCAAGCAGGACCTCAAAGGTAGTAATCTCCGGATTACTCCCAAGGTCATGTGCTAATGAGCATAAAAATAGGAAAATACACCAGATGAATGTTTGACTCAAGGGTTGGTGCAGGAGGGAAGGCTTCTGATTTCTGGGGAGCAGTTCTGAGGAAGGTGAGACCTGTACAAGCTGGATGGTCTACACCTAGAGTCATAGAGAGATACAGCACTGAAAAAAGCCCTTCGGCCCACCGCGTCTGTGCTGACCATCAACCACCCATTTATACTAATCCTGTATTAATCCTATGTCCCCTACCACATCCCCACAATTCTCCTACCACCTACCTACACTTGGGGGCAATTTACAAAAGCCAATTTACCTATCAACCTGCAAGTCTTTGGCTCTGGGAGGAAACCAGAGCACACATTGGAAATCCACACAGTCATAGGGAGAACTTGCAAACTCCGCACAGGTGGCACCCAGAACCGAACCCGGGTCGCTGGAGCTGTGGGGCTGCAGTGCTAACTGCTGCACCACTCTGTACAGGACAGGGACAAATATCCTTGCAGGAAGGTTTGCTAGTGCTGATGGGGATGGTTTAAACTAGATTGGCAGGGGGATGGGAACCTGAGGACAATTTCAGATAGGAAAATTTCAGGGCAGGGAACGGGAGGCAGAAAATTAGCAAGTGACTCTGAAAGACATCGAAACATAGAAAATAGGAGCAGGAGCAGGCCATTCGGCCCTTCGAGCCTGCTCCGCCATTCATTATGATCATGGCTGATCATCCAACTCAGTAACCTGTTCCCGCTTTCTCCCCATATCCTTTGATCCCTTTTGCCCCAAAGCTATATCTAACTCCTTCTTGAAAACATCTTGGCCTCAACTGCTTTCTGTGCTAGCAAATTCCACAGGTTCACCACTCTCTGGGTGAAGTAATTTCTCCTCATCTCAGTCCTGAAAGGTTTACCCAGTGTCCTTAGACTATGATCCTTGGTTCTGGACTCCCCCACCATCGGGAACATCCTTCCTGCATCTACCCTGTCAAGTCCTGCCAAGACAGAAGAAGCAAAGGTTAAAAAGTGTGCAGCAAAGGAATTTGGCAGTGTTAAAAGGTATTTATTTAAATGCAAAGTATAGCAAATAAAGCCAATAAACTGAGGCACAGATAGACACAAGGCAACACAATATCATTGCTATAATGGAAACTTGGCTTAAAGAGCGGCAAAAATGGCAATTCAACATCCCTGGATGTAGAGTTTTCAGGCAAGATAGAGAGGGGGATAAAAAAGGAAGGGGTGTGGCATTATTAGTTAAGGAATCAATAATAGCTGTGAGGAGGGATGATATGCTAAACGAATCATCAAATGAAGCCATATGGGTTGAGCTCACAAATAAAAAAGGGGCAGCCACACTACTAGGAGTGTACTATAGACCCCCAAATAGTGAGCGGGAGATAGAAGAACAAATATGTAGGCAAATTTCTGAGTGCAAAATCTATAGGGCAACAATAGTTGGGGATTTCAACTACCCTAATATCAACTGGGATACAAAATTGTGAAGGACACAAAATTCTTGAACTACATTAAGGAGAACTTTTTTATTCAGCAAGTAACAAGCCCAATGAGAGGGGGAACAATTCTAAATATAGTCTTCGATAATGAAGCTGGGCAAGTGGATGAAGTAGCAGTGGGTGACCATTTTGGAGATAGTGACCATAATATAGTTATTTTTAGCATAATCATGGAAAAGGGCAAAGATAAAACAAGTGTAAAAGTTCTAAATTTGTGGGAAGGCAAATTTTACAAAACTGAGAACTGATCCGGTGAAAGTGGACTGGTTACAGCTACTTGAAGGAAAATCAATGGCAAACCAGTGGGGGACATTCAAAAGTGAGATTCTACAGGCACAATGTCGGCATGTCCCCACAAAGATAAAGGGTGGTACTGCCAAATCTAGAGCTCCCTGGTTATCTAGAAGCATGCAGGTAAGTTAAAGCAAAAAAAGAAAGCTTATGATGGTCACAAAAAACTTAATACTTTAGAAAGCCTAGAGGAGTAGAGAAAGTGCAGGGGTGAAGTAAAAAAGGAAATTAGAAAAGCAAAGAGAGGACATGAAAAGTTATTGGCAGGTAAAATCAAGGAAAACCCAAAGATATTTTATCAGTACATTAAGAGCAAGAGGATAACTAAGGAAAGGGTAGAGATATACAATGGATATAATGCGTGGATGCAGAAGATGTGCGCAGAGTTCTTAATGAGTTTTTTGTCTCTGTATTCACAAAGGAAAGGGATGATGCAGACATTGATGATGCGGTAAAGAGGAAGTGTGAAATATTCGATACGATAAGCATAATGAGAGAGGAAGTACTAGAGGGACTGACATCCTTGAAAATGGATAAATCGCCAGGGCTGGATGGATTGCATCCCAGCTGTTAAAGGAAGCCAGGGAGGAAATAGCGGATGCGCTGACAATCATCTTCAAATCCTCACTGGAAAAGGGTGAAGTGCCAGAGGATTGGAGGTCTGCGAACGTTGCACCATTGTTTAAAAAGAGTGTGAGGGGTAGGCCAAATAATTATAGGCCGGTCAGTCTGACCTCGGTGGTGGGTAAATTATTAGAATCAATTCTGAGAGACAGGATAAACTGCCACTTAGAAAGGCACGGGTTAATCAGGGATAGTCAGCATGGTTCAGGGAAGGTCATATCTTACTAACCTAATTGAATTTTTTGGGGAAGTAACAAGGAGGATTGATGAGGGTAGTGCAGTGGATGTGGTTTACATGGATTTTAGTAAGGCATTTTACAATGTCCCACATGGCAGCCTGGACAGAAAAATGAAAGCCCATGGGATACAGGGGAATGTGGCAGATTGGATCCAAAATTAGCTCAGTGACAGGAAACAAAAGGTAGTAGTCAATGGATGTTTTTGTGAATGGAAAGTGGTTTCCAGTGGCATTCCACAGGGCTCAGTGTTGGGTCCCTTGCTGTTTGTGGTATATATTAATGATTTGGACTTAATTGTGGGAGGCATGACTGGGAAATTTGCTGATGACACAAAGTTGGCCGTGTAGTTGATAGTGAAGAGGTTAGCTGTAGACTCCAGAATGATATTGTTTTGAATCCACCCAGGATTATAGGCACAAAGAACAAAGAAAAAAGAAAATTACAGCACAGGAACAGGCCCTTCGGCCCTCCAAGCCTACGCCGATCCAGATCCTCTATCTAAACCTGTCGCCTATTTTCTAAGGGTCTGTATCTCTTTACTTCCTGCCATTCATGTATCTGTCTAGATACACCACGGCAAAATACAAATTCCTTGGACTGCTGTTCTCGCCGCATCCACAGTGCCATGCGCCACCACATGCACACACTGGACCTCTCTCTCCAGAAGCACCGCCTCACCTTAACTCAAAGCTGTTCTACTCTGCAGTTTCATTTCATCCTTTGTCTTATCCGGTGCATTAACAAAAATCTTTTTTTCTTCCTTTCAGGTGTTAAGGAACGCAAGCTCCAGCAGCTGATGGAGACTAATGCCCCTCCAGATCCTTCTTCCCATTCACTTCTTTCTGACCCCACCCCTTCTGAACTGACCCCTTGCCGTGTATTCACTATACCCTCTGACCTTCCCCTCTCTGACGCTAAACGTTCTGTACTCAGCAAAGGACTCGGTTTTATCTCCTTACGCCCCCACCTCAATGAATTTCATGCCTGGCGTGATGTTGAGCTCTTCTTCCATCGCCATCGCCTCCGGGCTCACCTCTTTGACCAGGAGTCCTCCCCCCGACCAGCAGACCCATTCACCCGCCTCCAGCATTCTCCCTCTACCTGGACCCCTCCCTCTGGCCTCTTACCTGCTCTTGATCGTTTGATTGAAAACTGTTGGCAAGACATCGGCCGTCTCAATTTCTCTGCCCCCCTCACTCACTCTAACCTGTCTCCCTCTGAACTTGCCGCACTCCGTTCTCTCAGGTCTAACCACGACATTGTCATCAAACCTGCAGATAAGGGTGGTGCTGTTGTTGTCTGGTGTACTGACCTCTACCTTGCAGAGGCTCAGCGTCAACTCACAGACACTTCTTCCTACTTCCCCCTGGACTACTACTCCACCACTGAATATCAACTACTGTCCACAGAACTGTCACTGATCTCATCTCCTCTGGAGATCTTCCCTCTACAGCTTCCAACCTCATAGTCCCGCAACCCGAGATAGCCCACTTCTACCTGGTTCCCAAAATCCACAAACAGGGCTGTCCTGGCAGACCCATTGTTACAGCTTGTTCCTGCCCCACTGAACTTATTTCTTCCTATCTTGATGCTATCCTTTCTCCCCTGGTCCAGTCTCTTTTCACCTACATCCGTGACTCTTCTGACGCCCTACGTCATTTTGACAATTTCCAGGTTCCTGGCCCTAACCGCCACCTCTTCCCTATGGACATCCAATATCTCTACAGCTCCATTCCCCACCAGGATGGTATGAGGGCTCTCCGCTTCTTCCTTGAATAGAGGCCCAACCAGTCCCCATCCACCACCACCCTCCTCAGCCTGGCTGTACTTGTTCTCACATTGAACAACTTCTTCAACTCCACTCACTTCCTTCAAGTAAAAGGATTTGCTATGGGTACTAGTTATGCCTGTCTTTTTGTGGGATATGTCGAACATTCCTTGTTCCACTCTTACACAGCCCCCTCCCCCAGCTCTTTTTCCGGTACATTGATGACTGTATCGGTGCCGTTTCCTGCTCCTGCCCGGAATTTGAAAACTTCATCAACTTAGCTTCTAAGTTGAGTTTCTCTCACCTTTACATTTTTTTTTAATTCATTCATGGGATGTGGGCGTCGCAGGCCCATCCCTAATTGCCCTTGAACTGAGTGACTTGCTAGGCCATTTCAAGGGCATGTAAGAGTCAACCACATTGCTGTGGATCTGGAGTCACATGTAGGTCAGACCAGGTAAGGACAGCAGATTTTCTTCCCTAAAGGACATTAGTGAACCAGATGGGTTTTTACAACAATCGACAATAGTTTCATGGCCATCCTTAGACTAGCTTTAAATTCTAGATTGATTAATTGAAATCAAATTCCACCTTCTGCAGTCGTGGGATTCGAACCCATGTCCCCTGAGCAATACCTGGGTCTGTGGGTTCCTAGTCCAGTGACAATACCAGTACGCCACCGCCTCCCCAGTGCTCCAGCTCTGACACTTCCCTTCTCTTTATCGACTTCTCTGTCTCCATCTCCGGGGATAGACTGTCTACTAATATTCATTGTAAGCCCACCGACTCCCACAGCTACCTCAACTACACTTCTTCACACGCTGCCTCCTGTAAGGACTCCATTCCACTCTCCCAGTTTCTCCATCTCCAACACATCTGCTCTGATGCTTCTACCTTCCATGACAGTGCTTCTGATCTGTCTTCCTTTTTCCTCAACCAAGAACTCCCCCCCCCCCCCCCCCACTGTGGTTGACTGGGCCCTCAGCCGTGTCCGACCCATTTCCGGCACATCTACTCTCACCCCTTCCCCTCCCTCCCAGAACCACGACAGGGTTCCCCTTGTCCTCATTTTCCACCCCACCAGCCTCCACATCCAAAGGATCATCCTCCGCCACATCCAGCGTGATGCCACTACCAAAAGGCATCTTCCCCTCCCTTCCTGTCAGCATTCCGAAGGGATCGTTCCCTCTAAGACACCCTCGTCCACTCATCCATTACCCCCACCATTTCGTCCCCTTCCCACGGCACCTTCCCCTGCATTCGCAGGAGGTGTAATACCTGCCCATTTACCTCCTCTCTCCTCACTATCCAAGGCCCCAAACACTCCTTTCAGGTGAAGCAGTGATTTACTTGTACTTCTTTTATTGTGCTCACAATGCGGTCTCCTCTACATTGAGGAGACAAAACGCAGACTGGGTGACCGCTTTGCGGAACACCTCCACTCAGTCCGTAAGCATGACCCCGAGCTTCTGGTTGCTTGCCATTTCAACACCCCCCCTGCTCTCATACTCACATCTCTGTCCTGGGCTTGCTGCAGTGTTCCAGCAAACATCAATGCAAGCTCAATGAACAGCACCTCATTTACCGATTAGGCATGCTACAGCCCGCCGGACTGAACATTAAATTCAATAATTTCAGAGCATGAAGGGCATCCCTTTTTATGTTTAGTTATTTTTTTCTTTCTTTCTTTTCTCTTTTTTTCTTTTTTATTTGGTTATTTTATTTTAGGCTTTTTCATGTGTTTACTTTGTTTCTATTGTGCCTACCCACTGTATCTGTTTTTTAAAACAATTTTTAATGTTGTGCTTGGAGTGCTTTGTGTGTTACAGTCTATTCACACTTTCCCTGTACTAACGCTTTGTCTTTCAGCACACCATTAACATACCGTTTGCCTTTGTCCCATGACCTTCTGGTCAGTTATTTTCTGTGACCTTGTCCTATCAACACCTTCTCTTTTGTCATCTCTTGCCCCACCCCTGCTTTACTTGCTTATAACCTTTTACATTTCTAATATTTTTCAGTTCTGAAGAAGGGTCACTGACCTGAAACGTTAACTCTGCTTCTCTCTCCACAGATGCTGCCAGCATCCAGCTTCCAGCATTTCCAGCATTTCTTGTTTTTATTTCAGATTTCCAGCATCTGCAGTATTTTGCTTTTATTTTATACCAGAATGATATCAATGGTTTGCTTGAGTGGGTGAAAAAGTGGCAAATGGAATTCAATCTGGAGAAGTGTGAGGTAATGCATTTGGGGAGGGCAAACAAAGCAATAAACAGGAGGATATTGAGAGGGGTGGAAGAAGTGAGAGACCTTGGAGTGCATGTCCTCAGGTCCCTGAAGGTGGCAGGACAGGTAGATTGAATGGTGGAGAAGGCATATGGAATGCTTTCCTTTATTGGCCAAGGTATAGAATACAAAAATAGGGATGTAATGCTGGAACTATATAAAACGCTGGTTCGGCCACAGGTGGAGTATTGCACACAGTTCTGGTCACCACATTACAGGAAGGACATAATTGCTGTGGAGAGAGTACAGAGGAGATTTACAAGAATGCTGCCAGGGCTTGAAAGTTGCAGCTATGAGGAAAGATTGGATAGGCTAGGGTTGTTTTCCTTGGAACAGAGGAAGCTGAGGGGTGACTTAATAGAGGTGTACAAAATTATGAGGGGCCTAGATAGAGAAGACAGGAAGCACCTGTTTCCCCTCACGGAGAGGTCAATTACTGGGGGAGGGGGCAGATTTAAGGTGATTGGTAGAAGGATTAGAAGGGAAATCTTTCTCACCCAGAGGGTGGTGGGTGTCTGGAATTCACTCCCAGGAATGGTGGTGGAGGCAGAAACCCTCAACTCATTTAAAAGGTACCTGTGTCCTGGACCTGCACCTGAAGTGCTGTAACCTGCAAGGCTATGGGGCAGGTGCTGAAAGGTGGGATTAGATTGGGCAGCTAGTTTTTTCAGCCGGTACAGACATGATGGGCTGATTGGCCTCCTTCTGTGCCATAATTTTTCTATAGTTCTATGATATAAATGCTTCCCTAGCCTCCCCTGCTGTTCTACTTGGTTGTGTTCATTGACGTGCCTCTTAATCTGGTGTCTGCTCATCATCTTCCTCTAGCTCCTTTTCATCAGAGAAGGCAGTGCACTGATGGTCCTCCTCACTGGCCAAAGCCTCCCGCCTCTGAATCGTCAGGTTGTGTAGAGAACAAAGAACATATGATCATAAGATCACAAGAAATAGCAGCAGCAGTAGGCCATTCAGCCCCTCCAGCCTGCTCTGCCATTCAATAAGATCATGGCTGATCTGATTGTGGCCTAAACTCCACTTTCCTGCCTGCCCCCCATAACAGCACACTATGACCATATGGAAGACCCTGTCAGGGCATAATGAAGAGCTCCACAAGATCTATCCAAACACTTGAACTGGCTCTTCAGAAGCCCTATGGCCTGCTTGATGGTCACCCGAGTTGAACCATGGCATGCACTGTACTTGCCTGCTTCAGCGCTTGGCCTCCTCACAGGTGCCATTAGCCATGTCTTCAGCGTCCTTGTCACCCAATTGCCATCTTTGAAGGAGTGTTGGAAGTTTGAAGAGGTCAGACACCTAGGACTGGTGAAGAATGAAGGCATTGTGACTGCTTCCCAGGAACCGAACACATGCTTGACGGACACACTCCAATGCATCACTTGTGGCGGTCGCAGACCAATTGGACATTGATGGAATGGAAGCCCTTCTTGTTTATGAAGGCTGCTGGCTGTTTTGATGGCCACATGTATGCAGTTGATGACACCCTGCACCAGGAGGAATACAGCAACGACCCTGATTCCTACAGCCCTTTCAGCCTGACTGTCCGGATCAGTGTGGAAGAAGAAGAACTGGCTGGCCTTCCTGAACACAGAATTGGTGATCATCTTGATGCATTGGTGAGCTGTGGACTGGGAGTTCCACACATATCTCTGGATGATCCTGAGGTGTAAAAAATCAATGCCATGGTGATCTTCAGCGCCACTGGCATAGGGTGTCCATGACTTACCGTGGGCCTGAACTCATCCTCCATCATGGCACAGAACTCTGATGGTCTCCCTGGAGAGGCAGAATTTTCAGCGACACTGCTGCTCCAAAATTTGCAGGTAATTGAACCTGGTGCAGTAGATCCTCCTCTGGCGCTGAAGGTCACCGTGGCACTGGTATTCAGGATGTAATACATTAGAGGCCAAATGAATGAAGAATTCAAATAAAATAAAAGCAAAATACTGCAGATGTTGGCAATCTGAAATAAAAACAAGAAATGCTGGAAATACTCAGCAGGTCTGGCAGCATCTGCGGAGAGAGAAGCAGAGTTAACGTTTCAGGTCAGTGACCCTTCATTAGAACTGACAAATATTAGAAATATAAAAGGTTTTAAGCAAGTAAAGGGGGATTTTTTTTTTTTATTCATTCATGGGATGTAGGCGTCAGTGGCCAGGCCAACATTTATTGCCCATCCCAAATTGCCCTTGAGGAGGTGGTGGTGAGCTGCATTCTTGAACCGCTGCAGTCCATTTAGGGTAGGTATACCCACAGTGCTGTTAGGAAGGGAGTTCCAGGATTTTGACCCAGCGACAGTGAAGGAATGGCGATACAGTTCCAAGTCAGGATGGTGTGTGACTTGGAGGGGAACTTGCAGGTGGTAGTGTTCCCATGTATTTGCTGCCCTTGTCCTTCTAGTTGGTAGAGGTCATGGGTTTGGAAGGTGCTGTCTAAGGAGCCTTGGTGCGTTGCTGCAGTGCATCTTGTAGATGGTACACACTGCTGCCACTGTGTGTCGGTGGTGAAGGGAGTGAATGTTTGTAGATGGGGTGCCAATCAAGCGGGCTGCTTTGTCCTGGATGGTGTCGAGCTTCTTGAGTGTTGTTGGAGCTGCACCCATCCAGGCAAGTGAAGAGTATCCCATCACACTCCTGACTTGTGCCTTGTAGGTGGTGGACAGGCTTTGGGGAGTCAGGAGGTGTGTTACTCGCCTCAGGATTCCTAGCCTCTGACCTGCTCTTGTAGCCACCATATTTATATGGCTACTCCAGTTCAGTTTCTGGTCAATGGTAGCCCCTAGGATGTTGATAGTGGGGATTCAGCGATGGTAATGCCTTTGAATGTCAAGGGGAGATGGTTAGATTCTCTCTTGTTGGAGATGGTCATTGCCTGGCACTTGTGTGGTACGAATGTTACTTGCCACTTATCAGCCCAATTCTGGATATTGTCCAGGTCTTGCTGCATTTCTACACAGACTGCTTCAGTATCTGAGGAGTCACGAATGGTGCTGAACATTGTGCAATCATCAGCGAACATCCCCACTTCTGACCTTATGATTGAAGGAAGGTCATTGATGAAGCAGCTGATGATGGTTGGGCCTAGGACACTACCCTGAGGAACTCCTGCAGTGATGTCCTGGAGCTCAGATGATTGACCTCCAACAACCACAACCATCTTCCTTTGCGCTCGGTATGACTCCAACCAGCGGAGAGTTTTCCCCCTGATTCCCATTGGCATCACTTTTGCTAGGGCTCCTTAATGCCATACTCGGTCAAATGCTGCCTTGATGTCAAGGGCAGTCACTGTCACCTCACCTCACCTCTTGAGTTCAGCTCTTTTGTCCATGTTTGAACCAAGGCTGTAATGAGGTCAGGAGCTGAGTGGCCCTGGTGGAACCCAAACTGAGCGTCACTGAGCAAGTAATTGCTAAGCAAGTGTAACTTGATGGCACTGTTGATGACACCTTCCATCACTTTACTGATAATTGAGAGTAGGCTGATGGGGTGGTAATTGGCTGGGTTGGACTTGTCCAGCTTTTTGTGTACAGGACATACCTGGGCAATTTTCCACATTGCCGAGTAGATGCCAGTGTTGTAGCTGTACTGGATCAGCTTGGCTAGGGGCACGGCAAGTTCTGGAGCACAGGTCTTCAGTACTATTGCCGGAATATTGTCAGGGCCCATAGCTTTTGCAGTATCTAGTGCCTTCAGTCGTTTCTTGATATCACGCAGAGTGATATTGGGGCAAGAGATAACAAAAGAGAAGTTGTTGATAGGACAAGGTCACAGAGAATAACTGACCAGAAGGTCATGGAGCAAAGGCAAACGGTATGTTAACGGTGTGCTGAAAAACAAAGCGTTAGTACAGAGAGGGTGTCAATTGACTGTAAAATGAACAGCCCTGGCTCCAAGCACGAACATTGAAAAAATAATGTGGGTCGGCACAGTAGAAACAAACTAAAATAAAATAGACGAACAAAAAATAAAAAAATAACTAAAAATAAAAAGGGGGGCCCGTCATGCTCTGAAATGATTGAATTCAATGTTCAGTCTGGCAGGCTGTAGCGTGCCTAATCGGTAAATGAGGTGCTGTTCCTCGAGCTTGTGTTGATGTTCACACGAACACTGCAGCAATCCCTGGACAGAGATGTGAGCCTGACAGCAGGGGGTTGATGAAATGGCGAGCAACCGGAAGCTCGGGGTCATGCTTAAGGGCTGAATGGAGGAGTTCTGCAAAGTGGTCACCCAATCTGCGTTTCCTCTGCTCATTGTAGAGGAGACCACATTGTGAGCAGCGAATACAGTATACTAAATTGAAAGAAGTACAAGTAAATCGCTGCTTCACCTGAAAGGAGTGTTTGGGGCCTTGGATAGTGAGGAGAGAGGAGGTAAAAGGGCAGGTATTACACCTCCTGTGATTGCAAGGGAAGGTGCTGTGGGCAGGAGACGAGGTGGTGGGGGTAATGGAGGAGTGGACGAGGGTGTCTTAGAGGGAACGATCCCTTCGGAATGCTGACAGGAGAAGGGAGGGGAAAATGCGTTTGGCAGTGGCATCACGCTGGATGTGGCAGAAATGGCGCAGGATGATCCTTTGGATATGGAGGCTGATGGGGTGGAAAGTGAGGACAAGGGGAACCCTGTCGCGGTTCTGGAAGTGAGGGGAAGAGGTGAGGGTAGAGGTGCGGGAAATGGGCCGGACATGGCTGAGGGCCCAGTTAACCACAGTGGTGTTCCTCGGTAGAGGAAAAAGGAAGACATATCAGAAGCACTGTCGTGGAAGGCAGCATCATCAGAGCAGATGCGGTGGATACGGAGAAACTGGGAGAGTGGAATGGAGGAGGCAGTGTGTGAAGAAGTGTAGTCGAGGTAGCTGTGGGAGTCGGTGGGCTTATAATGAATATTAGTGGACAGTCTATCCCCGAAAATGAAGACAGAGAAGTCGAGGAAAGGAAGGGAAGTGTTGGAGATAGACAATGTAAAGGTGAGAGAAGGGTGGAAATTATAAGCTAAGTTGATAAAGTTTTCTGATTCCGGGCAGGAGCAGGAAATGGCACCAATACAGTCATCAATGTACTGGAAAAAGAGTTGGGGGAGGGGGCCTGAGTCGGACTGGAACAAGGAATGTTCGACATATCCCACCAAACAACAGGCATTACTAGGACCCCTGTGGATACCCACAGCAACACCTTTTACTTGAAGGAAGTGAGTGGAGTTGAATGACAAGTTGTTCAATGTGAGAACAAGTACAGCCAGACGGAGGAAGGTATTGGTGGATGGGGACCGGTTGGGCCTCTGTTCAAGGAAGAAGTGGAGAGCCTTCAAACCGTCCTGGTGGGGGATGGAGGTGCAGAGAAACTGGACATCCACAGTGAAGACGAGGTGGTTAGGGCTAGGAAACTGGAAATTGTCAAAATGACGTAGGGCGTCGGAAGAGTCACAGATGTAGGTGGGAAGAGATTGGACCAGGGGAGAAAAGATAGAGTCAAGATAGGAAGAAATAAGTTCAGTGGGGCAGGAACAGGCTGAAACAATGGGTCTGCTGGGACAGTCCTGTTTGTGGATTTTGGGAAGGAGGTAGAAGTGGGCTGTCCAGGGTCTATGAGGTTGGAAGCTGTAGAGGGAAGATCTCCAGAGGAGATGAGGTCAGTCACAGTCCTATGGACAGTAGCTTGATGTTCGGTGATGGGGTGATGGTCCAGGGGGAAGTGGGAAGAAGTGTCTGAGAGTTGACGCTGAGCCTCTGAATGGAAGAGGTCAGTATGCCAGACAACAACAGCACCACCCTTGCCTGCAGATTTGAGGACAATGTCGGGGTTAGACCTGAGAGTACGGAGTGTGGCAAGTTCAGAGGGGGACAGGTTGGAGCGAGTGAGAGGACCAGACAAATTGAGACGGCTGATGTCTCGCTGACAGTTTTCAATGAAATGATCAAGAGCGGGTAAGAGGCCAGAGGGAGGGGTCCAAGTATCTGCAGGTTTGTTGACAATGTCGGGGTCTGCAGGTTTGATGACAATGTCGACAATGATGACAATGTTAATTCAAATAAAGTGTTTAATTCATTGAAATAAACATCAACATAACACCATGAACATTGTTATATATATCCAAGTGAATCTCCTTGCGCAACGAATAAGTCTTTTTCATCTGATTCCTATTACTTCTACGTGGTGCAACCCCTGTGGCTTCAACAGAGCCAGAGACGGGCTGCTCATTCCCCTGCTCTGACCGATGAGATCCGTGTGGCAGACGTCCTCTGTGTTTTGGAGACTGTGAGGGTCACATCAAAGGCCGCCCCTCCCCCACCCCCCATAACAATGCAGGGCCGGTCTCGGTCATTGGGGCAGGAGGCAATATGTGGGGCTCTGACTGGGTGGAGAGGCTGGTAGGACGGAGAAGTAGGAGCACCTTGAGAAGAGTCCCCACTATTATGAGCCCTTTCTCCAGCTTCACTCTCATGACCCACCTGCACTTCCCTGCTAGCCAAGAGCTGGAGGGCACTTTGCTGCACTTCAGTGAGGCATTGAGCCAGCAAGGTGAGGCTTTGCTCCATCCTGTGTAAAGGGACAGACTGAGTGCGAAGGCCATTGGTCTGGGCCAGCATGCACTCAGTTGTCTACCGTGTCTGATTCTCCATACAGGTGGCCACTCATTCCATGGAAGTGGGCATCCGCACAAGTGTCTGAGACATTCTGGCACTCATTGTAGAGACAGACAGACTCCTCCAATCTCTCTCCAAGGGTGTGCAATACTTCTGGAAATGCTGACAGAACCTCACACATTTCCTGTTGCTGCTCTACAAGTTCCTTTTTTGTGGATGACCCCCAAGGTTCAGTATTTCCATACAGCTTGGAGTGTCCTGTACCCTCTGATGGGGACTCTCCACTGCTGTCTCTGTCTCCAGAACATGCTCCTGCTCAGATGCAATGTCTGCATCACCATGTGACAACTCAGCTATCTCTACTGCAGTGCCCACCAAGGTGTATGCATCTGTGCTGGTGGAGGGTGCTCATGAGTCATGTGACGGTGCATTCTCAGATTACTTGCCCTCCTCTGAGGACTCCTCGACTTGTCTTGCATGAGTTCCTCCATCATCCTAGAAGGACCTGTGGGAGATGAAACAAGACTTATTGCTGACATGGGGAAAGGGTTCAAACTCTACATTGTGAATATCATGATACTTCAGTTAGCGGTGACTTCAACTCAACATGAGTGACTGTTATGTACCAAGTGGCAGTGTGATATCTAATGCTGTCACCAGGGGCCAAATTTTTAAAAGATCACGGAGACAGGAACAGAGGCGGACATGCCTGCAAATTCCCACCACCAGCCGGCATGCTGGTTTGCCAGCATGTTCTCGCCTCCAGGTCATTTTGGAACAGGCTGGTTTGGGGTGGGGGTGGGGGGTCAGGGGGAACAGCTACCCACCAGGATGTGGCGGGTAGCCAAATGGGCATCATGAAGGGCCTATTAAGGCCACTCTGCCGATGTCAGCTGGAATTGGGGGGGCCCAGTGCTCCAGCTACTATTTCTAACATTCCTCCCCTCCTATTATGCTGCCTGGTTTAAATTTCAAATAAAGCTTGGCAGTTAACTGTCAGTCACCGTAAACTGGTGCATTCTCCATGGCAATGCCTCTACCAATCAGAGTTCACTTGCCAAACAATCAGCACTCTCTTCTCATATAGCATAGAATTGTTGTTTTGCCTTACATTGGTATTCTTGTGGATTGTCCTGATGAGTGCAAGATGAAAAGCTTCGACAACATGTCTCTATTTTCAGCAATACTCAAGTTCTGTACTACCAAATGACTATTTGTATACCAGAGTTATGAGTGTGAGAAGTGGAATGCATGTTGAGGATGTAATGATAGCATTTGTGGAGGGTGATTGTGAGGTGATGGTGTGAGATTTCAATAAGATGATGGTGAGTGTGACTGTTGGGTGTCTAGATGGGGATGTGAGGTGCCGAGACCAAGAGGAATGTGTGGCGCTACAAGGTGTGTTGTTCTGAGGACTGCTGAGAATGCTGAGAAAATCAGAGTGTGAGGGTTTGGTATCTGAAGGTGTTATGCCGCTCACCTTTCATGGCTTTATTGGGACATTAAACCTCAGCACTGATTCCAGCTGTGAGGGATCACATCCTGCTGCTCATTACCTAAATAACTTCCAGCCAGGCCTGTTGGGTTTCTCTTCCTCTTCCTCACATCTGCAGGAAATAGAACTTCTTTTTTGACCCTTACTCCAACATTAGCTGCATGGGAGAGTCAGAGAACCGGGGAACAGCCTTCTCATGTCTTCCTGCTATCATTTTTCTTCCTGCAGCCTTCCAAAAGAATGTTGAATGCAGCTATTCTGATCCCTACTGGGGTCCCTTTAAATAGAGAGCCTTCCATTGATGGGTGCGGGTCACCATCTCGCCCACACTGTGGTTAGCTGAGAAACCCAGAAGCGGGGTTCTAATGTTGTGGCTGAGTTAAACAGCCACAGCAAAACCTGCGCCGGCAACATTCAGGTTTCCAACCTACTGTTGGCAGGACTATTGAAATAAAATTCCACCCCCACCCCAGTGTCCCTCCTCCCTGAGGCCTCTGTGGTGGATATCACCTGGTCTGGCTGCTGTATCTATTCTCAAGTTCCTAATTCTATCTAAAGCAATGGCCGGGGGCAGGTTTTCTGAGCAGTGGGTGGGGACACGGGGATGGGGGGGGCGGGTGCAGGGCGTTTGATGTGGGGTGGAGTTTGGGTCTGCAATTCCCGAATGCAGGAATTTGAATGGCTTTTTGTTTAATAGGATCCCCACACGGAAACCAGACGTGTGTATCGACGATGGAGGAAACAATGGCTAGAAAATAGACAACAAAGGAGTCGTTCAATGATCAGTATATACTCCAATGCAAGGAATATAGTCAAGAAAGCAGATGAGCTGAGGATACATATAGGAAGTTGTAGGTATGACATCATAACTGTTACTGAAGAAGGGAAGGAATGGCAGCTCAACATTCCTGGTTACAGAGTTTTCAGATGGGATAGAGAAGAGGATAAACAAAGGGTGGAGGGGGGGGTGTGGATGTTGCAATATTGATTAAAGAAACAATCACAGCTGTGAGAAGGGATGATATGCTAGAAGGAGCATCAAATTAAGCCATATGGGTTGAACTGAGGAACAAAAAAGGGATAACCACATTGCTGGGAGTATGTTGTAGACCCCCAAACAGAAGGAGATAGAAGAGCAAATATGTCATCAAAATGCTGAAAAGTGTAGAAACAAAAAGGCTTTAATAGTAGGGATTTAAACTACCCAAATATTAACTGGGATAAATTTGGTGTAAAAGGTACAGAGGGTGCAGAATTCTTAAAATGTGTTGAGGATATCTTTTTTAGCCAGTACATTGCAAGCTGAATAAGAAAATGGGCAGTTCTAGAGAATGAATCTAGGCAGTTGGAAGAGATATCAGTGGAATGCATTTTAGAGGTAGCGGTCATAATTCAGTTAGATTTAGAGTACTTATGGAAAAGAATAATGTCAAGAAAACCCCACCTGCCAAATGAGAAATATTAATTTCATTGCTTGGAAACTTACATCAGACGTTTAATGGAAAAAGTCCGACAGTAACTTCTAAAAAACTAGCAGCCAAAATGGCCACTGCAATTTGCATCTGAAATACCAGGAGATTGAACCGGAGACAAAAGTCTATCGAGAAGCCCAGCCAAGACAATGACTTGCTGTAAGTGATTAAATTACCTAAAATGGCTTCTTTAGCATGGCGGCCAAGGCAATCCTCATATATTGACTTTGAAAGAGCAAACATCCTCCAAGTGTAAATTGGCATCCTGGGGCATGTGGAGCCAATTCCTCACCTTGACTTTCATTAGAAGGTTCCAGAAAACCTGCAGCAGCCATGTGACCGTCTGTCCATCTCGGAGGGAGCTAGTTTTCTTTCTTTTGGACAAAGAGACAAGCAGTAACTGAGATTGCAGCAGCAAAGAAAGCTGTGGGCTTCCCTTTCTCGCTCTCTCTCTCTCTCGCTCCCTCCAGAAAACATCAAGTTTGAAAACTGTCTGTGACTGTGGACCGTCCAAGCCTACAGACTGCTACAGCCAGAGACAAGGGGAAGAGAGCCAACTACATTTCTGCCTTCACGAAAACCCAGAGCAAAGCAGGCCAGCCAATGTGCACTCTGACCTACCAATGGCTTCAAGAGTACAACTCCAGCCAGAAAATCACCAGATCATTCAACCTCAAACTGTATATTTATTCTGGACTTTAATCCAACCAAAAACCTTACTTTCCACTTAGTAATCTATTTGTGTGTGTGTGATTCTTATGTGAATGCATGTGTGAATGTCTAGCATATTTTTGAGTATTTTTAAATCGGGGTTATGGTGTTAAGTATAATAAACTTACTTCTTTCTTATTTAAAATCAAGAAAACCTGTCTCATTGGTTCTTTCACAATCACAGTGAAGATGAAAGGTAAAACACTCACAGAGGTGGTAAGCACAACCACTATTTAAAAGGAATAAACCCTATTGAAGTCAAACAGGAAAAAGGGTAAGAGGGCAGCCTGAGACCCCCTTCCTCACCTGGCTGTAACAATATAGACCAAAAGTAAAAGTTTTAAATTGGGGAAAGACCAATTTTGCTAAGCTGAGATGTTATTTGGCAAAAGTGGATTGGAAACAGCTATTTGAAGGTAAATCAAGGTCAGAGTAGAACAAAGAACAAAGAAAATTACAGCACAGTAACAGGCCCTTCCTTCGGCCCTCCAAGCCTACGCTGATCCAAATCCTCTATCTAAACCTGTCGCCTATTTTCTAAGGGTCTGTATCTCTTTACTTCCTGCCCATTCATGTATCTGTCTAGATACATCTTAAAAGACGCTATCGTGCCCGCGTCAACCACCTCCGCTGGCAAAGCGTTCCATGCACCCACCACCCTCTGCGTAAAGAAATTTCCACGCATATCCCCCCTAAACTTTTCCCCTTTCACTTTGAACTCGTGTCCCCTTGTAATTGAATCCCCCACTCTGGGAAAAAGCTTCTTCCTATCCACTCTGTCTATACCTCTCATGATTTTGTACACCTCAATCAGGTCCCCCCTCAACCTCCGTCTTTCTAATGAAAATAATCCTAATCTACTCAACCTCTCTTCATAGCTAGCGCCCTCTATACCAGGCAACATCCTGGTGAATCTCCTCTGCACCCTCTCCAAAGCATCCACATCCTTTTGGTAATGTGGCGACCAGAACTGCACGCAGTATTCCAAATGTGACCGAACCAAAGTCCTATACAACTGTAACATGACCTGCCAACTCTTGTACTCAATACCCCGTCCGATGAAGGAAAGCATGCCGTATGCCTTCTTGACCACTCTATTGACCTGCGTTGCCACCTTCAGGGAACAATGGACCTGAACACCCAAATCTCTCTGTACATCAATTTTCCCCAGGACTTTTCCATTTACTGTATAGTTCACTCTTGAATTGGATCTTCCAAAATGCATCACCTCGCATTTGCCCTGATTGAACTCCATCTGCCATTTTTCTGCCCAACTCTCCAATCTATCTATATTCTGCTGTATTCTCTGACAGTCCCCTTCAGTATCTGCTACTCCACCAATCTTAGTGTCGTCTGCAAACTTGCTAATCAGACCACCTATACTTTCCTCCAAATCATTTATGTATATCACAAACAACAGTGGTCCCAGCACGGATCCCTGTGGAACACCACTGGTCACACGTCTCCATTTTGAGAAACTCCCTTCCACTGCTACTCTCTGTCTCCTGTTGCCCAGCCAGTTCTTTATCCATCTAGCTAGTACACCTTGGACCCCATGCGACTTCACTTTCTCCATCAGCCTACCATGGGGAACCTTATCAAATGCCTTACTGAAGTCCATGTATATGACATCTACAGCCCTTCCCTCATCAATCAACTTTGTCACTTCCTCAAAGAATTCTATTAAGTTGGTAAGACATGACCTTCCCTGCACAAAACCATGTTGCCTATCACTGATAAGCCCATTTTCTTCCAGATGGGAATAGATCCTATCCCTCAGTATCTGCTCCAGCAGCTTCCCTACCACTGACGGCAGGCTCACCGGTTTATAATTACCTGGATTATCCCTGCTACCCTTCTTAAACAAGGGGACAACATTAGCAATTCTCCAGTCCTCCGGGACCTCACCCGTGTTTAAGGATGTTGCAAAGATATCTGTTAAGGCCCCAACTATTTCCTCTCTCGCTTCCCACAGTAACCTGGGATAGATTCCATCTGGACCTGGGGACTTGTCCACCTTAATGCCTTTTAGAATACCCAACACTTTCTCCCTCCTTATGCCGACTTGACCTAGAGTAATCAAACATCTGTCCCTAACCTCAACATCCGTCATGTCCCTCTCCTCGGTGAATACCGATGCAAAGTACTCGTTTAGAATCTCACCCATTTTCTCTGACTCCACGCATAACTTTCCTCCTTTGTCCTTGAGTGGGCCAATCCTTTCTCTAGTTACTCTCTTGCTCCTTATATATGAATAAAAGGCTTTGGGATTTTCCTTAACCCTGTTTGCTAAAGATATTTCATGACCCCTTTTAGCCCTCTTAATTCCTCGTTTCAGATTGTGCCTACAATCCCGATATTCTTTCAAAGCTTCGTCTTTCTGCAGCCGCCTAGACCTTATGTATGCTTCCTTTTTCCTCTTAGCTAGTCTCACAATTTCACCTGTCATCCATGGTTCCCTAATCTTGCCATTTCTACCCCTCATTTTCACAGGAACATGTTTCTCCTGCACGCTAATCAACCTCTCTTTAAAAGCCTCCCACATATCAAATGTGGATTTACCTTCAAACAGCTGCTCCCAATCTACATTCCCCAGCTCCTGCCGAATTTTGGTATAGTTGGCCTTCCCCCAATTTAGCACTCTTCCTTTAGGACCACTCTCGTCTTTGTCCATGAGTATTCTAAAACTTACGGAATTGTGATCACTATTCCCAAAGTAGTCCCCTACTGAAACGTCAACCACCTGGCCCGGCTCATTTCCCAACACCAGATCCAGTATGGCCCCTTCCCGAGTTGGACTATTTACATACTGCTCTAGAAAACCCTCCTGGATGCTCCTTACAAATTCTGCTCCATCTAGACCTCTAACACTAAGTGAATCCCAGTCAATGTTGGGAAAATTAAAATCTCCTATCACCACCACCCTGTTGCTCCCACAGCTTTCCGTAATCTGTTTACATATTTGTTCCTCTATCTCACGCTCGCTGTTGGGAGGCCTGTAGTACAGCCCCAACATTGTTACTGCACCCTTCCTATTTCTGAGTTCTGCCCATATTGCCTCACAGCTCGAGTCCTCCATAGTGCCTTCCTTCAGCACAGCTGTGATATGGGATATGTGTAATGGGAGGCATTCAAGGAGGAGCTAAAGAGGGTTCAGAACAAATATGTTCCCAAAAAGGAAAAGGGTGGGATTCATAAATCTATACCATCCTGATTGTCAAAAAAGCATATAGGGTAGAATAAGGCAAAAAAGAAAGCTTATGTCAGATGCCAAGAGCTCAATACTGCAGAAAGCCAAGAGGAATATAAAAAACGCTAGGGTGAAATTAAAAAGGAAATTAGGAAAGCAAAGATACAGCATGAAAAATTCTTGGCAAGTAAAATCAAGGAAAATCCAAAAAGTCTTTATAAATACATAAAGAGCAAGAAAATAACTAAGGAAAGAGTAGGGGCTAATTAGAGACCAAAAGTGAGGCAGGGCGGGAGAAGTGCACTGTTAATTCAGTCCCACTTCTCCACAGGTCACAATATATATTTAAATTTTCCCACTTACCGAAACAGTTAATCAGATACTCAATTTTACCCCAGAATAAAGCACACCAACCAGGTTTCTTTAATAAACAACAACATTATCAGTTTAGTATAAACCAAGTTTTAACCAATAATAAATTAAAACATACACACTAATTGGAATATTAAAGCCCCTTATTTATCCTAGCCCTCACACACACACACAATGGTTAACCAGGAAAAAAAGGGATTTTTGTTTACAGCTGTTACAAAGAAATAGAAGGAATAAAAAAACCCACTTAGGTTTAAAAGAAGATATGGAAGAAAGTCCTTTGTTTTGGTGAGGTATCCCAAAGGCGAATACATAGCTGTCAATGGGTTCTTCCTAGAACAGTTCTTTCCAGGCAATGTTGATGATCAGTCTGGGTAGGCTTCCAAGAGATGCAGAACAAGAAAGCTCCAGTCGGGCTTTACAGCAGGAAGCAGGAACAAGAATTTTCTTAGATATTATAGCAGCAATGTAGCAATATTCTTCAAATACAAGAGGAAATAGTAAAAACTTGATACAGAAATTCTTCAAAGATGCAGGGATTCTTCAACGAGAGAAAGATATTAGCGGTCTTCTCCTGGCAGGCATACACCAACTCTTTTTTTCTGCTTTCAGGGCAAACACCAACTGGCTTTTTTTTTAACAGTTCAAAATGAATTTAAAACTGTTCAGCAGCAAGTCGCATGACAGCTATAAATCTTGACTTGTCATTCCTCTGCAACACAAAAGAACACCTGCTGTTTTTGCTTGAAACAGCTGCCTTCCAATAGGACTTGTTTACTAGCCAAACCTTCTGTTGACCTTCATTTTTAAGAAAACACCAAAGTTCAGTAATCTGCAGATGAATCAATGTCCATAATTCAAAGATATGTTCTTAAAACAAATCTGACAAAAGAAACAGAAGCAATCTTGTAACAATAAGTAAATATGTAAAATAAGTAAAGTCAATAGAATAATATTCTTGGGAGATTTTAACTATCTCCAAAAATGTTGGCAAGAAGAGATAGTGAAAGTGATACAGGGAATTGAGTTTTCACATGTGTACAGGACTCATTACCCATTATTCAAACAGCCCAACAAGAGAGACAGAGCACAGTTGGATCTAGCAATGGGAAATGAACCAGAACAAATAAGAGAAGTGAGCGGAAGGGTACATCTAGGCAATAGCAATCACAACACAATAAGTTTTAAGATGAAGATTGAAATGGGCATAAGTAAGACAAAAACTGAAGTAATAAATGCAAATAAAGCTGATTTTAAGCATTTTTTTATGGCTGCGTTTGCTGACAATACAACCACTAGGTGGCGCTGTACTGGCACATGCGCAAATGCAGCCTGTTCCACTAAAACATCACAGTCTGTGATGTTCAGGCAGCTGTGAAGACTAAACATGGCAATGCTCAAATAATCACAGAGAGGTAACGTAAACCTGTGGCAGCACATAATGTCTGGAGAGAGTGGGGGGTGGGGGGATAGAGAGCAGGGGGGAGAGAGCAGGGAGGGAGAGTGCGGGGGGGGATAGAGAGCAGGAGGGAGAGTGGGGGGGAAGAGAGCGTGGGGGGAGTCAGTGACGGGGGGGGGAGGAGGAGAGTGCATCCGCCGCCACCAAGGTCTTTGACCGCTCTCTCCCCACTTCCCCCTCCTCTCTCCCCACTTCCCCCCGCTCTCTCCCTACTTCCCCGCATTACGCGATGATGTCATCTGCGCATGCGCCAACCAGCCCTGACAATGCAGAACGCTGTGCACGCGCAGAGAGCAGGAGCCCATTTGTGCATGTGCGCAGTTTTGCACAGTCTGATGACATCAGCGGCCAGCTGCGTTGTCAAGACTCATTTTTTAAAAATTCATTCATGGGATGTGGGTGTCCCTACCTGGGCCAGCATTTATTGCCCATCCCTAATTGCCCTTGAGAAGGTGGTGGTGAGCTGCCTTCTTGAACTGCTGCAGTCCTTGGGGTGTAGCTACACCCACAGTGCCATTATGAAGGGATTTTGACCCAGCGACAGTGAAGGAACTGCAATATAGTTCCAAGTCAGGATGGTGTGTGGCTTGGAGGGGAACTTGCAGGTGGTGTATTCCCATGCATCTGCTGTCCTTATCCTTCTAGATGGTAGAGGTTTCGGGTTTGGAAGGTGCTGTCAAAGGAGTCTTGGTGTGTTGCTGCAGTGCATCTTGTAGATGGTACACACTACTGTCACTGTACGTCAGTGGTGTAGGGAGTAAATGTTGAAGGTGGTGGTTGGGGTGCCAATCAAGTGGGTTGCTTTGTCCTGAATGGTGTCGAGCTTCTTGAGTGCTGTTGGAGCTGCACCCATCCAGGCAAGTATTCCATCACACTCTTGACTTGTGCCTTGTAGATGGTGGACAGGCATAGGGGAGACAGGAGGTAAGATACTCACCGCAGAATTCCCAGCCTCTGAACTGCTCTCAGAGCCACAGCATTTCTGTAGCTCGTCCAGTTCAGTTTCTGGTCAATGGTAACTCCCAGGATGTTGATAGTGGGGGATTCAGCAATGGAAAAGCGATTGAACATAAAAGGCGATGGTCAATTCTCTCTTGTTCGAGATGATCATTGCCTGGCACTTGTATGGCGTGAATGTTCCTTGCCACTTATCATCCCAAGCCTGATGTTGCCCAAGTCTTGCTGCATCTGTCCACAGGCTGCTTCAGGATTTGAGGAGTTGCGAATTGTACTGAACATTGCGCTATCGTCAGCAAACATCCCCACTTTTGACCTTATGATGGAGGGAGGTCATTGATGAAGCAGCTGAAGATGGTTGGGCCTAGGACACTACCCTGAGGAACTCCTGCAGTGATGTCCTGGGATTGAGATGTTTGACCTCCGACAACCACAACCATCTTCCTTTGTGATAGATATGACTCCGAGTGGAGAATTTTCCTCTTGATTCCCATTGTCTTTAGTTTTGTTAAAGCTCCATGATGCCATACTCGGTCAAATGCTGCCTTGATGTCAACTCTTAGCTCACCTCTGGAGTTCAACTCTTTCATCCACGTTTGGACAAAGGCTGTAATGAGGTCAAGGCGGGGTTGGATTTGTCCTACTTTTTGTAAACAGGACATACCTGGGCAATTTTCCACATTGCTGGGTAGATGCCATTGTTTTAGCTGTACTGGAACAGCTTGGCTAGGTGCGCAGCTAGTTCTGGAGCATAAGTCTTCAGTACTATTGCTGGAATATTGTCAGGCCCCTAGCCTCTGTGGTATCCAGTGCCTTCAGGCCTTTCTGAATGGATGAGCATGGAACTAAGGAAACTGCTAAATCAAATTATCAAGGAATATAACAAGAAATAATAAAGTATTCTACAGACACATAAATAACAAAAGAAAAATCAGGATATGGATAAGACCACTAAGGGATACACAAACTAAACTCATGGGTAATGACAGTGAAAGGGGAGAAATATTGAATAGTTACTTTGCCTCAGTGTTTATCAGGGAGACTGACAAGGTGGATATGACATTGGAAGAGATCCCCAAAAAAGACATTTAAGATAGAAAGGGTGGGGCAGGACAAATTAATTGATAAGCTAATCAATCTTAGAGTTGATAAAACTTCAGGTCTGATGGATTTCATCCACGCTTATTAAAAGAGGTTAGGGAAGAGATAGCAAAGGCACTAATACACACACATATATACATGTATATATAAAACAATTCATTAGAAAAGGGTATAGTGGCTGAGGACTGGCAGACAGCTAATGCAATTTCTGTTGTTTTTAAAAAGGGAGATATAAAAATTCAGGCAACTATAAACCAATTAGCTTAATATCAGTGGTAGGAAAGATAATGGAGTCCTCAAAGATGTAACAAAAAATCATCAACAAACTGAAAATAAAGAGTAGTCAGCACAGATTTCAAAAGGGAAGGTCATGCGTGACAAACCTTTTGAATTCTTTGGAGAACTAACAAAAAGAGTAGACAAGGATAATGCAGTAAATGTAATTTATTTGGAGTTTCAAAGAACCTTCAGTAAGGTTCCACATAGTAGACTCATGGCTACGGTCAGAGCATGGGACAGATAACATAACAGAAAACAGGGAGTAGGGGTTAAGGGCACTTACTGGCAAAGTGTAGGAAGCCATGTATCCACAAGGACCAGTGCAGGGACCACTGTTATTCACAATTTGCATTAATGACTCAGGACATGGAAGTCCTATTTTTTAAATTTGCAAATAACATTGAATTGTGGGGTATAATTAATATGGAGGAAGATTATAACAAAACACTAGACTTGCAAAATGAGCTTTCAATTGGTAAATAAATTTCAACATAGATTATGGTGATGTGATGCATTTTGGTAAGAAGAATAAGGAGACCACATACTCCTTGGATAATAAGAGTCTATCTTGGATAGAGGAGCAAAGGGATCTGGGGCTACAGATACACAAATCACTAAAAATAATGACACATTTCTTGTGATAAATTGAGCAGTGTCATCTTTAATCCTGGCAGCTGTCTGAACGTCGCAGATGTTTCAGTGGAAGAGGCTGCATTGACGCATGTGCTAGTTCTGTGCCACCTAGTGGTTGTGTTGTCAGCAAATGTGGCCATTTTTTATCCAGTCGGACACTGACCCTTCTATTCCATGAGTCTCAATTTTGTTAACTAGCCTTTTATGTGGTACTTTATCAAATGCTTTCTTAAAATCCATATAGACAACATCCAATGCATGCCTTTCATCAAACTTCTCTGTTACTTCATCAAAAAATTCAATTTCATTAGCCAAGCATGATCTGCCTTTTACAAATCTGTGCTGGCTATCCTTATTTAACTCAAACCTCTCCAAGTGCCTGTTGAGTTTTTTCCCCTGATTATTGTTTCTAAAACCTTACCCACCACTGATGTTAAACTAACTGGTCTGTAGTTGCTAGGACTGTCCTTACACCCTTTCTTGAATAAGGATGTTCTATTTGCCACTCTCCAATCCTCTGGCACCTACCCCATATCTAGGGAACATTGGAAGATTATGGCAAGATCTTCTGCTATCTCCATCCCAACTTCCTTTAGCAATCTTGGATGCAAGCCATTCAGACCAGGTGACCGACCTACCCTAAGCATAGCCAGCCTTTCCAGTCCCTCCTCCCTCTCAATTTTTACCCTATTCACTGCCTCCACTCTCTCCATTTCTACCGATATTTTGTCAGATTCCTCTTCCTTTGTAAACACCGATACAAAGTACTCATTAAATATTCTAGACTTTCTCTTTGTCCTTAATAGGCCCCACTCCATTTCTTACTATCCACTTACAATTTACTAGCCGGTAGAAGACTTTTTGGTACCCTTTTATATTGACTGCCATTCCATTCTCATATTCTCTCTTTGCCAGTCTTATTTTCCTCTTCACCTCCCCTCTCAATGTATTGTATTTGGCCTAGTTTTCCCTTGAAGAATTCACCTAACATACATCATACACCCGCTTCTTTTGTTTCATCATAATCTCTATCTCCCTCATCATCCAAGGAGCTCTGTTTTTGGTTCCCCTACCTTTCACCCTTGTTGGAATGTACCTAGCCTGTACCTGAAGCATCTCTTCCATTGCTCCGTTACAGTTCTTCCTGTCAGTCTTTGGTTCCATTTTATCCTGGCTAGATCCCTTCTCACCACATTGAAATTAGCCTTCTTCCAATCTAGCTATTCTACCATATATCATTCCTTGCTTTTCTGTATAGAGAAGATGCTTCCACTTGAAAGAGACTCAAAAATTAGGGGCCATAAATATAAGATTGTCATAAATAAATCCAATGGGGAATTCAGGAGAAACTTATTTTCCTAAAGAGAGGTTATAATGTGAAATATGCTCCCACATGGAGCAGTTGAGGCAAATAGCATAGATACATTTAAGGGGAAGCTAGATAGCACATGAGAGAGAAATGAATGGAAGGATATGTTGATAGAGTTAGATGAAGAGATTAGGAGGAGGCTTGTGCAAAACATATATGGCAATACCAACTATTTGGGCTGAATGGCCTGTTTCTGCAGTGTAGATGCAATGTAACTTGTCCTGCCACCTTCAAAGATTTGTATGCATACACCACCTGGACTTTCTGTTCCTGCACTCTCTCTAAAATTGTACCATTTAATTTATATTGCCTCTCCATATTCTTCCAATCAAAATGAATCACTACGTGGGTTGTGTTTTGCAGATGGGACAGTAGGGTCAAGAGCCACAGTAACAGATGGTATCCCTGATCTCAAAGAAGCATCCCTTCACTCACTGGGTGTCTGATAGCATTGCTTACTCTCTCAGCATGACGGCATATTGTTTGCCGTCAGGGAACCTGGCATTCACCTGAAAGATCTGATGCCAAATGACAATGTACAAAGTGGACATTCACAAAGTAGAAGCCGTTCCAATTCACTTATGTGGCATGAAGGCCAATTTGATGCCCCCGATCACTACCTGGATTTCAGAGAAGCCAGGATTATGAAAACAATTCAAGTGCTTATGCTTATTGATTCCTGGATTAAATTGAGAAGGAAACGTAGTTGTAGAAATTGGTTTGCATCAGTTTGCCCCTGTGAATTGGGTGCAAGGAATGATCTTGGTGCCTGACTGTAGGCCCAAGTCCAGTCCTATTTACATGAGAATGGCGAGCTGCAGACACTTTCTGGATGACCTCTGGTAGCTCGCCAGTGAAGAGGACTTGAATTTTGGGCCACTGTAAAGGCTTTCAGCTGCCTCAAGTATGTTCAGGGAGAGGGGAAGAAACAATCAAGAAGAAAGTTGACTGGGAGGGGTGGCAAAAGGAACAGGTCAGGAGGGGGCTGAGCAGGTGCCCGCAACTGCAGTAGAACACTCTCACAAGAGCATATGGGAATGGAGTGGGCATAAAGGATTCGGACTCCTGCTCAAATGGAGGATAAACAACACCACAGACTGGTTGAGCCAAACAACTTGTTTCCATATTGTAATTTCTATGTAATTTTATGTAAGAAACTCCACAGCACTCACCAAATTGTGGGAAAAAGTGGAAGCACTCTTCTGCTGCAGATAATGTCAGTAAAACTGCTCATAAAAGGAGTTCAAAAGCAAAAAAAAGACTGCTGCACTTCCCCTTAAAAGCCGCAGTCTCACAGACGCAGCTTCTCTTTCCTCAATTTCCACTTACATAGGACAGTCTCCAAGTCACTCTCACCTAACAGAAATGGAGGAAAACCAGTTACGGGATTTGATGATTTCATGTGATCTCAATTTAGATACCATTTAAATAAGAATGCCTGCTTCAGGCATAGTGAAGTGTACTCCCTATTAGATGTGACAGGAGAATGCAGGCAGTGCGAAGGAGAAGGAGGGGGGGATAGAGATGTGGGTGGAGATGGGGATGTGGATGGGGATGTGGATGGGGTTGCGGATGGAGATGTTTATGGGATGGGAATGGGGATGGAGATGGGGCTGTGGATGGGGATGGGGATGGGGATGTGGATGGAGATGAAGATGTAGATGGGGATGGGGATGGAGATGGGGATGTGGATGGAGATGGGGATGTGGTTGGGGATGCGGACGGAGATGTGGATGGGATGGGAATGGGGATGGGGATGGGGATGGAGATGGAGATGTAGATGGGGATGGGGATGGAGATGGGGATGTGGATGGAGATGGGAATTGGGATAGAGATGGAAGTAGAGATGGGGATGGGGATAGAGATGGGAATGGGGATGTGGATGGAGATGTGGATGCGGATGGAGACAGGGATGGGAATGGAGATGTGGCTGGAGATGGAGATGGGAATGTGGATGGAGATGAGGATGTGGATGGAGATTGGGATGTGGATGGAAATGTGGATGGGGATGGAGATGGGGATGAGGATGTGGACGGAGATGGGGATGTGGATAGAGATGGGAGTAGAGATGGGGATGGGGATAGAGATGGGAATGGGGATGTGGATCGAGATGGGGATGTGGATGGGGAGGAGACGGGGATGGGATGGGGATGAGGATGTGGATGGAGATGGGATGTGGATAGAGATAGGAGTAGAGATGGGGATGTGGATGGAGATGATGAGGATGTGGATGGAGATTGGGATGTGGATGGAAATGGGGATGGGGATGGGGATGGAGATGGGGATGGGGATGGAGATGGAGATGGAGCTAGGGACTTGCTTTTCAAAATGGAGGTGGGAAACAGGAGCCTGGTCAGAATTTGGGTCTAAAACCTGCAACCTCTGGAAAGCTGATTCAGATTGCAGTTGTCAAGTGGGAAAGCCTTAATTAGTATGGAGACAGGTTTTCTGTCCTCTTAGAGCCAGGGGGATTGAAAATGGCAGTAAGTCAGATCAAGTTTGGGGCTCATATAGACTTCCACTACTGAGGCTGCTGGTTGTCCTGAGGGAGAGATCTGCCTTCCACAGCACCAGAGGGAAGCGAGATGTCACAGGGGAACTGGAGACCTGGCACAAGGGGCAGGGTAGACCCTTGCTTCATCAATGTTGACCTGGATCTAATGCTGCAGGTCATGAAGGAGAAGAAGGATGTTCTCTTCCCAGAGGGTGCCAGGAGGAGGCCCCCTTGCCATGCAGCAGGGGCACCTCTCTGTTCAGTGTTATCCATCTCGGCCCCCTCTTTCTCCTCCTCTTTCACCTCCTGCTCCTGCCCAGATGAGCTGTTCCCTTCCAGGGCCCCAATGTCCTCAAGGTTCACACTTCTCTGAAGGGCCATGTTATGGGGAGTGCAGAAGACCACCATAATGACCAAGATCCTTCCAGGAGGGTATTGGAGAGTGCCACCACACAGATCCAGGCACCGGAACTGCATCTTCAGAAACCCGATGGCCTGCTCAAAGGTTGGCCTGCTGATCAGGTTGCATTGGTTGTTTCGCCTCTGTGCTTCTGCCTGGGGCATGCATAGAGGAGTCAGTAGCCATCTCTTCAAGGGATTTCCCTTATCCCCTTGGAACCAGCCATGCACTTGGGGGATGGAATGAAGTACCGAGGCAGCCTGGACTGGCAGAAGATGAAGGAGTCATGGCAGATGCCAGGAAAAGTGAGCGCAAACATGGAGGAAGCTCTTGTTGTGGTAGCAGACCATTTGGATGTTGAGGGAGGGAAAGCCCTTCCTCTTGATGAATTTCACTAACCTTGATGGCCACATGGGTACAATCGATGATGCCCTTTACCTGAAGGAATCCATCGATGGCACCAACACTCAATGCCCTCTGTACTAGCGTAGGCCCATCCTGTCAATGTGGATGTAGTCCCTCCCTGAAAATTACATCTATGACTTGTCTGATGGCCGAATGAGATGCTGACTGTGAGATGCCACCTAGGTCCACAGCTGACCCCTGGAGCGACCCAGTTGCTTGGAAGTTCAGAGCACCTGAGACCTAGATGGCAGCAGGTAGGGGAATGACATGAGAGCTATGAGACCTCAGATCATTGTGGATCAGAATACATAGGACTGAGAGTATCTGCCTGGATAGGCACAGCCTCCTATGGCACTGGCATTTGTAGGGAGCTGACTCTCAGGCTGTGCACCCAATATCTTGAGTAGTTCCTTCCTCCCCTTGCACCCCCACCACTCCACCGTGCCTCTCTGGTCTCCAGCTGTCCAGGAGGTTGCATCTTCTGCCACACATCCTGGCTGCACTGTCCAATGTCAGAGTCGACTGTTCCCATCGGATCTTCAGGGCCTTGAACACTCACCAGGTGCCTCAGTGATGCCACCGGGCTTATTTCCCTATCCAGTTTAATGGCACTCTCCAATGTAACAATTAATTTTTCCGGCTTCAACAATATCCACACAGAAACACATCTGAGGCAGCTAAGCTTTATTTGCTGCATCTGCTTTAACTTAAACAGGCATTCCCATAGCCCTTATGTCCCTTCACAATGCTCACATCTTCACAATGCTCACATCTTCACAAACCTGTTGTGTTTCTTCCATGGCAGTTTCCCCATTCCCAAACTTAAAAAAAAGCTCCCTGCTCCTGACAATCCTGTTAATGAGCTCCTTAATGAGCCCAACAGGCAATTAATTGGACATGCTCATCCCATACCCTCCCTGCTGGCTGAAGTTTAAAAATAGCATCACGTTCAGGAGGTGGTGGAACCAAATCTGATCTAAAAAAATTCAATCTTCAAATCGCGCTCGCTCCCATTCCTGCTCTCAGCAGGGTTTAAAAATCCGGCCTCTGGTGCAATGGGTCTCCACTCATTGGAAAACAATTGGCTTGGAGATCAGGACTGGTGGAGGAGTTGGACCAAGTTGGTGATTTGCTTGATATTTAATTTTTTTATTTTCCCTTATTTTCTTCTGCTTTCATTGGTATGGTCCTCTCCCATGTCTTTTTCACCCCATTATTTGCACATTTATTTATCTGTACAATATCTCACTATATCACCTAACTGGTTTCTATTAAGCAATTTGCAGGTCATTTAACTCGCTCCTCTCTCTGTCATTGGTGTAGCTGTTGATTCTCTCTCCCTCTGCTCCCTTTTTTTCATCTTCACTTTTTAGTTTTCCAGCCTTACTAAAATGCCTGTCTAACTTTCAGTCATCAGCCTGATGATTGGTATATGTGCAACATGTCAGAGCGTATCTTTTTGCCTTACTGATGATGTCTGAGTTGCTGTATAGTGCCGGCATCTTTTGATTTTAAGTCATATCAGTTAAGTGAGGACACTTCAAGTAGGGCCAAGGGATCCTTAAAAATCCAGCTGAATGATCACTTAGTCTCAATTTGCCAGCTTATCTGAAGGACAATACCTCTGACAACACATCATCCCTTCAGTACTGTCTTCTTGAACCGCTGCAGTCCTTGGGGTGCAGCTACATCCACAGTGCTGTTAAGAAGGGAGTTCCAGGATTTGACCCAGCGACAGTGAAAGAAAAGTGATACAGTTCCAAGTCAGGGTGGTGTGTGACTTGGAGGGGAACTTGCAGGTGGTGGTGTTCCCATACATGCCTTTATCCTTCTAGTTGGAAGAGGTCGTAGAACAAAGAACAAAGAACAAAGAAAATTACAGCACAAGAACAGGCCCTTCGGCCCTCCAAGCCTACGCCGATCCAGATCCTCTATCTAAACCTGTCGCCTATTTTCTAAGGGTCTGTATCTCTTTACTTCCTGCCCATTCATGTATCTGTCTAGATACATCTTAAAAGACGCTATCGTGCCCGCGTCTACCACCTCCGCTGGCAACGCGTTCCAGGCACCCACTACCCTCTGCATAAAGAACTTTCCACGCATATCCCCCCTAAACTTTTCCCCTTTCACTTTGAACTCATGTCCCCTAGTAATTGAATCCCCCACTCTGGGAAAAAGCTTCTTGCTATCCACTCTGTCTATACCTCTCATGATTTTGTACACCTCAACTCAACCCCCGCCTTTCTAATGAAAATAATCCTAATCTATTCAACCTCTCTTCATAGCTAGCGCCCTCCATACCAGGCAACATCCTGGTGAACCTCCTCTGCACCCTCTCCAAAGCATCCACATCCTTTTGGTAATGTGGCGACCAGAACTGCATGCAGTATTCCAAATGTGGCCGAACCAAAGTCCTATACAACTGTAACATGACCTGCCAACTCTTGTACTCAATACCCCGTCCGATGAAGGAAAGCATGCCGTATGCCTTCTTGACCACTCTATTGACCTGCGTTGCCACCTTCAGGGAACACTGGACCTGAACACCCAAATCTCTCTGTACATCAATTTTCCCCAGGACTTTTCCATTTACTGTATAGTTCACTCTTGAATTGGATCTTCCAAAATGCATCACCTCGCATTTGCCCTGATTGAACTCAATCTGCCATTTCTCTGCCCAACTCTCCAGTCTATCTATATTCTGCTGTATTCTCTGACAGTCCCCTTCACTATCTGCTACTGCACCAATAGGTCGTAGGTTTGGAAGGTGCTGTCTAAGGAGCCTTGGTGCATCGCTGCAGTGCATCTTGTAGATGGTACACACTGCTGCCACTGTGCATTGGTGGTGGAGGGTGTGAAAGTTTACAGATGGGGTGCCAATCAAGCGGGCTGCTTTGTCCTGGATGGTGTCGAGCTTCTTGAGTGTTGTTGGAGCTGCACCCATCCAGGCAAGTGGAGAGTATTCCATCACACTCCTGACTTGTGCCTTGTAGATGTTGAACAGGCTTTGGGGAGTCAGGAGGTGAGTTACTCACCTCAGGATTCCTCGCCTCTGACCTGCTCTTGTAGCCACGGTATTTAATTGGCTATTCCAGTTCAGTTTCTGGTCAATGGTAGCCCCGAGGATGTTGATAGTGGGGGATTCAGCGAAGGTAATGCCATTAAATGTCAAGGGTAGATGGTTAGATTCTCTCTTGTTGGAGATGGTCATTGCCTGGCACTTGTGTGGCGCGGATGTTACTAGCCACTTATCAGCCCAAGCCTGGATATTGTCTGAGGAGTCACGAATGGTGCTGAACATTGTGCAATCATCAATGAACATCCCCACTTCTGACCTTATGATTGAAGGAGGTCATTGATGAAGCAGCTGAAGATGGTTGGGCCTAGGACACTACCCTGAGGAACTCCTGCAGTGATGTCCAGGAGCTCAGATGATTGACCTCCAACAACCACAACCATCTTCCTTTGCGCTAGGTATGACTCCAACCAGCGGAGAGTTTTCCCCCTGATTCCCATTACCTTCAGTTTTGCTAGGACTCCTTGAAGCCATACTCGGTCAAATGCTGCCTTGATGTCAAGGGCAGTCACTCTCACCTTACCTCTTGAGTTCAGCTCTTTAGTCCATGTTTGAACCAAGGCTGTAATGTGGTCAGGAGCTGAGTGGCCCTGGTGGAACCCAAATTGAGCGTCACTGAGCAAGTGCTAAGCAAGTGCTGCTTGACAGCAATGTTGATGACACCTTCCATCACTTTACTGATGATTGAGAGTAGACTGATGGGGCAGTAATTGGCTGGGTTGGACTTGATCTGCTTTTTGTGTACAGGAAATACCTGGGCAATTTTCCACATTGCCGGGTAGATGTACTGTGTACTGGAACAGCTCGGCTAGGGGCGCAGCAAGTTCTGGAGCACAGGTGTTCAGTAGTTTTGCCGGAATGTTGTCAGGGCCCATTGCCTTTGCAGTATCCAGTGCTTTCAGTCGTTTCTTGATATCACGTGGAGTGAATCGGATTGCATGAAGACTGGCATCTGTGATGTTGGGGACCTCAGGAGGAGGCCAAGATGGTTCATCCACTCGGCACTTCAGCCTTATCTTTCGCACTGATGTGCTGGGCACCCCCATCATTGAGGATGGGTATATTTGTGGAGCCACCTCCACCACCATTCACGACTGGATCTGGCAGGATCAGTGCTTCGATCTGATCCGTTGATTATGGAATCGCTTAGCTCTGCCTATCACATGATTCTTATGCTGTTTGGCATGCAAGTAATCCTGGGTTGTAGCTTCACCAGGTTGACACCTCATTTTTAGGTATGCCTGGTGCTGCTCCTGCACTCTTCATTGAACCAGGGTTGATCCCCCGGCTTGCTGATAATTGTAGAGCGGGCGATATGCCAGGCCATGAGGTTACAGATTGTGGTTGAGTACAATTCTGCAGTTGATGGCCCACAGCGCCTCATGGATGCCCAGTTTTGCATTGTTAGATCTGTTCAAAATCTATCCCATTTCGCACGGTGGTCGTGCCACACATGATGGACTGTGCAGAGGTCACTCCTTCCAATACTGTCATGGACAGATGCATCTGCGGCAGGCAGACTGGTGGGGATGAGGTCAAATAGGTTATCCCTCTTGTTGGTTCCCTCACCACATGTTGCAGACCCAGCCTAGCAGCTATGTCCTTTAGGACTCGGCCAGCTTGGTCAGTAGTGGTGCTACCAAGTCACTCTTGGTGATGGGGATTGAAATCCCCCACCCAGAGTACGTTCTGCATCCTTGCTACGCTCAGTGCTTACTAGAAGCTGTATTCAACATGGAGGAGTAGTAATTCATCAGCTGAGGGGGGAGGCAGTTGGTGGCAATCAGCAGGAGGTTTCCTTGCCCATGTTTGACCTGATGCCATGAGACTTCATGGGGTCCAGAGTCAATGTTCAGGACTTCCAGGGCAACTCCCTCCCAACTATATACCAGTGTGCCGCCACCTCTGCTGGGTCTGTCCTGCCGATGGGACAGGAGATACCCAGGGATGGTGATGGTGGTGTCTGGGACATTGTCTGTAAGGTATGATTCCGTGTGTATGACCATGTCAGACTGCTGCATGACTAGTCTGTGGGACAGTTCTCCCAACTTTGGCACAAGCCCCCAAATGTTAGTGTGGAGGATGTTACAGGGTCATCAGGGTTGGGTTTGCCGTTATCGCTTCCGGTGCTGAGGTCGATGTCGGGTGGTCCATCCGGTTTCATTCCTTATTGACTTTGTAGCAGTTTGATACAACTGAGTGACTTGCTCGGCCATTTCAGAGGGCATTTAAGAGTCAACCTAATTGCTGTGGGTCTGGAGTCACATATAGACCAGACCAGGTAAACATGGCAGATTTCCTTCTCTAAAGGACATTAGTGAACCTGATGAGTGTTTATGACAATCGACATGGTCATCATTAGACTGGCTTTTAGTTCAGGATTTAATAATTGAATTCAAATTCCACCTTCTGCTGTGGTGTTGATTAAAAACTATGTCCCCAGAGCAATTCCCTGGGTCTTTGGGTTACTACTCCGTGGCAATACCACTACGCCACTGCCTCCCCTGTGAGGTCATGGTTATGTACTAAATGATTGGTGGAAACAATTTCTAAGTTGGCGACGTTTTACTACAATACAGAAATTACACTTACTGTCATGCAAACCACCACCTGCAAAGAATGAGGTATATTAACATATGAACATCAATTTTAAACTGTTGCTGAGTGAAGAAATGACTTGTTAAAGAGATCATCAGACATTTGGGCTCGAAGGAAATTTGCATACTAAGAGAATGCAATGTGGAGGAAAGGACTATTTCTTGATCCAATTAACCCGAATGGATATTGATCACCAGACATTGAAGGTGTAAGGAAGTGCATTCCAGGGCCTGCTAAGATGGTACAATCCACAAACACAGAGGTGGTTAAGCCAGTTAGTCACATGACTGACCTGCTGGCCAACTTGTTTTTTTATTTGTGCCACACAGAAAGGAACAGAAGGCAGTTTTGCAACTGAAGCTGGAACAAGCAATCCTCTCTCCAGGCTGTCTCTCTCTCGCCTTCTCCCAAGCCACTGGACCCATGGAAGACACGTATACCTCTAGAGAGAACAGACTCTAACATTGAAACAAGTTGAAGCGTGAACTAGGCCCCAATGAATAGCAGGACTTACCAGCAACCAAAGACTCCACATTGAACTCAAAGCACAGTAAATAACTAACAGATATTGCCTCAAACTTTTCCCCTTTATTCTTTCTACTTTTTCTGTCTCTATCTGCATGTGTGTTTATCACGTATGCATGCTAGCATGGTCGCGTCGCTTATTCGTAGTCATTAACCGGAGTAGAGTTTAAGATTTATAAACTTCTACCTTTCTTGTTTAAATCTAAGGAAACCTGTCTGAGTTCTTGGCCTTGCAATTGGAGCAGTGAACAAGGATTCACTGAAGGGGAGCTAAAAACAAGGAGTTTCTACAACTAAGCCCTGTTACGGTAAAACAGGGCAAAGGCTGAGAGGGAACCCCTAGACACCTTCTCAACTAGTCATAACAGAAATTTGCGGGCTCGTCCGGGATTTGACCCACAGACAAACGAGAAATTGGAAGTGGGAAACCAAATTGTTCCCAATCACAAAAGAGAAAAGATTTCAATACAGGTTTTCTTGTGGTTGTGTGTACTAGAATACTAACATGCCTGTGACTGAAGCTAGTAGCTCCCCAAGCTGGGATGAAGTAACTTGGGATAAGTTAAAAGCACTGTCTATGGAGGAGTTGAAGAAAATGGCTGAGCAGTGTGGGATCACTGTACGTGGCAAGACTAGGAAGTATGAACTCCTAAGACTAGTGGCCAACCATTTTTCCTTTGAAGCTGAAGAAGCAGAAGCAGGGTTAGAAGTAGACCCAGACAGGGTATGGCGAACAAAGATACAATTGGAACAAAGGAAACTTGAATTAGAAGACAGAGAAACAGAGAGAGACAGGAGAGAAAGAAAGAGCCTTCCAGAGGGAAGGTGAAGAAAGTAGGAGAGAGAGGAAAGAGAGAAAGCAAGAGAGCAGAGAGAAAGAGAAAGAACTTTCCAGAAAGAACGCCAAGAGAGAGAGCTGAAGTGGCTTGTGTTAACTAGGGGGTGACAGAGTAACCCCAGTGAAAGCATGGCCAATATGGAGGAGTGTAATTCAGGGCTGAGTACAGAATTGTTAAAACTTTCTCAACTGGTCCCAAAATTCAACGAGGGAGACGTGGAAGCGTTTTTTGTGTCCTTTGAAAAACTGGCAAGGCAGTTAAAGTGGCCAGCTGAGGCCTGGACTCTGCTGTTACAGAGTAAATTAGTAGGAAAATCCCATGAGGTTTATTCCATGTTGCAAATGAGAGTTCATCAGATTATGAACTGACGTAAAAAGCTATCCTCGGGGCATATGCGTTAGTACCGGAAGCCAATTGCCAAAAGTTTAGAACCCTCAAGAAGCAAACTGATCAAACTTACTTGGAGTTTGAGAGAAGTATGAGAATGGGTGACCACCAGGCAGTCCAAGAGAAACAGGCAGGTAGTTCAGGACTCCCTTGGGGTCCCGCTTGCAAATCGGTATTCCATTTTGGAGGCTGATGAGGCTGGTTCCTCCCAGGAGTGCGGACAGAGCCAAGCTTCTGGCACCGCAAGCAGCCTGTCTGCACAGGAAGGAGGAAAGAGAGGAAGAGCAATAGTAATAGGGAATTCTATAGTCAGGGGAACAGATAGGCGCTACTGTGGTCGTCAACGTGACTTCAGGATGGTGTGCTGCCTCCCTGGTGCCAGGGTCCGGGATGTCACTGAACGGCTGCAGGGCATCCTGAAGGGGGAGGGTGATAAGGCAGAGGTCATGGTACATGTTGGTACCAATGACATAGGTAGAAAGAGGGATAAGGTCTTGCATCAAGTATTCAGAGAGTTAGGCAGTAGACTAAAAAGCAGGACCTCTCGGGTTATAATCTCTGGATTATTCCCAGTGCCACGTGCTAGCGAGTATAGAAATAGGAGAATAGCACAGATGAATGTGTGGCTTAAGAGTTGGTGCAGGAGGGAGGGTTTTAGATTCCTGGACCACTGGGACCGTTTCTGGGGAAGGTGGAACCTGTACAAGTGGGACGGTCTACATCTGAACCAGAGGTGGACTAACATCCTTGCTGGCGGGTTTGCCAGTGCTGTTGGGAGGAGTTTAAACTAATTTGGCAGGCGGAGGGGACGCAGACTCCTAGCAGAATAGGGACACAGCTAAGCACAGGAAAGCAAACAAGTCAGAGGGAATACAGCGGAAGTAAGTTTCAAGGGAGTAACACCAGGATAGAAGGCCTCTACTTTAATGCCAGGAGTATTGCAGGTAAAACGGATGAGTTAAGGGCAATGATTGACACGTGGAATTGTGATATAGTAGCCATCACGGAGACATGGTTGAGGGAGGGGCAGGATTGGCAGTTCAATATCCCGGGATATAGAATCTTCAGGCGAGACAGAGGAGGGGGTAAAAGAGGAGGGGGCATTGCAATATTAGTTAAGGAGTCAGTTATTGCAGTAAGGAGAGATGATATCTTGGAGGGGGCATCAAATGAAGCTTTATGGGTAGAGTTTAGGAATAAAAAAGGGACAGCCACATTGCTAGGTGTTTATTATAGACCCCCAGATAGTCAGCGGGAAATTGAGGAGCAAATGTGTGCGCAATTTGCAGAGGTGTGTAAAAATAATAGGGTCATTATATTAGGTAATTTCAACTTTCCCAACATTAATTGGGATAGTCATCGTGTTAAGGGCTAAAAAAAAAGTTTGCCAAACACTTTCTTGAGAAATAAAGAGTCCCTTTAAAACTTATTGAATTTCCAGTTTTTATTAGACATTCCAGATACAGCATTGTTTGGAACAATGAATTTTCTGGTGCTGATCTAATCAGCCTTCAAATCTCAAAAACCCAATTCTGTGCTGATGAATCACCCCTTCTGTTGCTGGTATAAATCACAACAGGGGACAAGTTTTGGCTGCAATTATGTGCCTGAAGATTGTAGCATCTTAACCAGCTGTCTTGGGGTAAAGGTGACAAATGTGTTAAAATAACAACCAGCAATTCTTAGTTGGATAAGCAAAGTAAAGTTCTTTCGTCAAAGCATAGCAAGATACAGGATTATATAATGTAGAAAATTTAACCAGCTTAAAGAGGCAAGGTCTTCATTAAAAAGTATTAGGCAAACTACTTTTGTTTTATTGCCAAAAACTTTTTTTTACAAAGAGATTGCCCCTTTGAGAGAGTTGATAACTTAAAATTCCACATCAAGAGTATTTGTCAATTTGTTTATATGTCTCAAGTATCTACATGCAAATACTATTGTGGCCATATGTTATTAATGGTACAAAGAAGAGGATAGTGGCGCACTTGTATGGTAGCTAAATTTGCCGATGGCACCAAGATAGGTAGGAAAGCAAGTTGTCAAGAGGAGGTAAAGAGTCTACAAAAGGATGTAGATAGGTTAAGTGAGTGGGCAAAAATTTGGCAGATGGAGTATAATGTGGAAAAATGTGAACTAGTCCACTTTGGTGGGAAGAATAGAAAAGTAGTATATCATTTAAATGGAGAGAGATTGCAGAACTTGGTGGTACAGAGGGATCTGGGTCTCCTGGTATATGAATCACAAAAGGTCAGTATGCAGGTTCTGCCAGTGATTAGGAAGGCAAATGGAATGTTGGCGTTTATTGCAAGGGGAATAGAATATAAAAGTAGGGAATAAAAACAAGAAATGCTGGAACCACTCAGCAGGTCTGGCAGCATCTGTGGAAAGAGAAGCAGAGTTAACGTTTCGGGTCAGTGACCCTTCATCGGAAGGTCACTGACCCGAAACGTTAACTCTGCTTCTCTTTCCACAGATGCTGCCAGACCTGCTGAGTGGTTCCAGCATTTCTTGTTTTTATTTCAGATTTCCAGCATCCGCAGTATTTTGCTTTTATAAAAGTAGGGAAGTTTTACTGCAGCTGTACAGGGCCCTGGTGTACAGTCCACATCTGGAGTACTATGCACAGTTTCGGTCTCCATATTTGAAAAAGGATATATAATTGCATTAGAGGCAGTTCAGAGAAGGTTCACTCAACTTATTTCTGGGATGAAGGACTTATCTTATGAAGAACGGCTGAACAGGTTGGGCCTTTACACATTGGAGTTTAGAAGAATGAGAGGAACTTATGGGAACATATGATGCTTGATAGTTTGGATACCAGGAAAGCGTTTCCTCTTGTGGGGGAGACTAGAATGAGGGGCTACAGTTTAGAAATAATAAATCTCCTTTTCAAGACAGAGATGAGGATAAATATTTTCTCTCAGAGGGCCGTTTGTCTGTGGAATTCTCCTTCCCAGAAAACAGTAGAGGTTGGGTCATTGAATTTATTCAGTGCTGAGTCAGATAGATTTTTGATAGGCAAGGGAATCAAAGGTTATGGGGGACAGATAGGAAAGTGGAGTTGTGACCACAATCAGATCAGCCATGATCTTATCAAATGGTAGAGCAAGCTCAAAGGGCTGAATGATTTCCTCCTGCTCCTATGTTCCTAATTTCTGCAGTATCAACACATTATACATTGTAGTGGCAAGATACAGGTTTTTAATTACACTGGCCCACATATAGGGCTGAATTTAATGAGCCCGCCGCCATGACTGGCTGTGCTTGCAGAAAATGGCAGCAGTCCTGTGCGTCACGAGTGCGTCGGAGCTGCTGCGGTTATGCGACGGGCAGCCGTTTTACATAATGGTGACGGCGGTCACTCCCAATCAGGAATATTTCTGGCAGATTAACAACATCCTGTAAAAAGCAGCTCTGGTTGTAACAGAACCATCAACTGTTGTCGACAAGTCAGACCAGTTTTCAACATAAGTAGCAAATGCTGCAGAAACAACAGTTGTTTGTTGAGTGGTAGGTGAATCTAATCAATATTGGACATATTGTGGTTTCCAATCAAAGAAGAGACCTGTGAATGTATTACTGATAAGGCGAGCTCAGAATGCCACCAGCTTAATTAGGTCTTTCACCAAACCCAGCAATGAGACAGAAAAATGGAATATTGCTGAGGTTATACTCTCAGATGAGGAACAGCATGAAAAAAAGGTTCAGGGACATCTGACACCCATTTAGTTAAGAGAATATTCTGTGCCCAGATGAAAAATGTCATGCACTGATATGGCTAATACCACCAGAGGGCTTCAAGTTTCTTAATTCAGCGGGGTTTTGTATAAGTGGGTGGACAGGAAGGTGTCAGGAGTGAGAGTTGCAAAGACTACAGGAAGAGTAATTCCCAACTTGGAATTCCACTGCTCATATAAAAGAGCAAAGAGGGGAGAAGAATTCCTGGGGGAATTCCACAAAACATATGAAAACAAATAATATTTATAATTTTTAAAGTTAAAAGTTTAAAAACATGTTGGAAATTACTTACCTTAAGCTGAAACATGAATGAAACATAGCTCGCCATGCAAAGGAACAGAGCAGAGATCACGCCACAATGCCACCCCATGGCTAGAACCTGTAACTTCAGGCAGACTGAAAGCACTTTTTTTGCAATGTGCATTCCTAGCATAAAATAGAAATACATATATAAATTGCATCACTTCTGATGAAAGGTCATTGACCTGGAACTTTAACTCTTTTTCTCTCTCCACAGATACTGCCAGACCTGCTGAATGTCTTCCAGTATTTTCGGTTTTTATTTCAGATTTCCAGAATCCACTGTATTTTGCTTTTGCTAAAATAATGAGTTAGGCTGTCATGCAACAAACAAAACACTTACATTGCAGATCGCTGTCAAAGCACAATGTACAAATGCAACAGAGACTGCTAACACTGTTAAAATGCATTTTCCCATAGACTGAGCCTGCCTTGCAAGCTATCAATGCATTTGAAATGAAATCTTGTGACCAATTCAGCAATTTTGAGAGAAACATAGAAACAAACGTAGAAAATTTACGGCACATTGTGCCTGTGCTGGCTGTTTGAAAGAGCAGTTGTGTTTAGTTTCATATCATCGTTTTTTATCTGTAACCCTGTTAGTTCCTCATCCTCAAATTCCTGTCCAACTCCCTTTTAAAATTTTTCATTGTGTCAGCTTCCACTGCCTTTACTCTCTGAGTGAATCATCTCCCCTCTAGATCTTTTGCCAGTGATTTTAAATCTATAACCTCTGGTTATTGATCCATTTGCCAGAAGGAATAGATTTTCTCTATTTTGTCTATCTAAACCTCCCATCTTCTTGAAAGCCTCTATTAAGTCACCTCTTAACTTTCTTGGTTCCTGGGAGAATACTCCTAACTTTTCCAGCCTCTCCTCATAACTGAAGTCCCTCATCCCTAGTAACATTGTGGTAAACCTTCTCTGGACCCTTTCTAAGGCCTTTATATCTTTGACCTCCAACCTCCCTTTCCTCTCCAAAATCCTTGACGTGCTGTTGCCTCCCAAATCCATGCCCATCTTTCCCAGAACTCCGTGCTTGAACCCCCCACCCCTCGTCAAGTTCTGTCCTTGCCACAGTACCAAAATACATATTATCAAGGTCACAAATGACATCCTATGTAACTGTGGCAAAGGTAAATTATCCCTCATCTTTCTCGATCTGTCTGCAGCCTTTGGTATGGTTGATCACACCATCCTCCTCCATCTCTCCATTGTCAACTAGCTGGGTGGGACTGCACTCACATGATTGTATTCTTATCTGATCAATCATATCCAGAGAATCGCCTGCAATGGCTTCCCTCCCCACTCCTGCACTGTTACCTCTGGTGCTTCCAAGGATCTATCCTTGGCCTCCTCCTATTTCTCATCTACATGCTGCCCCTCAGTGACATCATCCGAAAACACAGCTTCAGTTTCTCCATGTATGCTGATGACCCCAGCTCTATCTCACCACCACCTCTCTCAATCCTTTCCCCTTCTCTAAATTGCCATACTGCTTGTCTGACATCCAGTACTGGATGAGCAGAAATTTCTTCCAACTGAATTTTGTTTTCGGAACCCGTCACAAACTTTTTTCCCTAGCCACCAACTCCATTCCTCTCCCTGGCAACTATCTGAGGCTAAACCAGACTATTTGGAACCTGTGTGTCATATCTGACCCAGACATGAGCTTCCGACCACATATCCATGCATTGAAGAAGATTGCTTTTTTTACCTCTATAACATCATCTGACTCTGCCCTTGCTACAATTCGTCTGCTGCTGAAAACCTCATTCATGCCTTTGTTACCTCTAAACTTGACTATTCCAACACACACTTGGCTGGCCTCCCACGTTCTACGCTCCACAACCTGGGCCTCCCATTTCCACTCTCCGTAAACCTAAGCTCACCCAAAACTCTGCTGCCCGTTTCCTAACTTCCACCAAGTGCCACTCATACATCATCTCTTTGCTCGCTGACCTACATTGGTTCCTGGTTAAGCAACACCTCGATTTTAAAATTCTCATCCTTGTTTTCAAATCCCTCCATAGCCTTGCCCCTCCCTATCTCTGTAATCTCCTCCAGCACTACAACCCTTCGAGATATCTGGGCTCCTCCAATTCTGGCCACTTGAGCATCCCTGATTTTAATTGCTCTACCACTGGTGGCCGTGCCTTCAGCTGCCTAAGGCCTAAGCTCTGGAATTCCCTCCCCAAACTTCTTTGACTTTCTGCCTCTCTTTCCTCCTTTAAGATACTCCTAAAACTTACCTCTTTGACCAAGCTTTTTATCATCTCCCTAATATCTCCTTATGTGGTTTGTTATAAAATTTTGTTTGATAACACTCCTATATTTAACTATGTTAAAGGCACTATTTAATTACAAGTTGCTATTGTTATTGTTCCTGAAGTGTGGTGCCCAGAATTGTTCACAATTCTTCAGCCTAACCAGTGATTTATAAAGTTCTAGCATGATTGCTTTGCCTCTATTTATAAACCCAGGTAATACATATGCTTTTAAACCAACTTATCAACATGCCCTGTAAGCCTTTGAGTATTTGTATATATGGACACCAAGTTCTCGCTGCTTGAGCAAGATTTATAGCAATGGATATGGTAGCATAGTGGTTACATTACTGGGCTAGTAATCAGAAACCTGGGCTAATAATCCAGCAGCATGAGTTTGAATCCCACCATGCCAGCTGGGGAATTTAAGTTCATTTAATTAAATAAACCTGGAATTAAGAAAGCTAGTATCAGTAATGGTGAACATGGAATTACCAGATTGTTATAAGAAACCCACCTGATTCACTAATGTCCTTTGGGGAGGAAATCAGCCGTCCTCACCTGGTCTGGCCAATATATGACTGCCGACCTACAACAATGTGTTCAACTCTTAACTATCCTCACAAGCCACTCAGTTGTATCTAACCACTGTGAAACAACTAATAAGAATGAAACTGGATAGACCACCTGGCATTAACAAAGTCACACCCAGCCCAGTCAACTCTACAAAGTCCTCACTAACATATGTGTACTTGTGCCAAATTTGAGATAACAGTTCCACAGATCAGTCAATCAACAGCCTGGCATTGTCATACTTTTTGACCCCAGACTCTTCCATCACCAACCAAACTAGAGGTGGGGGCACAGTGGTATACAGTTGGGAAGAAGTGGCCCTGGGAATCCTCAACATTGACTCTGGTTCCCATGAAGCCTCATGGCATCAGGTCAAACTTGGGCAAGGAAACCTCCTGCAGATTACCACCTATCGCCCTCCCTCAGCTGATGAATCAGTACCTCTTCCATTGTTGAACATCACCTGGAAGAAGAAGCACTGAGGGTAGCAAGGGCACAGAATGTATTTTGGGTGGGGGACTTCATCACCAAGTGTGCTTGGTAGCACCACTACTGACCAAACTGGCTGAGTCCTGAGGGACATGGCAGGCAGTAAGAAAACCAGTGTGAGAGAAAAACCTACTTGATCTAATCTACCTGTCACAGATGCATCTGTTCATGAGAGTATTAGTAGGAGTGATCATCGTACACTCCTCGTGGAGATGAAGGGGGCAAAATTGGATAAGGTCCAAAAACGAGTAGGGGAATTACAAGGCATGATTAGCCTGAGGCTATTCCTTCTGATGCAGGCATCATTCAAACTCCATGCTGTCTGTTAAGTTAAATGATAGTAATGCGCAGCCCAGAACTAAACAAACTGCTGAGTGTCTATATGCCTCAGCAGGGCCCATGTTTGAGTGAAGCCAGCACCATGTAAAGCTAGCTTGTACTACTTAAAGCCAGCTTGCATCTCTTAAATAGGAAGTGCAATCTGGCTGCTGGAAGTGATTGGGGAAGACTCATTAATCTGAAAGAAGAGTAAAAATGATGCAGCAGGACAGATTGCATGCTCCAAAGTTCTCTGATGCAGCATGGAGGCGTTGGTGCAGGAGGTGGACAGGGGATGAGAAATCTGCTTCCCACAAGGGACCAGGAGGTCCTCCAGACAGACACTGAGAAGGCAGTGGGGAGCAAATATCTATCACTGTCAATACAAGCAGTGTAGCCCTGAAAACCTTGATGCAGTGCAGGAATAAATTTAATGATCTCACTTGAGTAGTCAAGGTCAGTTCACCATCCCTGCTTCACTCACTTACCAACATTCTCTGTCATTCACAAGTCATATTCATCTCAACCTCACAAACTGAGCACTACTGCAAGCCTCATTCCCACATCTCAAATCTTGCACACAATGCCAGCTATTCAACAATGACAAGCACATCACCCAAATACATTACACCACACCCACTAACACACTTCCCTCTCTCTTGCAAGACAAGGTTGCTCGTATCCTCAGACAGTAGCAGTAAGTGGGCTATGGCCAGTGATAGAGCTGAAACCATTGAAGGTGACGGTATGCTCCTACCTAATCCTTCTTCTTACATCCTACTTCCCCTTATCCCAAAATCACTTCTGATTTACAAGGTACAGATGATGTAAACATGCACCTCTTGATTCCCCACCTCCCTTTTCCCTCACTGCAACACTACCCTTGTATCTTTCTCCATTCAGAATACACAGAACTTCTACCTGGTCAGGCACTGGTGCAGGACATGAATTCCAACAGGAATAAGAGATTGATAATGATGAAATGCTGTCATTCAATCTCATACTTGTAGCCATTAGCTCAGATACAGGCACTGCAGATATTTAGAGTGCAGCATAGAGGTTGAATCTGCATGTGGTGAGTCACCGGGCATTAGAGGATCCCAGCCAGGACAGGGGGTAAGTAACCTGCAAGAAGCAGCTTCCCAGAGGGTGAGGTGGCATTTGGTTCTGCTGCAGAGGGCTCAGATGAGTCCTCAACATTGACTCTGGACTCCATGAAGTCTCATGGCATCAGGTCAAACATGGGCAAAGAAACCTCCTGCAGATTACCACCTCTGTCAGCCGAAAATCAGTATTCTTCCATGTTGAACACCATTTGGAAGAAGCATTAAGGGTAGAAAGGGTACAGAATGTACTCTGTGCATGGCACTTCAATGTCCATCACCAACAGTGCTTGGTAGCACCACTACTGACCAAACTGGCCAAATCCTGAGGGACATGGCTGTCAGACTGGGCTTGCAGCAGGTGATGAGAGAACCAATATGACAGAAAAACCTATTTGATCTAATCTACCTGTTGCAGATGCATCTGTCCATGAGAGTATTGGGAGGAGTGATCACCGCACACTCCTCATGGAAACAAAGGAAACAACATTCGATAAGGCCCAAAAACAGGTGCAGGAATCATGTTGGGCAATTACCCCATGACATTCCTTCTGATGCAGGCAGCACGCAAACTCTGTGTGCTGCCCGTTAAGTTAAATTATAGTAGTGTGCAGCTCAACACGAGATGCGCTGCTGTGTGTGCAGCATGCAGAAAAGGGCTGATGCGTATGCATAATGAAATTCTTGGTGCATTGGCAGGCCTGCCAGAAAGTCTGTTGTCACTGTCAAGAAGCATGGAGGAGTCTGGTTCCAACTTGGCACAAGGCTTTACACAGAACTTGTAGCCAATCTTTTCCAACATGGAAGTTGTGACCAACCCTATGAGAACACTTGGAGACCCAACCACAACGTCTGATGGCTGGTATCTCAGCTTCCATTACAGCACAGGCTGAAGCCACCCAACGTCTGAGTGCTGCAGTGCAAGCACAGATAGAGGCCATGCAATCTCAGTATGTGGGCATGCAAGCGCAGCTTGCTGCCACATAGACTCAGACACTGCCATCATGCCATCAAACCAGTGCTCAAAAGGGTTTTTAGGTTCTCACAGCACTTCAGCAATCTGTCCTCCAACAAATTACCAGGAATGCTGAGGTGTCACCCGGGGAGTGGCAGTGGCTCTGTGTAGCACAAACCTGCTGCCCTTTCTCAGCATGACAGCATTCTTCCTCCAACACTGCCATTTCCCCACTGCCATTGCTGTTGCTGAGGTGGTGCAGTCCAAAGCCAGGCCAGAGCTGCTTGAGGGTGTCCTGCAAGGCTGTCTACAGTCTCCCCCACTGAAAGTCAGCAACCTTCCATCAGCCAGGCTGCAGCCATTGGGGTAGCACTACATAGGCCAGGCAAAGGCATCCACAAGACCATCATAAATAGAATGCACAAGGGTGATTAGTTGCCTTTTGTATGGCATACTGAATGGTTTTTATGCTAAAGTTGGTTTGGAATGGTTGTTTTGTGGTGGTTCTTATTCCAGCATTGTGCACACTGATGATCAGTGACAGAAGGAAGGTAAAGTGTGTGACTGTTGGCTGAGCGTGATCAAGGACAGCCCAGCCGGAAAGGGGATATATTGTTTGCCTTTTCCCCCACCTCTTCCTCAGCTGCTTGCCATCTAGCTGGTGGCAAGGACTGTGTCTTCATGATGGTGAGATTATGTAGGATACAGCAGACCGCAATGAATAGTGACACATGCTCTATTGAGTATTGCAGTGCTCCTCCAAAGCAGTTGCTCCATGACTTGGAGCAAGTGGTCTAAGAGAACCCTTGAAGTCAGAACCAAGGCTTTCATCATGTGTAGCACCACTCCCTCTTGACTTCACCAACTTTAAACAGCACTAGAAAACTCACAGTAGTTCAACAAACTCACAGCAGTTCAACAAACTCAGACAAAGTCGGTAGAAATCAAGCCGCAAATCATTGATCCATTGAAATAGTGCTGGTGTTGGGGAAAGGGGTGGTCCTTCCTGCTGCCGAACACATGTTCAGCTGTGCATGTGTAAGGGAGGGCAATAGCTAGAGCAGCAATGTCGAAAATGGCAGTGATCTGCCTACTGTACATATATCCAGTGCACGGTCCTAACGTCCACCCTAACGCCCTTGACCAAAATGACATCTGGCGCTGGCCACACCAGAAGGGTGTGCATCCAGTGTGGACACCATTTTAGTACCAGAACAGCAGCATAGTGTTGTAAGTACAAGGGCTATGGAACCAAATTTTACCGTCTTCACACTTAGGACATGCTCCATTGTATTGCGTGGGACTACCACTGTGCTAAATAATATAGATTCAGAAAAGATCTAGCAGCTCAAAAGTGGGCATCCATGGGGCACTTGGAGCCATCAGCAGCAGCAGAATTGTATTCCAGTATAATCCATAATCTCATGGACTGGCATATCCCTCACCATTACCATCAAGTCAGGGGATAAACTCTGCTTCAAGTGGAAAATTGCTCAGGTATGTACAGTCCACAAAAAACAGGACAAATTCAATCTGGAAAATTACTGCCCCATCATTCTTAATTGTCAGAAAACTGATGAAGGTATTATCGACAGTGTTATCAAGAGACACTTACTCAGCAAAAGTCTGCTCAGTTTGAGTTCCACCAGGATCACTTGGCACCAGATTTCATTACAGCCTTGGTCAAAACACAGACAACATGCTGAATTCCAGAGGTGAGGTGAGAGCAACTGCCCTTGAAATCAAGGCAGCGTTTGACTGAGTGTGACATCAAGGAGCCCTAGTAATATTTGAAATCACTGGAATCAGGGAGAAAACTCTTCACTGGTTGGAGTCATACTTAGCACAAAGAATGATGGTTGTGGTTGTTAGAGGCCAATTATCTCAGCCCCAGAACATCACCGCAGGAGTTCCTTAGGGTAACATCTTAGGCCCAACCATCTTTAGCTGCTTCATCAATGACCTTCCCTCCAACATAAAGTCAGAAGTAGAGTTGCTCACTAATGATTACATAGTGTTCCATTCCATTTACAACCCCTCAGGTAATAAAGTAGTTTGTGCCCACTTTTAGCAAGACCTGGGCCAACATTCAGGCTTGGGCTGATAAGTGGCAAGTAACATTTATGCCACATAAGTGCCAGGTAATGACCATCTCCCATGTCTAGCCATCTTCCCTTTCCTGTCAATAGCATTACCATTCTGCATTCCCCCACCATTAACATCCTGGGTGTCCCCATTGATCAGAAACTTAACTGGACCAGCCACATAAATACTATGCGTACAAGAGCAGGTCAGAGGCTAGGAATTTTGCAGTGAGTAACTCACCTCCTGATTCCCCAATGCCTGTCCACCATCTACAAGGCACAAGTCAGGAGTGGGATGGAATACTCCCCACTTGCCTGGATGGGTGCAGCTCAAACAACACTCAAGAAGCTTGACATCATCCAGGACAAAGCAGCCCGCTTGATTGGCACCCCATCTACCACCTTAAACATTCACTCCATCCGCCACCAATATGGCATATGCCTATATTGTGTACCATCTCCAAGATATACTGCAGCAACTCACCAAGGCTTCTTTGACAGAACCTCCCAAACGTCAAACCTCTACTGCCTAAAAGGCCAAGGGCAGCAGGCGCATGGGAAGACCACCACCTGGAAGCTCCCCTCCAAGTCACACACCATCCTGACTTCCTCGTCACTGGATCAAAATTCTGGAACTCTCTACCTAACAGCACTGTAATGGACTGCAGTTGTTTAAGAAGGTGGCTTACCACTAGTTTATTTTTTTTAATTTATTTTTATTTAGAGATACAGCACTGAAACAGGCCCTTCGGCCCACCGAGTCTGTGCCGACCATCAACCACCCATTTATACTAACCCTACACTAATTCCATATTCCTACCACATCCCCACCTGTCCCTATATTTCCCTACCACCTACCTATACTAGTGACAATTTATAATGGCCAATTTACCTATCAACCTGCAAGTCTTTGGCATGTGGGAGGAAACCGGAGCACCCGGAGGAAACCCACGCAGACACAGGGAGAACTTGCAAACTCCACACAGGCAGTACACAATATTGAACCCGGGACGCTGGAGCTGTGAGGCTGCGGTGCTAACCACTGTTTCTCAATGGCATTTGAGTTGGCATAGCCAACGATACCCACATCTGACAAATGAATTTTAAAAACTGTCTTTCCACATTAGTCCTCCCAAAGTGCATCATTCCACACTTCACTGAATGAACTCTATCTGCCATGCTTCTGCCAATGTAAATAGCCTGTCTGTTATCCAGAAGTCACAGATAGGTGTACGAATTATAGGGTTGTAATAGTTGGTGATTTTAACTTCCCTAATATTGACTGGGACTGCCTTAGTGCTAAGGGATCAGATGGGGAAGAATTTGTTAAGTGTGTCCAGGATAGTTTTCTGAAGCAGTATGAGGATGGCCCTACTAGAGAAGGGGCTACACTCGACCTCCTCTTAGGAAATGAGGATGGGCAGGTGGTTGATGTGTCAGTGGGGGAGCACTTTGGGACCAGTGACCATAACTCTATTAGCTTCAAGATAGTTATGGAAAAGGATAGGACTGGTCCTCAGGTTGAAGTCCTAAATTGGGGGAAGGCTAATTTAGATGGCATCAGACAGGAACTCTCAAAAGTTGAATGGGAGAGGCTGTTTACAGGTAAAGGGACGTCTGGCAGGTGGGAGGCTTTTAAAAGTGAGATAGGAAGAGTTCAGGGCTGGAATGTTCCTGTCAGATGGAAGGGCAAGGCTGGCAAGTTTAGGGAATCTTGGTTGACGAGGGATATTGAGGGCCTGGTCAGGACAAAGAAGGAGGCATATGTCAGGTATAGGCAGCTGGGATCGAGCGAGTCCCTCAAGGAGTATAGGGGATGTAGGACTACACTTAAGAAGGAAATTAGGAGGGCAAAAAGGGGCATGAGATCTCCCTGGCAGATAAGATAAAGGAGAATCCTAAAAGATTTTATAAGTATATTAAGAGTAAAAGGGTAGCTTGGGAGAGAGTAGGTCCCCTTAAGGATCAGTGTGGCAATCTATGTGTGGAGCCACAGGAAATGGGCGAGGTCTTAAATGAATACTTCTCGTCCGTATTTACCGTGGAGAAGGTCATGGAAGCTAGTGAGTTCAAGGGAGGAAACAGCGATATCCTGGAGCATATCAACATTACAAAGGAGGAGGTGTTGGAGGTTTTGAAGCGCATTAAGGTGGATAAATCCCCAGGACCTGACCAGGTGTATCCTAGGATGCTATGGGAAACAAGGGAGGAGATTGCCGGGGCCCTGGCAGAGATTTCTGTATCATCGTTAGCCACGGGTGAGGTACCGGAAGACTGGAGGACAGCTAATGTAGTGCCTTTATTTAAGAAGGAAGCAGGGATAAGCCAAGGAACTACAGGCCGGTGAGCCTTCTATCAGTGGTGGGAAAGTTATTGGAAGGGATGCTGAGAGACAGGATTTATATGCATCTGGAAAGGCATGGTCTGATTAGGGATAGTCAGCATGGCTTTGTGCATGGGAAATCATGTCTCACGAATTTGATTGAGTTTTTCGAGGAGGTGACCAAGAGGATTGACGAGGGCAGGGTGATGGACGTTGTCTACATGGACTTTAGCAAGGCCTTTGACAAAGTCCCGCATGGTAGGCTGGTCCAGAAGGTTCGAAAACATGGGATCCAGGGTGAGCTAGCAAATTGGATACAAAATTGGCTTGGTGATAGGAGGCAGAGGGTGGTAGTGCAGGGTTGTTTTTCAGAATTGAGGCCGGTGACCAGTGGTGTGCCGCAGGGATCGGTGCTGGGCCCTCTGTTGTTTGTCATATATATTAATGACTTGGATGTGAATGTAAGGGGCATGATTAGTAAATTTGCAGATGACACCAGAATTGGTGGTATAGTGGACAGTGAAGAAGGTTGTCTAAGGTTACAACAGGATATAGATCAACTGGGAAAGTGGGCAAGGGATTGACAAATGGAATTTACCGCAGACAAGTGTGAAGTGATGCATTTTGGGAAGTTAAACCAGGGCAGGACATATACAGTGAGTGGCAGAGGCCTGGGGAGTGTTGTTGAGCAGAGAGACCTTGGGGTGCAAATACATAGTTCCCTGAAAGTGGCACCACAGGTGGACAGGGTGGTGAAGAAGGCGCATGGCATGCTTGCCTTCATTGGCCCAGGCATTGAGTACAAGAGTTGGGATGTCATGTTACAGTTATACATAACGTTGGTTAGGCCGCATTTGGAGTACTGTGTGCAGTTCTGGTCGCTGCACTGCAGGAAAGATGTGATTAAGCTAGACAGGGTGCAGAAAAGATTCACAAGGATGTTGCCTGGTTTGGAGTGCTTGAGTTATAAAGAGAGATTGGATAGGCTGGGTCTGTTTTCCCTGGAGCGAAGGAGGCTGAGAGGGGACATGATAGAGGTATATAAAATTATGAGAGGCATAGATAGGGTAGATAGCCAGAGTCTGTTTCCCATGGTAGGGGTGACTAAAACTAGAGGGCATAAATTTAAGGTGAGAGGGAGGAGGTTTAAAGGGGATCAAAGGGGTACATTTTTCACACAAGGAGTAGTGGGTATCTGGAATGAGCTGCTTGAGGAGGTGGTGGAGGCAGGAACAGTAGCGACATTTAAGAGGCATCTGGAGAGGTACTTGAATGAGCAAGGCATCGAGGGATATGGAATTAATGCAGGAAGATGGGATTAGTATAGATAGGCATTATGGTTGGCATGGATGCAGTGGGCCGAAGGGCCTGTTTCTATGCTGTACGACTCTATGATTCTATGACTGTGAAGTCTACAGCTACCCTCGTCACTATCTGCTATGTTGTCAAGCTTCATATCATCTGCAAACTTTATAATGCTGCTCGCTTCACCAGCATTTATCTTGCTTTATAAAATTTGAAAAGAGCAATGGACCCAAAATTAGCCTTGAGGAACAATACTGCAAACCACCTCCAAGTCTGAGAAGCATCCATCCATCATCCATCTCTGCTTCATGTCATTGAGCCAATTCCATATCCATATTGCTACTTCTCCCTTAATTCCATGGACTTCCATCTTCTCAACAAACCTCTTACATCTACTGCACTACCTCAATCAACCTTGTCTGTTACCTCATCAAAGAAACTTTTTAATAAAAATTACAATTGGTTGAACTAATTGTTCAGTCACCAGCAAACAGCTTATCTTTCAACTGACCATGAGCAATGATAACATGCTAGCATATAAAGAAAGAGCTTGCATTTATATGGCACTTTTCATGTCCTAAGTGCTTCACAGCCAATTAAGTATTTTTGAAACGTAGCGACTGTTGTAGTGAAGGGAAATGGAGCAGCCAATTTGCACATAGCAATGTCACATAAACAACAATGAGGTAAATGAGCACATAATTTTCCTTAGTGATATTGTTTGAGGAATAAATAATGGCCAGGACAGAACTTCTCTCCTCATAAGTTACATAATGGGATCTTCCACAACCACTTAAGCAGGCAGGGGTTCCTTGATCTAACATTCCATCCAATACTGCAGCATCTCCTCATTACTAAGTTAAAGTGTCCGCTTAGATTATACAATCATCGCGATGTAGCGTCTGAATCCATGAGTTTTTGCCCAGAAATGTCAGTGCTACCTTTGAGCTAAAGTTGATTCTATGCTAAAAAGTTTAGCTCATGCCTATCCTACATTGTTATAGATGCAAAATATATTAAAAATAGACTTATTGACCTGCAGCCTGAAATTTACAAGTCATTGCATTTGCAAATGAATGACCTCAGCGATTGCAGCAGCTACTATTATGGGGCTGTCTGTATAGTATCATCATCCTTAAGAGTTTGCTGTGGTTCAGTTAGCAGCACTCCCACCTCTCAATCAAAAGATTCTGGGTTCAAGCCCAACTACAAGCCTACAATATGAAAATCAAGGTTGACGCTCCTATGCAGTACTGAGGGTGTGATGTGCTGCCTTTTGGATGAGACGTTAAACCAAGGCCCCATCTGCCTGCTTGTGTGGATGTAAAAGATCCCATGGCATTATTTTGCAGAAGAGCAGGGGAGTTATCCCTGATGTCCTGGCCAACATCTATCCTTCAATCACATCACAAAATAGATTATTTGGTGATTATTACATTGCTGTTTGTGGGAGTTTGCTGTGTGCATACTGGCTGCCACATTCCCTACATTACAACAGTGACCACACTTCAAAAGTACTTAATTGGCTGTAAAGTGCTTTGAGATGTCCAGTGGTTGTGAAAACTGTAGTATAAGGACATGTTGGAGACAGTGAGAGCAACCCCTCCCAGTGTAGAGATGATGGTAATGGGCTTTGGGAAGGAGAGTAGCAGCATGAAGGATACTAGCTAAGGAAGCTTGAGGAGAGTGTAAATAGTAATGTATATATAATAAAGAGTTATTAGTTGACCTAATCTAGAATTCTTGACTTTATCTACAATGCCCTAGCTATGCTACTTCTACTACAATAACAACTTGCAACAAAAACCACTATTGTTGAAAATAGAGTCATATTGTTGAAGTTTTTTGTCTTGCATTCATCAGGACAATTTGCAAGAATACCAGTGTAAGGGAAAGCAACAGCTTTATACTGTATGAGAAGAGAATGCTGATTAGTTGGCAAGTATTCGCAACAGGCAAGGTACAGGCTGTACCCAACCAGCCCATGCTTGCAAAACTTAAAACAATGTTCAACATTAGATGTGATTTCATGATTGGACAACATTTGCTAAATAATCCTCAGTGTGCTAAGTATTATGCTGACAACCAATTTAAGACCATCAGTCAGACTCGCAGTGTGGCACATTTGTGCATACTGGAAGCTACATATATTAATACACAGGGCCCTATTCTTTGCAGACAGAAAGAACATGTATGCAAATTGCGCCTGTTTCAGCTAAACAAAATAAGTGACAGCTGGTTCATTCCTCAGGGCAATGCCTTGACCAATCAGAGTTAAGTTGCCTGGTTTAAATTTCGAACAAAGCTTGGCAGTTAACTGTCAGTCATTATAATACTGGTGCATTCTCCATTCTCCTCTACCAATCAGAGTCCACTTGCCAACCAATCAGCTCTCTCTTCTCATGCAATAAAAGGTTGTTGCTTTCCCTTGAATTGGTATTCTTCCAATTTGGCCTGATGAGTGCAAGATGAAAATCTTCGACAACATGTCTCGACTTTCAGCAATACTCAAGTTCTGTCCTACTAAATGACTATTTAAAAACCACTATATAAATGCACGTCGTTCCTTTTGTTTTAAAGGGACAAGCTATGTGAATGATGCTTCAGACCATTCATGAGCGATGCTATGGAGATTTATTATGCTATATAAAGGTTTGGAGAACATTTATCACACTTAAAATTACACGTAAAAGTGCCAAAAGTATTAGGAAAGTCATTTATCTCATTTATCTCCCTCTGATTTGTTGCCTGAAATTCACAAGCACCCTCTAATCTGCAAGTCCCCTCACCATACAGCAATAGTTCTGATTTATCTCTGGCTGTGGTTACTTACTAACTCTTAGAGGGAGTGCAGCAAAGGTTTACCAGACTGATTCCTGGGATGGTGGGACTGACGTATGAGGAGAGATTGAGTCAGTTAGGATTATATTCGCTGGAGTTCAGAAGAGTGAGGGGGGACAGAACTTGAGAGGGTAGATGCAGAAAGGATGTTCCCGATGGTGGGGGAGTCCAGAACCAGGGGTCATAGTCTAAGGATATGGGGTAAACCTTTCAGGACGGAGATGAGGAGAAATTTCTTCACCCAGAGAGTGGTGAGCCTGTGGAATTCACTACCACAGAAAGCAGTTGAGGTCAAAACATTGTATGTTTTCAAGAAGGAGTTAGATATAGCTCTTGGGGCAAAAGGGATCAAAGGATATGGGGGGAAGGCGGGAACAGGTTACTGAGTTGGATGATCAGCCATGATCATAATGAATGGTGGAGCAGGCTTAAAGGGCCAAATGGCCTACTCCTGCTCTTATTTTCTATGTTTCTATGTTTAGCATCTGTAGCCTCAAAGGGTCAGGCTAGCTAAGGCACAGCTCCATCTCGGCAGTAGAATTATATATTGCCAGTTACATGTGTCATGGCCCTGTAGTCTCCCTGTTGGAGACTGTGATTCAAAGGGTGCATTCTCGTTACCATAGATACAGCCACTTGGAGTGAGTCTCATGCGATAACTTTGTTACAATTCAGTTTTGAACTGGCTTTTAGTCGAAGACAGTTTGTTCTAACAGAACATACAGACAGAGACACACAGCTGTGGTGTTTAGCACACCTGAAAAAAAGAGCTATCAACCATTTAAACTGAAGGAATAGGATTTTAGTCTGTTTAATTATTATCTTTCAAAATCCTAAAAAAGTCAAGCCAAAACAGAGATCTCTGGTAATTTAAATTGAAGAAAGGGAAGTTAGACTGTGACAAGAGTTAATTTGTTGATTTAAAGATACCTGGTTTGGTTAGCCTCATTCGGGGGTTAATAGATGGTACAATTTGGCAGGGTCTTTCTTTAACTTGGAAAGTTTTAAATGATATGTTAGGCGATCTGTGGAGCAACGGGTTTGAATTATCAGTGCGTTTCTCCCACCACAATCAGAATTGTATACATTGATTGGGGGCTTTGACAGGAGCGGTCGGTCGTAACATATATATTGGGGGCTCGTCCGCGACTTGAATAACATATTAATTGGATTTGAGTCGTATCTTGATTGGGGGCTTGCTCGCTGTTGAATCATATTTAATTCGGTGGCTCACATCTGGGATCAGAATCAGACAAATTTAGACACGTTTGGAATCATAGTAATTACTCATCTCTGGGATAACATATTCAAATTGGGGTCTTATGTTTGGCATTAGATTAATTGCTCTTGAGTCTGGGATCTTATCAGTTGGAAACTTGATTATTGGGATCTAAATCTGACACCAATTACAAAGAAATTAAAAGAACCAGGTCTCGTGTATAATAAGGTACAATCTATACCATTGTTATGGCATTAGTTGCTGTAGCAGAGTTTTTGGGAAAGCAGAATGTTTCCCTGAGTGACTTGATAACTTTAACTAAGAACAAATTAAAATAATTGGCAGGGAAATTGGTGTTGGAATCGAAATCAGGTGCCAAAAAAGCAGAGATAATTGAAATAATAGCCGAACATCTGGAATTAGTAGAAGAAGATGATGATGATGATGCTAATACCAATGAAGGGCAATACGAGGAACAAGAAAGGGAATATGAGAGACATGAAGGTAATAGGTCCGAGACTGATGCAGTGGAATTGGCTAGGATTCAGTTAGAAATGAAAAATACTGGAGCTTCAGCAGGAAAAAGAAACAAAAAAACTTGAGGCAGAAAAAGAAATAAGAAAACTTGAACTTCAGAGAAAGAGTGAAAGAGAAGAGAGGGAATTTAGGCTTAAAGAGATGGAACTAAGACATAGAGGTAATCTTAAGTCCAGGGAAAATTCAGGTCAGGAAGAATCTGAATTTAGATCAGGATCCAGCGAGAAGTTGTTTAAATTTATACAGGCTCTTCCTAAGTTCAAGGAAAGGGACATAGAGGCATTTTTCATATCTTTTGAAATAATAGTCAAACAGATGAAATGGCCGAAAGAAAGCTAGACATTGCTCATGCGGGGCAGGCTGGTAGGCAGAGCTCATGAAGCTTATGCCATGCTTTCTGAAGAAGCTTCTGCAGATTATGAGATGGCAAAAAAGGCTATTCTTGCTGTGTATGAGTTAGTCCCTGAAACTTACCGTCAGAAGTTTAGGAACTTACGGAGATTGACTGGGCAGACATTTTAGAATTTGAGAGGATGAAGCAAATGAATTTTGACCATTGGATACGGGCATTAAAGATAAAAACCACGTATGAGAACCTTCAAGAATTAATTCTCTTAGAAGAGTTTAAAAACTCTATTCCTTCAGTATTGAGCATTCATATAGATAACCTCAAAGTTTTGAAAGCTAGGCAAGCAGCAGAGATTGCTGATGCTTTTGAGCTTGTGAATAAGCCAACCGATTTTGTCCGTCACCCCCATAAACCCGAGAAGGATAGAAAGTGGGAGAGTGAAAGGAAGGCAAGTAGCCGGGGCCAAGAAGGAACAGCTGGGAATGCCCCAGGATCACCTCCTCAGGTCAGAAAGGAAGGTGCTGAGGGTAGAAGTGAGGTTCGCAAGCCAAAGTGTTATCATTGCAACAAAACAGGTCAACTTTGTTCAGAATGCTGGAAATTGCGAGGTAAACCCATAGGACTTGTTGGGGTATGCAAAAGTTAGTGCAGAGGAAAAGACTCTGACTGAGAGTATAGCAGACCAGGCTATAGCTTTAACAACAGCTGTGAATGGGAAATCAGATACTAAAACTAAGAGGAGTATGGAGGTTAAGAATAAAATACCTCAGAGTTATAATAAATTTTTGTCAAAGGGGAGAGTAACTCCGTGCCCTGTAAGTGAGGCAGGAAAACCTATTATTCTACTCAGGGATACAGGAGCAACCCAAACACTCTTACTGGGGAAAGATTTGAGGTTTCCACCAGCTTGTGCTTTGAACACTAAAGTTTTAGTTCATGGAATTGGCGGGGTGTGTATGCCCATACCTTTGCATAAAGTATGCCTAGAGAGTGACTTAATAACTGGGGTAGTAACTGTAGGTGTTGTCCACAGTTTACCAGTAAAGGGAATTGATCAACTGCATGGAACTGATTTGGCTGGATAAAAAATATCAGTTTCTCCTATGGTTACAGAGGAACCATGTGAAATTAAGGAAATGGAGCAATTACAGGAGCAAGTTCTGAGAGTATTTCCTGCGTGTGTAGTTACCTGAGCAATGCCTAAATAGGATCCATTGTCAGAGGTAAAAGGGGCACCACAATTAGATAATCAGGCATCTGAAACCATATTTGGGGATTTAGATAATCCAAATGAGATGTTTAACAGATCGTCTATCATTGCATCACAGCAAGCTGATCCACAGATCTACCAAATAGCATAAAAGGCTCTGTCAGAAGCTGAGGTGAAAGGTGTTCCAGAAGGCTATTATATGGCAAACGGGGTTTTGAGGAGGAAATGGAGACTGCCTCATAGACCTGCTGACGAAGACTGGACAGTTGTTGAACAGATAGTGGTACCACCTAAATATCGACAAGGATTATTAAGGTTAGCAAATGATATTCCTTTTGCAGGACATAGGGAAATTCGGAAGACCAAATCACACATAAGCCAACATTATTACTGGCCAGGTCTTACAAAGGATGTGAGACAATTCTGTAGAGCATGCCACACCTGTCAAACGGTGGGAAAACCACAACCTACCATAAAACCAGGGGATGAGGTATTAGTGTTGTTACCATCACAGGGGGAACCAGTGAAAGCACGGTTTTTACACTTAGACGCAAAACAGAATGAAGTCCTAACCAGGGTTTTCACAACATTTCAAAAAGTTTGTAGGGATAAGCCAGGATGTACAACCTTAGTCACACATGATGTGGGTGTAGGGGAGCCGTTCCTTTCAAACGACATTCTTGTTGCTTGGGTCCAGACAGACAGACAGGCCCATGTGGGAGCAGAGGTACAATGCATGCTGAAGGGCAACTTAGATGAACCTAGTCAGGACAGCTGGAATTCACAGATGGTCTTGATGACTAAACCTGGTGGGACGGCTCAAACTGGCATAGACTCTAGAAAAATCACTGTGGTAAAGAAGGCAGACTCCTACCCAAATTCTAATTTAAAGGACTGTATGGACAGAGTGGGCAACACAATATGTCTTAAAGAGACAGATGTGTTGGAAGGATACTGTCAAATTCCTTTGACACCCCAGGGTAAGAAAAAATCAGCTTCTGTTACACCGGACAGGACTTTACAGTGTCAAATGATGCCACATAGGTTAAGGGGTACTCGAGAAACTTCTCAGAGAATAGTGAACCCAGTAGTGGTCATTGCTCCTAGCTATGCAGCTCACCTGGCTGAGGTGATGGACAATAGGGGCAATTGGAAGGAAAAAACAAAACAATTGGAAGACTATGCTTGGAAATTTAAAATGGGTTAATTGGAACAATCTTTTGAAAATTTAAAGCTGAAATGTTCTGGTGGAACTTGTTGCTGTAGTCTAAACATTTTTTTTTAGAAACGTGTATATCTGTAAATTCGAGGAAAGAAAACGTTAGCGTTTTTTCAATTTGTATTTTTTTTACCCATTGTAATGAAATGCATTTCAGGAATGGCATTTCATTCCACTCGGGGCAGAGGTGACATGGTCCTGTAGTTTTTTTCCCAGGAATATGTGGTTTGCCTTTAAGGCTTGCAAGCGATCAGTATTGCTTTAAGAACCAGCAAGCCTTAGGTGTTATAGGAAGGTGTATTTTCGTTGTCTTAGAAACAGTCATTTGGAGACTGTGATTCAAAGGGTGCATTCTTGTTACCATAGATACAGCCACTGGGAGTGAGTCGCATGCGATGCATTTGTTACAATTTGATTTTGAACTGGCTTTTAGTTGAAGACAATTTATTCTAACAGAACACACAGACAGAGACACACAGCTGTGGTGTTTAGCACACCTGAAAAAAGAGCTCTCAACCATTTAAATTGAAGGAATAGGATTTTAGTCTGTTTAATTATTATCTTTCAAAATCCTAAAAAAGTCAAGCCAAAACAGAGATCTCTGGTAATTTAAATTGAAGAAAGGGAAGTTAGACTGTGACAATCTTTTTTCCCTCAAAAACTCTAAAGTCAGATTGATTCTGTTGAAAGTATTTGCAAGTCGTTAATTGTTGAGATTCGCTGGAGAAGGAAAGCAACATTCTGTGAGGACTTCAAGCAACATTCTGTGAGGACTTCAAGCAACACTGGACTGTAAATTTGCAAGGACTCTAATTTTTTTTATTTTAATTGTTGTTTGTATCGTCATAGTGTTTAAGAATTTAGTTCTTCTAATTAAAGAGTTAATTTGTTGATTTAAAGACACCTGGTTTGGTTAGCCTCATTTGGGGGTTAATAGATGGTACAATTTGGCTGGGTCTTTCTTTAATTTGGAAAGTTTTAAATGATATGTTAGGCGATCTGTGGAGCGATTGGATTGAATTATCAGTGTGCTTCTCCCACCACAATCATAATCGCATATATTGATTGGGGGCTTTGGCAGGAGCGGTCGGTCATAACACATGGTACAGATTTTCTGTTCATTTGTCGTTAGTGGGTGGATAATCTGGAAAACCATACATAATTAGATTTACTGTGAGAAATGTCACAGGTGATCTGTTTTATTGTAATAATCTTGACTTCCATTCTACTTTATTATCAACCATTGTGGCAGGAACATTTATAATGAAAGGGATATGTTTTCAACAAAGCTTATATTCGAATTCAAGAGCTTATTACACTGCTGAAAGACAGGACAACCTAAGGGGATTCTGTAAATTACCAGACCCTGTAATCCACATTAAAAAAAAACGTATTTCAGCAGTGTCAACACACAAAGATTAATATGTACAATTTTTCATCCTGGCAAATTCATTGAATTGCCTCTTCTCTTGGCTTTAATTTATTAAGATTAACATCTCTGTGCCTCAGCCCACGTATTTGTAATGCAAAGATGAAAATGATCAATATGGTCAACTTACTGGTTGCAGAGCAACTTCAAACCCACACAGCAAACAAAAACACATTAAAAGGCATGATATGTTACTGAAGTTATTCAGGAATTAACTTAAATAGTTTGATACTGACTAATTAGCCATTCTAGTGCAGTCAGTTTTCAGCCTCACTAGAGACATTTCGGTTGCTGTGTCTATAAAATTGACAGTCAATGGCTAAAGTGGCCTTGACAGCACTTCCCATAAGAATTCTCACCTCCGTTTCTGTTATGTCATTCCCTTTTCTCCTTACCCACCCACTCTTTCTTCCTGCTGAGGCTGTTATGTATTATTTGTCCTACACTTGCAGTAAAACATATATTTATCAACAAATCTTATGATTACTTATTAAGTACTGAATTTAACTACAGGATTAGTCATTTATTTAAGTGGTTGCTCTGTTATTTCCTGGAAAAATGTGTATCACAAAATTTCAACAAAATTAGATTAACTGTTGCCTCAAGTACAATGTTGCTTTTTTTTATTATGAATGATTAATTTCAGCACACAGTTCTTTTATCAGATAAATGATCAGATTGCAATTTTTTTCCTGGATTGCCAGAACTTTTCCATCAACAGAAAAGGGCATTGACCTTTTCCTGGGGAGTTTTGTTGGTGGGCTTTTTTCATATAAGAGCTAGCCTGATAAATTTCCAGTTTGGGGAACAAACCTTGCTGTAGCAGGCTTTTTGTGTTTATTACAACAAAATATTTTCCAAAATCTTCTGGGAAAGATCAAAGCCATAAAATTGTCTCCATATGCATGATCTATTGTGTAAGAATATGCTTGCAACCAGAGAAGGTATAGCTTTTTGAACAAGGAGCTATTTGCCTTTTTAATTATTTCTTGCTCATTTCAACAATTTCTGTAACTTTTGATGTACATTTACGAATATGAATAGCCTACTTTACACTGAAATTCAAACCTATACTGCTTACTTCTGGGCTATACTGCACATACAGATGTAAACAATGCATGCATATTGTACCAAATGCCAAAATGGTATGTTGGTAACACTACAAAATATATCAAAGCATTTGTTTAAGATGCACATTACATTTACTTATAATTGCCTGGCTGTACACAAAAGTAACCGATAATTAGTTCTTGTGTATGGTCCAGGGATAAGCACATTCCAGTCTCACCCAAGTTGTTCTTGAGTTAAGAGGCAAAGAACATGGATAAATAGAATAGAAATCGAAAAATTATAAGTCAACCCTTGTATGATAAATAAAAGCAAAGTGCTGGAAATGCTCAGCAGGTCAGGCAGCATCTGTGGAGAGAGAAACAGAGTTAACGTTTCAAGTCTGTTACCTTTCATCAGAACTGTCAACCTTCATATTTTGCATGTTTATGATTTTGATATCGCTAAACGTAATGCTATCATACCAAATAAGCTGAGATAGATAGTTTAGTTGTCAGCCATGGCTCATATATGCCATTTAGGCCTTCTTTTGTGTTTTTAAGCTTCAATAGTTTAAAATGATATTGTATGGTTGCATCTAAAGCTATGCACAGCAAATTTGCATATTTTGCCATAGAACTTACAGTTGGATCTTTAAGGCCAGAATTTTATGCACCCTCCCCCCCACCCCCACACACCAATGAGCGGGCTGGGGGTGGGGGGTGTAAAATTGAGTGGGAATTCTATTCCTGACCCTCTCCCGCCCCGTTGCAATTTTACACGGGGCGGCGGCGACAAAAAACGGCCTGCCTACCGCAGGCCAATCAAGGCCCTTATGTGGCCAATTAACTGCCACTTAAAGCCTCCTCCCTCCACTGTGGGTATTTTTTACCCTCGGCGGCTGGACAGCAAAGGCCCCCTAGAGCCCCGCCTGGTAAAACCAGGTGGCCTACTTGCAGGTTGTGGGAGGGGTCTCCTGATTGAGCATCCTGTGCCCAATGGAGGGCTGCCCTAAAGCCCCATGTGCCCACAATGTACAACAATCCACACCCCCCACCCCCCAACCGACCCCCTTTGCCTTGCCGGGTCCTGGCTGATTGACCCTGGCAAGGCCCTAAAAACTTACCTGAGTTCGGGGGATGACCTTCCTATTTGCCTCTGATGTCTGGGTGTAGTCCCAGCAGTGGCATTGCTCCTGGTGGTGCTGCTGGGACTAAGAGCTACTGGCCCTCTGTTTAGCTGACAGCTCCATTAAGTGGGACTTCCTGCCTCAAGGAGGTGGAAGTCCTGCTCAAGACCAATTAAGGGCCTGGGGAGTGAAAAATCCCGGCCTGGCTCCCCAGGCCCAGCGGAGGCGGGCTTGCTACCGACTGTTTGGCCGGTGAGTGGGGCCTTCCGCCAAATGTAAATTTCAGGCCTAAGAGTTTACAGTTAAAGTACGACCATACCAACCTTAGGGAGTTCAAGCTAAGAGCACAGCGGAGTGAACTGGGAACAGAGTCAGGACTTCTAAATTGGGAATTTGGTGTGAGTGGGAATTCAGGGGTGACCGGAAGAGAAACTGTGGTTAAGTAGTGGACATATAGCACAGATATAACCCCCTGTGATTATATGCTTTAATAACATGTGAATGAAGGCAGTTTTCCTAACCCTTCTCACTCCTTTAATAACATTTTTAATTTGGAGGAGATTTATCATTGAATTCCCAACCAGAGGAAAGTTTCCTATTGCCTCTATCAAAACCCAGAATCTCCATTAAATCTCCTTAACTTTGACTGCTTCAGTGGAAATACTCCTCGTTACTTAACTCTCTCCTCATAACTATGGTTTTCTATGTCTGACTAGGAACTTATGCTGTATACTCTATAGCTTTACTATCCTTACTACAATGGGCCCGAACTGCACAAAGCACCAAAATTAAATCTGGATCAGGTAACATTTTTCAAACCAATTAAATAAATCTGTGGGTGTTGCCTTACTAGTGCTAGTTTGAGACCAGCAACCCTGAGTTATAAGATCAGCTCTGCATTGCTTTCTAACTAGAGAAAACTAGAGTAGGCAAGGATGCACAACAACAGTCATGCTTATTGACATCTGAATGCCTGCTAAACTATTCCGTCTGCTTTCTGCTAACGTTAAAAATTAAAACTACAATTAACTTAGTGTGAGGCTACCCTTCCTGAAATGGCGTCACACTAATTGCCTAAAGTTGATTCACGGGACATTGAACACTTGGACTGTATTTTAGCTCCCAAAAATAGGTGGGTTGTGGTTGCAGTTAGGTCAGAAATGAAATTTTAAAAAATTGCAAACCAGACCTTAACCTGTCTCCAACACGCCCACTTCTGGGCTTCAAGGACTTGAGACAAGGGGCAAGGGGTAGGCCGTCAAACTGCTCCCAGGAAGCGGGTTGACAATTTAAATATTTTACTGAGGCTGGCAGCCTCTGATTTAGCTATGGCAACCTGAAAGGAAATCTGGCAGCTGAAGGGAGGAGAGGACATCTTCGGCACAATGGTAAGTGCTTTTATAGCATTGCTTGTGGGCCAGGTGAAGCAGGAGTGCTTCCCCCAGGACCCTATGCTCCCCTCACAAATCAGGCACATCCCCCATATGAAGACTCCTTAGGTCATGAACTGGATCCCCATCAGAATCGGACCACTGCCCCAGGGTTGGGCACCCTGGGATCAGATAGTCCCCCAACCCAAGGTCTTGCATTGGGCCTACCAGATTCTACCAGGTCTGGAGTTCTCCCTGCATGTAAATCAGGCTGATAGCCTGACGAGGAAATGGTCAAGGACAAAAAACGCACACTTTGGAGTTAAAACTCAACAACCCAGACAATGTTTCCCATCTGACACTCCGAACACTTCCCCCCACCCCCCACCACCCCACCTCACCACCCAGGCTTACACAACTCACCCCTCAATACCCAAGACTTTGTGTTGCTGCAAAGCAATGTGAATTGTATAGGACAAGATGGTCCATAAAATTAGTAATATTTTCTCTTAGGACATCCTTAAAAAAATGCAATTCAAAGATTTGGACCTCTGTGCATTGACTACAACTGATCTTCTAATCCAGACTGATTGAAGCAGCTCTGGTGGACAGCCTATGGTCAGCATCGACAACATGAAATGACAGTCTCTCTGACTGGGAATTCCACTGAAATGCATTTGAGAGACCAAGCTGAGAATTTCTGTTTTTCTGGGTCTGGCATATTTTGGGATGCTTAGTAGGCTTCATGCTGCTCAAAGGGGAGTCAGCAATGGCTATGAGGAGAATGAGATAGTGCTACAGTGGGGCTGCTTTTTTATTGTTCATTCATGGGATGTCAGTGTCTCTGGCAAGGCCAGCATTTATTGCCCATTCCTAAATGTCCGTGAGAAAGTGGTGATGAGCTGCCTTCTTGAACTGCTGAAGCCCATGTGGTGTAGTTACACCAACAGTGTTGTTTGGAAGGGACTTTCAGGAATTTTACCCAGCGACAGTGATGCAAAGGCGATATAGTTCCAAGTCAGGATAGTGTGTGGCTTGGAGCAGAGCTTGCAGGTGGTGGTGTTCCCAGGCATCTGCTGCCCTTGTTCTTCTAGGTGTAAAGGTCATAGGTTTGGAAGGTGCAGTCAAAGAAGCCTTGGAGAGTTGCTGCAGTGCATCCTGTAGATGGTACACACTGCTGCCAATGTGTGCCACTGGTGGAGGAAGTGAATGTTTAAGATGATGGATGGGGTGCCAATCAAGTGGGCTGCTTTGTCCAGCATGGTGTCGAGCTTCAAGAGTGTTGTTGGAGCTGCACCCATCCAGGCAAGCAGAGAATATTCCATCATTACAGAAAGGATGTAATTGCACCAGTGAGGGTACAGAGGAGATTTATGAGGATGTTGCCAGGACTGGAAAATGCAGCTATGAGGAACGATTGGATAGGCTGAGGTTGTTCTCCTTGGAACAGAGAAGGCCGAGGGAAGATCCCTGGATAGAGTGGAGGTGAAGGGTTTATTTACCTTAGCAGAGAGGTCAGTCACTAGGGGGCATAGATTTAAAGTGATCGGTAGAAATATTAGAGGGGAGATGAGGAAAAACCTTTTCACCCAGAGGGTGGTGGGGGTCTAGAACTCACTGCCTGAAAGGATAGTTGAGGCAGAAACCTCCAACTCATTCAAAAGGGGTCTGGATATGCACCTCAAGTGCTGTAATCTGCAGGGCTATGGACCAAATGTTGGAAGGTGGGATTAGAATAGGTGGATCGTTTTTCAGCCGGCACAGACATGATGGGCCTAGTGGCCTCTTTCTGTGCCTTAAACCTTCTATGATTTCTATGACTTGTGCCTTGTAGGTGGTGGACAGGCTTTGGGGAGTCAGGAGGTGAGTTACTCACCACAGAATTCCCAGCCACTGAACTGCTTTCGTAGCCACAGTATTTAGATACAAACATACGAATTAGGAACAGGAGTAGGCCACTTGGCCCCTAGAGCCTTCTCCACCATTCAACAAGATCATGGCTGATCTGATTGCAACATCAACTCCACATTCCCACCTGCCCCGAATAACCTTTCACCCCCTTGCTTATCAAGAATCAATCAACCTCTGCCTTAAAAATATTCAAAGACTGTGCTTCCACCGCCTTTTGAGGAAGAGAGTTTCAAAGACATATGACTCTCTGAGAGAAAAAAATTCTCATCTCTGTCTTAAATGGGCAACCTCTTATTTTAAAACAGTGACCCCTAGTTTGAGATTCTCCCACAAGAGGAAACATCCTTTCCACCTCCACTCTGTCAAGACTCCTCAGGATCTTATATGTTTCAATCAAGTTGCCTCTTACTCTTCTAAACTCCAGCAGATATAAGCCCAGCCTATCCAACCTTTCCTCATAAGACAACCCGCCTATTGCAGGTATTAGTCTAGTAAACCTTCTCTGAGCTGCTTCCAATGCATTTACATCCTTCCTAAAACAAGGAGAACAATACTGTATACAGTGCTCCAGATGTGCTGTCCTGACCAGGTGAGAAAGGGGTCTAGGAATCCCTATTAGCCTTCACCTGGTCTTACTGTAACAGGGTTTAATTTTTAAAACACTGTGTTTTTAGCTCCCCCTTGGTGAATTCTTGTTCACCGCTTTCCAGTTATAAGACAAAGAAACCAGCACAAACAGGTTTTCTTAGGTTTAAAGAAGAAAGGTTGAAATTTATTAAACTTGAACTTAAACTCTAATTTGGTTGACGCCTACAGATACACGATGCATCCATGCTAGCATACATATGCTATACACACATACAGATACAGACAGAAAGAAAACAGAAGAAATAAAGTGGAAAGATTTGAGGCAATATCTGAAGAGTCGTTGTTACGGTTCTTCGAGCTCACTGTAGAGTCCTTGATTGTAGATAGATTTGTTGGGGCCAGTATTCTTCTTAAACCTTGTTCACTGTAGGAAACTTTATCTCTTGGGGTTCATGTGTCTTCAGTGGATTCAGAGGTTTGTGAGAAAGAAATGGGAGCAGACAGGAGAGATCTTCTCAGTCCAGGAGCAAACAGTCTTTCTGAGTTCAAACTCTCTGTGGCTAGTTCAAATGACCCTGGAACAGCCAGTTAGTCATGTGACCAGCTGGTCTAACCAGTCCTGGATTGTATCACCTTAGCAGTCTCTGGAATTCTCCTCTTACACACAATACCTGGTGACCAAGGTCCATTGTGGGTTGAATGTGTCAGGAAATGGTCCTTTGTCCTTCCAAGCACTGTCTGTTAATATGCAAATGTCTTTTCCAGCCAGGGTTGATCTGTTTAACAAGTCATTTCCTCACTTCAGCAACAGTTTAAAATCAATGTTCATTACAAAATTAATGTGCCTCATTCTTGGCAGGTGGGGGCCGAGCATGACACCTCCACATCCAGTGAAATGAAATGCGATTTTTAAAGACAGCATTTCATTAAAAGGGTCAAGAGAGAAAATATGAGATACAGGGGAAAAGCAGGCATCTCTCTCTCTCTCACTCTCATTCATTCACATTCATTCATAAATCCTAAAACTTATTAAAATGGCCCTACCCCACTTTTTGGCATCCTAGTAAACATGTTTTTTTGGGAGGAGGGGAAGTTTTTCTTTAGTTTGCCCATTTCCATGGCTGCCTAGGGTTTTTGAGATGGTTAGGTTTAATTAGCCCTAAGTTGGGATTTTTTTTCTCATGAGAGTCAGTATTAGGCGGGTCTATCCTGAAATCTCTTTGCTGGGTCACGCAAAGTCTTTTGACTTTGGGGGATGGGTGGTTCTCTTTGGTTCTGACTGTGGGGGAGGATTCGTTGCTAATCTCCCGTTTGGCCTCTGTGATACTCCTGCCTGCAGGTATTTGTGCAGACTCTACTGCACTCCCCTGTAGCACTTCAACTAGGTGAGCCATCACCCTCACGGTTTCTCTGCCCCCGAGATGTCTTTCTTTGTCTCTGCAGGTTCCTGTAAATGCTGTTAGCAACTCTGGTGGGGTGCTTCTTGTGTCTGCATTTACATTGGAGGATGTGGGGTCTAACTTTTCACATTTTTCAGGGTTGGCTGACCGGATAGTAGGGGTTTCCATCCGAAATTCCTCCCGGACTTCCTTTAACCTGCCCTCTTGGTCACTTTTTCCCCTTCCCTGTCTAAACTTTTGCCAGCCGTGTGCCCGCCTGTCCCTTTTGTTCTCGGCAGGGGGCCATTACAGTTCACCAGCCTTCTACTGGAGAGTCTTCCTGACACCGGTACAGGACTTAGGGGTGCAGGTTTCACTGTAGGATGGGGTTACCCCTCAACCTGGCACATGTGGCAACTCGTGCAGTACTTCACCACATCTTTGTGGAGTTTTGGCCAGTCAAATTGCTGTCTTATGTGGGCTTTGGTCTTTCATATACCAGCATTTACAGACACTGTAGTCTCGTGGGCCCATCTTAATAGTTCTGTCCTGTACCTCTGTGGCACCACTAACTGGTGAACTACTGTTTATTCCTTGCTCTCAGGTCTGTGAGGAGAACTCCATTTCCTCATCAGCACCTCATCAATTAAATAGTAGCAATCAGGGACTCCCTCTGCTTCATTTTCAGACTGGGCAGCCTGTGCTAACTCTCAATACTGGGTGACCTTGCTGAGACTCAGCTAGGGAGAATCCATTTAATTCATACTCTGGGTCTCCTAACTTTCCAAAGAAAGTTTTGTATAGATAGACCTGGTCATCTGCTGCAATGTTAATTCAGTCTTGTCTGGGGGAGATGGTTTCATCATGGCCTGATCCACTACACATTCAGGGAAACTGCAGGGAACCGTATCCTGCCACGGCCCTGTCTCTCTGACCTACAGCGGTTTTTCTTTCACCACTGGGGGGGCTACCACCTTCACCATGCAAGATCATTACCTAGGAGCGGGTCAACTCCGTTCACAGGCAAACTAGGGACAATCCCTATGGTCACCGGTCCCAAAACTAGGTCGCACTCTAGGTGCACCCAGTGTACAGGTACAGGCATACACTGCCCTCCAATACCATTCAGCATCATTCTGGTGTTCAACGCACACTCTGGGGGAAAGGTCAGGCCTTTTCCTGGTAAAAAGGATCTAGTGACCCCTGTCTCCCTGAGAATTATTATGGGCTTGCTTGTCCCATTCGAGGGGTATGGGATTACTTTCACTTCAAGCACAAAACCCTGATAACCTTCAGGAATCCTATTCAATTTTCCTGCACTTGCAGCCGTAAGCCTCCTGGGACTCAGTCTTACTGTTAAAGCCACAGCTTGTTCTGTTGTGCTTTCCATCAGGTTCCGCTCTTCACTGAGCAGGTGTACCCTGATTAACCTTCCAGATTTTCCATTTAGTTTCCAGCAGTCAGCTTTTAAATGCCCTGCTTTATTACAATGGAAGCACACAGGTCTCTGGGTCTCACTCTTACAACTTTGTGGCTGGAGGTGGGCCTCCTGTGTCTCCTGCTTTTCCTTCTCTCCCAGTACCACTTGGGTGTTTATCACCTTCCCACCCTTTGTCCTTTTCGGATTTGTGGGGGTGACTAGGGAAGGTTTTCCCTTGGGAAACTGTCTTATAGATTAAAGCAAACTCAGTAGCCAGTACTGCAGCTTGCCAGGCCGAATGAACCTTCTGTTCCTCTATGTGTGTCTTATTGGAGAGTGGGAGAGAGTTTTTAAATTCCTCTAGCAAAATTACCTTTCTGAGATTTTCATAGCTGAGCTGCACTTTAAGAGCACTCAAGCACTGGTCAAAAGCCAGCTGCTTACTTCTCTCAAACTCCAGGCAAGTTTGATCAGCTTGCTTCTTGAGGGTTCTAAACTTTTGGCAATTGGCTTCCAGTACTAACTCATATACCCCGAGGATAACATTTTTTGTCAGTTCATAATTGGATGAACTCTCATCTGGCAACATGGAATAAACCTCATGGGCTTTTCCAATTAGCTTGCTTTGTAGCAGGAGAGTCCAAACCTCAGCTGGCCACTTTAACTGCCTTGCCAGTTTTTCAAAAAATGCAAAACATGCCTCCACGTCTCCCTCATTGAATTTTGGGATCAATTGAGAAAGTTTTAACAATTCTGTACCCAGCCCTGAATTACGCTCCTCAATATTGTCCATGTTTTCACTGGGGTTTCTCTGTCGCGCCCCACACCACTCCCCACCCCCCCCGCCCACTAGTTAACTCAAGTCGCCTCAGCTCTCTTTCTTCACATTCCTTCTGGAAGTTTCTTTCTCTTTCTCTCTCCTGTCTGTCTCTTTCTTTCTCCTGCCTTTCTTTTTCTTCACATTCCTTCTGGACGGTTCTTTCTTTCTCACTCTCCTGTCTTTCTCTCTCTTTTTTCTTTCCTCAAATTCAAGTTTCCTCTGTTCCAATTGCATCTTTGCTGGCAATACCCTGTTGGAGTCTATATCTAACCCGGTTTCTGCTTCTTCAGATTCAAGGAAAAAATGGTTAGCCACTAGTCTTAGGAGTTCAGACTTTCTAGCTTTGGCACAGACAGTGATCTGCTCAGCCATTTTCTCAAATTTTCCATAGACAGTACTTTTAACTTATCCCAAATTATTTCACCCTGACTTGGGGAGCTATTGGTTTCAGTTGCAGACATGTTAGTATTCTAGCACACACAACCACAAGAAAACCTGTACTGAAATCTTTTTGATTTGGATCAATTTGGCTTCCCACTTCCAATTTCTCATTTGTCTGTGGGTCAAATCCAGGACGCCAGCCCCCAAATTTCTGTTATGACCAAGTGAGAAAGGGGTCTAGGGGTTCCCTCTCAGCCTTTTCTGGTTTAACTGTAACAGAATTTAATTTTAAAAACACAGTGTTTTTAGCTCCCCCTCAGTGAATCCTTGTTCACTGCCTTCCAATTGCAAGGCAAAGATATCAATCAGACAGATTTTCTTAGATTTAAACAAGAAAGGTGGAAGTTTATTAATCTTAAACTCCAATTCGGTTAACGACTTCGAATATGCGACGCGACCAAGCCAGCATGCACACGCGATAAACATACATGCAGATAGAGACAGAAAAAGTAGAAAGAATAAAAGGGAAAAGTTTGAGGCAATAGCTGGGAATTATTTACAGTCCTTTAAGTTCAATGTGGCGTCTCTGGTTGCCGGTAAGTCTTGTCATTTCTTTGGGGCACAGTGCATGCTTTAAAACTTGTTTCGATGTAGGAGTCTTTTCTCTCTTGAGGTTTAAGTGATTTCAGTGGATCCAGAGATTAGTGAGAGACAGAGAGAGGCTCTCTTCTTGCAAGTTCAGTTACAATCTGCAGTCTGACCCAAGCTGTCCTGTGAGCAGTTCAAAACCAGCAGGTTAGTCATGTGACTCGCTTTTTTTAACAAACTCCCGAGTTTTGCACTCCTGCATTCCAAAGTTCTCGGTGGTTGGTGGGGGGAGGGGTGCGGAGGGGGTGGGTGGTGTAGTGCTGTCTTTTACACCAACAAGATGTGTGTCACCATTGCCCAGATCAGTCTCTGTTAATTGAATCAGTGAGCAATTCCCATTGTCCTTTCCTCGGTGACTATCTCTTAGAATGCAAATTTTTTTCCAGCCACTGCTGATCTCTTTAAACAAGTCATCTCTCCATTCCAACAAAAGTTTAAAATTAATGCTCATGTGACAAAATTAATATGCCTCATTCTTGGCAGGTGATCGTCTTCATGACAATAGGTTCTTTTATTTTTTTTTGTTAAGCAATATGTAATGCCTCACTAATCTGCTGGGGATCTTTGAGAAGTTAACTAGTGTAAATTCAACACATGTCAATAACTAAGCTGGGTGTTTTCTAGGTTTTGGCTGTAATTTGGAGATTCTTGTATTATGACAGCCTCATGTGTTTGCACGTAACAAGTAAGTGTAACAGAGCAGTTGTAAGTGAGTTTAATGCTGCCTGTCTCAATGGCATCAATGCTGTCATGCTGCTGTTACACATATAAGAGCAAAAGAGATTTTATGTTAGAATTAGAATTAGAATTAGATTTTTAGAATTAGAACATTACAGCGCAGTACAGGCCCTTCGGCCCTCGATGTTGCACCGACCTGTGAAACCATCTGACCTACACTATTCCATTTTCATCCATATGTCTATCCAATGACCACTTAAATGCCCTTAAAGTTGGCGAGTCTACTACTGCTGCAGGCAGGGCGTTCCACGCCCCCACTACTCTCTGACTAAAGAAACTACCTCTGACATCTGTCCTATATCTATCACCCCTCAACTTAAAGCTATGTCCCCTCGTGTTTGCCATCACCATCCGAGGAAAAAGACTCTCACTATCCACCCTATCTAACCCTCTGATTATCTTATATGTCTCTATTAAGTCACCTCTCCTCCTCCTTCTCTCCAACGAAAACAACCTCAAGTCCCTCAGCCTTTCCTTGTAAGACCTTCCCTCCATACCAGGCAACATCCTAGTAAATCTCCTCTGCACCCTTTCCAAAGCTTCCACATCCTTCCTATAATGCAGTGACCAGAACTGCACGCAATACTCCAGGTGCGGTCTCACCAGAGTTTTGTACAGCTGCAGCATGACCTCGTGGCTTCGAAACTCGATCCCCCTACTAATAAAAGCTAACACACCATATGCCTTCTTAACAGCCCTATTAACCTGGGTAGCAACCTTCAGGGATTTATGCAGCTGGACACCAAGATCTCTCTGTTCATCTACACTACCAAGAATCTTCCCATTAGCCCAGTACTCTGCATTCCTGTTACTCCTTCCAAAGTGAATCACCTCGCACTTTTCCGCATTAAACTCCATTTGCCATCTCTCAGCCCAGCTCTGCAGCCTATCTATGTCCTTCTGTACCCTACAACATCATTCGGCACTATCCACAATTCCACCGACCTTAGTGTCATCCGCAAATTTACTAACCCACCCTTCTACACCCTCTTCCAGGTCATTTATAAAAATGACAAACAGCAGTGGCCCCAAAACAGATCCGGAGATATGTTGAAACAAGTACTAAGAATGTACCAAGATACGTTTTAGATCATCTAATCATTCTTAGGGTAAATTGAAATGTACTGGTAATGATTCAATAGTGCAAAATACCGAGATTTAATTTATTTGCATTTTCTCACAGCACAATGCCATTTGATTAAACAGATTATTGAGAAATACTTTGTGGATAACATTTCTGTCATCTTTTGTCAAGAACTATTTCACTTTGAAAATCATACTGGAAAATATAGTTTGCCATTTCAGTCTCCTCTGCTATATATTGCTAGTAGCAGTCAACACATTTATTGTTAAAGTCAAGCCATTGAACTGATGCAATAGGCACTTCTTAAGGACCTTAGCAAATATTTGTATAGCAAACAACATAATTAGATGACAGGGTTTAGTTGTCCAGAAAAGCACCACTGTTCAGTAAATAGTCTGAGATTGCAATCTTCTTCAATTTGACTTTATATAGTATTTCACATTAAAAATAGCCAATAAATAATTTAAGTGATTGGAAAGAATGTTATAATATTTATGTATGGAACCAATGGTATTCAAACCATCCTTCACAGTGATGTAAGATGGCACTGAGGTAAAAGAGGCTTTGATGTTAACTGTTCAAACCCTGTTGATATATTCAGCTGCTGTCACGCACTTCTGTATACTTGGCATTATCTGTGAAGAACAGATATGACTATTAGTTTTGAAAAACTGGAAAACTAAGCCTTACAGCTAGTGTTTTGATAGTGAACACCATTAACAAAGATGTTATTTCTGCTTTGAAAATAAATGGTGAAGACAGGAGGCAGCAGTTAAACGTTTTGGCTGCAAAATTCAGTTATGTAGTGTCTGTATTTTCGGTGTTACAAGTGCCGTTTTGGTTGAAAAATGGCATCTGTGCCATGCATGGCACACCTCTGTTGCAACTTGCACTGGACAGCTTTTTGGTGAGAGCGTTACTGCAGATATTATGAGCATGTGCCGGGAACATGCAGAGCAGGCAGATCGTGACATCAGTGTATAAAGCTGATTTGATGCCAGTGCTGCCATTTCTGACCTGAGCTAATGCCCTCTCATAATCTCACACAGCTGAACATGCTTTCAGCAGCAAGAAGGACCCCACACCAGCGCTATTTAAGGGGATCATCAACTACTTTCAGGTTAGTTGCTGATTGATTTCTGCTAGCTCTGCCTGGGTTTTTAGAAGTGCTGTGAGTTTTCTACTGCTATTTAAAATTGTTGAAGCCAACAGGGAGTGGTTTTGCATGTGGTGAAGATTCTGACCTCAAGGGTTCTGCACAGACCATTTGCTCCCAGTCATGGGTGCTGTAGTTATCATTTGCCTTGGTCTGTACGATGACAGGGAGATTGAGCAGAGGCAACACACTGGAAGACAAGCTGCTCATGGAGGGAGGAGGAGGAGTAGGGTGAAGGGCTCTCAGCAGGAGGCTTTATCCACTCAAGGACTTCAGGGAGCAATTCTCCTACCTCAACCTCAGTGTAACATCTCCATTTTATGAAGGAGGTGCTCAGTGAAGTCTGTCAGCTCTTGCAGGCAGACCTGCAGCCTCAGCGCAGGGTGAAGGCAGCATTGCTAGTGGCTGTGAAGGTGACCATGGCCACGAACATCTTCAAGTCAGGATCCTTCCAGATTGGAGCAGGTGACATCTCTCGCATCTCCCAGTTCACCACCCACTGCTGCTTCACAAAAGTGATAGACTGTCTTCATGCATCGAAAGGGGAGTACATTGTATTCTCCCTGACCAGTGAAAAGCAAGCGGAGCGTGCATGTGGCTTCATCAGGATAGCAAGCTTCCCTCTGGTGTAAGGTGTCATCGACTGCAGACATGTGGCTTTGTGAGCATCTCATTTAAATTCAGTGATGTACCACAACTGCAAAGGGTTCCAGCCCCTAAATACGTGGCTGGTGTGAGACCATTCTCAGCACGTTATGCAGGTGAACACCCAGTATCTTGGCAGTAGTCATGATGCTTTTATTCTGCACCAGTCTGCTGTTCCTTCAGTATTTGAGCCACCACATCAAACCAGAGGGTGCTCCAGGATGGCACTGATCACCTGGCTCATGATTCCTTTGCACAACCTAACCACATGTGGGCAGCATTCATGTAATGAGAGCCATGCTGCTACATGAAACATCATCGAGCAGGAAGTGGAAGAAGAGGAAAAGGAAAAGGAGGCGAAGAAAGAGAGCAGACAACCAACACATCCTTTTTAGATTTAGAGATACAGCACTGAAACAGGCCCTTCGGCCCACCGAGAATGTGCCGGCCATTAACCACCCATTTATACTAATCCTACACTAATCCCATATTCCTACCACATCCTTACCTGTCCCTATATTCCCCTACCACCTACCTATACTAGTGGCAATTTATAATGGCCAATTCACCTATCAACCTGCAAGTCTTTTTGGCTGTGGGAGGAAACCGGAGCACCCGGAGGAAACCCACGCAGACACAGGGAGGACTTGAAAACTCCACACAGGCAGTATCTCAGAATTGAACCTGGGTCGCTGGAGCTGTGAGGCTGCGGTGCTAACCACTGCGCCACTGTGCCGCCCTAGCTGGGTTGTCCATAATCAGCTCTTCTGACTGTGGTACCAGTGAACACAGCCCCAGTTCCCCATTCTACAAGAGTCCCACACTTTACCTTCCCTCTGTCACTGACCATCAAAGTATCCTCTTGCCACAATGCTGAAATAAAAACTGTCACAAAACAATCATTCCAAGCCAATTTTATCCAACAAGCCATCCAATATTCCAAACAAACATCAACTAATCAGCCTTGTGCAATATCTTAGTGCCAGTCTTGCTGGTGTCTTTGCCTGTCCTGGTGCTCCTTCACAGTGCTACCCCAGAGGCTGCAGCATGGCTGGTGAACAGCTGCTGACTTTCAGTGGAGGAGACTTACAGATGCCCTTGCAGGATGTCCTTGAGCATCTCTGGGTCTCGAGGCCAAGCTTCGGACTGCACCACCTCAGCAACAGCAAGGGCACTGTTGGAGAGGCAGTGGTGGGAGGATGAATGATGTTATCCTGAATCGGACAGCAGGTTTGTTCTTCACAGAGCACTGCCACTTCTCCAGGGTGGCGCCTCAGCAATCCTAGTAATTGGTGGAGGAAAAATTCTTGGATTGCTGTGAGACTCTGCAAACCCCTTACTGGTATCTGCAGTCATGATGGCAGAAGTCTGAATGTGCATGGCAGCAAATTGCACTGAGATTGCATGACTTCAGTCTGATCTTCCACTGCAGTATTCAGATGTTGGGTTGCTTCTGTTCATGCGACAATGGAAGCTGAAACATTGACCATCCGACATTGCATTAGGTCTGCAACTGTTCTCATGGAGTTGGCCACCACTTCCATACTGGAATGGATGGGCTGCAAGCTATGCGCATTCTGTGCCATGTTGGAGCCAAACTCCTCCGTGTTCCTTGCCAGTGGCAGCATGTTTTCTGGCAGGCCTGCCAATGTAGCATGCATTTCATTGTGCGTGCCGTTAACCTTTATCTGTATGTTGCCCCATCAAAATATTCATCTGAGTCCTCTACAGCAGGACTCAGGTGCAACTTTGCCTTTCAGTGAGCTGATTCCTATGCTACCTTTATACCCTAAGTTGGTTGTCACCACTTGTGTCCAGTGAAGATCCCACCTCTAAGCTAACCTCAAAAGTACACACAGTTCCAGTGTCTGAGTTGATGGCTGCAAATGTGAGATTTCATCAACATCAGTCTCTTGTTCCTCTTGCATTTCATGCTCCTGCACCAGTGCCTGGCAAGGTGGCAATTCTGGGGTATCTGAAAGGAGAAAGGCACAAGGGTAGGGTTGCAGTGAAGGGAAGGGAGGAAAAGCAAGAGGTGCATACTTAAATTTTGAATAGGAGGGGGTGTATTGCGATGTGAGAAGACAGATTAGGTAGGAGCATATCATCATGTACAATGGTTTCAGTGCTGCCACTGGCCACAGCCTCAGTCGTGGCTGCTCCAGTAATGGCAACCACTATCTCCTCGGGGTGAGGACATGCATTTGTGCCTGTTCCCTGCTTATTAGGTGCTGCTGCCTGCAGTTATGTGCTACCTTGTCCTGCAAGAGAGAGGAAAATGCATCAGTGAGTGTGATGCCATGTGTTTGGGTGATGTACGGTTGAACATCTGGCAGTGTGTGCAAGCTGTGACATGCAAATTTGAGCCTTGGAGCAGTGCTATGTGTGTGAGTGTCAGTTAAAGCTATAAGTGTGAAGTATAAGTCATGGTTGATAGAGAATGTTAGTACATGTGTGAAGGGGATTGTTAATGGAGCAGTGTCTGGAGCTAGTGGTTTAGTTGTAAGGATGTGGCATTTGAAGATGCATTCACTGACCTTGACCACTTATGTGAGGTCATTGAACCTCTTGTGGTACTTGTCATGCTCACGGAGGGAACGGTGATGAAATATGAAATGAACTGGAGGAATTATGAAATAAGAATAAACTGTTGAATTAAGCTATGAGAAAATGGGCACTTTGTTACCTGGAAAGATGGAGGGAAAGTCAAGTGATCACCTCCTGTACTGCCAATCAACGTGTTTTTCTGTTGAAGCTGGGACCATTATTAACATCTGGAATCGCCTTGAGGAGGCACATTGACACGTAAAACAGCCCATTCCATGCTAACGACTTCTATCATCAAAACTTGGGCTAGCAAAGTCGTATGCAGACAGACTGAATCTGAAGCCAAGGCCAAGATAATAGGTGTGAAATGGCACATATTTAATAAAATGGACCACATTCAGAAGCCATTATGTTACAATGGTCCCCATATCCTGGGACATTGTATGAAAACCCCAGGGGTGAGTATCTTGAGTCACCTAACTGAAACCAAAACCTGATAGGTTTTTTAACTTATAAGAAGTACCTTCTCTGAGAGAAGAGAGTCAGAAAGCCATTCCAGCCAGAGAAGCTCTGAGATCGATCCAGCTAAGCAAGGAGCCCTGGAGGATCATCTTTAAACTATTGAGGCAGAGAGATTGCAAAGTGACCTTGAAAACTCCCCATCGGAGAAACTGAACCAGGACTTCCACCACCAGCTTCGAACTGAGTTTGAACCAAAGGAGTCGGTGACACTTAGAGTCATAGAGTTATGCAGCACAGAAACAGGCCCTTCGATCCATCATGTCTGTGCCAGCCATCAAGCACCTAACTATTCCAACCCCATTTTCCAGCACTTGGCCCATAGCCTTGTATGCTATGGCATTTCAAGTGCTCATCTAAATACTTCTTAAACGTTGTGATAGTTCCTACCTCTACCACCCCTTCAGGCAGTGTGTTCCAGATTCCAACCACCCTCTGGGTGAAATTTCTTTCCTCAAATCCCCTCGAAACCTCCTGCCTCTTACCTTAAATCTATGCCACCTGGTTATTGACCCCTCCGCTAAGGGAAAAAGTTTCTTCCTATCTAATCTATCAATGCCCCTCATAATTTTGTACCATGTCCCCCCTCAGCCTTCTCTGCTCCAAGGAAAACAACCCTAGCCTTTTCAGTCTCTCTTCATAGCTGAAACGCTCCAGCCCAGGCAACATCCTGGTGAATCTCCTCTGCACCCTCTCCAGTGCAATCATATCCTTCCTATAGTGTGGCGACCAGAACTGTACACAGTACTCCAGCTGTGGCCTAACTAGCGTTTTATACAGCTCCATTATAATCTCCCTGCTCTTATATTCTATGCCTCGGCTAATAAAGGCAAGTATCCCATATGCCTTCCTAACCACCTTCTCTACCTTTGCTGCTGCCATCAGTGATCTATGGACAAGTAATCAAGGTCCCTCTGGCCCTCTGTACCTCCAAGGGTCCTACCATCCATTATATATTCCTTTATCTTGTTAGTCCTCCCAAAATGCATCACCCCACACTTCTCAGGATTAAATTCCATTTGCCACTGCTCCGCCCATCTTACCAGCCCATCTATATTGTCCTGTAATCTAAGGCTTTCCTCCTCACTACGACACCACCAATTTTCGGGTCATCCGCGATCTTACTGATCATACCTCCTATATTCACGTCTAAATCATTAATGTACACTACAAATAGCAAAGGCCCCAGCATCGATCCCTGTGGTATACCACTGGTCACAGGCTTCCTCTTGCAGAAATAACCCTCAACCATCACCCTCTGCCTCCTGCCACAAAGCCAATTTTGGATCCAATTTACCAAATTGCCCTGGATCTTACCTTCTTAACCAATCTCCCATGCGGGCCCTTATCAAAAGCCTTACTAAAGTCCATGCCGACTACATCAACTGCTTTACCCCCATCTACACATCTAGTCACCTCCTCGAAAAATTCAATCAAGTTAGTTAGACACGATCACCCCCTGACAAAGTCACACTAATTATCCCTGATTAATCCCTGCCTCTCCAAGTAGAGATTCATCCTGCCCCTCAGAACTTTTTCCAATAGTTTCCCTACCACTGATGTTAGACTCTCCGACCTGTAATTACCTGGTTTATCCTTGCTATCCTTCTTGAATAATGGTACCACATTCGCTGTCCTCCAACCCTCTGGCACCTCTCCTGTGGCCAGAAAGGATTTGAAAATTTGTGTCAGAGCTCCTGCTATCTCCTCCCTTGTCTCACATAACAGCCTGGGATACATCTCATCTGGGCCTGGGGATTTATCCACTTTTAAGCCCGCTAAAACAGCAAATACTTCCTCCCTTTCAATACTAATATGTTCAAGTAGATCACAATCCCCCTTCCTGATCTATACACCTACATCGTCCTTCTCCATAGTGAACATAGATGAAAGGTAATCATTTAATACCTCACCTATATTCTCCGACTCCACACACAGATTGCCACTTTGGTCCCTAATGGGCCCTATTCTTTCCCTGCTTATCCTCTTGCCCTTAATATACTTATAAAATGCCTTAGGATTTTCCTTTATCTTGCCCGCCAGTCTTTTTTCATGTCCCCTCTGCGCTCTCCTAATTACTTTTCAAGTACCCCTCCTACACTTTCTATACTCGTCTAGGGCCTCCACTGTTTTCAGTGCTCTGAATCTGCCATAAGCCTCCTTTTTTTCCTGGTGCAATCCTCTATATCCCTTGACATTCAAGGTTCCCTGGACTTGTTGGTCCTACCCTTCACCTTAACGGGTACATGTTAGCTCTGAACTCTCACTATTTCCTCTTTGAATGACTCCCACTGGTCTGATGTAGACTTTCCTCCAAGTAGCTGCTCCCAGTCCACTTTCGCCAGATCCTGTTTTATCATCTTAAAATTGTCCTTCTCCCAATTCAGTACCTTTATTTTCGGTGCATCTTTGTCCTTTTCCAAAACTACCTTAAATCTTACAGAGTTATGGTCATTATCCCCGAAATGCTCCCCCACTGACACTTCTACCACTTGTCCAGCTTCATTCCCTAGTACTGCCCCTTCTCTTGTAGGACTTTCTACGTACTGGCTCAAAAAGCTCTCATGTATGCATTTTAAGAATTCCGCCCCCTTTAAGTCTTTTGCACTAAGACTATCCCAGTTGACATTAGGGAAGTTGAAATCCCCTACTATTATTACCCTATTATTTTTACACCTCTCCGAGATTTGCCTGCATATCTGCTCCTGTATCTCTCCCTTATTGTTTGGAGGCCTGTAGTACACTCCCAGCCAAGTGATTGCCCCCTTTTTGTTTTTAAGTTCTACCCATATGGCCTCATTTGAGGAACCTTCTAAGATATAATTCCTCCTTACTGCAGTAATTGACCCCTTGATCAACAGCGCAATAACACCACCTCTTTTATCTCCTCCCCTGTCATGCTTGAAGATTCTATACACTGGAATATTGAGCTGCCAGTCCTGTCCCTCCCTCAACCATGTCTCTGTGATAGAAATAATATCATAATCCCATGTGCTAATCAATGCCTTCAATTCATCTGCCTTGCTATTAAGACTCCTTGCGTTAAAATAGATGCAATCCAGCCTTGCATTTTACACTTGTGCCTTAACGGGTCGATATTTGTGCTGCCTTCCAGCCTCACTCTGTTTCTCTTCTATATTTAACTGTGCATCACCCCCAACTGTACCTCCACTCTGTATCCCATCCCCCTGCCAGATTAGTTTAAAGCACCCCCCCCCCCCCACTCAACAGCACTAGCAAACCTTCCAGTAAGGCTGTTCAGGTGCAACCCGTCCAATTTGTACAGGTCCCACCTTCGCCAGAAACAGTCCCAGTGATCCAGGAAACTAAAGCCCTCCCTCCTGCACCATCTCCTCAGCCATGTATTCATCAGCTCTATCCTCCTATTCCTATACTCACTAGCACATGGCACCGGGAATAATCCAGAGATTACAACCTTTAAGGTTCTGCTTTTTAATCTGCTACCTGGCTCCTAAATTCTTGTTGCAGGACCTCATCCCTCTTTCTACCTATGTCATTAGTACCAATGTGTACCACAACCTCTGACTGTTCACCCTCCCCCTTCAGAATGTCCTGCAGCCACTCTGTGAGATCCTTGGCGCTAGCACCAGGGAGGCAACATGCCATCCTGTAGTCACGTTTGCGGCCACAGAAACGCCTATCTGTACCCCTTACGATAGAATCCCCTATCACTATAGCTCTCCCACTCCTTTTCCTCCCCTCTTATGCAGCTGAGCCACCCTTGGTGCCACAGATTTGGCTCTTGCTCATTCTCCTGAGAAGCTATCTCCCCCAACAATATCCAAGACAAGGAACATTCAGGCCTGCAACGCTGTTAAAAATTCCTCTCAAAAAACTAAGAAGGTTTCAAAGTGAATTCTGTTTACAACAATTGAACTCTAATTGCACACTACCCTCTAGTCTCTATCTTTTCTTGTGTATGCACACGTGTGTAAATGCATGAGTGGGTGAGGTTTTGAACATTTTCGTCTATTGTTTTAATAAATAGTTATCTTTCTTTTTAAACCTATGAGAAAATATGTTGTTTGTCTGTTTATATCACCCTAAAAACACTCAGGAACTAAAGCACTATTTTTCAAAAACAATATCTGTGCTCAATTGAAAGCAGAAGCCACCCCCACTACTTCCCACCTGTCTGTAACATACTGCATCCACAACTCCAGGTATACACTGCTGGCATTGACCCTGATGGATAGTTGCTCCCATTGCCTTCACAGTCTCAATATGGAGGGCCTCCTGGTCTCCTATGGATAGAGGATCTCCCTCCTCCTGTCCACCTCCTGCACGAAGGCCTTCGGTGCTGCATCTGAGAAACATGCAGCATTTTCACTTCCCAGTTCTGCCATTAGTTGGAGTTTCTTTCAGCTCTGCATCTCTTTCCCAGCCGCTTCCATCACCTGCTCCAGCCACAACGCACCTTCTCTTTAAGAGGAACAGACTGCGTTCAAGTAGTGCAGGCTAGCTTTAAGTGGCACTAGTTTTGTATGAACTTGGGTCCACTGCTGAGGTGCACAGCCACTCAGCAGTGCATTTAGTGTTGGGCTGCACATGGCTACCACTTAAATTAGCATTGTTAGGCCAATGTGCTTTGTTGAATGATAATTTGCTTTGGTGCAGTGGCTGGAGATCTGAATTTGTATTTTTTCAAAGACATTTTTAAAAAGACAAACTGCCAGAAAAGGCATCGTTTCAGCTGAAGTTGATCACCTAATTTGCAACACTGTATCCTAAACTGCAATGCTTGTGAGGAAAGAGGCGAAATGTCAGCATTTCCCAGCAAGAGTCAAGAGCCAGGAAGTTTAAAGGAACTACCTGTTCTTTCAGCAAGCAGTGAAATACTGCTTACTGCTATGTTTGAATGACTGAGTGACTGTCATGTGACAAGCCCCTCCCCATCTGTGGTTTTAAGCTGGAGTTTTTCTCTGCAGCAGAGGAGAAGCAAATGGATTCTGACATGAGCAGACCCTAAGTGGGGGTCTCTCTCTCTCCATTCCAGCTTGAAAGCTTTCAAATCTTGCTTGTTGACTGACCTCCTTTGTATGCGCCACCTACAATCAGAAACCCTGTTGGAGGAAATCATCTGCATCTCTATCTCTAAGACACTCACTGAACCAGTCATTTACCTCTTCAAACTAAAAGCCTCAGCACCACTGAATTCAGCTAGAAGCCAGCCTAATCTCCACAGACAGTATACCTTTTTTATGGTCCCTAACTCAACCAATCTACCCTTCCCCACTCTGCAACCTATTTGTATGTGTGTAAACCTCTCGTGTGTGTGAGAGTGAAAGTTGTCATGTTGTTTATTATTTTATTGGTTCAGTTTAGGTACAATAAAGTTAACCTCTGTCTTTATAACTCAAGAAAATCTGTCCGATTGGTTCTTGTTATGATCATAGCAAGTAGGTAATCAACACTTACTGAATTGGCCAGTACATCCACTTTAAGAAAAAATTAAACCTGTTGTGGTCAGACAAGGAGAGGAAAAAGAGGGAAGCCCTTCGACCCCTCTTCACTTGACTGTGACAGAAATTTGGGGGCTCACAACTGGAATCAATATCAAAGACAAATGGGAAATTGGAAGCGGGAAATTAAATTGATCCCAAGCAATAATTTTAAAACTTCAATACAGGTTTTCTTATGTTTTCAGTGCTAGAATACTAAAATGTCCACATTCGAGGCCAATTCCTTCCTAGAACAGAGTGAAGAAACTTGGGTCAAGTTAAAAGACCTATCTGTTGAAGAATTGAGGAATGTAGCTGGGCAATTAGAGATTACTATCTGTCCAAAATCTAGGAAGGCTGAAATTCTAAAACTTGTGGCCAACCATTTGAAATTTGACGCTGAAGAACCAGAGACAGGAATGGAATCTGAAACAGACAAAGTAACATTAGCTAAGGTACAACTATAACAGAGGAGAGACTAGAATTGGAATTCCAGAAGAAGAAAGAGCATAGATAGTTCTCGAAAAGGGATAAAGTGAGAGAATTCCAGGAAAGAAATAAAGAAAGAGCTTTCCAGGGCAGGGAGAAAGAAAGAGAAGTCCAGGAAAGGGAAAAAGAAAGAACTTGCCAAAAGGAGAAGGAGCAAAGGAAGTTAAGGTGTCTCAAATGAACACTGGGAAGATCCAATACCACAAGGCACCGCTAGTATGGGAGTTACACCTAGCTCAGGACTGGACGCTGAACTCTTAAAGTTCTCCCAGTTGATACCAAAATTCAATGAGGGTGTCTAGAGGCATTTTTCATCTGTTTTGAAAAGCTTGCAAAACAGTTGAAGTGGCTAGTAGACAGTTGGGCACTGTTATTGCAAAGCAAATTAACTGGAAAAGCCTGATGTTGCCTGATGAGAATTCATCAGATTATGAGATGACTAAAAATGCTATCCTGAGTGAACACGAGCTAGTACCAGAGGCATACTGCCAAAAGTTCTGAACTATCCGAATGCAGCCTGAACAAACTAACATCGAGTTTGAAAGGTTTAAGCTACTCGCTTCTGACTGATGGATACTGGCACTTATGATGGAGTTCACCTATGAAAACCTCAGAGAAGTGCTCGTCCTTGAGGGGTTCAAAAACTCACTTCACCTTTCCATAAGAAACCACGTGGAAGAAGAAAAAGTTCCAAGAGCCAGGCAGGCAGCAATCCTGGCTGATCATTATACACTTATTCACAAGCCCTTACCCCAAGAGAAAGCCCTTACCCCTTCTCTAGTTACCTACAAAAACCTGAAAAGGATAGAAGGTGGGAGGGTGATAGGAGGATGAACAGCCATGAGTAAGAAGGGAGAGCTGGAAACACAGGGGCCCTCCTCAGGCCAAAAAGGAAGGTGCTGAGAACAGGAGTGATGCCCGGAAGCCTGTATGTTTCCATTGTATCACGACAAGTTACCTTCGAGCCAACTGCTGGAAGTTATGGGGAAAACCCATAGGTTTAGTCAGGGTACACCAGACCAGTGCAGGAAAAGATGGACAGCACAGCAGACCAGGCCGAGGCTTTAACTGCGGCAGTACAACCCAGTAAACCTACCGCTGAGAGAGCGGGAAAACTTAATAAAACCCTTGAGAGCTACCAGGATTTTGCATCCAGAGGAAAAATGACTCCATATGCCTTGAGTGAGATAGGTGACCACCAGGCAGAGTAGTAGGCGCAGGAAGGTAGTGCAGGAGTCCCCTGTGGCCATCCCCCTCTCAAACAGATATATCACTTTGAATACTATTGGGGGGGTGGGGGTGGGGGATGGCCTCCCAGGGGAATGCAGCAACAGCCAAGTTCATGGCACCATGGATGGCTCTGCTGCACAGCAGGGCGGGTGGTGGGCAGGGTGGGGGAAAGACTGGGAGAGCCATAGTGATAGGAGATTCAATTGTAAGGGGAACAGACAGGCATTTCTGTGGCCACAAACAAGACTCCAGGATGGTATGTTGCCTCCCTGGTGCTAGGGTCAAGGATGTCTTGGAGCAGTTGCAGGACATTCTGAAGGGGGAGGGTGAACAGCCAGTGGTCATGGGTACATGTTGGTACCAATGACATAGATAGAAAAAGGGATGAGGTCCTGCAAAATGAATTTAAGGAGTTAGGAGCTAAATTAAAAAGCAGGACCTCAAAGGTAGTAATCTCAGGATTACTTCCTGTGCCATGCGTTAGTGAGTATAGGAACAGGAGAAGAGACCAGATAAATGCGTGGCTGGCAAAATGGTGCAGGAGAGAGGGATTTAGATTCCCGGGACATCGGAACCGGATCTAGCGAAGGTGGAACCTGTACAAGCAGGACCGGTTACACCCAGGCAGGACCAGAACCGATGTCCTTGCAGGGGCATTTCCTAGTGCTGTTGGGGAGGAGTTAAACTGGAATGACAGGGGGATGGGAACCTGAGCAGGGAGACTGAGGAGGAGGAAACAAGGTTGTAAACAAAAGACAGGAAATAAAAAGGCAAAAGTGGCAGGCATAGAAATCAAGGGCTTTTAGTGCTTTTGAATAAAATGACACTTTGAGTGCACAAAAATAAAATAACCGTATTTCAAGATTACCAATATCAAATATGTGAATATCAAAAGGATATGGACACTTAAAAGAAGAGCTATAGCTTTTGGGAGATTTGGCATGAACCTGCACATCCCTTCTTCAGAACTGGTCGTGTGTGCTGCGTTCATAACCCGGTAAGAAATCGGAGCAAGTGTAGGCCACATGGCCCCTCGAGCCTGTTTTGCCATTCAGTAAGATCATGGCTGATCTTCTATCTCAACTCAATTTTCCTATCCTATCCCCTATCTCTTGTTTCCCTTAATGTCTTTCATATGCTGAAAGATGGAGCATCCACAGCCCTCAAGAATAGATAATTCGAAAGATTCGATCCTTTGAGTAAAGAAATTTCTCTCATCTCAGTCCTAATTGGCTGACCCCTTATCCTAAGACTAAGACACCTAGTTCTAGACTCCCCAGCCAGAGAAACAACCTCTTAGTGCCTACCCTGTCAAGCACTCATGAATTTTATACATTTCAATGAGATCACCTCATTCTTCTAAACTCCAGAAAATAAGGACCATAGAAACATAGAAAATAGGAGCAGGAGCAGGCCATTCAGCCCTGTGAGTCTGCTCCGCCATCCATTATGATCATGGCTGATCATCCAACTCAGTAACCTGATCCCGCTTTCGCCCCATACCCTTTGATCCCTTTAGACCCAAGAGCTATATCTAACTCCTTCTTGAAAACATACAATATTTTGGCCTCAACTGCTTTCTGTGGTAGCGAATTCCACAGGTTCACCACTCTCTGGCTGAAGACATTTCTCCTCATCTCAGTCCTGAAAGGTTTACTCCGTATCCTGAGACTATGACCCCTGGTTCTGGGCTCCCCCAACATCGGGAACATCCTTCCTGCATCTACCCTGTCAAGTCCTGTTAGAATTTTATAGGTTTCTATGAGATCCCCTCTCACTTTTCTGAACTCCAGCGAATATAATCCTAACTGACTCAATCTCTCAATCATCGCACTCCTATTACACTTCATGATTTAATGGACAGCTGCGTACTTCAGAAAAGGGGCGGCACAGTGGTTAGCACTGCAGCCTCACGGCTCCAGCGGCCAGGGTTCTGTTCTGGGTACTGCCTGTGCGGAGTTTGCAAGTTCTCACTGTGACTGCGTGGGTTTCCGCCGGGAGCTCCGGTTTCCTCCCACAGCCAAAGACTTGCAGGTTGATCGGTAAATTGGCAATTGTAAATTGCCCCTAGTGTAGGTAGGTGGTAGGAGAATGGTGGGGATGTGGTAGGGAATATGAGATTAATTTGGGAATAGTATAAATGGGTGGTTGTTGGTCGGCAGAGACTCGGTGGGCCGAAGGGCCTGTTTCAGTGCTGTATCTCTCTGACTCTGACTCTGACTCTGACTCTCCTCATACGTCAGTCCCGCCATCCCAGGTAAACCTTCACTGCACTCCCTCTAGAGCAAGAACATCCTTCCTCAGGTAAGGAGACCAAAACTGCACGTAATATTCCAGGTGTGGCCTCACCAAGGCCCTGTATAATTGCAGCAAGACATCCCTGCTCCTTGCTCCTGTACTTGAATCCTCTCGCTATGAAGGCCAAATACCATTTGCATTTTTTACTGCCTGTTGCACCTGCATGCTTACCTTCAGCGACTGGTGTACGAGTACACCCAGGTCTCGTTGCATATTCCCCTCTCTCAGTTTGTAGCCATTCAGATAATAATCTGCCTTCCTGTTTTTGCTACTAAAGTGGATAACCTCACATTTTTCCACATTATACTGCATCTGCCATGCATTAGCCCACTCACTCAGCTTGTCTAAATCACCCTGAAGCCTCTCTGCATCCTCCTCACAATTCACCGTCCCACCCAGTTTTGTGTCATCTGCAAATTCTACCCAACCAGTACCGGTCTGGTATCTACCTATATCTTATAATTAAAAGGATATATTTGAAACACATTGTTACAAGCAGGTGAGAAAGAGGTGTAAGGGTTCCCTTTCAGACTTCAGCTGGTCTTACCGTAACAGGCTTTAATTTTAAACACATTGTGTTTTTTAGCTCCCTCTTGGTGAATCCTTGTTCACCACTTACCAATTATAAGGCAAAGAAACCAGCACAAACAGGCTTTCTTAGGTTTAAAGAAGAAAAGTGAAATTTTATTAAACTTAAACTTAAGCTCTAATTCAGTTAACGCCTACGGATACACGACACGCCCATGCTAGCCTGCATATGCGATACACACATGCAGATAGGGCCAGAAAAGAGCAGGAGAAATAAAGTGGAAAAGTTTGAGGCAATATCGGAAGAGTTTTTGTTACGGGTCTTCGAGCTCACTGTGGAGTCCTTGCTTGGAGGTAGATCTTGCTTTTCGTTGGGGCTAAGTATTCTTCTTAAACCTTATTCACAGTAGAAGAATTTACTGTCTTTGGGTTCATTTGTCTTCAGTGAGTTTTGGTTTTGGAGTTCCATGAGAAAGGGATGGGAGCAGACAGGAGAGAGATGTTCTCAGTCCAGGAGCAAAACTGCCTTCTGCCAGTTCAAACACTGTCCCTACAATTTAAAACTCCCCAAGTTGGCCACCAGGGTAGTCACGTGACCAACTGGTATAACCAGTTCTGGCTTTGTGTATTGTGTGTGTCAGGGAATAGTCTTTTGTCGACAAACACTGTCTGTAAATATGCAAAAATGTCTTTCCAGCCAGGGGCTTGGCAACCCTTTGGAACAGGGCTTCTCTTTTTCCCAGCAACAATTTGAAATTTAATGTCCATGTAGCAAAATTAAAAATGTTTTATCCTTGGCAGGTGGGGGCCTACATGACACCTCCTCACTCAGGGGAATGAAATGAGATTTGAGAAAAGCGCATTTCGTTAAAAAGATTGAAAGAAAATATAAGATACAGAAAACAGTGCATGTCTCTCATTCATTCCCAGTCATTCATGGATCCTAAAACCTACTAAAACTGTTGTTTGTTGGTGCCAGTGCTGCTTTAATTTCCCCTTTTTGGCATCCTATGGTTCTATGGGGATGTTTTTCTTCAGTTTGCCCATTTCCATGGTTGCCTAGTGTCTATGTTCCTGTTGAGGAGTGAAAAGGGGAATGGGTGGTTTCTCTTTGTTTCTGACTCTGGGGGAGGATTATTTTTTAATCTCTCCTGTGTTCTCTAGGACACTGTTGTCTGCAGGTATTTGTGCAGACTCTACTGCTCTCCCCTGAGGCACTTCGACTAGGTGAGGCATCACCCTCACGGTTTTTCTGCCCCCAGAGATCTTTCTTTTTCTCTGCAGGTTTCTGTAAATGCTGTTAGCAACTCTGGTGGGGTGCTTCTAGAGTCTGCATTTACGTAGGAGGATGTGGGGTCTAACCTTTCAAATATTTCAGGGTTGGCTCACCGGACAGTAAGGGTTTTCATCTGGGATCCCTCCCGGACTTCCTTTAACCTGCCCTCTTGGTCCCCTTTTCTCCTTCCCTGTCTAACCTTTTGCCAGCCATGTGTCTGCCTGTCCCTATTTGTTCTTGGTGGGGGTCCCTTACAGTTCACCAACCCTCTGCTGGAGGGGCCTCCTAACACTGTTACAGGACTTAGGGCTGCAGGTTTCACTGTAGGTTGTGGTTTCCCCTCAACCTGGCACATGTGGCAACTCCTGCAGTACTCCACTACATCCTTGTGGAGTTTTGGCCAGTCATACTGCTGGCTTATGCGGGCTTTGGTCTTTCATATACTGGCATTTACAGACACTGTAGTCTCATGGGCCCTTCTTAATATTTCTCTCCGGTACTTCTGTGGCACCACTAACTGGTGAACCACTGTCCACTCCGTGCTGTCAGGTCTGTGAGGAGAACTCCATTTCCTCATCAATACCTCATTCTTTAAATAGTAGCAATCAGGGACTCCCTCTGCTTCACTTTCAGACTGGGCAGCCTGTGCTAACTCTCGCAATACTGGGTCAGCTCGCTGAGACTCAGCTAGGGAAAATCCATTTAATTCATTCTCTGGGTGTCCTACCTTTCCAAAGATAGTCTCGGACAGGCAGACCTCATGGTCATCTGCCTGCAGTGCCAATGCAGTCTCCTCTGGGGGAGTTGGATTGATCACGGCCTGATCCACTGCACATTCAGGGAAACTGCAGGTGTCTGTCTCCTGCCACTGCCCTGTCTCTCTGACCTCCTGCGGTCTTTCTTTCACTACTGGTGGTGGGGGGGGGATCATTACCGAGGAGCAGGTCAACCCCGTCCACAGGCTACAGCAGTCCTGGGCTATGAATCTGTACTGGTGAGTACATTTTGGTTTTACACGGATGTAGTTATAACTGTTATAGCAGTTAATTTAAAGCACATTACAATTTTTGGATTTGATAGATCATGCTTGACAAACCTGATTGAAATTTTTGAAGACGTGACTAAATTTGTGGATAGGGGAATGTCTCTGGACATTATTTATATGGACTTTCAGAAGGTATTTGTGAAAATTCCTCATAGGAAACTGTTCACGACGGTTGAAGCCCATGGAACTAAGGCAACTTAATGACCTGGTTAGGAAATGGGCTGAGCGGCAGGAGACAGAGTAGGGATAATGGGCATGTACTTTAATTTGCAGGATATGACTAGTGGTGGCCTGCAAGGATTTGGGTTGTGGCCTCTACTATTCACTGTATTTATTAACAATTTAGATGATGGGATAGAAAGCCACATATCCAAATTTGCTGATAACACAAAGTAGCCAGCATTGTAAGCATTGTAGATGGAAACGTAAAATTACAAAGAGATATTGATAGTTTAAGTGGATGGGCAAAACTGCGTTAAATGGATTTCAATACAGGCAAATGTGAGGCCATCCACTTTGGGCCTAAGAAAGATAGAACAGGGTACTTCCTAAATGGCAAAAAGCAGGAAACAGTAGAGGTCCAAAGAGACTTGGAGGTCCAGGTACATAGATCATGAAAATGTCATGAACAAGTATGGAAAATGATCAAAAAGGCTAATGGAATGCTGGCCTTTATATTTACAGGTCTATAATACAAGGCAGAAGTCATGCTTGAGCTATACAAAGCCATATCCAAATATATAGATTGTGAACAGCTGTGGCCCAAGCACTGATCCTTGTGATACTCCACTAGTAATAGCCTGCCATCCTGAAAATGACCCATTTATTCCTACACTCTGCTTTCTGTCTGTTTACTCATTCTCAATCCATAGCAGTATATTACCCCCAATCCCATGTGCTCAAATTTTGTTTACTAACCTCCTGTGTGGGACCTTGTCAAAAGCCTTCTGAAAGTCCAAATATACTACATCCACTGGTTCTCCTTTATCTATGCTAGAACTAACATCATCAAAAAACTCCAACAGGTTTATCAAACATGATTTCCCTTTCACAAATCCATGATGACTCTGCCCAATAGTATCATTATTTTCCAAAGTGTCCAGTTATCTCATCCTTTATAATAGATTCTAACATTTTCCCTACTACTGATGTCAAACTAACAGGTCTGTAATTCTCCGTTTTCTCTCTCGCTCCCTTCTTAAATCATGGGGTTACATTTGCTACTTTCCAGTCTGCAGGAACCTTTTCAGAATCTATAGAATTTTGAAAGATAACCACTAATGCATCCATTATCTCTATAGCCACCTGCTTCAATACTGTGGGATGTAATCCATCTGGGTCTGGTCCAGGGGATTTATCAACTTTCAATCCAATTAATTTTTCGGGTACTACCTCTTTATTGATACGAATTACTTTCAGTTCCTCATTTTTACAAGTCCCTCTGTTCCCTCGTATTTCTGGGAGATTTTCTGTGTCTTCTTCCATGAAGACAAACACAAAGTAATTTTCGTCTTTCCACCATTTCCTCATTCTCCACCACAAACTCTCCTGTCTCTGCCTGCAATGGACCCACATTTGTCCTCGCTAATTGTTTCATTTTCACATACCTAAAGAAGCTTTACAGTCCGCCTTTATGTTTCTAGCTAGCTTACATTCATAATCTCTTTCCCTTTCTTTATCACTTTCTTTGTTGGACTCTAAATTGCTCCCAATTCTCGGGCTTACCATTTTTTCTGGCGCTCTTATAAGCCACTTCCTTTGACCAAATGTAATCCTTAACTTCTTTGGTTAGCCAGGGTTGATTCACCTTTCCTGTTGGGTTTTTGTGTCTTACAGGAATGTATATTTGTTGTAAACTGTGTAATGCTTTGTTAAATACCAGCCATTGCCTGTCTAACATCAAACCTTTTACTGTATTTTCCCAATCTACCATAGCCAAATTACTCCTCATACCTTCATAGTTTCCTTTGTTCAGATTAAAGACCCCAGTTTCAGAATGAACTATATCTCTTCAAACTTAATGTAGAATTTTATCATATTGTGGTCACTATTTCCAAATGGCTCCTTTATAGCAAGGTTATTAATTAGCCCTTTCTCATTACATAATACTAAATCTAAAATAGCTCGACACACATACTGCTCCAGAAACCCATCTCATATACACTCCAGGAATTCATCCTCCACAGCATTAGTGCTAATTAGGTTTAACCAATCTATATGCAAATTGAAGCCGCTCATTATTACTGTATTTCCCATGCTACATGCAGCTTTAATTTCTTGATTTATACCGTGCCCAACATTACCACTACAATTTACTTTTTACATATTCATTTGTGGGATGTGGGCGTCACTGGCTAGGCCAGCATTTGTTGCCCATCCCTAATTGCCCTTGAACTTAAGTGGCTTGTTAGGCCATTTCAGAGGGCATTTTAGCCACATTGCTGTGGATCTGGAGTCACATGTAGGCCAGACCAGGTAAGGACAGCAGATTTCCTTCCCTAAAGGACATTAGTGAAACAGATGGGTTTTTACAGCAATCGACAATGGTTTCATGGTCATCATTATACTAGCTTTTTAATTCCTTTTTTTATTAATTGAATTCAAATTTCACCATCTGCTGTGGTGGGATTTGAACCCATGTCCCCAGAGTATTAGCCTGGGCTCTGGATTACTAGTCCAGTGACATTACCACTACACCACTGCCTCCTCCTTGGTGGCCTATAAACGACTCCCACCAATGTTTGCTGCCCCTTGCTATTTCTTAGTTCCACCCAAACTGATTCTACATCTTCCTCCTTCAATTTAAGATCCTCTCTCACTAATGTACTGACCGCATCCTTTACTAACAGCACTCCCCCACCTCCTTTTCCAGTCTGCCTATACTTCCAAAATGACAAAAAAATTCCCTGAATATTCAGTTCCCGGTCCTGGTCACCCTGTAACTATGTCTCTGTAATGGCAATTAAATCATATCCATTTACCACTATTTGTGCCTTCAAATCATCTATCTTGTTACAAAAGCTGCGTGCATTCACATAGAGTGCCCTTAACTTTGTCTTAACATTATTCCTCATTCCGATCCTATTTGATGTTTGCCTTCGTCTTGTCTGCCTTCCAATTTTGCTTACTACTTTTCTACTTCCTGTTGCCAGTTTTGCTTCCCTCCAATCTGAGCTCCCTCTTCGGTTCCCAACCCCCTGACAATTTAGTTTAAACTCTCTCCAACAGCATGAGTAAATCTCTCTGTGAGGATGTTAGTCTTGGTCCCGCTAAAGTGCCACCCATCTATCTTGTACAGGTCTCACCTACCCCAGAACAGATCTCAATGTCTCAGAAACCTGATGCCTTCCCTCCTGCACCAATTCTACAGCCACGTGTTAAATCGTTTAATCCTCCTATTCCTATGCTCTCTAGCACATGGCACTGGGAGTAGTCCTGAGATTACTGTTTTGAAGGTTCTGCTTTGTAATTTCTTTCCTAACTCCTTAAACCTTGCTTTCCGGACATCATCCCTCTTCTTACTTATGTCATCGGTACCAATGTGGACCATGACCTCTGGCTGTTTACCTCCCCCAGAAGGATGTCCTGCAGCTTCTGTATGACATCCTTGACCCTGGCACTAGGGCGGCAACATTCCATCCTGTTCTCATGTCTGTGGCCACAGAAACGCCTGCCTGTTCCTTTAACTAACAAATCCCCTATCACTATTGCCATTCCACTCTTCTTCCCCTCCTGTGCAGCTGAGCCACCTGTGGTGCCACGGACTTGGCTTTTGCTGCACTCCACTGAGGAACTATTGCCCTCACCAGTATCTAAAATGAAAAACCAGTTAGCAAGTGAGATCAACTCAGGGGACTCCTGCACTAGCTACCTGGTTCTCATAGACTGCCTGGCAGTCACCCAGTCCCTCTCTGTCTGCACATTTTTAACCTGTGGTGTGACCAACTCCCTAAACATGCTATGCATGTAGTTCTCTGCCTCGCGGATGCACCGCAGTGACTCTAGCCGTCGCTTGACTTCCGAAACCTGGAGCTTAAGTTTTTGCAGCTGGCAACACTTCCTGCAAATGTGTTTGTCAAAGACACATGGTGCGTCCACAACTTCCCACATACCACAAGAGGCACATTCCACTCCGCCGAGCTGCCCTGCCATATCTTAACTTTACAAACTAATTATTGTTAGTGTAATAAGTAGAATAACTTACCAGTTAGTCGCCAATCAGCTTCTTACCCTCTACTGAAGTAAGAACCAAATAGTGGAGGCTGAAAAGGCAGAAAAGAAAGAGACAAGGAGCACCTCCTTCCCCATGTCACTGAACTCATTCACACACCAACTCACAACCTCACACTCTGTCCAAGCAGCACTGTCCAATTAGTAGTACTGATAAATTACAACTAAAACCTTAGTAGTACTAACCTGACCACTTATAAGGTAGCTATTTGAGGGTTAAAAAATAACTACTATTTTTCTGATTTTCCAGCTATTTACAGGCACTCTCCTACAGTAGTTACTCACCAACCAATCAGCTTATGTTTTTCCCGTGATGCCACTTAGATTTTTTTCCTCATCAAACCCAGCACGCGCCGACCTCCAGCCACAGCCGCACAGTGCCTCCCTGGTCTTCCAGGTAAGTGTGGGCCTCGAGCTCTGGTCTTGATTTATACTCTCCTTCCCTCCGGTGCGATTCCTCCTGGGTAGGCTTTTTTTAAAAAGCACTTACTGGAAGTCACATGTCTTAAGCGAAGTAAACAGCCGGAGCCTTATGGACTTAGAGAAGTCACATGTCTGGGTTTATGGCTGTCGGGAGCTTTGATTTCGTTTTTGGATATTGGTTAGAATTTGTTTGGGGTTGCAGCTTGCAGAGAGAGAGAAAAGCAACCAGCCCATCCTGTTCCACCTCCATGAGAAACTCTGAGAATCCAGTGTGAGAGCTGGAGAAACCGATGTAGCATTTCTCCTGCAAAGCCTGCAAGACTACCCTGCAACATCTCCTGAACGAACTGCTTCTGAAAAGATCCCAGTGACAACCACATGTGTCTAGTGAGACCTGTAATTGTGTACCAGGATGCCAGACCGAAAGTCATCTGGAACTTTATTTTTTCTTTAATCAGGGTGTGTGCGTGTGCATGTGTGTGTGTGTTAGGTTATTTTAAAAGGGTAGATATTTATACTTACATATTTCAAATTGTGTGTTCATAAGCTTTGCATCTTTATTGAAAAAATCTTGTTTTATAATAAATTAACAATTTTGTTGTTTATTAAAGAAACCTGGTTGGTGGATTTTTATTCTGAAACTAATACAGATAAAGTATATAATTGGCTGTATCATTAACTGGGTAAAACATTTAAATATATGTTGTGACTATTGAAGAAGTGGAACCAGAGAAAGACAGTGCATTCCTCCCACATTGGTCGTAACACTTCTCGTATGAGGCTGTACCACTGACTGTAGCATGCGGTGGGTGGAGTGTGTAACAATGCTTACATAATGACTTCCAAATCCCTTTCCTGCTCAATATACAAAATATCCTCCATTCACCCACTTTCTATTTGGGCTCCTTTTCCCAGTGCTAAATATTTTACATTTGTATGCATTGAATTGCATTTGCCATCGACGAGTGCTATTTACCAAAATATCAACATTCTTCTGAAGCTGGTAGTATTTTTGAGAAGCTGAGTACATGTTATTTTCATCTTTTGCTTTGCCTCTAATTCTGACAAAATTTGCAAACTTGGAGTTTCTTCTTTAAATACATATATCTGTTGTAGATTATTCTTCACAAATGGCATCGGTCCTAAGACCAAACCTAGGGTACACAATCTAGCATAAAAGGTTACCATTTATGTTTACTCTGTTTCTTACTTTCAAAGCAATTTTCTATCTAGTATTTCCTCAGTCTTACTTTACCTTGATCTCCATTGTGGAGCCTTGTCACTTCATTTTAAGTGTGTAACATGGACTGCCTTTCCCTTTTGCACCATGCCAGTGATATCTTCAAAGACCTCCAGTAAGTTAATTAAGTATGACCTCATTTTCTTGAATTCATGCTGGTTGTCCTTTATCAAGCTGTGCTTTGCCAAATGTTCTTCCCTCCCCTCAGATTCGGGAAAACTGCTTGATAATTTTCTTTGTACTTGATGTTAAGGTCTACGGTCTATAGTTTTGTATACCTTTTAGATCCTTTCAACAAAAATGAAGTTGTGGTTGCTATTTTTACATCCTCATGGATCATTAGTAAATCAAATAAACTTACAAAAATGCCAATTAAATGGATCCTGTTCCTATGCCTCAAATGCTCATTAAACTTTTCAGAACTTTGATTTTCCACTTTGCAATATACCTTTAAAAAATTATGTTAATGTCTTTCACTTTTTAGAATCCTCCACAAAACAACAATAATAGCTGGAGTCTCTTTTGATCGAAATACTTTTCAACTGATAAGCCTTCCTTCAGTTTTCCCTACCACATTTGCTATTTTTCTACTTCACTCAGCAAAATACATTTTCTTGCTACACCAGGCTTCAAGTATTAACTCTTCCAAACTCCAAAATCCTTATGTTTGTTGTCATTTAATTGTTTGCTCTTAAATAAATCACAACTTACATAAAGCACAACTGCGACAATTCATTTTTTTCACTAAATTCAGCTTTAGAGATCTCATACACAGATTGGTGTGACAATGAAGGTTAGCTCCCTATTCTAATTGTCAGGGATTAGATAACCCCTGCCCCACTGCACCACCTGTGATCAAATTATCTTGTATGACAAAACAAGATTGGCACCATTTTAAGTTACAAGAATTTTTACACTGTACATTTTTATATGAATTTGTAGCTGTGCCCAGTAATGTAACAATTTAACTGGGTCTTTTGACTGCTTCCATGAATGGAATCCATCTGTCCTGTTAGCAGGGATGACCTGGAATTTCCTGGGAATGTGCTCTGCTGCTGTAAGTATAGTGGAGCGAAAGTTATGCCAGCCAAAATAGAAGGAGATTGATCGTGCCGGAAATCCCAGCATCAGTTAACTTAAATAATGCTAACAGAAGTCCCACCAGCAGAGAGTCAGATATGTCAGGGAAACCTGGAAAATTTGGGAAGGGAGCAAAGCAAGGGCACAACTTCCCTATTTAAAGGGCTTCATGTCATTAAAGGGTTGAGCAGGCAAGAGAAGGAAGCGGAACTGAAATGGCTCAACATAAAGAAGGAAAGACAAGCCTCGAATATTTCCGAGGCTGTGATTGCTGGATCTGGGGTCAGCAGCATTCACTTAATACTGTGCATTTCTCATGCAGAAGAAACAGTACACAATGTCAGGGAATGCTAGACTACTGCAGCAGGATTTGTCTTTTCTTGGGTTGTGTGTCACTGGCAAGGCCAGAATTTATTGCCCATCCTTAGTTGCCCTTGAACAGGTCCTGGTGAGCCACCTTCTTGAACTGCTGTAGTCCACAGTGCTGTTAGGTAGGGAGTTAAAGACTTTTGACCCAGTGAGAGTGAAGGAATGATAATATAGTCCCAAATCAGAAGGATGTTTGACTTGGAGGTGAACTTGCATGCACTGGTGTTCCCATGCGTCTGCTGCCCTTGTTCTTCTAAGTAGTAGAGGTTGTGGATTTGGAAGGTGGTATCGAAGGAACCTTGGCGAGTTGCTGCAATGTATCTTGTAGCTGGTACACACTGCTGCCATTATGCAACTGTGATGGAGGGACCTAATGTTTAAGGTTGTGGATGGGGTGCCGATCATGTGGACTGCTTTGTCTTGGATGGTGTTGAACCTCTTGAGTGTTGTTGGAGCTGCACTCATCCAGGCAAGTGGAGAGTATTCAATCACACTCCTGACTTGTGCCTTGCAGATGGTGCACAGGCTTTCGGAGGTCAGGAAGTGAGTTATCCACTGCAGAATTCCCAGTCACTGAGCTGCTTTTGTGGCCACAGTATTTACATGTCTGGTCCAGTTACATTTCTGATCAATGGTAACCCCTAGGCTGTTGATGGTGGGGGAACTTCAACAATGGTAATGCTGTTGAATGTCAAGGGAAGATGGTTAGATTCTCTCTTGTTGGAGATGGTCATTACCTGGCACATGTGTGGCATGAATGTTATTTTCCAGTTATCAACACAAGCCTGTATGTTGGTCCAGGTCTACCTGCATGATGGCATGGACTATTTCAGTATCTGAGGAGTTGCGAATTGTACTGAACATTGTGCAATCATCAGCAAAACCATCCCCACTTCTGAGCTTACGTTGGAGGGAAGGTCATTGATGAAGCAGCTGATGATGGCTGGGCCTAAGATGCTACCCCAAGGAACTCCTGCAGTAATGTCCTGGGACTGAGATGATTGGCCTCCAACAACCACAACCATCTTCCTTTAGGCTAGGTATGACTCCAACCAGTGGAGAGTTTTCCCCCTGATTTTCATTGACTTTGAAATTGGCTAGAGCTCCTTGATGCCACACTCGGTCAAATGCTGCATTGATGTCAAGGGCAATAACTCTCATCTCACCTCCGGTATTCAGCACTTTTTTGTTTGAACCGAGGTATAATGAGGTCTGGAACTGAGTGTCCCTGGCAGAACCCAAAATAAGCATTGGTGAGCAAGTTGTTGCTGAGTAAGTGCTGCTTGATAGCACTGTTGATAACACCTTCCATCTGTTTGCTGATGATTGATGATTGACTGATGGTGCAGTAATTGGCCAGATTGGATTTGTCCTGCTTTTTGTGGACAGGACATACCTGGGCAATTTTCCACCTTGTCTAGTAGATGCCAGTGTTATAGGTGGACTGGAACAGCTTGGCTAAATGCACAACTAGTTCTGGAGCACAAGTCTTCAGCATTATAGCCGGGATGTTGTCAGGGCCCATAGCCTTTGCTGGATCCAGTGCCTTCAGCTGTTTCGTGATATCATGTGGAGTGAATCAAATTGGATGTAGACTGGCATCTGGGATGTTGGGGACCTTAGGAGGAGGCCACGATGGATCATCCACTCAGTATTTCTAGCTGAATATGGTTACAAATGTTTCAGACTTGTCTTTTGCATTGACGTGCTGGACTTCACCATCATTGAGGTTGGGGATGTTTGGAGCCTCCTCCTCTGGTTAGTTATTTAATTGTCCTCCATCATTCATGACTGGATGTGGCAGGACTGGAGAGCTTTAATCTGATCTGTTGGTTCTGGGATCACTTAGCTCTGTCAATACCATGCTGCTTTTGCTCTTTAGCATGCATGTAGTCCTGTGTTGTAGCTTCACCAAGTTGGTACTTAATTTTTAGGTGTACCTGCCTCTGTTCCTGGCATGCTCTTTGACACTGTCCGTTGAACCAGGGTTTGTCCCGTGTCTTGATGGTAATGGTAGAGTGAGGGATATGGGGATATGCTGGACCATGAGGTTACAGATTGTGGTGGAATACAATTCTGTTGCTTCTGATGGCCCACAACAACTCATGGATGCCCAGTTTTGAGCTGCTAGATCCGTTCTGAGTCTATTCCATTTAGCACAGTGGTCATCCCACGCAACATGATGGAGAGTATCCTCATTGTGAAGATGGAACTTTGTCTCCACAAGGACTGTGCGGTGGTCACTCCTATCAAAACTGTCATGGACAGATGAATCTGCAACACATAGGTTGGTGTGGAAAAGGTCAAGTAGGCTTTTGTCGGTTCTCTCACCCTCTGCCGCATACCCAGTCCAGCAGCTGTGGCTTTCAGGCCTTGGCCATTTCGGTCAGTATTGGTGCTACTGAGCCAGTCTTGATGATGGACTTCGAAGTCCCTGCACAGAGTATATTCAGTGCCTTTGCTACCTTCAATGTTTCTTCCAAGTGGTGTTCAACATGGTAGAGCACTGATTCATTAGATGAGGGATGGATGTACGTAGTAATCAGCAGGAGGTTTCCTTGCCCATGGTTAACCTGATGCCATAAGACTTCATGGGATTCAGAGTCAATGTTGAGGACTCCCAGAGCCAGTCCCTCCTGACTATTTACCACCTCTGATGGGTTCTGTCCTGCCGGTGGGACAGGAGATAACCAGCGATGGTGATGGACTGGTCTGGGACTTTAGCTCTAAGGTATGATTCAATGTTTGGCACAAGTCCCCAGATATTATTGAGGAGGACTTTACAGGGGCAACTGGGCAGGGTGTGCCTTTGTCATTTCTGGTACCTAGTTCGATGTCGAATGGTCATCCAATTTTATTCTTATTCAACTTATCTGTAGCGGTTTAATACAACTGATTGGCTTAGAGGGCCATTTCAGAGGGCCGCTAAGAGTCAACCACATTGCTCTGGGTCTGGACCAGACTGGGTAGGGATGTCCGATCTGTAGTTCATTGGTCATTATTAATGAGATTAACATCATTCCAGGTTTATTAATTAACTTCTTTTAAACTTCCCCAGATGCTTTGGTTTGATTTAAACCTCATGATATTGGAGTTCAGGCCTCTGGATTACTAGTCCAGTTAGCATTACCACTATGCTACCATCCTCTGATAGCTGATATCTAACATATGGCACTATATGAAGAGGAAGCAACGATCATAACTAACCTCTACTTTGGCCTGGCAGTTGAGATTGAAGATGTTGAAGTGCCTGTGCTTTCAATGGGTTTGTGAGCATATAACTCGGGTTAGAAATTGGACCTCATTATGCCTATTCTAAGGGCACAAAATGGGCACAAAAAAGGCCAGTTTCGCAGACCAATGCCCTGTGCCCAAAGACATCTGACTCAAAATTGGATCACAGCATTTTTCAAGCATTCATGGCAACTTTGTAAAACAGGCTTTTGATATATGTAAATAAGACAGCTAATGTGTGTTTTAGACCACCTTTCACTAAATTGGACATTGCAGAATGAAGCAGGAGTTAGAATTCTTCAGGTGCAGCAGTGGTCTAAGCAGCGGCCACTATCAAACGATTAGTTTAAAATTTAAAGGAAAGCATTCCTATGGAACCAGGAGAAGCAAGAATATTCCCCAACTCTACAGTATCGGCATCCCCCAAACCCCACCTCATGCCCCACATCTCATTCTCAGGAGTTACCTTTGGAACACTGCCAGAAAGACAAGTAAATCTCACTGCCTGAATTTTCTCTGTCACTATTCCACTTAATTTTGGGCTGTATCACAGAGAAGAGTCTAGCCTCAACATGCTAATGGCAGCAGATATCTTTCCTGCTTATGAAAGCTTTTGGTCATCCTGGTGATTTGAGAACTATAGCCCATCAAGTTTTAAATTCTTTGTAATACAATAGACATGTTAAGGATGTGATAATTTGTACTTTCCTATCAGACATATAATGGTAAGTTGGGAACAAGCAATTTGTAATGCCTTATTCTGTGTTAAAATGTATAAAACTCACCCAAATTGTGGAAATTATTAAATTGTTTACCAGGCTGTTGAGAAAGAGACAGAACCATTCACTGTAAGGGTTGTCCCTCCAGGGAGTGTCTGATAACAACAGTGTTGCCTATTGTGGCAGATTTGCTTTGTCCTGGAGGAGTGAGTCTGCTTGAACTATGTGTTTCAGTGGCAGCTAATAGTGTTCTTCAAATCTGGCCTGGTTGATAATTCTGTACCAGAAACCTTACAGGCTGAGAATAAATACGACAGCTAATGATCATTGAGTTAGTTTGTTCACATCAATCAAGTATACAGGTCATTGTAATAACTCTATGAGATTAAAGGTATGTGATCACATAAAAAACTCATCAAAGTTATTTTGGTATCAGAAAATAGTTTATAGTTCTGATGGGAATTGAGCGCTGTACTTATTTTACGATAGTGACACATTTTACTTCTTTATATGAGCAAAATACTGCGGATGCTCGAACCCTGAAATGAGAACAGAAAGTGTCGGAAATACTCAGCAGGTTTGGCAGCATCTGTGTATAGAGAAACAGAGTTAACATTTCAGGTCTGTGACCCTTCATCATAACTGGCAAAAAAAAATTGTCAGTTCTGATCAAATGTCACAGACCTGAAATGTTAACTCTGTTTCTCTACACAGATGCTGCCAGACCTGCTGAGTATTTCCGGCACTTTCTGTTCTCATTACTTCTATATATGTTGCATTCTCTTAATAGATACAAACCAGTTGTTTTAGCCTGAGCTACAAAATCTGTCTGCATGATGCTTTTCCATTTTTGGAGAGATCAGAACAATACATTTTATATCCCCAAGTGTAAGACTTCATTGTTCTACTCGCAACATTTTATATATATGGTCAATTTTCAGTTCACAGGAAGATTTGGCTTGCCTCTGGAAGCTGACTTTTGAAATCAAGAGAATTGAAAGAGAAGGCCAGATTGTAACATTGTGGTCCATTCAATTGCCAAAGATTCTCCTTTCTACAGTTCAAAATAGACATTTATTTTCATTTATACCCTTAGCCATGTGGTCTTACGAAAAGTTTCATGCAATATCAATCATAATGTGTGGTAGCAGAATAATTTGCAATGGATGCACACAGTGTCTTTGATACAATCCTGCGATATTCATCAACTGATAGCTCAAGTTCTAAGAAAACAATATAAAGTACATTTGGAAACTATTCTTATCACAACTGTAGGATTTGCCACAAATAGCCCAGTTTTAAAGCACTGTATTTGATTTTGCAATTCGATGCTCTTAAGCCAATATGGGTGTCAAAACAGTTTGACTGAATTGGGGTATACTTATAAAAGAAATTGGCAGGATAAGGGAGACTGAAAGCAGTGACACTATATACATGCACATATATATAGAATAACAGTTGGTGTTCCAAATCTGTAACGTAATCAAACAGGTCTGATAATGACATGCACTGCATGTTCAAAAAACATTCTGTGTTAAAGTCCGTAACTCATTCCAGTCCAATTGTTAAAGAACATTAACAGCAGATCAGTTTTTAAACTTTCAAATCGTTTTCTGAGCCCTGAACTCTGTCACTGAGTGACAGCAAATAGAGTTTCTATGAGCGTATTATACGGGATGAATTGGATCAGACCCATTGTGCAATTCAAATTGATGTGGCTGAGCACGTGTAGACTGCTACTTCATTTGCAGCAGCAAGATGAACAACATATTTACCATTCTACCAAGATTCAACGGAACCAAAAATAAAACAAACCCAGGGAACCAAATTGGATATCCCCAGAAAAAGGGTGCACAGGTCATGATGCACCATTGACCTACATCCATTGACAGCAATGCAGACAGCACGACAACTTTGTGCTGCCTGCTCATTTCCACAATCTCTGCATCCATCCAGCGCTAACCATTGACTAGACCCATCAGCAGAGAGCACTACTTAAATCTAGCCAACACTGCTCAAAATTAGCTTGCATCTTTAAAGGGGAGGTGCACTGTGACTGAAGCAAATGCTGGGATAGATGGTTGAAGTGAATCTGACCTGGGAAACATTGAAGAATGGCACAACAGAGGAGAGTGTGGATTCCATGGTTTTCAGACACTGCAGTGGAGATCTTGGTGGAAGAGGTGGAAAGGAGGAGGGATGTCCTGTATCCATAGGGGGTCAGGAGGCCCTCCAGACAAATGCTTAAAAGGCAGTGGGAGCAGATAGTCATGGATGCAATTGCATAAATAAAGCCTCGAGGACCTGACCTCAGTGCTGCAAGAAGTTCAATGACCTCGCACATGTAGTCAAGGTCAGTAAGTGTATCTTCAAATGCCATTTCCTATCAACTAGTCTTAGCCACTCCTCAAATCACAACACCTCCGTCACTCACGTACCAACAATCTCTATCAGTCATGCCATATACCTATATTCATATGCTACAACTCACCCTCACACACTTAGCACTGCTGCAAGCCTCACGCATCAAGCTCACAGTTTTCACACTGCCAGGTATTCAGCCATGACAGCCACACCATCCAAGCGCATTTCATGACACTCACTGACATACTTCTTTCTCTCTTGCAGGGCAAGATGGTGCAAAACTGGAGGCAGCAGGAGTCAACTGGTGGGGATCAGGCATGGTTGCATGTCCTAAATTACATGCAGGAGATGGCACAGGTCATTATTGGGAGACCCACTGCTGAGGTCGTGGCCAGCAGCAGTGCTGAAATCATTGAAGATGGTGGCATTGACATCCTCACATCTATTACTCCTTCCCACATCCCACTTCCCCTCATTCCACATTCTCTTCTGATTTACAAGCTGCTGATGGTGTAAGCATGCACCTCTTCCTTTCCCCCCCATCCCTGCACCATAACCTTACCCTTATGCTTTCCTCTCCAAAGTCCTTGAATGTGCTGTTGCCTCCCAAATCTGTGCCCATCTTTTGCAGAACTCCATATTTGAATCCTTTTAATCAGGTTTCCACCCCTGCCACAGTATAGAAATGGATCCTATCAAAGTAATAAATACCATCCAATATGACTGTGAAAAACAGTGAAAAAGGTAAACTATCCTTCCTTGTCCTTCACAGGTTGTCTACAGCTTTTGACACAGTTGACAACACCGTCCTCCTCCAATGTTTCTCTATTTTCGTCCAGCTTTGTGGGAATGCACTCACCTGGTTCCATTCTTGTTTATCCATCTGTAGCCAGAGCATCACCTGCAATGACTTGTGATCCCATTCCAGCACCATTACCTCTGGTGTCCCCCAAGGATGTATCCTTGGTCCCTTCCTTTTTGTCATCTACATGCTCCTCTGTGACATCATCCATAAATACAGAATCAGTTTCCACATGTACACTGATGACCCCCCAGCTCCAGCTCACAACCATCTCTCTTGACCCCTCCACTGTCTCTAGATGTAACAGTATTTGTCTGACATCCAGTACTGGATAAGCAGAAATTTCCTCCAACTAAATATTGGGAGGACCAAAGCCATTGTCTTCAATCCCCACCACAAACTCCGTTCCCTAGCCTCTGACTCTCCCTGGAAACTGTCTGAGGCTCAACCAGACTGTTTGCAGCCTTGGTGTCATATTTGACACAGAGATGAGCTTCACAGCACATGTAAATGCCATCACGAAGACAACCTACTTCCACCTCCCTAACATTGCACTCCTGGTCGCCCTCCCACGTTCGATCCTCTGTAAACTTGAGGACATCCAAAACTCTGCTGCCTATGTCCTAACTCACACCAAGTCTTGTTCACCCATCACCCCAATGCTCACTGACCTACACTAGTTCCTGTTTAAGCAATGCCTCGATTTTAAAATTCTCATCCTTGTTTGCAGACCCTTCCATGGTCTTACCCTTCCCTAACTCTGTAACCTCCTATCGCCCTACAACCCTTCAAGATATCTGTGCTCCTCCAATTCTGGCCTCTTGAGCATTCCCCATATTAATTACTCCATTATTGGCGAATGTGCCTTCAGCTGCCTAGGCCCTAAGCTCTGGAAATTCCTGTCTAAACATCTCCGCCTCTCTTCTTCCCTTTCCTCCTTAGAGCCAGACCTTTCTGGAATGAAATTAGGAAACAAAGGGTGGTAAAAGTTTGGAATTCTCTGCCACAAATGGCAATTGATGCTTGATCAATTCTTCTTTTTAAAACTGAGATTGATAGATTTTACTAGCCAAAAGTAATAAGGGATATGGGGCAAAGGCGGCTATATGGAGTTAGGTTGCAGATCAAGCATGATCTCATTGAATGATGGAACAGGCACGAAGGGATAAATGGCCAATTCCTGTTCCTATGTTCCTGTAAGGTATTGTGTGTTATGTTGCTGCAATGCAATGTATGCCTGTCATAGAGTCATTTACAGCACAGAGGAGGCTATTCGCCCTGTCGAGTCCATGATGGCTCACTATAGAGCAATCCAGTCAGTCTCATTCCCCTGCTCTATTCCCCATAGCCGCACAAGTTTATTTCCCTCATGTGCCCATCTAATTTCCTTTTGAAAGGTGCTTTCACCACCCATGTAGGCAGCGAGTTCCAGGTAATTACCATTTGCCGCATATAAAAGTTCTTCCTCACATACCCCTCTATGTCTTGCCCAGAACCTTAAATCTGTGTCCCCCTAGTCCTTGTACCATCAGCTAATGGGAACAGCTTTTGTCTACCTTATCTAAACCTGTCATAATCTTGCTCCTCTATCAGATCTCCCCTCAACCTCCTTTACTCCAAGGAGAACACAAACTTCTCCAAACTAACCTTGTAGCTAAATTACCTACTCCCTGGAACCATTCTGGTAAATTTACTCTCCTCTGTGTTTCATAGGAACATAAAGAAATAAAGAACTTGCTTTAACTAGTGCCTTTCATGACCTCAGGCTGTCCCATCACATCTCATAGACAATGAAGCACTTCTTAAAGTGCATTGACTGTTGTGATGCAGGAAACGCAGCAGCCAATTTTCACACAGCTAAGATCCCACAAACAACAATAAGATAATGACCAGATAATCTGTTCGTGATTAAAGCAAAATACTGCGGATGCTGGAAATCTGAAATAAAAACAGAAAGTGTTGGAAATACTCAGAAAGTGTTGGAAATCTGTTTGTGATATTGGTGGAGGGATAAATATTGGTTAGGATAACAGGGAGAACGCCAATGCTCTTCTTCAAATAGTCCCATTGGATCTTTTATATCCATCCGAAAAGGCAGATGAGGCTTTGGTTTAATGGCTTATCTGAAAGACACTCCCACAGTATTGCCCTGAAGTGTTCACCAAGATTCTGTGTTCAAGTCTTTGGAATGGGACTTGAACCCAGCATCTTCTGCCTCACAAGTATGAGTGCTACTACTGAACCATGGCTGACATGAAAATAAGAGCAGAACAAGGCCTTCTAGCTCCTTGAGCCTTTTTTACCAATCAGTTAGATTTTGACTAATCTAAAAAAGGAAACACATACATTTATATAGCACCTCTTACGACCACTAGAATCGCAAAGCACGTTACAGCCAATTAAGTACTTTTGAGTGTAGTCACTGTTGTAATGTAGAAAATACAGCAGCCAATCTGCGCACAGCAAACTCCCACAAACAGCAACGTTTGTTGCTGGATAATCTGTTTGTTGTGATGTTGATTGAGGGATAAATATCGGCCAGGACACCACAGATAACACCCCTGCTCTTCTTTGAAACAGTGCCACAGGACCTTTTCTATCCACCCAAGCAAGCAGATGGGGCTTTACTTCAACAGCTTATTTGAAAGACAACACCTCCAACAGTACAGCACACCCTCAATACTGCACTGGAGTGACAGCCTTTATTTTTGCACTCAAACCCTAAAGTGGGATTTGAACACAGTACCTTGTGATTTAGAATTGAACACTCTACCACCTGAGCTGCAACTGTCACCTTAGTTGCTATTGTACCTGCATTTTCTCCCTATCCCTTAATTCCTTTACGGGAATGATGAGAGAAACTCAGAATGGGGAGAAAGAATAAAACACTATGAATGGTACTAACTTTAAATTTGGCAGAGGTTTCCAACTGCCCCTCCCAGATTCCTTCTATTACCCAGAATTTGTAGGGCTTTCACCTCATAGTGATGTAGTTTCAAATTGAGTGGTAACCCTCTGGTCCTTGAGGCCTGCTTCTGTATTCAAAAGGGCCATATGTTGGAATTTGAAGGTGCAGAGAGTGGCACCCATATGTTTAACCTAACCATCAGATTATATAAATCCATCAAAATGCAGCATGCATGTTAATTAATGCTGGCAGGATGATGATAGTCTTCTCTTTGATATTAGATATTTTGATACTTGATATTCTGCACCAGCAAGAAAACATGCCCAACAGCATTGTTAAATATGTGTATTTGCCAAACAGGTGAATCATCGATGGCGTGCTAAGCTAGTGAGAGTGAACTGTTATTGATATTCCTCCTCAGGCCATATACCAAAAGTAGGCACAGCACCCAAGTACTTACCCTTACAACATACCCCAGTCCTAAATATTATTTCCTAATTTCCTGTCATAGTCTATGCATGTGTGATATTGCATTCATGTGCTCTGTGGCTTGCATACAAACATTGCGCATATTTGTGAGATTTTGAGACTGTTCCTGAACTCCAGGAGGAACATTCCTTTTGCAGGATTTCATGGACTAAGGCCTCCAAACAGCATCCTTAAAAGATGCAGCCTTGCTCCTCTCCCTTCTTGGTGCCATGGTAGATAGCACACATGAAAATTTCTGGCACATAAATGGTTGGGATAGCTTAAATGCAGTGATGAACAGCCCTTAGGCCACTGTCACTGGAGATCCCACCTATTGATTCTAATGCCCTCCTTTTGTGTTGTGCAAGAGTTCTATGTGGATTGGGTTTGGTTAGATAGGTGCTTTCCCCCCCTCTTCTTCACCCATCTGATCTCCCACTACCTTTCTTTTTTGCAGTATGTTCCACAAATGCTAGGTTCCTCTTCTAAGTACCGTTCTTCATGTGTGGCGCTAGACAGTTAGCTTTAGCTGACCAGTCCACCAGAGCATTCTACCCAAATGTTTGCACAGATGTACTTCCAGCAATGAGAGCTACTAGGTTCGCAAACTCTCAGCCAATTTTACTCTCCTCAATTCAAGGGCACTGAAGCCAATTATAATACCTCGACTGCTGTTCCAGCTGAGATCAGCCAATTCAACACACACCTACCTGCTTTGTATGGTTTAGTTACTCATCTGTTTAACCAGCTGAGAGATTGCTGGAAATACCAATCTGTTTCTGAGTGAGTATGAACCAGAGTGCAAAACTACACTTAATTATTATCAGATTTGTTGGCAATCAATGAGACCAGAAGACGACTGATTTGGGAAATGGATAAAATGCAATAGGGGCTGCTCGTGTAGGTTGGGCTTAAGCACATTATTCAACCAGATTAGAGGTCATATCTGAATAGAGAATGCTTTCTGCTGATACTAGATGCCAGAAATTGAAAGTGTTCCACTCCCTAGTACTGACATTCTTCACACAAAAAGGGTTGAAGGAATAATAATGCTGAGCAAAATGAAAAGAAATTTCCTAAGCCCCTAAGCTTAGAATTCCCCAACAGCATCAAAATAATAAGCTACTTCCAGTGTGTAAGTGATATTCATTAATTTTAATAGACAGAAAATGATGCTGGGTGAATTGATGTCCATGCTGCAATTCCCAATATGCACTCCTATCATGCAAAGCTCTGTGCTAGGAGCACTAACTCATAAAATCTACAACACTGTTTGATCCACCTTTCACAACTAATGGTAACTGCCAATTTAGAGTAGCCAAGTGTTTGTCAGTAATGTTCTGATAATATTTGGGCGAAGAATATGATTGCTGTACCATGATAAGTAGAGTGGGAAGTCCAACTGATTAGCTATATGGGGCAAGATGGGAGGAGAAAGGAGACTGAATATAAAGAAGGGCTGGGTTACAATAAGTAATTCTTTTTCCTTTATCTTCCTATTTTCCTCCTTTTTCATTGCCTCTCTTGATGGTGCTGACTTAAGCTGGGGTATGGTTTCACTGATGTAACAAGTGCAATTCTGTCAGTGTAATGTGCATTAATTGTTCAGTTTTTTATGTATGTTTGTTAGAGAGGGAACAGAAGAACAAGAACTAGAAATAAACTGTTAACTTAAAGAGGGTAATTCCTGGTAGGACTGTAGTACTTGAATAACTAAGGTCTGTACAAGTTCAATATTACTTATATAAAAACGGAAAGTGCTGGAAATACTCAGCAGGTCAGGCAGCATCAGGAGAGAGAAGCAGAGTTAAGTTTCAGGTCTGTAACCTTTCATCAGAACTGGCACAGCTTAGAAAAGAGTTACGTTTTAAGCAAGCGAGGTGGGGGGGGGGGGGGGGTGGGGTGTGGGAAGGGAACAAAAGGGAAGGTGTGCGATAGGGCAGACGGCAGGAAAGATTAAATAACAAAGCAGTCATGGGACAAAGGCAAAGAGCATGTTAATGCTTGTGGTGAAAGAAAAAGCATTAGTCCAGAGAGTGTTAATGACAGCATAATGAGCAGCTCTGTCCGCATGAAAAAAAGGCACATAGTTAAAAAATAAAATAGAATAAAATAAATTTAAAAATGGAAACATTTTTCAAAAAAAGGGCAGTCATGCTGTGAAATTGTTGAACTCAAGGTTGAGTCTGCAAGGCTGTAGCATGCCTAATCGAAAGATCAGGTGTTGCTCCTTGAGCTTGCATTAATGTTTACTGGTGTTCAGCAGCAGGCCAAGGACTGAAATGTGAGCAAGGGGTTAGGGTTAGGGTGTGCTGAAGTGGCAAGCAACCGGACCTCGGGGTCATGCTTTTGGACTGAGCGGAGGTGTTCCACAAAGCAGTCACCCAATCTGCATTTGGTCTCGCCAATGTAGAGGGGGCCTGTTCTTTCATGTGGACAGAGCTGCTCATTACTTTGCCACTATCACTCTCTCTGGACTAATGCTTTGTCTTTCACCGCAAGCATTAACACGTTCTTTGCCTTTGTCCCATGACAGCTTTGTTATTTATCTCCTGCCCTCTGCCCTATCCCACACCTTCCCTTTTGTTCTCTTCCCCACCCACACCCCCCACACCCTCCCCACCTCGCCCCCTTCACTTGCTTGAAACCTAATTCTTTTCTAATCTTTGCCAGTTCTGATGAAAGGTCACTGACCTGAAACGTTAACTCTGCTTCTCTCTCCACAGTTGCTGCCAGACCTGCTGAGCATTTCCAGAATTTTCTGCTTTTATTTCAGATTTCCAGCATCGTCAGTATTTTGCTTTTATTTCAATATTACTTTGTTGCTTTTGTGTTCTATATCAACAAATAGAAAACCAAGAGTTCAATTTGCCTTTTTTGTGGCTTTTCTTATCTACTTGTACAGTCACCTTTAATGACTGGTGTATCTGTGCACTAAGGTCCCTCTGCATTCCAATTCCTAAAGATTAAGATCTAATTGATTCCTTATTCTCATTTCCAAAATGCATAACTTAATAAGTTTTCTACATTGAACTGTATCTACTGCTAAGCTGCATTTTACCTATGTGCTCGTGCAGTTCGTCTCAAGCGTCATCAAAGTTTGTATATTCCACAATTTAGCATTTTTAGCAAAATCCAATATTTTTCTTTCAATTCCTAATTCATGATCATTATGCATATAATAAATAAGAATGGCATCAACATAGACTCTTGTCGAATAAAACTCACCACATCTTTCAAGTCCAAGGAACTTCTTTTACGTTTAGAGTTCTGCTCCTCAATTATCTCCCTATTGTTGTCATATCTGCATACTCATCTCTTGGATACATAAGCTGACTAAGTCTGATAAGCCATGCTAGGAATGCTTCTTCCATGGACACAACAATCTTTATACCAGCCAATAGGGCAGTTAGCCTTATATGGCAGGAGGGTTTCATGGGCTTCCACAACCTATACAATGACTGGGGCAGTGTGGGAAGAGGGGTGGGGTTACCACTACCCAGCAGATGTAAGTACCCCCCTGGATGTTGACTCAGAATTCAGAACCAAAGCTCTAGTCTTTATTTACCATGGCTGTCTGGAGCTAAGTTTGAACCCTCAACCATCTGACTCAGTGGTTGGAATGCTACCACTAAACTAGAGGCTTATATAAGCATTATTTTAATATTGTTCGATTTATGTGGCTACATTCCCTTAATTGCTTATATCATTATCTTTGCTATAAGTCTCTTAGGTGTATCTTATCAAAATGTAATCACTCTTACAAAGGGGCACGAGGGAAAATATATTTAATTCACTTGCACCACACAGTTAAGATAAATAACATTTGGCTTAACTTGTAATGTAATGTGCTATGATCCTTCATTTAGGAGCCTAGGTAGCTGTGGAGAAACAGTGTTATATTTATGTGTCCTGATGTACACTATTGGGCAAAGATGGCAATGGCTTATTTGGCCAGGGTTTTGGGCATTGTTCTTCATGATTCTGACGAAAAGTCTCAGATCTGAAAAGTTTTTCTCTCTACAGATGCTGCCTGACGTGCTGAGCATTTCCAGCATTTTATGTTTTTGTTTCAGATTTGCAGCATCTGCAGTATTTTGCATTTGTGTTCATGATTCTGTACTTGTCACAGAACAGCTGCAGATTCAAGCAGTTCAACCTTTTTCGGTTCTTGAAGGAAATTCACATTGGAGTTATGGATCCATATGGACACATCTGTGCCACTAATAATGACCTACACTTTGGGAAATAAAGCCACGTAATAAAAATGCTGGACTCTTTCAAGATGCCATCTATTTTCCAATGGGAAAATCAATAAAATTATTGGACCAGACAAAACCATGTTTCGATGAATCTTCTCGATGGCCTCTTCCAGTCCTCCTTCAAACCCTGTAGGTAGCGAAGGATACATACAATGATAATTTTTGAGGGAAACAGGGACAGATAGCAAATGGGGTTGTCATCGGCTGTCCCTCAATTCGAGGATAGCGTCTACTCAAGGTCGTGAGTTTCTACGGTGGGTCTTCAGGCGACTGAACCGACTGATTCTTGACCCTCACAGCTTTGGGCACATGGGCCAGGATGTCCCATGAGCTAGTGGGATCCAGACTGCAGGATTTGTTTCCTTTTCTTTCCTTCTCTGTTTCCACTTTGCCTTATCATTAAGGCGTTTGGACTCAAAGCATGATGTAGCTTGATGGACAAGTTATCACCATTTTGAACAATTGGTAGCAAGCTCCTCCCAGTCATCAATGTCAATGCTGCTGCATTTCAAAGAGAACTTCAGAGTGTCTTTGAAGTGTTTACCTTGTCCTCCCCTGGAACGCTTGCCATTTGAGAGTTGAGAAAACAGGACCTGGCGGGGGGGGACTGTTTTCAGCTATCCAGACACAGTGTCCAATCCAGCAAAGTTGGCTTTGCAATAAAAAAAAAATGCAAATTGATAGGTAAATTAGCCATTGTAAATTGCCCCTAGTATAGGTAGGGGAATTAAGGGAAGGTGGGGATGTGGTAGGAACATGGGATTAATGTAGGATTAGTATAAATGGGTGGTTGATGGTCGGCACAGACTCGGTGGGCCGAACGGCCTGTTTCAGTGCTGTATCTCTAAAATAAATAAATAAATAATAAGTTTTGCCTGAATGCTTGTGGAGCTGGCTTCAAAAGAGGAAGTTTGCTCAACGGTCCTCCCATTGACTTTGGAGGATGCGGCCGAGTAATTATTGATGGAATTTCTCTAGTGCTCTTATGTGTTGCTGATACACAGTCCAGGTCTCACTGTAGTATAGGAGTGAGGTGACAACAACTGCTCTGTACACTGAGAATTTTGTTGACTTACAGAGGTTTTTGTTGTCAAACACTCGCTGGTGTAGTTTGTAGAAGGCTGAACTTGCGCAGCTGATCCAGTGTTGGATCTCCTTGTCAATGGTGGCCTTTTGAGAGAGGTGGCTGCCAAGGTATAGGAAGTGCTCAACATATTCAAAAGTCTCTCCTTCAACATATATGGGAGGCAGAATATTTGGCTGACCAGGTGTGGATTCATATCTAAGTTTTGTTTTGGTAACATTCAAGGACAGGCCGAGTCTCTTGCATGCAGAATTGAAGAGATCGAGAGCGGCTTGCAAAAATGGTGCAGAGTGGGCATCAACACTGCAGTCATCCGCAAACTGTAGATCATGTATGTCTATGGTGGTCAGTTTAATTTTGGCACAGAGGCGACTGAGGTTAAACAGTTTTCCATCTAGGCGATATTTAATACTCACACCAGAGGGCAGCTGATTTTTCACGAGGTGAATAGCTATTGTCAGGTGGCTATTGGGTACAGCTGAATAAGCTCAATTTTGCAAACATAATAGGAGTAACGCAGCACTGAAAATGAAACAAACAAACAGATCAGCTATTGGCAACTATGAAAAAATAATAGAACTGATCTAACAAATGTGTGCAACCATATGGAGCTTTCCCTGCCAGTTGTGAGTGTTCATAAACTGTAGGCATGCTACCCATTAAATTTGATGAACAGAAAATCCTAAATGGTGCATTTGCAATATCTTGACACGCCCAGGTGAGTCCCCTGTCAGTAGCATATTCAGCAATTCATCTCAGCATGGTGGCGGTATCTCCAAAGCCAGAAACTGAGCATCTGGAGCAGTCACCTGAATGAATTATGGCCTCATTAAAACTTTTTGGCCTTAATGAGCTCAGCAAGCATGTTAAACAGGCCTCAGCACCCAATAGTATGGAGCAATACTGCTATAGGCATCAGACATCTCATTATCAGGCCCTTAGATCTCAGTTCACCATTAGAATATTGTTTTCTGAGTTGCTTGAGAGCAGACAATCCCTCAGTGTGAATAAAAGTGGAGATATTCATCAGGCACCTTATCGGAAATGCTACATGCACCTGCTAACAAATGGGCTGATCTCACCAGAAAATGCAGGGCCAGCCCAAATGTGTAGTTCTTTGGTGCTCTAGACTCTCTTCTTACAATGCATTGGGAGAGCATTATTAGACCGGTGAAGGGTTTCTGGCTAATTGTTGTGCGCCAGGCACTTTACTGGGTGGCGGCCAAAAGTGGGGCTCCTGCAAATGGTTTAAAAGGTTGAGGTGGCTGATATTTTAAAATAAATTTTGGTGTGCGGCCTTCCCTTCAGTGTTTATTCCAGATGGGCACTGTGTGGCTCGAGTGCTGCTCTGACGCTCCACATGCATTATATGGTTGCTGCCAAATTAACATGGAAGTCGGGAGCACTAACGAGCTTAGTGCACAGCTTATGCTCAGGCTCCCCCTTTGTGCTCACACTGAGCGCCTCAAGCATGTTGCAGACCTCAGGCTTATGTATACAATTTTTGGGGGAAGCCATTGTATTATTGGTAACAACATTTAATAGATTTTTAAAAAATTTTAACAATTTACTTTTATAAACAGAATAAACAATCGAGTTTCAATACAAAATCATTATCACAAGATAGGTGCAAATAATTTGTGATGGAGTGTTGCGAGCGTGAATATAATTTAAATATGAACATCAGATAAACAGGAACTCTTTTACTGAAAGGCTTTAGTCACTTCCTTACGTCTTCCCATTGCTTAAATCCTTTGTTATACAGTAATGCCACTGAAGCTTATGGCAAAAGAGTGTGTAGGACTTTGTCTGCTATTAAGTACCAGTGCTGAGAGCTCCTTAGTTGCCTTTTTGTGATTGTTGAGAACATCATTTATGCACCCGCTGTCCAAAAAAACTAATTGGTGTCAGTGTGGAAAACCCTTTAACACGCAGCAGAAATTATTTCAGCCCCAGAAGGTACAGTGTGCCAGATGCGTTATGGTTCATTGCCATTTCACTGTCGGTTTGGATGATGAACACTGAAGATCGACTGCAGGTTCAGAACTGTACTTTGGATTGCTCTGTAAGCTGATACAAAGACAATTAACTTCACCCTTTGATGTTTCACAGTTAAGCACTGCATGCCACCAGGAGGGGTCCAGAATCTATAAATTGGAATGAAATATTATTTTAAAAAAGAGGCTTTCACTCCATTTATTAATTCACTCCATCATTGGAAACTGTCGAGGCAATTTTTTTCAACTTCAAACCTTCATGCCTGAAATGGAGAAAAGGATTTAATGCCTTAATTAAAATTTTAAAAATGAATTAAAAGACAAAGAAATTTCAGACAAATGCATTGGCACTAATACCTCAATACTAATATTATGCTGCATTCTCATTCCCTTTGCTTTTGAATATTTAGCTGAATTTATTCATGGCTCGTCTGTGTTTTTATGTTTGCAATATTTAATAGAAATTCTAATATATAGAAATACGTTTTCTTTAATAGTCAAGAAGTGATGTTACATCAGGCCAAGAGAGTATGTTGCTTTCATGTAGTCCAGAAGTCATTTAGTTTAAAAGTGCCTTCCTGATTTCATTTGCACCATTTTAACCAATACTACAATATTAAAAATAGTCCATCTCCTTTTGATATCACTTTGTCAAACACTAAAAATCCTATCATTTCTACCTTTAATCCCAGTTCAGCAAATAAATAAATTTAACTGAAGCTACAGTAGAAGCTTTAGGTTAGCCTGACTCTGACACTTTGAGCAGAATTTTATTTTGGCATCGGGGAACCAGGCAAGGGGCCGGAAAGCTGCGGGGAGTAGGGGAGGGAGGGATGTGCGATCTCACCTTGGCCATTAGTCAGACCCCTGGCTGAATTCAATGGTGGGAAAGCATTTAACTGCCCACTGTCGGGGATGAAGTCCCCTTTAATGGACAAAATCCCGCCCAAGAGGTGCCGGCCAGTCAGAGGGCTGTCAGTTCAGCCGTCCCAGCAGCGCTCCAGGTGCGTGGTGGCCACAGCTGTCACTGTAGGAGGCCTGGAGCAGCAGCTGTGGTGGAAGCTCCAGAATTAGGTAAGTAGGGTCAGGTTTGCCGAGGCCATTCAAGCAGCCCCCAGTGAGCGGGTATGGGAGGGTGGGTACATGTCGTTACTGAGGGTGGGGGGAGGGGGTCTTTCAGCGGGGGCCAACCATACCAGAGGTGGCATGAAGAAGTTCCTAAGTGGCCCTTAATTGGCCACTTAAAGGCCTCAGTTGGCTTCTGAACGGGAAGGTCATCTTTGACTTTCCCCATCCTTTGCAGCCCATTGTTCAATTACAGATTTGCCTGCCAATCTTTGATTCTAATTTACCTGGGCCAGATCCATTCTCACCCCATTGAAATTGACCACCCCCAATTTATTATCTTTACTCTTGTTGCTCCTTGTCCTTTTCAATAGCTAACCTAAACCTTATGATACTACGGCCACCGACCCCTAAATGTTCCCCTATTGACACAAGATCCATTTGTCCCATCTCATTCACCCAAACCAGATCCAGCAATGCCTCCTTCCTCATTGGATCGGAAACATACTGATCTCGAAAATTCTCCTGAACACACCTCAGGAACTCTTCCCCCTCTCTGACCTCTATAATTTCATTCGAATCGCAGCATATCTCCAATCCAAGTTGACAGAACTTTGAAGCAGAACCTCTGATAATCTGTGTTTAGTGCTCACAATCTATATTCTTAAATTTAAAACTTCACTGCTAACTGTCCTAGGCTTGTAAAGAACAATCCACTGTCTATTTTACATTTTCCTGAGCTTATGAAAAAGAATTTCTTTATATATATCATTTTCTTAGGCTTAAAGAGATTGGTAAGTGTTACTTTTACACTGTCATAATTAAGACAACACCACAAATTAGTCTGATTTTTCTTGGAACCTCTCCCAATTAGAGCCCTTTTCTGCCTGGGTGCAGTAAATTCAATCCAGTTATTGCCTCTTCTTTCCCCTTTAGCCAGTTTGGCACTGTAAAATCACAGTGGATTTGCTGACGTCCTTTTTAATAACTCTGCATTCATGCAGGATTTAGGCTTCTTTTCTTTCAAACAATTTTCTTTTCCTCCTCATGCATTTCAGCTGCTTTTGCCAGTCCTCATTGCCAGTGTTGTGTGCGCAGAGGTGGGTTAATGAAATCGAAGAGAAATCACTCCCGTTGTAGATCAACACTTCCTTCCAGGCATGCTGCAGTACTGCCCTATGAGGTGGGTGTGCTGGAGTAACAGCAGGGACAGCTTCCTTGCAAGCACCTGATCATCAAGTATCACTCCCACTTCAGTAGTCATCACACTGTAGGTTAGATGCTGAGATGTCCATCACTCTTACAGACTTTGTTTGCTGTCTTCCATTGGAATTCCTTTCACTTTTTTTTTGTCTGCCATTTCTTACTCCACTCACACTTTAGCCTTGGCAAGGACTGCTCGGGGGTCCAAATGCCTTTTATGCCTTTCAAAGATAATTTTGTTATGCATTCTGCTACTTCTCTTTACGTGACCCATACTTTTAAATTTCAAATGAATTGCATTTTTCTGTTCTCCACGACTAAGCCAGCTCCCTATACATGTCCAAAGCTGCAACTGAAACAGTAAATAGTAATAATCAGCTGACCTCAGAAAATTGTGTCCAATCAACATACCACATTCAAGGTGAGTTCAGTACTTGTTTCGAAACATTCATGGCTAATCTGCCATTATATTGGAAAATCTAGGTTAATGTTTCTGTGGGGTGAACGTCCTATTGAAAAAGCAAGGTACCCTGTCACACAAATATTTGAAGACATAGCAGCAAAATAATTACGTGTCTCTTTGCCCAGTTGCGAGAACAATTTCCAGAATGGTTTGGACTGGAATGTAATGGATATGACTAAGAAGTTTGCAGATGATACAAAGATTGGCCGTGTGGTTGATAACGAAGAAGAAAGCTGTAGACTGCAGGAAGTTATCAATGGACTAGTCAGGTGGGTGGAATAGTTGCCTGGACTGGAGAAGTTTAGTTCTGAGGAAAGATTAGGGTTGTTTTCTTTGGAACAGAGGAAGCTGAGGGGAGACCTAATTGAAGTGTACAAAATTATAGGGGTCTGGATATAGTGAATAGGAAGTCCCTATTCCTTTTGGTTGATGGGTTTATGACTCGGGGGTATAGATTTCAGGTAAGAAGTAGGAGATTTAGAGGGGATTCAAGGGGAAGTGTTTTCAAAAGAGGGTGGTGGAAATCTGGAACTCACTGCCTCAAAGGGTGGTAGAGGCAGAAACCTTGAGAACATTTAAAAAGTATCTGGATATGCACTTGAAGTGCTGTAACCTACAAGGTAATGGACCAAGAGCTGGAAAGTGAGATTAGGCTGGGCAGCTACTTGTCAGTCGGTGCGGACACAATGGGTCAAATGGCTTCCTTCTGTGCTGTAAATTTCTATAATTCTATGAACAACATGCATACTCCTTTAAGCTACTGTGTCCTTTAAGACCAGCAGCAGCATGAATTTATCCCACTGCCAGTGGATTAGCTGCCAATCCCAGGTATAGCTCACATCTGCAAGTTGGCCACAGGCTTAATGTAGCATTTGTGACTATGGGTGGTCAATATTGTCATTGTACCGATCTCAGTTTCAATGGCCAAGATGAACATTGGTGCCACCTGTTACCTAAAAGGTACATAATAGATAGATTTTCATACATAACAACAGCCACTGAACTTCAAAAGTTAATTCATTGTGTGAAGCACTTTGAGCTATTTTGAAGTGATAAGGCACTATATAAATGCAAGTAATATTACAGAAAGAAGGTTTTACACTATATGGTCTGCTCTACATAGTCTTAATTGTAACTGGCTGAGAAATGTGAAATAAAATTATCTATTTACTTTCCAGTACTATTGTTGCTAATGATATAGATTTTCCCATTATCTGCATACCTTCATCATCACAGAGATAGAAAATTTTCTCTGGCCAGCGAACATTATTCAATGTGACTTCCTGAACTGGAATGCCTACCTGAAAGCCAATTTCATCGGGGAAGGTTGGACAAAACATGACAGATGATGCAAAACGCAGCATGATACCAGAAAGGTCAGTTAGCAGAGTCCCCGAGTGGAGTCTGTTGATTTATATCCATTTACCCAGCAGGATGCATAAGCTTCAGTCACAATTATCTTAACAAATGTAATTACAACCCACACAAAGGTGTTTGTAGGGATCATGAAAATGCCTGCTAACAACACCTGACTGCAGTTACTCAAGCTAATTGCTCAAGCCATATAAGAGTCTAGATAACAGGTGTAATCTTGCAATAACTATAAGAAATACGTTAGTTTTTGAAATGCTTTCCTATCCAGATGATGTACAGATAAATTAATCACAGCAAAACAACCTCATGAACCTTATTATACTGTCCAACCACACTATGTATATACTATTTGTAAAGTTTACTCAAAACATCATAGAGTTACTGTAAGCTAATGAAATCTATCAAATTTACAGACGTATATTTGCAAGTTGAAGTCCTCAACAGAATTTAATATATGAAGAAGCCAGCCATTACTTGAGGTAACAATGATGCTATTACGACCAGGTGAGAAAGGTGTCTAGGGGTCCCTCTCAGCCTTCATCTGGTCTTACCGTAACAGCGTAACAGGGTTTAATTTTTAAAAACACCACATTTTTAGCTCTCCCTTGGTGAATCCTTGTCCACTGCTTTACAATTATAAGGCAAAGAAACCAGCATAAACAGGTTTAAAGAAGAAAAGTTGTAATTTATTAAACTTGAACTTAAACTCTAATTTGGCTGACTCCTACAGATACATGATGCGCCCATGCTGGCATGCATACCCAATACAAACATGCAAACTGAGACAGAAAATAGCGGAAGAAAAATAAAGTGGAAAGGTTTGAGGCAATTTCTGAAGAGTTGTTATGGTTCTTTGAGCTCACTGTAGAGTTCCTGATTGCAGGTAGATCTTGCTTTTTGTTGGGGCCCAGTATTCTTCTTAAACCTTGTTCGCTGTAGGAGACTTTTCTCTCTTGGGGTTCATATGTCTTCAGTGGATTCAGAGGCGTGTGAGAAAGAGATGGGAACAGACAGGAGAGATCTTCTCAGTGCAGGAGCAAACAGACACTCTGCCTTCAAACTCACTGTGGCCAGTTCTAAAGAAAACCCAGGAACAGCCAGGTAGTCATGAGACCAACTGGTCTAACCAGTCATGACCCTTGTGGATTGTATCCTCCTTAGCAGGCCCTGGAATGTGCTTCCTCACCTTCGATGTCTGTTAGTGTGTAAATGTTTTTTTCCAGCTATGGTTGATCTGTTTAACAAGACCTCATTTCCTCGGTCCAGCAACAGCTAAAAATCAATGTTCATATGACAAAACCAATGTGCCTCATTCTTGGCAGGTGGGGGCCTGCATGACCCCTCCACACCCAGTGGAATGAACAGCAATTTGAGAAAAGCACATTTTATTAAAAGGGCTGAGAGAAAATATAAGATACAGAAAAAAGCATGCATTTCTCTCATTCATTCCCATTCATTCATAAATCCTAAAACTTATTACAGCCTGTCTTTTCTTTGTACCAGTGCTGCTTTAATTGCCCCCTTTTGGGCATCTCACTAAACATGTGGTTCTTTGGGGAAGTTTTTCTTCAGTTTGCCCATTTCCATGGCTGTCTGGGGTCTTCTAGATGGTTAGGTTTAATTAGTCCTGAGTTGGAATTTTTTTTCCGAGTAGAGCCAGTAGTGGGTGTTTCCATCCTGAACTCTCATTCAGTGCTTTGCTGAGTCATGCAAAGGCTTTTGACTTCAGGGGATGGGCGTTCGCTTATTTTCTTACTGTTGGGGTGGATTCTTTGCTCAACACCCCTTAGTCCTCTGGGACACTCCTGCCTGTAGGTGTTTGTGCAGACTCTACTGCATTCCCCTGTGGCACTTTGACTAGGTGAGGCATCACCCTCATGGTTTCTCTCCCCTGAGAGGTCTTTCTTTGTCTTTTCAGGTTCCTGTAAATGCTGTTAGCAACTCTGATGGGGTGCTTCCACTGTCTGCATTTACATAGGAGGATGTGGAGTCTAACTTTTCACATTTTTCAGGTTTGGCTGACAGGAGAGTAGGAGTTTTCATCCAGGATTCCTCCCGGACTTCCTTTAACCTGCCCTCTTGGTCGCTCTTTCCCCTTCCCTTTCTAAACTTTTGCCAGCCTTGTGCCTGCCTGTCCCCTTTTGTTCTCAGCGGGGGTCCCTGACAGTGCACCAGCCCTATACTGGACGATCCTCCTGACACCGGTAAAGGACATAGGGGTGCAGGTTTTACGGTAGTTGAGGTTTCCCCTCAACCTGGCACATGTGGCAACTCCTGCAGTACTCCACTACATCTTTGTGAAGTTTTGGCCAGTCAAACTGCTGTCTTATGCAGACTTTGGTCTTTCGCATGTCCAGCCACTGTAGTCTTGTGGGCCCTTCTTAATATTTCCCTCCGATACCTCAGGTCTGTGAGGAGAACTCAATTTCCTCATCAGTACCTCATTCTTTAAATAGTAGCAGTCAGGTACTCCCTCTGCTTCACTTTCAAATTGGGCAGCCTGTGCTAACTCTCGCAATACTGGGTTGGCTCGCTGAGCCACAGCTAGGGAAAATCCATTTAATTCATTCCCTGGGTCTTCTAACTTTCCAAAGAAAGTCTCGGACAGACAGACCTGGTCATCTGCCTGCAGTGCCAGTGCAGTCTCCTCTGGGAGAGCTGGTTTGATCATGGCCTGATCCACTACACATTCTGGGAAATTGCAGGGGTCCGTCTCCCGCCACTGCCCTATCTCTCTGACCTCCTGCGGTCTCTTTCCCACTAGGGGGGCTACCACTTTCACCCCCGCCAGATCATTACCGAGGAGCAGGTCAACCCCATCCATGGGCAAACTAGGGAGAATCCCTATGGTCACCTGTCCCGAATCTAGGTTGCACTCCAGGTGCAGCCGGTGTACAGATACAGGCATACGCTGCTCTCCAATACCATTTACCACCATTCTGGTGTTCACTGCGCTCTCTGGGGAAAAGGGCAGGCCTTTTCCCAATAAGAGGGAACTAGTGGCCCCTGTGTCCCTGAGAATTTCTATGGGCTTGCTTTCCCCACTCGAGGGGTATGGGGTTACTTTCCCTTCAGACACAAAACCCTGATAACCTTCAGGAATCTTATTAAATTTTCCTGCACTTGGAGTTGTGTTTCCTGGGTCTCACTCTTACTGCAGTTAAAGCCACAGCTTGTTCTGCTGTTCTTTCCATCAGATTCCCGTCTTCACCGAGCGGGTGTGCCCTGATTAACCCTACAGGTTTTCCTTTTATTTTCCAGCAGTCAGTTTTTAGATGACCTGTCTTATTACAATGGAAGCACACAGGTCTCCAGGTCTCACTTTTTGGCTAAAGGAGAGCCCACCCACCGTGTCTCCTGCTTTCCTTTCTCTCCCAGGACTGCTTGGCCTCCTATCACCTTCCCACCCTTTGTCCTTTTCGGATTTGTGGGGGTGACTAGGAAAGGTTCTCCCCAGGAAACCGACTTAAAAATTAAAGCAAACTCACCGGCCAGGACGGCTGCTTGCCGGGCTCTCTGGACCTGCTGCTCCTCTACATGGGTCTTTATGGAGAGTGGGAGAGAGTGCTTAAATTCCTCTAACAGAATTACTTCTCTGAGATTCTCATAGCTGAGCTGTTCTTTAAGAGCCTTCAGCCACTGGTCAAAAGCCAGCTGCTTACTTCTTTCAAACTCCAGATAAGTTTGATTAGCTTGCTTCTTGAGGGTTCTACACCTTTGGCAATAGGATTTGGGTACTAATTCATATGCCCCGAGGATAGCATTTTTTGTCAGTTCATAATTTTATGAACTCTCATCTGGCAACAGGGAATAAACCTCATGGGCTTTTCCAGTTAGCTTGCTTTGTCATAAAAGAGGCCAGGTCTCAGCTGGCCATTTTAGCTGCCTTGCCAATTTCTCAAAGGACAGAAGCAATTTTTCTACATCCTCCTCATTAAATTTTAGAATTAGTTGAACTAGTTTTAACAATTCTGTACCCATCCCTGAATTATGCTCCTCCATATTGGCCATGCTTTCACTGGGGTTACTCTGTTGCCCCCTAGTTAACTCAAGCCGCCTCACCTCTCTTTCTTCGCATTCTCTCTGGAAGGTTCTTTCTCTCTCTCTCTCTCTCTCTCTCCTCCATCTCTTTGTCTTCACATTCCTTCTGGAAGATTCTTTCTCCCTCTCCTCTAATTCAAGTTTCCTCTGTTCCAATTGTATCTTTGCTAACAATACTCTGTCGAGCCTGCTTCTAACCCTGTTTCTGCTTCGTCAGATTCAAGGGAAAAATGGTTAGCCACTAGTCTTAGGAGTTCAGACTTCCTAGCCTTGCCACATATAGTGATCCCACACTGCTCAGCCATTTTCCTCAACTCCTCCATAGATAGTGCTTTTAACTTATCCCAAGTTACTTCACCCTGGCTTGGAGAGCTGCTAGCTTCAGTTGCAGACATGTTAGTATTCAAGCACACACAACCACAAGAAAACCTGTATTAAAATCTTGCTCTTTTTTAATTGGGAACAATTTGGCTTCCCACTTCCAAATTCTCATTTGTCTGTGGGTCAATCTCGGATGCTAGCACCCAAATTTCTGTTACGACCAGGTGAGAAAGGTGTCTAGGGTTCCCTTTCAGCCTTCACCTGGTCTTACCGTAACAGGGTTTAATTTTTAAAAATACTGTATTTTTAGCTCTCCCTTGGTGAATCCTTGTTCACCACTTTACAATTATAAGGCAAATAAACCAGCACAAACATGTTTTCTTAAGTTTAAAGAATAAAAGTTGAAATTTATTAAACTTGAACTTAAACTCTACTTCGGTTGACCCTACGAATACACGACGTGCCCATGCTAGCATGCATACACAATACACATGCAAATAGAGACAGAAAAGAGCAGATGAAAAATAAAGTGGAAATGTTTGAGGCAATCTCTGAAGAGGGTTTTTGTTACAGTTCTTCCGAGCTCACTGTAGAGTCCTTGATTGTAGGTAGATCTTGTTTTTTGTTGTGGCCCAGTATTCTTCTTAAACCTTGTTCGCTGTAGGAGACTTTTCTCTCTTGGGGCTCATATTTCTTCAGTGGATTCAGAGGCTTGTGAGAAAGAGATGGGAGCAGACAGGAGAGATCTTCTCAGTCCAGGAGCAAACAGTCTTTCTGAGTTCAAACTCTCTGTGGCCAGTTCCAAAGAAAACCCTGGTACAGCCAGTTAGTAATGTGACCAACTCGTCTAACCTGTCCTGGCCCTTGTGGATTGTATCCTCCTTAGCAGGCCCTGGAATGCGCTTCCTCGCCTTCAATGTCTGTTAGTATGTAAATGTTTTTTTTTCCAGCCAGGGATGATCTGTTTAACAAGTGATTTCCTCGGTCCAGCAACAGCTAAAAATCAATGTTCATACGACAAAACCAATGTGCCTTATTCTTGGCAGGTGTGGACCTGCATGACAGTTGCTTATAATGTGGCTGTGCTCCATGACATTTATTATCGTGTCGACTTCACAAGCATCTTTAACATTTGTTTTCATATGCAAACAGCTAAGATCATACCACAGGGATCTGTGCTTCAACTTTTTACAATTTATATAAATGACTTAGATAAAGGGACCGAAGGTATGGTTGCTAAATTTGCTGTTGACACAAAGATAGGCAGCGAAGTAACTTGTGAAGAGGACATAAGGGGGCTACAAAGGGATATAGAAAGGTTAAGTGAGTGGCAAAGACCTGGCAAATGGAGTATAATGTGAGAAAGTGTGAAATTGTCCACTTTGGCAGGAAGAATAAAATTGAAGCATATTATGTAAATGGTGAGAGACTGCAGAACTCTAAGATTCAGAGGGATCTGGGCATTATAGTGCATGCATCACAAAAGCTTAGTATGCAGGTACAGCATCTTTTCAGGAAAGCTAATAGAATGTTATCGTTTATTGTGAGGGGAATTGAATACAAAAGTAGGGAGGTTATACTTCAGCTATACAGGGCATTGGTGAGACCACATCTTGGGTACTGTGTACAGTACTGGTCTCCATATTTAAGGAAGGATGTAAATTCATTGGAGGCAGTACAGAGAAAGTTTACTAGACTAATACCTGGAATGGGTGGGCTATCTTATGAGGAAAGATTGCACAGACTAAGCTTTTATTCACTGGAATTTAGAAGAGTAAGAGGCGACTTGATTGAAACATATAAGATCCTGAGGAGTCTTGACAGGGTGGGTGTGGAAAGGATGTTTCCCTTTGTGGGAGGGTCGAGAACCAGGAGTCACTCATTAAAAATAAGGGGTCGTCCATTTAAGACAGAGATGAGAAGAAATCTTTTCTCTCAGAGTCTTGGAATTCACTTCCTCAAAAGGCAGTGGAAGTGTTTGAATATTTTTAAGGCAGAGGTAGATAGATTCTTGATAAGCAAGGGGGTGGAAGGTTATCGTGGGTAGGTGGAAATGTGGAGTAATCAGTTCAGCCATGAACTTATTGAATGGTGGAGCAGGCTCAAAGGTCCGAGTGGCCTACTCCTGCTCCTAATTTGTATGTTTGTACGTTAGTACATAATTCTGAGATTGCAGCAAAGTGGCATTTTTTGCAGCTCTGTCATACTGATTCAGAACACAGTAAAATAAATATCTAATAAGAATATAAGAACATAAGAACGAGGAGCAGGAGTAGGCAATTCAGCCCCTCGAGCCTGCTCTGCCATTCAATGCGATCATGGCTGATCTCATCTCGGCCTCAACTCTACTTTCCTGCCCGTTCTTATCTGGCACATTAACAAAAAACTTTTTTTCTTCCTTTCAGGTGTTAAGGAACTCAAGCTCCAGCAGCTGATGGCGACTAATGCCAGTTGTGATGAAGGGTCACTGACCTGAAACGTTAGCTCTGCTTCTGTCTCCACAGATGCTGCCAGACCTGCGGAGGATTTCCAGCATTTCTTGTTTTTATTTCAGTATCTGCAATATTTTGCTTTTATTATATAAGATCATTAGATATTTTAATTGAGTAGTTAACATCTGTCAAGAGGACAAACACCTTGTTGCTTGGAGAAAGGAAACTACCTGAGTATGTGTATTTGTGCGAAGTAATTGTAAACTCACAGGGCTACAAATTGATTAGCCCTGATGTTTGGGTGCAGGGATCATGATTCACAACCTATCCACGCCCTTGCAGAGATAGGCAACACACAAACTTCTTTGCCCACTTCATCTGAATAATTGTAGCATTGGCCTGACGCTTTTCACTCCTGAACATTTCCTGAGGCCCCTGCACACATCAGGAGGCCTCTGCAGCATTGTTTGCCAACCACATGGTACAATCATCTTGCCCTTCTTAAAGGCAGGCTCTATCTTAAAGGAAAGCTGCATAAAAATTATTGCTGCAATGTAAATTATTGTAAAGTGAAATTTAGGGCAGACAGAGGGATCCATACTGATGGATGCAGTGCTGGAGACAATACTGGTGCAGGTGGACAGGAGGAAAGGTGCCATGGGTCCACAGAGGGCCATGAGACCCTCAAAGACCATCCTGGGAAGCTGGAGCAGGTGAATACTCAAAGTCTGGACACAAGAACCTAGCAGCAGTGCCACATAAAGTCTAATAGAATCATAGAAAGTTTACAGCACAGAAAGAGGCTACTTGGCCCATTGTGCCTGTGCCAGCCGGAAAAAAAAGAAAAGGAAGAGCCACCCATCCTAATCCCACTTTCCAGCATTTGGTCTGTAGCCCTGTAGATTACGGCACTTCAGGTGCACATCCATGCACCTTTTAAATGAGATGAGGTTCTCTGCCTCTACCACCTGTTCAGGCAATGAGTTCCAGATTCCCACCACCCTCTGGGTGAAAATATTTTTCCTCTTCTCCCCTCAATTCTTCTACCAATCACTTTAAATCTATGCCCCCTAGTCACTGACCCCTCTGCTAAGGTAAATAAGCCCTTTCAATCCAATTTATCCAGGTTCTCACAATTTTGTACATCTCAATCAAATCTCCCCTTAGCCTCCTCTGCTCCAAGGAGACCAACCCCAGTCTATATAATCTGTCCTCATAGCTGCAATTTTCCAGTCCTTGGAACATCCTCGTAAATCTCCTCTGTACCCTGTTGTATGATTGCATTTAAGAGTGATGTCCCTTTAAGATCTTAGTATGCTAATGAGTTAAGTACCAGGATGCAGTCATGTGACTCAGAGCCAGAGTCACTCTGCAACTGTAACACCCAGAGTAAGGTTCTGTAAATAGTTATCTCTGTACTGTATATAATAATCTAGCTGTAAATAAACCTGTTTGAGATCTTCAACTAACTGGACTCCACGCATCTCATTTATGTTGCATCAGACAACATAAAAGAACACATTACATGGTGGCAGCTGTGGTGAGAAAATAAAGTCTGAGGTTCAAGACCACGGTTAAAACAGCTCTGAAATTGACCATTCCTACAGCCTCTGGAGAGAAAGATAAAAAGTAAACTGGTTCAAACAGTGTAAAAAAAAATTACCTCAAGCTGTAGAAGACACAGCACAGAACAACAAGCTGCAAGTAAATTGGGTGAGTCATTGTGCCAATGGGTGAGGGATACTGATTGTAAAAAAAAGCTTTGAAGCCCTTCTAAAGATCAATTTTTTTCAAAAGCACCATGTAGAAAAAATGGGAAAGGCCCGACTCATTTCCCAAGCTGATCGAGGTCAGTGCCATTGCAGGATGCTTCCATTAAAAAAATGCGAGAAAATCCAGTTCACCACAAAGCCTTCATCCAAGCAGCCAAGGTTTTTTTAAAAATCCATTAAACTACTCGACCATGAATAAGAGCTTGCATTCACGAAGCCACAGTAAAAAAAAAATTGAAACCACTTGAGTGTGAAGAACATTAAAACTCTAAAACAAACTCCATTGAGCTGTCTATTGAACAGTGTGTAAACAAACAGGCTTAAGTGCAGGAAGCAAGATAAACACACAGCACTAGCAAATACTTGCTCCTGCCAATCAAAGCAGCTAGTATAAATAACAGAAAATCTCTTAGAGGGGAAACAGTGCAGAGTCAAAGAACAAGTCTTAAAGCAAGTTTTAAAGCACAGGAACAGCAGGAATATTGGGCTGAATTTTATCCGGGCGCCGCGCTCTGCGGCGGCCCCCTTTCAACTCAGAGAGGTGCCCACATTTAGCTGCCGCCACAGAGCCCCTGCAATATTACGTGCGGGGGCTCATTAGAATCATGGTGCTGAGCCGCCCTCCCCATATTACATGGGGAGAGATGGGACATTTGGCGCAGCAAGAGTTTTTGACAGTTGTGCAGCAGGGGCTGGGGCCCTATTTTAAGCGCCCCAGCACCTGCTTCCGGACAGCTATCAAAGAATATTTGCCTGACTGTTGAAGAGTGGGGTTGCTGTCAATCAGGCAGCAAAGCAGAAAGTGCTACAGAAACCCAGCAGGTCAGGCAGCATTTGTGGAGAGAGAAGCAGAGTTAACTTGTTCAAGTGCACAGACCTGAAAGTTAACTCTGCTTCTCTCTCCACAGATGTTGCCTGACCTGCTGAGTGATCCCAATACTTTCCGCTTTACTGCCACATACTTACCCTGCTGTGTACCAGTGTCCTGTGAAATTGCGATTCTCTTCTTCCACTCAAGTGTACCATTCCTTCTTGTAGGTGTGCCGCACCTGGATGAATAATGTTAAATTTGCATATTCCAGGACGTGAGACTTCAATAGACCATAAAAGGCACTACAGAGGTTTACAGTGAACACACTGACACAAATGGGAATGCACAGGTGTCACAGCAATGTAAATATATCCTTCACTAAATGTTCCTCATCAACATGTGTGTCCTTTTCTCTGTGTGAATAATGTGTGCCAGCATGTAGCACCAATGCCACACCCCTTTGCACTGTTGGCCCTTCAGGAAAGCCAACGTATGCAATAACATCATTGCTATGCCACCATTACTCATGAACGTCTCCACGGATGCAGTGACATGGATGTTGGCTCAGTCAGCAGCTGCCTCTAGTGGTTTACACAGGGAAGCTGCAGATGTGGACGGGTGCATAACAGGTGAGCAAGGGTGATGTGTGGCTTGCAGAGCTCATGCTGGTTCCTATGGAGCAGGCAGCCTTTGTCTGATAAGCCACTTCCGTACATCCCTAGCTCACTGCTGGCCCTGCGTGCACATCCTGGGTGCCATCTGCGCTCCCATGCGTCTTTCATGTTGTAGGTCCTCAGCGTCCTCATAGTCCGTGAAGGACTCCTGTTGACGTCTCTCCTCATCATGCCAGGCCTGGCCCCTAAGTTGTAGTTGTGCAGAGCAGCAAAGAAAGGAGCTGGCCTTTTTGGTCCATAGTACAGGGCATCAGCCTATCCATACAGGCATTGGAGGCACTCTTTCAGTATGCCAATCTCCTGCTCAATGGTGGCTCATGTAGCTCAGTGGCTGGCGTTGTATTTCTCCTCTGCAGCAGTGGTGGGGTCTCTCACTGGGATCGGGAGCCACGTCTGCAAAGGATAGCCCTTATCTCCAAGAAGCCACCCCTCCATCTGAGCCAGTTCAGTGAACAGTGGTGGCAGCCAGGACTGGCGCAAAACCCAGGTATCATGGCAGCTGCCTGAGAAGCAGTCATACATTCGCAACAAGAATCTTCAGTGACCACATACCAGCTTCACCTAGATTGAGAGGGCACCTTTAATGGTGACGTCTGCAGGTGGTAACCTGGTGGGAGGCCTGACGGCCACATGAGTGCAGTCTATGAACATTACAACCTATGGTTCTCCAGCAATGGTGCCAGAACCAATGGCCCTCTGGGCTTGGCTGTGAGAGTCTGTCCTGAAATGCACATACTCACTGGCCCTCCAGTGCAGGGCTTTGGTGACCTCCCTGATGCAGGGGTGCATTGCTGACAGTGTGACCCCACAAAGGTCTCTGGTGGGCCTCTAAAAAGCTGCAGAGGTGTCAGGCTTGAGAACCGCTGCCACTATGAGGAACAAAGGCATGGGATGTCCACCGGAGCCGATGAGCTGCAGGCCACCCTTGAGCAGGGCACAGAGACGTGTCACCACTCTCTCTACATGCGCAATCTCCTCTGACACTGGTGCTCTGAAATCCGATGGAATGTCATGTGGGGCCTGTAGATGCACAGCAAATGTAATGGCGAGCTCCCCTTGGGAGCTGTTGCTCATGACCGGGGGCCTCTACGTGGATCACACCTGCTTGTTGATATTGCCTCTGGCACGTATGGATCCTCACGAGCAGAGGATCACACAACGTAGGTTGAGCCATACCTATTTTCATGTTGAACCCTTCATGTATTCGAAGATTCCTAACAGGGCAGGGATTGGTGTTGATGGGTACATCAGCTGCTTTCCTGGATCAACTATGTGGCGTGCCATGGCATTGCCCATCTTGGCCAACACTGAGTGGCACAGCATGACCACATCGAGATCCTACCAGCTGAATCGATTGCCCCCACCATCCATATAACCTTAATGCTCCTGCCCTTTCTGACACCCTCTCCACATCACAGGGTGCCTAGTATGCTCCCTGACAAACACGAACAAACACAGAGTGTACACTGTTAATGGAGGGATGGTACACAGTATCTCCCTTCATGCCCACAGAGCTTTCCCTCCATTAATCCCAGACCCTTTCCCTTTAAGAATGCAGAGTCAGACCCCTGTGTATCTTCCCCCTCCCTCCTCACTTCTAGTATGCAGAGTGAGACCCGTGTAATGCCACCCCTCCCTCCTCCCTATAGGAATGCAGAGTGAGACCCCTAAAAAGAAAATTATCTTCTGCCCTCGAAACCTTCTGCCTCTGAGGACCCGCTGGCTTTTCAAATTGTGAACGGGACGACTCGTGACGGCCGCCCGTTCATTGAAAAATTATGACGTTTCAATTGACAGGCAGCAGGCTGCATAATCAGCGAAGTTAAGCATCGTTTACATATGCTAATTGTGGTGCCGCCGCCGTGCGGCCGTGGGGCAGGGGCACACACCAAGGTCCCCATGCTGCTGGTAATTTGCGGCAGGCCCTTCTCAATGTTGTGGGTCGAGGCGGGCCTCTCTCCGCAGCATTTTACTGGCCCCGTCCTGCAACCCGCAGAGCGAGGGGCCGGTAAAATTCGATCCATTGATGCCAAATTTCCCAGCATAAACTGGAAGGCCTTGGATATCCTATTTGAGTTCCAACTACTCAAACAAAGAATGCAGTTAGTCTTCACAGAGCAAACAATTGTAGAACCAGAAAAACAGGCTGTAAAAATACTAATAGCAGTTGGAAATGAGGGATTAGATAGAATCAACACCTCTGGACCATCTGACGAGGACCAAAAAGAACCCACAAAGATATGGAAAGTGCTAGAAGATCAGCTCTGATTACGAGTGAATTTTAGAATTCACCACCTAGAATTGGTGTCCTACAGGCAACAGTCACAGGAATCAATAGACCAGTTCATCAGTAGATGCCGTAGTAAGGGCAACAAATGTGACTTCTCCGAAGCTGAACTGTCGGACTGAATAATGGAGCTGGTGATTGTATCGACACCCATTGAAGCTTTTCAGAAAGGCCTCTTGGGGAAAAAGAAAGGTCACAGCATTGTTGCACTGCTGGTAGATGGCAGGAAATATGAAGCCATTGTAGCTGAACAACAGCACCTGCAAGCACTAGGTTCAACCAACAGTATTGGTACCATAACCAGGTTGAAAAGAGCAAGCAAGCTATGTGGTGAGTGTGGTCTGTCCCATTCATAGCAAAATTGCCCTGCATTTTGTGACCTGTGCAAGGCTTGCAGTGCAAAAGGACACTGGGCCCACCTATGCAAGAAATCTAACTCCAAAGACGTGGTTAGAAGCTGCAGCAGGACACAGACAACCAGAAGACAGGCGCAGCAACAGGGCAACAGCAGCAAGGAGAGTGCCAGAGACCTGCAAAAACACAAGCCGATACACACAAAGTCCACAGCAAAACAGACCTGCGACAAGACTCAACAAGGAGTAATTCTCAGCCAGAAGACGAACAGGCATTCCACATTGTGAACCTGACACATCACGTTGAGGAAGTCAAACAACCAGAAGCTTTCACCACCATTAACATCAAGTGCCCAAAGAAAGCTGGCAAATGTACCCTTCGGGTCAAGGTTGACACTGGTGCTAGTTCAAATATCCGACCAGTCTGAATATTCAAAGATATGTACTGGAGTTATTGGAAATCAATTAACAACCAACAACCACCAAGGCATGCTTTCCTTCATCGGACGGGGTATTGAGTACAAGAGTTGGCAGGTCATGTTACAGTTGTATAGGACTTTGGTTCGGCCACATTTGGAATACTGCGTGCAGTTCTGGTCGCCACATTACCAAAAGGATGTGGATGCTTTGGAGAGGGTGCAGAGGAGGTTCACCAGGATGTTGCCTGGTATGGAGGGCGCTAGCTATGAAGAGAGGTTGGGTAGATTAGGATTATTTTCATTAGAAAGACGGAGGTTGAGGGGGGACCTGATTGAGGTGTACAAAATCATGAGAGGTATAGACAGGGTGGATAGCAAGAGGCTTTTTCCCAGAGTGGGGGATTCAATCACTAGAGGACACGAGTTCAAAGTGAAAGGGGAAAAGTTTAGGGGGGATATGCGTGGAAAGTTCTTTACGCAGAGGGTGGTGGGTGCCTGGAACGCGTTGCCAGCGGAGGTGGTAGATGCGGGCATGATGGCGTCTTTTAAGATGTATCTAGACAGATACATGAATGGGCAGGAAGAAAAGAGATACAGAACCTTAGAAAATAGGCGACATGTTTAGATAGAGGATCTGGATCGGCGCAGGCTTGGAGGGCCGAAGGGCCTGTTCCTGTGCTGTAATTATCTTTGTTCTTTGTTCTTTGTTCTTTATCTGCATACAATGAGTCACCCATTCCTTGCAGTACCATGCTAACAATGCAATGCAGCTATGGCAAGTTGGCATGGAAACCACAAACATTCTACCTAGCAGACACGAGCGGACCAGCAGTGGCAGGGCTACCAGCGTGTAAGGACCTCAACATCGTGACCATCCAGGAGATCATCAAGGAACCCATTAGAGCAGAAGAGACCAAGGGTACCCGCATTTAATCACAGTTCCTCCAGGATCTCAGTAGTTCTTGTTTGGAAAGTATTAGCCTCTTCTCAGAGATGCTACACCGAAAGAATGAAGATCCGCTATCAGATGGTGAAAGCTCTTCATCAACGGGCAGTGTCTTTTTGTGTTCCAGTGACTCAGAAGACGAGATTGACGTTGTAAGTACTGAGAACCAAAGACAGGCAGTGGGGAGCATTGTCAAGGGGAAATCTCCAAGGACCAGAACCCACTCGCAGACCTGGCCAACATCAAACGGTACAGTCTGGAAACCCAGCAACAGCACAAACGATGCCACACTTTCACCTCTGCTCTCCAGAGAACCGCCAGCACCGTAACAGCCAGAACAGACAGGTACCTCCATGAGACCAAGTACTCCTCCCTCAACAAGTCCTTGACTTTGAGCCTCAGGCCTATAGATGCGGAAGACGAGGAGAGGCAAAGGACCTGCAATGTACTGAAGAGGCAGAGGAGGAATGAGTTGAAGCATTGTCTCTTAGCTCTTTGAGATGAGGTACTGGAACTTTCCAAGAATGACAAGGCCCCAAAAGTGGTCATCTTGAGAAAAGCAAAAGAATATATTAGCAGGTTGAAGGCAGAGCAACAGAAACTGAATGCAGAAAGGGAGAAACCTCAGAAAAAACAACAGCTGAGACACAAATTCCCCAAGCAAGAAATGCCAAACCATTGAGATGACATATGGACTTTTGAGTCTCTATAATTGTAAATGTCACAATCTCTATCCATGTGTAAATAATTTTGATGGGATCTAGTCTTACGTGTTTTTACTTTTAGCATAGGAGACTTATCTTTGGAAAGAAGGGGGATGTTGTGTGATTGCCTTTAAGAGTAATGTCCCTTTAAGCTCTTAGTATGCTAATGAGCTAAGTACCAGGATGCAGTCGTGTGACTCAGAGCTGGCATCACTCTGCAACTGTAACACCAAGAGGAAGGTTCTGTAAATAGTTTGGTGTGCACTGCATATAATAGTTTAGCTGTAATAAACCTGTTTGAGATCTTCAACGAACTAGACTCCACGCATCTCATTTATATTGCATCAGACAACATAAAAGAACTCATTACATACCCTCCCTAATGCAAAGAACAAAGAACAGTACAGCACAGGAACAGGCCATTCGGCCCTCCAAGCCTGCGCCAATCTTGATGCCTGCCTAAACTAAAACCTTCTGCACTTCCGGGGACCGTATCCCTCTATTCCCATCCTATTCATGGATTTGTCAAGATGCCTCTTAAACATCGCTATCGTACCTGCTTCCACCACCTCCCCGGCAGCAAGTTCCAGGCACTCACCACCCTCTGTGTAAAGAACTTGCCTCGCACATCCCCTCGAAACTTTGCCCCTCTCACCTTAAACCTATGTCCCCTAGTAACTGACTCTTCCACCCTGAGAAAAAGCTTCTGACTATCCACTCTGTCCATGCCGCTCAAAACTTTGTAAACCTCTATCATGTTACCCCTCCATCTACGTTGTTCCAGTGAAAACAGTCCGAGTTTATCCAACCTCTCCTCATAGCTAATACCCTCCAGACCAGGCAACATCCTGGTAAACCTCTTCTGTACCCTCTCCAAAGCCTCCACATCCTTCCGGTAGTGTGGCGACTAGAATTGCACGCAATATTCTAAGTGTAGCCTAACTAAAGTTCAGTACAGCTGCAGCATGACTTTCCAATTTTTATACTCTATGCCCCGACCGATGAAGGCAAGCATGCCGTATGCCTTCTTGACTACCTTATCCACCTGCGTTGCCACTTTCAGTGACCTGTGGACCTGTACGCCCAGATCTCTCTGCCTGTCAATACTCCTAAGGGTTCTGCCATTTACTGTATACTTCCCACCTGCATTAGATCTTCCAAAATGCATTACCTCACATTTGTCCGGATTAAACTCCATCTGCCATTTCTCCGCCCAAGTCTCCAACCGATCTATATCCTGCTGTATCCTCTGACAATCCTCATCGCTATCCGTAACTCCAACAACCTTTGTGTCATCCGCAAACTTACTAATCAGACCAGCTACATTTTCCTCCATATCATTTATATATACTACAAAGAGCAAAGGTCCCAGCACTGATCCCTGCGGAACACCACTAGTCACATCCCTCCATTCAGAAAAGCACCCTTCCACTGCTACCCTCTGTCTTCTATGACAGAGCCAGCTCTGTATCCATCTTGCCAGCTCACCTCTGATCCCGTGTGACTTCACCTTTTGTACCAGTCTGCCATGAGGGACCTTGTCAAAGGTTTTACTGAAGTCCATATAGATAACATCCACTGCCCTTCCTTCATCAATCATCTTTGTCACTTCCTCAAAAAACTCAATCAAATTAGTGAGACACGACCTCCCCTTCACAAAACCATGCTGCCTCTCGCTAATAGGTTCGTTTGTTTCCAAATGGGAGTAAATCCTGTCCCGAAGAATCCTCTCTAATAATTTCCCGACCACTGATGTAAGGCTCACCGGCCTATAATTTCCTGGATTATCCTTGCTACCCTTCTTAAACAAAGGAACAACATTGGCTATTCTCCAGTCCTCTGGGACCTCACCTGTAGCCAACGAGGATGCAAAGACTTCTGTCAAGGCCCCAGCAATTTCTTCCCTTGCCTACCTTAGTATTCTGGGGTAGATCCCATCAGGCCCTGGGGACTTATCTACCTTAATGCTTTGCAAGACACCCAACACCTCCTCTTTTTTGATAATGAGATGACTGAGACTATCTACACTCCCTTCCCTCGGCTCATCATCCACCAAGTCCTTCTCTTTGGTGAATACTGATGCAAAGCACTCATTTAGTACCTCGCCCATTTCCTCTGGCTCCACACATAGATTCCCTTCTCTGTCCTTGAGCGGGCCAACCCTTTCCCTAGTTACCCTCTTGCTCTTTATATATGTATAAAAAGCCTTGGGATTATCCTTAATCCTGTTTGCCAATGACTTTTCATGACCCCTTTTAGCCCTCCTGACTCCTAGCTTAAGTTCCTTCCTACTGTCTTTATATTCCTCAAGGGATTGGTCTGTTCCTAGCCTTCCAGCCCTTACGAATGCTTCCTTTTTCTTTTTAACTCGGGTAACAATATCCCGCGTTATCCAAGGTTCCCGAAACTTGCCAAACTTATCCTTCTTCCTCACAGGAATATGCTGGTCCTGGATTCTAATCAACTGACATTTGAAAGACTCCCACATGTCAGATGTTGATTTCCCCTCAAACAGCCGCCCCCAATCTAAATTCTTCAGTTCCTGCCTAATATTGTTATAATTAGCCTTCCCCCAATTTAGCACTTTCACCTGAGGACTACTCTTATCCTTATCCACAAGTACCTTAAAACTTATGGAATTATGGTCACTATTCCCGAAATGCTCCCCCACTGAAACTTCGACCACCCGGCCGGGCTCATTCCCCAATACCAGGTCCAGTACGGCCCCATCCCTAGTTGGACAATCTACATATTGTTTCAAGAAGACCTCCTGGATGCTCCTTACAAATTCTGCCCCATCTAAGCCCCTAGCACTAAGTGAATCCCAGTCAATATTGGGGAAGTTAAAATCACCCACCACTACAACCCTGTTACCTTTACATCTTTCCAAAATCTGTCTACATATCTGCTCCTCTACCTCCCACTGGCTGTTGGGAGGCCTGTAGAAAACCCCCAACATCGTGACTGCACCCTTCCTATTCCTGAGCTCCACCCATATTGCCTCGCTGCACGACCCCTCCGAGGTGTCCTCCCGCAGTATAGCTGTGATATTCTCCTTAACAAGTAATGCAACTCCCCCACCCCTTTTACATCCCCCTCTATCCCGCCTGAAGCTTCTAAATCCTGGAACATTTAGCTGCCAATCCTGTCCTTCCCTCAACCAAGTCTCTGTAATAGCAACAACATCATAGTTCCAAGTACTAATCCAAGCTCTAAGTTCATCTGCCTTACCTGTTATACTTCTCGCATTGAAACAACTTGCAATTACATCCTTTCTGTAATATGCTGACCAGAACTGTGCACAGTACTCAAGTTGTGGCCTAACTAATGTTTTAATATAGTTCTGGTATAATCTCCTTACTCTGATATTCTAGTCCTCAGGTAATAAAGGAAAGGATTCCATATGCCTTCTTAACCACCGTATTGACCTCAAGGTCCCTCACTTCCTCTACACTTCCTAGCATCCTCCTATGTATTGTGTCTTCCTTTGCCTTGTTTGACTTCCCCAAATGCATCACCTCATACTTCTCTGGGTTAAATTCCATTTGCGATTGATCTGCCCACCTGACCAGTCCATTGATATCTTCCTGCTGTCTACAGCTATCCTCCTCGCTATCAATCACATGGCCAATTTTTGGTGTCGTCTGCAAACTTCTTGACCGACATTTACATCCAAATCATTAATTTATATTACAAAAAGCAGGGGACCTAGTTATGAGCCCTGCGGAACCACAAAGGAAACAGCCTTCGAGTTGCAATTACCCTGTGTTTCCTGTTAATTTTGCATCCAGCTTGCTACATTCCCCTGGATCCCATGGGCTTTTGTTCTTTTAACCAGTTTTCCATGTGGGACCTTGTCATAAGCCTTACTAAAATCCATGTAGACCACATCAACTGCACTACTCTCAGCAATCCTTCTTGTTACTTCCTCAAAAAATTCAATCAAGTTAGTCAGACACGACCTTCCCTTAACAAATCTATGCTGACTATCCTTGATTAACCTGTGCCTTTCTAAGTGACAGTTTGTCCTGTCTCTCAGAACTGATTCCAATAATTTGTCCACTACCGAGGTCAGACTGAATGGCCTGTAATTATTTGGTGTTTCCCTCTCTCCCTTTTTAAACAGAGGTACAACGTTAGAAGATTTCCAATCCTCCGGCACCACACCTGTATCAAGTGAGGATTGAAAAATGATGGTCAGACCTTCTGCTATTTCCTCCCTAGTTTCTTTTAACAGCCTGGGGTACATTTCATCTGGCCCTGGTAATTTATCCACTTTCAAAGACACAAATCCCCTTAGTACTTCATCTCTCCATATGTTTATCACATCCAATGCTTTACACTCCTCCTCCTTAACTACAATATCTGCATCGTCCACCTCTTTGTGAAGACAGACGCAAACTATTCATTGAGAACAATACCCACATCGTCCACCTCCACACATAGGTTGCCTTTTTGGTCTTTTATGGGCCCTACTCTTTCCTTAGTTATCCTCTTACTCTTAATGTATTGATAAAATAGCTTTGGGCTCTCCTTGATTTTACTTGCCAATATGCTTTCATGCCCTCTCTTTGCTTTCCTAATTTCCTTTTTGATTTGACCCGTCCATTTTCTATACTCCTCTCGGCTTTCTGTGGTACTGAGTTCTCGGTGTCTTATATCAGCTTTTTTTTTCTGCCTTATCATACCCTGTTAGCTCCCTGACATTCAAAGGACTCTAGATTAGGCCGTCCCACCCTTTTTCTTTGTGGGTATATGTTTACTCTGAACCCCCTGAATCTTCTCTTTGAATGCCTCCGACTGCTCTCACACCGATTTGCCTTCAAGTTCCGATTTCCAGTCCACTTTTGCTAAATCATTCCTCAGCTTAGTAAAATTACCTTACCTCAATTTAGAACTTTAACACTTGTTCTATCTCTGTCCTTTTCCATAATTATGTTAAAATTAACTGAATTATGATCATTACCACCTGTCATGCTAGTCCCCCACCTGCCAACAATGAGGCACATTAGTTTTGTCATGAACGTTGATTTTAAACTGTTACCGGAGTGAAGAAGACTTGTTAAACAGAGCAGCCATGGTTGAAAAAAGACATTTGCATTTTAACAGACAGTGTTTGGAAGGACAAAACAGCCACTCCCTGACATTCAACCCACAATCGACTTTTGATCACCAGAAGGTGGGGGAGCTCGCATTCCAGGTTGACTGCTCAGATGGCTGAATACACAAACGGACATGATCAAACCAACTAGTCACATGACTAACCTGCCGGGCAACCTGAGCTTTTTGAATTTGTCCAAACAGGTTGGGCAGAAAGCTGTTTGATCCTGGACTGAGAGGATCTATCCTGGGTGGCTCACCATAGCCTCTCCTATTTGCCTGTTCCCATCTCTTTCTCACAAGCCTCTGAATCCACTGAAGACACATGAACCCCAAGAGAGAAAAGTCTCCAAGGTTTAAGAAGAATACTGGGCCCCGACAAAAAGCAAGATCTACCTACAATCAAGGACTCTACCGTGAGCTTGAAGAACCATAACAACAACTCTTCAGATATTGCCTCAAACCTTTCCACTTTTTTTCTGTTTTCTTTCTGTCTCTATTTGCATGTGTGAATCGCATGTGCATGCTAGATTGGGCGTTAACGAATTAGAGTTTTTAAGTTTAAATAAATTCCAACTTTTATTCTTTAAACCTAAGAAAGCCTGTTTGTGCTGGTTTCTTTGCCTTATAATTGGAAAGTGGTGAACAAGGATTCACCAAGGGGGAGTTAAAAACAGTGTGTTTAAAATGAAACCCTGTTATGGTAAGACCAGGTGAAGGCTGAAAGGGAACCCTAGATCTCTTTTGGGACCTCGCCTGGTCATAACACACTAAATGCTCTCCCACTGCCTCTCCTTCCACCTGCCCAGCTTCATTACATAAAACCAAGTCCAGAACAGTGCCCTCTTTTGTTGGACATGCTACAAACTGGCCAAAAAGGTTCTCCTGAATGCACCTTAAGAATTCTGTCCCCTCCATTCCTTTCACACTAAAACTAACCTAGTTAAAATTGAGTTAGTTAAAATCCCCAACTATTACTGCCCTATTGTTTTTGCACTGCTCAAAGATTTGCCTACATATTTGCTCTTCTCTCTCCCTCTGACTGTTTGGGGGTCTATAGTTCACTCCCAGTAGTGTGACTGCACCTTTTTGTTCCTAAGCTCAATCCATAAGGTCTCAATGAATGATCCTTCTAACACATCATCCCTCCTCACAGCTGTAAGCACTTCTCTAACCAAACTTGCTGCCCCTGCCCAGCCCCTCTACATTTTATCCCTCTCTCTATCCCGTCTGAAAACCCTGGAAAGTTGAGTTGCCATTCCTGTCCCTCTTTAAGTCATGTTTCTATAATAGCTATGATATCATACTGCCACGTTTCTATCTGTGCCCTCAGCTCGTCAGCTTTATTTGCTATACTCCTTGCATTGGATTATCTACCATTGAGCACTGCCAAACTTTTTTTATTTTCTATCCTTTGTTTCCTCTGCCTTCCAGACTCACTCACTAATTTTCTGCCTTCCATTTCCATTTCTGATTTTGCCCCATCTGCTTCTACCCTCAGGTTCCCATCCCCCTTGCCAAACTAGTTTAAACCCTGCCCAACAGCATCAGCACGTGGCATTGGGAGTAATCCAGAGATTACTACCTCTGAGGTCCTGCTTTTTAATGTTTTACCTCGGTCCCTAAAATCTACTTTCAGGACCACATCCCTCTTTCTACCTATGTCGTTGGTACCAATGTGAACCATGACCTCTGGATGTTCACCCTCCCCCTTAAGAATGTCCTGCAGCCACTCTGGTATCATCCTAGAGTCACGTCTATGGCCACAGAAACGCCTGTCTGTTCCCCTAAATATCCAATCCCCTACCGCTATTTCTCTTCCACTCTTCTTCCTTCCTGCTTGTGCAGCTGAACCACCTGCGATGCCTCGAACCTGGCTCTTGCTAGACACCTCTGAGGAACCATCGTCCTCACCTGCGTCCAAAATGAAAACCAGTTCGTGAGCAAGATGGACTCAGGGGAGTCCATCTACTTGCCTGATCCTTCTAGACTTTCTGCTGGTCACCCATTCCCTCTCTGCTCCGAATCTGTGATGTGACCACCTCCCTCCACATGGTTCTCTGTGGATGCACCACAGTGACTCCAGCTGCTGCTTGAGTTCCAAAACTCGGAGCTCAAGTTTCTGCAACTGGTGACACTTTCTGCAGATGTGCTTGTCAAAGCCACTTGAAGCGTCCACGATTTCCCACATACCACAGGAGGCACATTCCACTCAGCTGAGCTGCCCTGCCATACCTTAACCTTAAACTAGTTGCTAGTAGAATGTAGAATTACAGACCCTCACTCACCAATCAGCTCCTTCTCCTGTTCTCATGACCTCACGCAGGTGGTCAATGTCAGTGAATGCATCTTCACATGACATCTTCTACCCACCACAACATCAGCCTCTCAAGCTGTTCACTGCACCATTGTCCAACCACTCACCTATCTGCATTCCCTGACACTCAGGACGTGGGCCTAACATCCAGGTACTACATCTCACTCTCACACACCTATCAATCTACCAAATTCACGGTCATGACATTTTAAGAATTATGAATTTCACAATTTCAAGCATTTAAATTGTAAATTTCACACTGTCGCAATAACCATGAAAATGATCTATTAAAAAAAAACGAGGGAAGTTTTTGGTTTCAAATGCCATTTATTGTATACTCAAAAGCTAATATAAAAGGCTGACTATAAACAGGTCACATTCTTTACTCACTGAATTCCGAATTCTGTCACTTGATATGTTGCAGTAATGGTTGTGGCCATTTTTGATTTTCCCATTCTGGCATTCTCACTTGTCTGCTAATACTTGAGACTCCTTCTTTCAAAACTGCACCGGAAACCCTCTCTCATCTACCAATCAGCGAGGTGAGCCTTGTGTTAATGAATACAATGCGTGAAGTTCGCAAAATGGCCGATTTCACAGAGGATCCAAGATTTCATGGAGGACCTGAGATTTCACAGTCCGTGATGCATTTTTCATAGCCGTGAATTTGGCAGGGCCATACCTATCAATGCTGACAGCTTGAAATTGTGAAATTCATAATTCTTAAAATGTCATGACCGTGAATTTGGTAGATTGATAGGTGTGTGAGAGTGAGATGTAGTACCTGGATGTTAGGCTCCACATATCTCCAGCTATTCAGTTGTGGCAGGCACATCACCCAAACGTAGTGCTATACAGCCAGTGGCATTCAGCCCTCTCTCCTGCAGGACAAGATGGCACACAATAGAAGGGAACTGAGAAGAACTAGCGGGGGTCAAGGAAGCATGCATCTTCTGAGACCTACGGAGGGGATGGTTCTCTGTATCATGGGGCCAACTGCAACATCACTCAGAACATTCAGCATGAAGGTATCTTCCTGCCTTATGCCCCTTCTCAACTCCCAGGTCACCCTCATCCTGCTATTTGGCATAATGAGCAAGGTATTGATGGTGTGACCATGGATCTCTTGCTTTCCACCAAACCCCTCTTCCCTCACACCAACCTTATCCTTCTATGTTCTTGATGTCAGATGCCCAAGGACCGCTGCTGCCCAGCCACAGGAGGCCCAAGAGGAGAAAAGAGACCAACAACACTGCACTAGTGAAGAGGCTCTGTCACTTGATCTGACACTCACAGACACCAGCTCAGATAGTGGAACTGCACACAGCTTGGAGGCTAGTATAGAGTGGGACCAGCACATGGTGAGTCATCGTGAGTGGCCTGCAGCCAGGCCAGGGGTAAAGGATGGTTCATTTGCCAGTTCACCACAGGGCGAGGTGTCAGAGGAGGCCTGCTGCAGAGGACTCAGTTGAGGACCTTGATGGGACGTATGCCAATGTCCCAGCAGAACACCACTGGGGCCACACAGGAAGTGGCTGGTAGCATGGTGGAGAATGGTAGTGCGATGCCAGGCCTCTGTAGCAACGCTACAAGCTGTGCTGTATGAGGCAATTTTTGGCCCACAAACTGTTAAGTACCATTTGATAATTTGTGATCAACTGGGGTATAAATTGGCCTCTGTTTTGCATGTTTTAGCGGTGTAAAATTGGCACATCGAAGACTAATTTTCGGGGCCAACATCCTGTGCCCAAAGTACGCCTGAAATACGTCCAACTCAATATTGGGTTGGGCCATTTTCAGGTGTTCCTGGTGGCCATATGTAAAGGAGGAGTCTGATGCCTGTTTTAGGTCCTTTTGCCAAAATTGGACATTTGGGCCTGCTCCAGGCCTACTCCGATTGAGAGTCTTCAGAGGTTAGTTTTCTTTAAATGGTCAGTTTTCTTTAAATATAGGAAGAACAGGACTCCACAATACCCCTTTTCACCACCCCCATTGCCATTCCACCAACTGCCCCCAACCCCAACCACAACCCCCCCCCCCCCTCCCCCAGGCTTTACCTTTTGGGCCAAAATCCACTGTATTAAAATGGGCAAAAGGTTCCAGCAGTTCACCCAAATAATGCTAATGAGGTCTGAAGCCTAATTTGGGCCACCTGGTTGGGGACCTCTCTCCCTGTGTGGCACCCATGTCAGTCCTAAAATGAGCCTAATGAAGCAGCTTAAAGACAAATAACATCTGGAGAACAGTGGCCATAATATGGACTTTCGTCTTCACTTGTACATCAGTTCTACATAGTTTAGCACTGCTTTAACACCTCTTTCTCCTGATGCAGAGGTGTAGGTGTCAGTAAGGTGGCACAGAGCCTCTTAGACAACTGACCAGCCAGGCATTCCCTGCTGCTACTCCACTTATACCAAACATGTTCACTCAGAGATTCCCTGCTGGCAAACTCACCAGTCAAGGGAGCTAGAGAAAGATTAATGACAACTGGTTCCTGAATGCCTAAATGTTAGCATAAAATTTACAAAAAATTAAATTATAAGGCAGTCCTATATTAATCCTAATACTACATGCAGGATTTATATGATGTGCTGGAAGACTCCTGTCATATCTTCAACATGAAACCAATGGAACAGAATGGAAAATTCCTGAGAAATGCCGGGTCCTAACCTATACTGGGATTTCCTCCAACTGGGCTTGTATTCACTAGAATACCAAAGTTTAAGGAGTGATTTGATTGAACTTTTTAGAATTTTGAAAGGAATTGATATGGTGGTTAGAGAAAAATTTCTTCTGCTGGTGGGGCAGTCTAGAATAAAGAGACCCAACCTTAAAATCAGAGCCATGCCATTTAGAAGAGTAGTTAGGAAACACTTCTTCATCACAAAGTGTGGTAGAAGTATGGAACTCTCTCCCACAAAAAGCAGGAGATGTTTGCTCGATTAATAATTTTAAATTTGATATCCATAGATTTTTTTCTGGGCAAGCGTGTAAAAGGAAATGGAACCAAGGCAGGTGAATGGAGTTAAAATGCAAGTCCACCATGATCTCATTGAATTGTGGAACAGGCTTGAGGGGCTGAATGGCCTACTTCTGTTTCTGTTTCCTGTCAATAGAATGTTGTACTTATAGACACAGAAATAAATTTGTCAGACTGTATGGAAGAGGCATCAACTAATGAATGTTCTTCACTGACAAAATGACGTGTTGTTGAAGGAAACACGTTAAGTTCATACCAAATAGGAGGCTGATTATGAAGCTTATCCACGAGCCATCACTGAGTTGCACATTGTTAGGCATTCAGGCAATGTACAGACAGAGTATGAGCTGTCTTTTTCTCTTCAGGGCAGCTACTGTTGTCTTTGCTTATTGGTTAGCCAAGAACACAACAAAAGTCAGTAGGGTATGCTTTAAAATGAAAAAAAAAATGACTCACATTTGGCCTCACATAGACAAGCTATGCAGCTCTTAAGTGTGGCCAGTGGATGCTTTTAGTAAGGAGCAATCTGCCTTAAATCAACAGAGGACATTTGGTTTAATTAAATCAGTCTATCAGGCTCCACTGAGAAATGTTTCAACTAATGACTATATTTCAAAGGTGCCTACTGAATATGAAATGTTATTGGGAACAGAAAGGGGACATGGTTTACTCTGACCTTACTTCTCTACAGTATTGTTCGTCTTGAATGCGTACCCTATAAAATAAACTGCTCTGTAACTTGTGCCTTCATTATAACATGTTTTTTTGAATGGCTCCCAAAGACTTACAATATTATTTTGTAGCTTCCATTGCGAAAATGTACAATTTTGTTGATTTTTTTTAGTGCTGCTGAAGTTAAGGTGCTAGGTATTTGAATATTTTCCATTTTTCTTACCCAGTAACAATAAAAACCCAAAAACTCAAAAACAGCAATAAAGAATTCAGATACGGCAAGATGGAAGGTACTCTACCCCAACAATATGTCTTAATTGGAACCTCAGAGGAGTATCTCCTATTACAGCAATTTTTTTTTTCCCTGTGCAGTCAGTCTTTATGGTTTATCTGAGTGAGATTACCAGATCAGTGCTAATTTGGACATTCCATTTTTTGCAGAACTTCATCTCATTCATTTGCATCTCATTGCCACTAGCTGAGTAACAGGATTTACTTGATTCTTTGTTCGATACTGCGAATCCCAAAATGTAGCTGTTGGTATTCAATATTTTGCACCATAGTAAACCCACAGGATACATGTTGCATATGGATTTTAAAAAGGACAAACTAAAGAGGTATATTAGCAGAAGAAAAACCTTGCGCAGGAATAGGAGGCAGCTAGACTTGAACAAATGGGAAGATAGCACACAAACACCACACAAAGAATTCCAAAGACTGGCGTTGACTCACTGAAGAGCTCTCTGCACCCTGGGAAATTTGCAGTGTTTCCAATATCAGCTGTGTAACACCTCTTAATCTTGATTGAACACTAACTGGCATGGACTGCTTGGGCCGAATGGCCTGTTTCTGTGCTGTATATTCTACATCAGGTGTTCTCAACCTTTTTGCTTCTGAGGCCTTCCCATGTTACAAAAACTCCACAGACCCCCTGTAACACAACACAAATATTTTTTTCTGTGTAAAAATTAGCTGTACAATTATGCCTATATATTTATTATTATTGTTTTACTTACTTAATGTGAAACGTGTTGCTGGTGCTAAGCAATAATTCTGCCAAGATGTGGAAATATCTTCGACAAAAATGAGTAAAATGTGGAACGGAATTAACCAAATAATCAACAAAAATGCATGCCGAGACCAAGTCCAAAAGGGGAAACTAAAAAGCAGGGAAATAATTAACCAAAAATTCAGAAATAATATTTACCGACTAATTCCTAAAGAGGAAATGGTGGGGAAATGGTTAACCATGCTGAAATTAGTATAAGGGGAAATGGTTAAGTCAAAAATAATTTTCAGGGACTAAGTCCAAAGTGAGAAATCAGTAACCAAGAGCCTTCCTGAAAAAGAGTGCTGTGCTTTGTGGAAGGGGGCCCGGAATTACCTTAGTCAATGATTTCCCATTATGCATTCCCTCCGATTTGTATGGCCACAGTCAGTCTCGGTTTGCTCTGCTGTTCTGAGTTGGATTTCCTCCAGGAGCAGCTTGTTGGAAAGCACTGGCACTGCTGCTGCTGCCATATGCTATTTAGCTGCAAGGGAAGAGTGTGAAATGGCAACTCCACTGCTGAGCTGTCTGTGCTGACCCGGTGTTCCATGTACAACTTTGAGTCGGAAAATCAGATCTCCTCCAGGTCAATGGCAACCGAAAGAGCTTGCTGAGCTGGAAGGGCAGTACCAAGCCTAAATGGCTGTGCCTTTTCCAGATGAAGTGACAGCTGCAAAGTTCAAGGCCATTTTTTGACTGATAAATCTGTGGGCCTGGGGCCAACCGTCTTGGGTGCTCATTTGGGTTAGTCATGGTGAAGGGGCATTCAATGATACCAGAACTAACCCAATCTGCCAACGGGAAGCCGGGTAGAGGGCCCTGAAATCTATCAAGTCAGACCTGTTAAAACTGCGGGATCAGGAACATAGAAAATAAGGAGCAGGAATGGACCAGATGGCCCCTCGAGCCTGCTCCACTACTTAATATGATCATGGTTGATCTTCTGCCTGAACTCCACTTTCTTGCCTGCTCCCTATTTCCCTTGTTCCCGAGAGATCAAAAATCTTTCTATTTCTGCCTTACGTATACTCAATAATGGAGCATCTACAACCCTCTGCCATCTGCAGGGCACTAGTCACCTTGCCTCAGTGATTGATTTTCAGTTCACCAGTTGCCACTTCTGGGGTGCTCCAGTTGGGCCCATTTTGCTCCAGAGATCTGAATCCAGTTTGGTAGACTCCTTGAAACATTCTTGTGGACCCCTAGGGAGCAGCAGATCCCCAGTTGAGAACACCTGTTTTATATAAATCTGAGGTAAGCAGTCACCTCTAAAACAATAAGATAACAGAAAGTTAGGCAGCATCAAGCATTCCTAAGGCAGATATAGCACAACTATTTGCGGACATAAGGAGCCCCAAGATAGACAGAGGATCACTAGGCATAATTCACCAATGCCTGTTGATTGTGGTGCAGGCAGCACGCCAACTTTTTGCTGCTTGCTCATTTCAATGATTTTGGTGTCCTGCCAGCGCTAACCGTGTTGTTCATTGGCTGGATGCATCAGCTGGGGGCCAACATTGTGAGTGACTAGTACCACTTAAAACTAGCCTGCACCTCTTGAAGGGGAAGTGCATTGTGGCTGGAGCAGATGCTGGTAGTCTTGCAGGAGGTGACTCTGAACTGTGAAAGAGTGAAGAATGGCACAACTTGCAAGACAGAGCGCTCCAAGGTTTACAAATGCTGCATTGCAGGTCTTGGTGTAACACGTGGAAAGGAGAAGGGATTCTTGTATCCACAGGGGGCCAGAAGGCCCTCCAGACACACATTCAGAAGGCAGTTGGAGCAGATAACCTTGGAGGTCAATGCCAGGAGCCAAGACCCGAGGACTTGGATGCAGTACCGCAAGAAATTCCAGACAACGGTGGAGGCAGGGTCATTGAATGTTTTTAAGGCAGAGTTAGACAGATTCTTGACAAACAAGGGAGTCAAAGGGTATTGGGAGTAGGCAGGAAAGTGGAGTTGAGCCCACAAACAGATCAGCCATGATCTTTTAGAATGGCAGAGCAGGCTCAAGGGGCCGATAGGCCTACTCCTGCTCCCAGTTCGTATGTTTGTATGTATGTTTGTATGACCTCACATGAGTGGTCAGTCAGGGAATACATCCCTAAATGCCATATCTACCAATGGCACCCCTAGACTCAGCCACAGCTCACTACACTACATCACTCACTTACCAACAATCTCTATTAAACCGCTGACTGGTGAAATCAAAATTTGGCTTGGAATGTTTATTTTGTGGTGGCTTTTATCCTTGCAGTGTTGTCAAGTGGACACTGTGGCAGTCAGTGACAGAAGAAGGTAAGGTGTGGGGCTATTGCTGAATTGGGTTTATGGTTACTATATCGCACTTGAATGAGCTCTTCAGGGACACCCTGGCCAGAAAAGGGCGGTCTGGGTTGCCTCCCTTCCTTCTTCTCCTCCTATTTCTCATGCTCCTGCTCCTGAGCTGATCACTGTATTGCTGGTAGCTAGGGCTATCCCCTCACGATGGCGAGGTTGTGCCGCATGCAGCAAGCCACCGCAAATATTGACACCTGCTCTGCTGAGTATTGCAAGGATCCTCCAGAATGGTCCAGGCATTGGAAGTGTTGTTTCAGCACATAATGGTCTACTCTATTACATTTTGTGTGAGAGCATGGCTATCATTGTATGCATACTGCACACATGTGCATGGGTTGTGCACTAGAGTCATGAGCCATATCATCAGCAGATAGCCCTTGTGACCCAGTAGCCACCCTTAAGTTTGCTATAGTGACTCAAATTTAGCTGGCATAGTGGACTAACGCAGAATTAAGGTATCATGACTGCTACCAGGAGACTGGGCATTGACTTGCATGGTTGACTGCCTATGGTCGCACACCATTTGGATATTGAGGGATTGGAATACCTTTCAGTTCCAGTATAGAGCAAAGTTGACATGCAATGCTTGCAAAGTGATGTGTGTGCAGTCAATGGCATCCTGCACCATGGGGAATACTGTAACCCTAGCAAAGCTGTGTGCTCACTCTGCCTACTTCTTTCAGGCCAGAGAGAATAAAAGGTCGTTAGGTCTCATTGTACAGAAAGCCTCAGTGACCTTCCTTGTGCAACAGTGGATAACAAACTGTGAGATGTTGCAAATAAATCCAGTCGTAGCCTGGAAGCAGCCAGATGCATAAAATGTCATTGCCATAGTGACCATCACAGTCTCTGGCAATATGATCTTTGCCTCCTCTCGGGTTGCAGTGTGGCTGCAGCACGTGTCACATTTCGGTAAGGATATCCTTACTGAAGAACATATGGCTCACATATTGTTGCTTGCTGAGATCCAAGTAGGAGAATTGCTCCCTGAACACCATGGGCAGATATGGCCTCCTGCTGAGATCCCTTCTCCCCCTTCCTCTCCTCCCGCGTCATGCAGCTTGTCCTGCTCTGCGTGGCCTCTGTTCATTCTCAAAGTCATGCTATATTCTAAGGGGAATGCCTACTAATGCACCCATGTCTGGGAGCAGCTAGTTTGTGCAGAAGCCTTAAAGTCAGCAAAAACTCCTTCAGCCCCTGCCATACCACTCCCTGTGGACTTTTGCAACTTTAAACCATTATGGAAAGCACCAAACACTTGTAGAATTGAAGCAACTGCCAAAAGAAATCAACCAGCAACTAACCTATAAGTTGTTGCTGATTGCTTTGAATAACACTGGTGGAGGGGCATTCCTGCTGCTGAATATGTGTTCAGTTGTGTAAGGGTAAAAAGCTGGAACCTTGAGATCCAAAATGGCACCACTGTTGTCAAATCAGTATTGATGTCATCATCTGCCTGCTGTGGATACTTGTGGGACTTATCCCCAGTGTCCTGGCCAATATATATCCCTCAATCAACATCATAAGAAAAATAAAAATAATTGGCCATTATCACATTGCTGTTTGTGGTACTTTGCTGTAACTAAAGTGGTTGTTGCACTTTCTACATTACAACAGGTGACTACACTTGAAAAAGTACTTCATTGGCTGTAAAGCACTTTGAGATGTCTGGTGGTTGTGAAAAGTGCTAGATAAATGCAAATCTTTATTTCTTTGTGATGGCTGTTCACTGCATGCACTAGCACCCTCATGATGTGGGCATGTGTGCCATGGATACCATTTTTGGAGCTCTAAGGGCACTCATAATGCTCAAAAAATGGATGCAAATTATCCCAATTTCTTGCCCAATGTCTCCCTTTAATATGCCCCAATCATTCACTTGGATTTGTTCCCCAAAACACTGAATAAAACATAATTTCCTTTAAAAATTGATAAATTCTTTTGTCCCATTATACTTTTGCAAATATCGCCACCCCAACATCCTAGTCTTTGGACCTCTAATTCTGGCCTCCTATGCACCATTTCTCCTCTCACCACTACTCTATCAAGTATCCTTCAACCACTATGATCTGAGCTGTTGAAGTTAGTTCACTTACTGTTACTTCTTTCAAAATCTCTTTGACCGTGCTTTCATTCTTTTCTTACATCATGCACCCTGCACCATTTATGATATTACAGCCACCAAAAAAATACAAGCTGCTGTTGTCATTACATTCTTAATTGTTTTTTGAAGCATAGGATGATTTTTGAGGTAGCAGAACCATTTAAATATTACTTTTTTCAGTGTTAGAAAGACCTCTACATTGTACATGGGTTAAAAATCCCTATTGCAGAGGCAACCACTTAACATTAAGACAAAATATCTATTCTGGTGAAATAATCATCGTGCAATCAGGTCACTTTTACAATTTAGTGCTCTTGGTGCAGACCTTTGTGCAACTGGAGCACATGTCAGGCATTCAGGTGCAGATATCAATGGCACACGTTAAAATTAATTTGGGGAACTTTGCCTGAATTCCAGGTATAGCCTTCTGTCGTGTGAAGTTCTATAGCAGCAGAAATGATTTATAAAATATACCTTTCCAAGATATCTGTGTTTTTTTAAAAATAGGAAATTGGCCTTTTAATATGAAATACTGAAACACAACGGGAAAGACTGAGAAGACTTGTCTGTTAGCTACACTATGAGCTGGCTCATCTATCAGTCTGGCTCAATTGGTAGCACTCTTGTCTCTTTGTCAGAAGGCTGTGGGTTTGAGCCCATCCAGGGTGCTGAGTGTGTAACTGAGGTTGACATGCCAACTTAGTACCAAGGGAATGCCGCCTGTTCTACTGGTTCAGGCATACAGTAAAAATCCCATGGTACTATTTCAGGAAGAGGAGAATGTTTCATCAGTATCCTGGCCAATACTCCTACATCAAACAAAACCAGCAAATAGGTTAATTGGCTATTCATCTTACCTTACCGCTGTTTGCGGGCTGATGTTGGTGCAGGAAAACATAGTTAAAAATAGACAAAGCATTCTAAAAGTAAATCATTGCATGAAGAGCTTTGAGATATTTCTATTCTATATAATTGCAAGTGTTTATTTATTTCATTACATAAGTCATTTCTTTCTGTCTGCACAATCATGTTTGTCATAGTAATGTGCCTAGAGAGTAATTAAAGATTTATGTAGTCAAATACTAAAAACTTAGGTGCTGTTACTAATAGTAAAATACAAGCTAATACAATAAATACAATACAATAAGGAACAAAAATATTTTCTAATATCCCCAGAGTGGGACCAGTGTCCTATTGGAAAGTATAAAAAAGCATAAATAGGGCTGCTGATAGGACTTTAAACTAGTAAGGTTGATGGGGGTGGGGGGAGGTGGTGGTGGGGGTTGGCAGTTTTGTTGGGGAGAACCTGGTGAAAATAACAAAAATCTGAAGATAAAAGCAATAGGAGACGACTTAAAAGGAGCCAACATTTAAAGTTCAAGCGAAGGTCATGCAAAAAAGTTGTTTGTAATGGACAATTGTCGGGAATAGGCTAAGTTTCATCTCCCAGGATCCCACGAGACTTTGTAACTCAACTTTTTACTGAACTCTTAAAACAAACTGGGAGCTGAAATGAAATTATTCATACAGAGACACAGACACGATGGAGTGACTTTATGAATATGCTAGTCAAGAGATACCGAATGCAATCAGACCACACAATGGTATGCATTATTCCAGATTTAAGTGACTTATCATCACCATTGAATTCCTGTAGCAACTGTAAATAGCACATACAAGTTGCGAGCTGTGAGTTCCAATATGTCTGGCTGGACATCCATATCCCTTGGAAATGCTAATCCCAAAAACTTGCATTAGGATGAAATTCATCCACCAATTTTCCCCATGGAAAGACTTTCATATATTAATGGACTATTCATGAATTCAGGATGTGGAATTGTTGAAGTTACAACTCAAAGTGGGACGGGTTTGCCTCAATCATTTTTGTACTATAAGAAACATGTGTTCAGGGACAAGAGTAGTGACTTGCAAGGCAACCGCAGGCAGACTTGATCATCCGCACAGACGGGAACATATTTCTCTGAGTGATCAACATGGGGAGTGCAGTTCAGAAATTATGAGACAGCATTTGTGAGTATTGATTTAACTTGAAGTGAGCAAGGTACTGATGTTTGTAAGTTATCGGTAGTACAATAAATACCAATTGTGAGCCATTCCCCTTTTTTCCCACCTGGAAGTGTTCAGGTCGGACTATCGACATAAGAATATAAGAGGGGAGGTGCAGGTTCACCTACCTGCAGCAGCAGAGTTTTGGATGACCTCAAATTTACAGTGGGTAGAATGTGGGAGATCAGCCAGGAGTGCATTGCAAGAGTAAAGTCTAGAGGTAACAAAGGCATGAATGAGAGATTCAGCAGCAGATAAGCTGAGATAGGGTGAAATCGGGTGATGTTACAAAGGTGGAACTAGGCATTGTTAGTGATGGCATGAATATGTGGTGGGAAGATCACCTTGGAGTCAAATGTGACACCAGGGGATGAATTTCCGGGCCCCCTGAAGTCGGGAACAGAGGTGTGGGGGTGCCCAAAAATACCAGTGCCAGGCAGCGTGTCAGTTTCAGGATGGCACTGGCAATGCGCACCGGGGCGGGGGGAGGGTGGGATACTGATCCTACTCTCCTTCCAACTGAGGCCAATAAAATTAGTTAAAAAGCTCGGTAAGATCTTGTTAGAGGGGGAGGGTGGACTATTTAAAGGGGCGCAAGGGTTTCCGGAGGTGTCAGTTTTTGATAAGCTGAATGGAAGTGGGCAAAGAGTTGGCAGCCAGTCAAGGCTGCCCTAGGACGTCACCTTGGCCCCATAAGAGGGTCAACAGGGCAAAGGGGAACTCAGAAATTGGTGAGGAGGTACCATTGATACTGCGCATTGGAATTTAATGGTGTTGGCACTTCCCTGGCATCAAGGGGGCAGAAGATCAAGGAGCAAGGCTGCCAATAACAATTGGGTGGCCACCTGTCCAGAAGAAAGGCTGCACCTGGTAATGGGGACAAGACTTTCAGATTTTGGGCCCAGTGGCAATGACGGGCAACATGCTACGCAGGAAGGGCATAACCCCAAGCAGCAGGAGGGCAGGGGAGCAGAAAGAGGGAACGAGAGGCAACAGAGGCCATTACCTGTAAAGAGGAACTACAACTGAAGACGGACCTACCTGAAGATGACTGAGACTTAGTTCTGCAGGCAGTGCATCCAAGCAGATGGTCACAGACATCTGTGTCCTCATCACTGAAGACCTCACACCTCACAGCACTGGTTGCCATGCTCTGTCAGTCGCTGTCAAAGTCACTGTGACCTTGAAACTCTTCACTTCTGGCTCATTGCAAGTATCAGCTGCAGACTTTGGTGGCACTTTGCAAGCGGCTGCATACCACTGCATCTCACAGGTCACTGATGCCCTCTTTGCCAAGGTTGGACAGTACATTCATTTCACGACAGGCACTGCCTCACAGGGACAGATAGCAGTTGTTTTCAGCACCATCGCTGGCTTCTCCCAGGTGCAGGCATCATCTATTGCACCCATGTATCCATCAAGGCACTGATTGACCGCCCAGTGAGATTCATCAAAAGGCAGAGCTTCCACTCCCTCAACGGTCAACTGGATTGTGACCACAACAGGAGCTTACTCCATGTGTGCACTTTCCTGGTGGCTGCCATGACTCCTGCCTTAGATCTTCACTCCAACCCCGAAAGTGCATGGATGGATCCGAGGGGTCAAGGGATATCCCTTGAAGAGATGGCTACTCATTGCTCCACGAAAACCCCAGAGGTGATACAACCAATGCCACCTGCTCAGTAGGACAACCATTGAGCAGGCCATTATGCTTCTGAAGATGCGATTCTGGTGCCAGGACCGGTTGGGTGGCACCCTCCAATATCCTCCTGCAAAGGTCTTGGTTATTGTAATGATCTGCTGCGCTGTCCATAACATGGCCGTCCAGAGACATTTAGACCTTTTGGATGGTGAGGCCCTGGAAGGGGATGGCGCATCAGGTGTGAAGCAGGAGGTGATATAGGAGGAGGAAGAAGAGGTGGAGGCAGATGATGCTGAACAGAGAGATGCCCCTGCTGCATGATGAGGTGGCCTCCTTCTGCCACCCTCCAAGAAGAGGCTCTCCCTTGTCTCCCTCACGGCCTCCAGTATTAGGTCCACGTTGGCATTGATGAAATGAAGTGCTGCTTTGCTCCGGCTGCCAGACCTCCTGATCTCCTATAACATCTCGCTTATCTCTGGTGCTGTGGAAGGCTTTGGCACAATCAGCAGATTTCTCCTTTGGGACAACAAGCAACTTCAGTAATGGCTGCCGTGGGGAGTCTAAATGAGTCCCCCACTTCATCTGACCAGCCTCCGTTCACAGTTCCACTGGCTGAAAGTGGACAGGAAACCCATCTCCATACCAATTAAGGGCTTCAAAATGCAAAAATCTTAACTTTAATCAGTTTCCCACTGGACACAGGTTTCTGACCGGCAAACAAACCCATCTCCCATTTCCTCCCTCCATGGTGAAAATTCAGCCCCAAGATTGTGAACAAACTGGTTTAGTCTCAGACTGTTTCCAGGGAGTGGGATTGAAGCAGCAGGGAACAGTACAGCTATAAAACAGAAGTATAAAAGAACTGTTAAAAATAAAGTAAAATGAACAACTATTAAAGACAAATTAAATTGTCTTAAATGTCGACAGGATCCAAAATAAAACAGGGCAACTAGAGGCAATAATCCATAGCAAGGTAACAGTTGTAGTATAAGTAATTGAAACATGGCTACTGTCACGCTCATGAGAAGTGAAGGAATGAAGATACAGAACCCAACTATAGTTATAAAAAAATTGACTTTTCCTTTTTAAAAAGCTGACAATTTGCTATAAAATGGCCACCAAAGGTTGGTCTGATTTAGCCTGTATACTCAAACTGTCTCACTGTCTGTTAAGGACAAAAAGATTCATTCCAAACTAAAATGTATCAATTACACCCATCCTGAACACATCAAGAGTCAATCCTGAATTGAATGGGTTCTTCTGAAACAAAGAAGGTATGAAGTAGTCACATCCTAGTCCAATGTGACAAATTTTTACCTTAAAAAGTAGCTCTGTGGAGAGAGAGGGGAAAGATCATAACATTACAGAAACCCTGTCCAGCCAAGAGCTGTGAGAGATCCAGCAAAAACCAAAGAAGGAGCCCTGCTGTGAAATCAACTTCAATTTGGTGCAGCAGAGAACTGAAAGTGACCACTGCCTCCAGACTGAAGCTCAAACCATCAGAAAATCTACAAACAACCCTGGCCTACAACTTTAAAAGAGAAACTTTCCTCCCAGAAGATTCTAGAGGTTTACTGTGAACTCTGAACACCTACCTCACTTCAAACCACTTACCCATTTCCTCTCTATCTATCTATCATCATGTAATGAGAGAGGAATATTTGACAATATAGTTGTGCGAGACCCCTTGGGGATGAGCGACCATATGATAGAATTCTTCATCCAGATGGAGAGTGACGTAGTTGATTCTGAGACTAGGGTCCTAAATCTTAGTAAAGGAAACTACGAAGGTATGAGGCACGAGCTGGCTATGATGGATTGGGAAACATTACTTAAAGGGATGACAGTGGAAAGGCAATGGCAAACATTCAAAGAGCGCATGGATGGAGTGCAACAATTGTTTATTCCTGTCTGGTGCAAAAGTAAAACAGGAAAGATAGCCAAACCATGGCTTACAAGGGAAATTAGAGATAGCATTAGATCCAAGGAAAAGGCATACAAATTCACCAGAAAAAACAACTGACCTGAGGATTGGGAGCAGTTTAGAACTCAGCAAAGGAGGACCAAGGGATTGATTAAGAAGGGGAAAATAGAATACGAGAGCAAGCTTGTGGGGAACATAAAAACTGACTGTAAAAGTTTCTATAGGTATGTGAAGAGAAAAAGATTGGTGAAGACAAATATAGGTCCCTTACAGTCAGAAACAGGGGAATTTATTATGGGGAATAAAGAAATGGTTGACCAATTAAATGCATACTTTGGTTCTGTTTTCACAAAGGAGGGCACAGATATCATACCAGAAATGTTGGGAAACACAGGGCTTATTTAAAGAGAGGAACTGAAAGAAATCTGTATTAGTAGAGAAATAGTGTTGGTGAAATTGATGAGATCAAAAGCCGATAAATCCCCAAGGCCTGATGGCATGCATCCCAGAGTACTTAGGGAAATGGCCCTAGAAATAGTGGAAGCATTGGTGGCCATCTTCCAAGATTCTATAGATTCTGGAACAGTTCCTACAGATTGGAAGGTAGCTAATGTAACTCCACTCTTTAAAAAGGGAGGTAGAAAGAAAGCAGGAAATTATAGACCAGTCAGCCTGACGTCGATAGTGGGGAAAATTCTAGAGTCCATTATCAAAGATTTTATAGCAGAGCACTTGGAGAACGATGGTAGAATAGGAAGAGTCAGCATGGATTTACGAAAGGGAAATCATGCTTGACAAATTTACGAGAATTCTTCGAGAATGTAACTAGTAGAGTTGATGAGGGGGAGCCAGTGGATGTGGTTTATTTGGACTTTCAGAAGGCTTTCGACAAAGTCCCACATAGGAGATTGGCGTATGAAATTAAAGTGCATGGGATTGGGGGTAATGTATTGTGATGGATAGGAACTTGGTAGGCAGACAGGAAACAAAGAGTAGGGATAAATTTGTCTTTTTCCGAATGGCAGGCAGTGGCTAGTGGGGTACCGCAGGGATCGATGCTAGGACCCCAGTTATTCACAACATATATTAATGATTTAGATGAGGGTGTTCTCATGCACCAGTCGCTGAAGGTAAGCATGCAGGTGCAACAGGCGGTAAAAAAGGCAAATGGTATGTTGGCCTTCATAGCGAGAGGATTCGAGTACAGGAGCAGCGATGTCTTGCTACAATTATACAGGGCCTTGGTGACGCCACACCTGGAATATTGCGTGCAGTTTTGGTCTCCTTCTCTGAGGAAGGATGTTCTTGCTATCAAGGGAGTGTAGCAAAGGTTTACCAGACTGATTCCTGGGATGGCGGGATTGACATATGAGGTGAGATTGATTCGGTTTGGATTATATTCGCTGGAGTTCAAAAGACTGAGGGGGGATCTCATAGAAAGCTATAAAATTCTAACAGGACTTGACAGGGTAGATGCAGGAAGGATGTTTCCGGTGGTGAGGGAGCCCAGAACCAGGGGTCATAGTCTAAGGATACGGGGTAAACCATTCAGGACTGAGATGAGGAGAAATTTGTTCACCCAGAGAGTGGTGAGCCTGTGGAATTCACTACCACAGAAAGCAGTTGAAGCCAAAACATTGTATGTTTTCAAGAAGGAGTTAGATGTAGCTCTTGGGTTCAAAGGGATCAAGGGGTATGGGGCGAAAGTGGGAACAGGCTACTGAGTTGGATGATCAGCCATAGTCATAATGAATGGTGGAGCAGGCTCGAAGGGTCGAATGGCCTACTCCTGCTCCTATTTTCTATGTTTCTATCTATTCTTGTGTGTGTGTATGTGTGTGTGTTTGTGTGTGTGTAAGTGAATGTATGTGTCGGTGCGGTTGCTTATTACTCTGCCATTAACACTCTTTCTGGACTAATGTTTTGTCTTTCACCACAAGCATTAACATGCTCTCTGCCTTTGTCCCAAGACAGCTTTGTTATTTAATCTCTCTTGTCCTCTGCCCTATCACACATCTACCCTTTTGTTCTCTTCGCCACCAACCCCCACCCCCACCCCCCACCCCCCACACCACACCCCCCCCCCCACCCCACCTTCACTTGCTGAAAACCTAATTCTTTTCTAACCTTTGAAAGTTCTGATGAAAGGTCACAGACCTGAAACATTAACTCTGCTTCTCGCTCCACAAATGCTGCCTGACCTGCTGAGTATTTCCAGCACTTTCTGTTTTTATTTCAGATTTCCAGCATCCGCAGTATTTTCCTTTTGTTATAATGGGCTAAAACCCGAGTAACAAAAACACCTGCTGCAGTCATTTGGGAGGTGAAGAGTGGGGACCACCCACACCCCTTACCACCTGGCCATAACATATTGCAGGCTTAATGCCGACATCTGAACCATCAGATAAGGGAGAGATTTGGATATGGGAGGAAAATTGACCTCTAAAATTGTGGAAAAGTAAACAAACAGGTTTTTTTGTATTCTTCTGCTTTTGCTCTACAGTGCTAGAAATAAAAGACATGCCACATTTAATGCTAAGGAGTTTGTCGAGCAGGGAGACATATCACATGATAAGTTAAATAAATTAAATAATGAATATTTAAAACACTTACCTACAAAGGTGGGAGTCACTTTTAAACAAAAATCAAAGAATCCTGAAATGGTGAAGAGTCTAGCTAACTATTTTAAACTTACCCGTGAACCAGAAGAATCAAGCCTGCAAGGGAGGAAATACAATTGCAGTTCAAAGCGAGGCATTTACACTTCAAAGGGAAAAGGAAGAGAGAGAGTTTCAGCTTCAAAAGAAAAGAGAAGACAGGGGTTTCAGTTGTAAAACGAGAGGCAAAACAGTTTGAGTTTGAAATGATACAACTGCAAGATGAAAATGCTGCAAGCCACTCAAACCTTATCCCCAATTCGGAACAAAAACTTTGATGTACTGAGACACTGGCGATTTGTGCCAAAATTTAATGAGGAGGAAGCTGAGTCAAATTTTATCTCCTTTGAGAAAATAGCTACCAGGCTAAAATTGCCAAAGGAATATTGCACTCTCCTCTTACAAGGTGAGTTTGTGGGTAGAGCTCGTGAAGCTTTTTCTTTGTTATCAGAAGAGAGTTACTCTGACTATGAACAAACTAAAATAGCAATTCTAAATAAATATGAGTTGGTACCCAAAGCATATCAACAGAAATTCAGACACACTTAGGAAAAGACTCACCCAGACTTACACTGAATTTGAAAGTATTAAACATATGGCTTTCGATCGTGGATGTGATCTTTCAAGCTAGAACCCTCATATGAAAATTTGAGAGAAATGATATTGCTGGAAGAATTAAAAAATAGCAGCCTAGTTAATATAAGAACCCATATTGACTACTCAGGCCCCCTCCCCCAACTGTTTTACCGGTATATTGATGACTGTATCAGTGCCGTTTCTTGCTCCCGCCCCGCAGCTGGAAATCTTTATCAACTTTGCTTCTAATTTCCATCCTTCTCTCACCTTTACGTGGTCCATCTCCGACACTTCCCTTCCCTTCTTTGACTTCTTTGTCTCCATCTCTGGGGATAGACTGTCTACTAATATTCATTATAAGCCTACAGACTCCCACAGCTACCTCGACTACACTTCTTCACACCCTGCCTCCTGTAAGGACTCCATTCCATTCTCCCAGTTTCTCCGCCTCTGACGCATCTGCTCTGATGATGCTACCTTCCATGACAGCGCTTATGATATGTCCTCCTTTCTCCCCAGCCAAGGATTCCCCCTCACTGTGGTTGACAGGGCCCGCAACCGTGTCCGGCCCTTTTCCTGCACCTCTACCCTCAACCCTTCCCCTCCCTCCCAGAACCGTGACAGGGTTCCCCTTGTCCTCACTTTCCACCCTACCAGCCTCCACATCCAAAGGATAATCCTCTGCCATTTCTGCCACCTCCAGCGTGATGCCACTATCAAACGCATCTTCCCCTCCCTTCCCCTGTCAGCATTCTGAAGGGATCGTTCCCTCCGCGACACCCTGGTCCACTCCTCCATTACTGCCACCACCTCGTCGTCTTCCCATGGCATCTTCCCCTGCAATCGCAGAGGGTGTAATACCTGCCCATTTACCTCCTCTCTCCTCACTATCCAAGGCCCCAAACACTCCTTTCAGGTGAAGCAGCAATTTACTTGTACTTCTTTCAATTTATTATACTGTATTGGCTGCTCACAATGTGGTCTCCTCTACATTGGGGAGACCAAACGCTTTGCGGAACACCTCTGCTCAGTCTGTAAGCATGACCCCGAGCTTCCGGTTGCTGGCCATTTCAACACTCCCCCTTGCTCTCATGCCCACATCTCTGTCCTGGGATTGCTGCAGTGTTCCAGTGAACATCAACGCAAGCTTGAGCAACAGCACCTCATTTACCAGTTAGGCACACTACAGCCTGCCGGACTGAACATTGAGTTCAATAACTTCAGAGCATGGCGGTCCCCCCTTTTTATTTTTAGTTATTTTTTCTTTTTTAATTTTTTATGTGTTTATTTTATTTTAGATTGTTTAGTTTGTTTCTACTGTACCTACCCACTGTTTTTTCATGTTTGTGCTTGGGGCCAGGCTGTTCAGTTTACTGTTCATTTACACCCTCTCTGTACTGATACTTTGTCTTTCACCACACCATTAACATACCATTTGCCTTTGTTCCGTGACCTTTGGCCAGTTATTCCCTGTGACCTTGTCCTATCAACACCTTCTCTTTAGTTATCTCTTGCCCCGCCCCCGCTTTACTTGCTTAAAACCTATTACATTTCTAGCCCCTGCCAGTTCTGATGAAGGGTCACTGACCTGAAACATTAACTCTGCTTCTGTTTCCATAGATGCTGCCAGACCTGCTGAGTATTTCCAGCATTTCTTGTTTTTATTTCAGATTTCCAGCATCTGCAGTATTTTGCATTTATTGAAGAGCAAAGAGTTACCCAGGAATAAAAGCAGCAGTAATGGCTGATAACTATGAATTAATACACAGACCTCTCATTCAAAATAAATTTGGGTCTAGTAACTCTTATAGGCAAGGGAGGGATAGCAGGAATCCATATGAAGCAGAAATGGGCTCAAAAGGAAAGGAGAGTAGGGACGGAAAAACAGATCTGTCTTCAACTTTTAAAAGAAGAACCCAGATGATAAACAGAAGGGGCATGCCCAATGTGCTTCCAGCGTGGAAAATCTGGACATGTCAAGGCAGATTGTTGGTATTCCAAAAAACCAACAGGCGGCACTGCAGTCAAGACAGTGTCTGTAGCTATGAAGGTAGTGAGCATGTGCTTCAATATAACCCAGGAACAGAATAGCTACAAAAACATTTTGAAAAAATGAAAAATGACTCCTTTTGTATCCCAGCCACTAGCCAAAGAGATAACCATCCTCAGGGATACCAGTTGTTTTTAAACTACTTGCAGCAAAGTTTACAGTAATGCACCTGAAAGCAGAACAAATTTTACCACAGTATTGGTAAAAGGGCTTAATGGCAAAATGCTTTAAGGTTCCCTTAGTTAAAGCTGACCTGAAGAGTAAAATGATCACCGGGTTAGTGACAGTCATTCTGAGTTTGATAATCCAGGGGATTGACCTAATGCTGGGCAATGGCTTCGCAGGTAGCACAGTATTGTTTTCGGAAGATCCAGAGCAGTCCATGAAGACTGGAGAAACGGAACAGAACAAACAAAATTCTGCGCAGCTCCGGAGGGCTGAGGAAATCCCAAAAATCCCCCAGGGGACGATAGGGCCATTAAAGATTAAATAGGCTAAAAGAAAACCAATAAAATGTAAAGAGGCCTAGAAGGAGCCAGTAGATTTTAAAGAGGCCAAGATAGAGCCAGAGGAATTTAAAGGAGCAGAGACAAAAACAGCAGAAGTTGAAGGCAAAGCACCAGAGGTATGATTGGTATAAACATTCTTTATAGATTTAAATAGGGACAAGGAAAGTTCACAAACAGGCAAGCCAAATGTGAGAGAGATGTCTCACCTAGCTGACGTGCCACAGAGAAGCTGGTCAACCACATGTGAGCAGTAGTGCCAAGAGAAACTGGGCAGATGAGGGAAAAAAACATCCCTGAAGTAAAGGGAAAAGGGAAGGTAAAATACCCACAGGTAAATAACACTCGTGAAAGCCACAAGAAAAATAAAAGTGAGGTCAGTGTGGATGTGCCCATTGAAGAAGCAAAGGGTCAAGTTCAAAATCCAAAGCTAACCAAACCAGAGGCGCAAGGGGAGAGCCAACTGTGCAACAGCCCCAACAAACAAATTTCTCTGCAGCACCTGTGGAAGAGCCTGTCACTCCAGAATTGGCCTTTATAGCCACTCCAGGCGCTGCTTCACAAACCACTGACCACCTCCAGGCGCGTATCCATTGTCTCTCGAGATAAGGAGGCCCAAAAGAACCAAACCTAGCAAATTAGATTCAGAACCCACTAAGGAAAAGTGCAGAAGGAAAATGCAGATGCCTCACAGGGGCTAAAAAACAATTTATCACCCACTATCATCCTGGAGATAAGAATTATCAATGTGCCAGAACCTGCACTATTAAATCAATGTCTTGTGGAAGCAGCAGTTAAGGGGGTTAAGGCCTGGCTGGCCATGGAAATGGCCAACAGCCAGGAACAATGCAGTAACGGAAATTTGAATATTACAAAGCTTGGTATAGAAAAATTGTCTCATCAGCTGTCTCCCAAAGTATTGCAAACAGATACTAAAGAAATCCAACCCATTCAACACCACATAGCTGGCACTTGTAAGAGGGAAACAGATAAAAAGCACCAAGTTTTCTGAACAGAAGCTGTCCTGAGGCAACATTTCAACACCCAAAAAGGATATTCAATTAGAATTGTGCCTCATCCAAAGAAACATTGATATAAACCTCAAACTTAAACAAGAAATGGCTGTTACAGACAATACCAGCTGTAGCAGTTGTAAGATTGAGGTGTGGGTGTCATGGTGCAGTGGTATGACACTATACCTTCCTACTTTCCTTCTTTCTTTCTTTCTAAATTAAAAACCGAACAACACAAAACTGAAATCCAATCCTTTTTTCCCTTTTTGGGGAGGTGTCACGCCCACAAGATGTGTAGCGATGAAAATACAGAACCAAACTGAAGAGTGATAACAAAATTTGACTTTTCCTTTTTAAAAAGTGGACAATGTGCTGCAAAATGGCCACCGAAGGTTAGGCTAACTGGGTCTATATATTCAAACTGTCTCACTGACTGTTAAAGACAAAAGGATACATTCCAAGCTAAAAGGTGTCAATTACATCCATCCTGAACACATCAAAAGACATTCCTGAATTGAATGGGTTCTTCTGAAACAAATAAAGTGTGAAGTAGCCACATCTAGTCCATTGTTAGTGACCACAGGGAGGGGGCCCTGCATCTTCTAGCAAAGGCAACATGTGAGAGATTTTTACCTAAAAAAGTATCTCTCTGGAGAGACAGAGGAACAATCACATCAACATTACAAAAAGCCTGTCCAGCAAGTGTTGTGAGAGATCCAGAAAAAAACTAAAGAAGGAACCATTCTTTGAATTCCATACTTCAACTTGGCAGAGCAGAGAACTAAAATTGACCACTGCCTCCAGACTGAAGCTCTAACCACAAGAAAATCGACAAGCAACTCAGGCCTTCAACTTTAAAAGAGAAACTGTCCTCCAAGAAGATTCAATAGGTTTACTGTGAACCCTGAACACTGACCTGACTTCCAACCACTTACCCTTTTCCTCTCCATCTATCTATTCTTGTGTGCATGTTTGTGTCTGTGTGTGTGTGTGTGCACGTGCAAGAAAAATAAAAGTGAGGTCAGTGTGGATGTGTCCACTGAAGAAGCAAAGGGTCAAGTTCAAAATCCAAAGCTAACCAAACCTAGCAAATTAGATTCAGAACCCACTAAGGAAAAGTGCAGAAGGAAAACGCAGACGCCTCACAGGGGTGAAAAAACAATTTATCACCCACTATCATCCTGGAGATAAGAATTATCAATGTGCCAGAACCTGCACTATTAAATCAATGTCTTGTGGAAGCAGCAGTTAAGGGGGTTAAGGCCTGGCTGGCAATGGAAATGGCCAACAGCCAGGAACAATGCAGTAACGGAAATTTGCACATTACAAAACTTGGTATAGAAAAATTGTCTCATCAGCTGTCTCCCAAAGAATTGCAAACAGATACTAATGAAATCCAACCCGTTCAACACCACAGAGCTGGCATTTGTAAGTGGGAAACGGATAAAAAGCACCAAGTTTTCCAAACAGAAGCTGTCCTGAGGCAACATTTCAACACCCAAAAAGGATATTCAATTAGAATTGTGCCTCATCCAAAGAAACATTGATATAAACCTCAAACTTAAACAAGAAATGGCTGTTACAGACAATACCAGCTGTAGCAGTTGTAAGATTGAGGTGTGGGTGTCATGGTGCAGTGGTATGACACTATACCTTCCTACTTTCCTTCTTTCTTTCTTTCTAAATTAAAAACTAAACAACATAAAACTGAAATCCAATCCTTTTTTCCCTTTTTGGGGAGGTGTCATGCCCACAAGATGTGCAGCGATGAAAATACAGAACCAAACTGAAGAGTGATAACAAAATTTGACTTTTCCTTTTTAAAAAGTGGACAATGTGCTGCAAAATGGCCACCGAAGGTTAGGCTAACTGGGTCTATATATTCAAACTGTCTCACTGACTGTTAAAGACAAAAGGATACATTCCAAGCTAAAAGGTGTCAATTACATCCATCCTGAACACATCAAAAGACATTCCTGAATTGAATGGGTTCTTCTGAAACAAATAAAGTGTGAAGTAGCCACATCTAGTCCATTATTAGTGACCACAGGGAGGGGGCTATGCATATCCTAACAAAGGCAACATGTGAGAGATTTTTACCTAAAAAAAAGTATCTCTCTGGAGAGACAGAGGAACAATCACATCAACATTACAAAAAGCCTGTCCAGCAAGTGTTGTGAGAGATCCAGAAAAAAACTAAAGAAGGAACCATTCTTTGAATTCCATACTTCAACTTGGCAGATCAGAGAACTGAAATTGACCACTGCCTCCAGACTGAAGCTCTAACCACAAGAAAATCGACAAACAACCCAGGCCTTCAACTTTAAAAGAGAAACTGTCCTCCAAGAAGATTCAACAGGTTTACTGTGAACCCTGAACTTCCAACCCTTTTCCTCTCCATCTGTCTATTCATGTGTGTATGTTTGTGTGCGTGTGTGCATGCGCAAGTGAATGCTTGCGTGGGTGCGGTTGTGACCATTTCGGGAATGAATATTGTTCAAAAAATAATTAATCTTCTGTTGTAAACCTACAAGAAAACATGTCACTCTCTGCTTATTTGACAAATAAAACACAATGTGTTAAAACCCTAGTAACAAAAACACTTGTTGCAGTCAGTTGGGAGGTGAGCAGTGAAACCACCCACACCCTTTACCACTTGGCTGTAACACTATACAAAAACGGACTGGCAACTAAATAACACAAGTTATAAATTAATCAGAAAGGATAGGGAAGGAAGAAGAAGGTGGGGATGTAGCTGTACTAGTTCAAGATAACTTAATGGCAGTAGAAAAAAGGGACATAATTGACAGAAGGTTACAAACACAATCCAATGATGAAGTAAAAGGTAAGGAGAAATCGGACAAGCTAATAGGGATATATTACAGACCACATAATAGTGGAGATGATGAAGAAATATGTAAGCAAATATGTGAAAAGAGAAAAGGGCATCAAGTAATTATCAGAGATTTTACCTAATTTACCTATTTTATGAAATAGAAATAAATAAGTACAATCTGATAGCCATTACAGAGGCATGGCTGCAGGATGACACAGATTGGGACCTGAATATTGAAGGGTACATGACATTTAGGAAGGACAGGAAGCTAGGAAAAGGTGGCTCCGTTAATTAATGATGGTATTAGTACAGTAGAGACAGATGACCTAAGTTCAGGAAACCAGGATGTGGTAGCGGGTTGGGCTTGCAGAGCTCTGAGATGCAGAGGGATCTGGGTGTTCTCGTGCATGAATCACAAAAGGTTAGTATACAGGTAGAGCAAGTAATTAGGAAAGCTAATAGAATGTTATCATTTATTGTGAGGGGAATTGTTTACAAAAGTAGGGAGGCTATGCTTCAGTTATGCAGGACATTGGTGTGACCACATCTGGAGTACTGTGTACAGTATTGGTCTTCTAATTTAAGGAAGGATGTAAATGTGTTGGAAGCAGTTCAGAGAAGATTTACTAGACTAATACCTGGAATGGGTGGGTTGTCTTATGAGGAAAGGTTGGACAGGCTAGGCTTATATCGGCTGGAGTTTAGAAGAGTAAGAGGTAACTTGATTGAAACATATAAGATTCTGAGAGGTCTTGACAGTGTGGATGTGGAAAAGGATGTTTCCTCTTGTGGGAGAATCTAGTCTGGGGGTCACCCATTTAAAACAGAGATGAGGAGACATTTTTTTTCTCAGAGGTTTGAGAGTCTTTGGAACTCTTTTCCTCAAAAGGCAGTGGAAGCATATTCTTTAAATATATTTACAAAAGAGGTAGATAGATTCTTGATAAACAAGGGGGTGAAAGGTTATTGGGGGAATGTGGAGTTGAGGTTACAATCAGATCAGCCATGATCTTGTTGAATGGCGGAGCAGGCTCGAGGGACCGAGTGGCCTACTCCTGCTCCTAATTTGTATGTTCGTATATACCTACCTCCAAGCAAATTGTCCAGAGGTGGTAGTGAAAGGGACATAGAGAATGGAATTTTTACAATGTGCTTAATTTTATCTAGCCAGCAGGGGTGAGATTGGAGTTGTGTGGGGATGAAAAATTTGGATGGGCACGCTCGCCCGGAAACCTGACATTATGGCATCAGTGCCAGATTATGTCAGCAGCGGCAAAGGGCCAAGGTGGGGTTGCCGCTACAATGCAGTGGGACAGTAATTTGAATTGCTGAACAGGTACTTAATATGCATTTGCATGGACCTCACTTCAATTTTATGAAGGATTTCAAATTTAATTAACAGCACATGGGGATCACATGCCTTCTGATTCCCATCCAGTTAAAGCAGCCATGGGGAGAATTAGATAAATGCAGAAGGGCAACAGGGGGAGTGGTGGCCATTGCCCAACAGCATTGCAACCCTCATGGCATGGGTGGGCTTTGTCTTGGGTGGTGGGCTCTTTGGAAGGGTGGGCACTCAATGCATTATCCCGTGTTCAGAGGGGAGTGGGGAAGGGAAGCTTTCAAAAGCAAGGTCCTCTCTCCAGGAACATTGCTCTGGAGGGGGAGCGACCAATTGGCATGGTCATATACACCCAGTCTTTGTAGATCACCACACTGCGCAGCAGAGGCTCAGAGGGAGGCAGGTCCAGGTGGCGGCTAAGCAAGACAGTGAAGATTGACTAGGGAAGAAACAGCAGCTGGAAGCACCAAGAAGGGCCTGAGAGAATGGCAGAGAGTCAACCAGACTCGCTTCAACTACCTCCAAATGTCTGCGCAGCAGTGTCAGCGAAGACTGTGACTCCCCAGGGAAGCTGTCACCCACTCATGTGCCATGCTGCAGGATGAGCTGTGACCTATGGGATTTGGTGTAAATCCAATGCCCGTGATCCTAAAGATCACTGTGGCACTGAACTTTTAAGCCTTCGGATCCTCTGGGGACATGTGTGGAGTCTCCCAGGCAGCAACCCACTGCTGCATCAAGGACCTGTCCAATGCCTTGTTCAAGAGATCTGTTGACTATGTGCGGTAACTGCTGTGATATGGTTTTAACTGCTTGAATACTAGTTAACATACTGCTGAATATGTAAATAGTTTAGTATACATCATCACAGGAAGTGCTGCAAGCCAACATGTGATACTATAGTTGGAGCAGTGTTAGTCAGCAGGTAGCATGTGTATCTCAGAGCTCTCCTGTAATTCTGTTGTTCTGTAATAAAGAACCTTTTATTCAACTTACCAATCATTCTCCTAGTGTTTGGTACATTTGTTTTGAGAACCCATTATCACAATATGATGGCACCGGAACACAACAGTATAGCAGCAATGCAGGGGTGCTCGATGTGTTAGTAGCGGTGCTCGACACGGTATCAGCGATCACAAGCACAACATTGTGGACAATGGCTTCTCCCCATGTAAAGCCATAAGAGCCTGGGATAACACTGAAGATATTAGGAGGAAACAGCAACAGCCGTGACATAGGGCCAAATTCACGAACCACTCTTGAGGATCGGTACTCTGAGAGAGTGAGCAAACGATTGGGATCATTTATTCGAATGGTAGTTGGCAAGAAAGGTAGTGTTCGGGCAGAATCGGGCTCAAAAGAGGAAAAGAGAGTTGCTCCAAATCCCCCCTCTCTCTGCCTCTCACTGCTCCCCTCTCTCTCTCTCTTTCTCTCTGATCCCCCCTCCCTCTGTCCCCTTCTCTCTCTGCCTCCCCGTCCCCCTTCTCTCTCTCTCCCCCCCCCCACCCCCGTCTCCCTCTCTGTCCCTCTCTCTCTTACTCCCTCTTTCTCTCTATCTCTCTATCTCCCCTTTCTCTCTCTCTCTCTCTCCCCCCCCTCTCTCTCTGCCCCCCTTTCCCTGTCCCTCTCTCTCTCTGACAGTTGCAGAGAACAGAAACTCTCCACTGAGCAGCTTTGTGGTTGGTCCATTTTTAAAAAAAATTGCAGTTGTCAGTTTCACAGCTGACAGTTGCTTTGAGCAGTGACGGCACTTCCGAACCTCGGACAAGTTCGCTGGAAAACCATGAAACTGTCTGAGGTTTGGAAGTGCCGTCTCTGTTCTAAGCACCCGTCAAGTGAAACTGAAGGCTGTGATTTTTTTTAAAAGTCGGACTGGTCTGTTAAAAAGAAGGCAATGGGAAATTTCTCATCCTTGAAGTTACCAGTCATGGACCCCAAAATCTTTTACCATGGACACTGGTCTCCATGTACTGACATGTTGCCGACCCCTGGACTGAACCTGGAGTATTGTGTACAATTTTGGTCTCCTCACCAAAGGAAGGATATACTTGCCATAGAGGGTGTGCAATGAAGGTTCACCAGACTGATCCCTGGGATAGTGGGATTGTCCTTTGAGGAGAGATTGAGGAGATTGGGCCTATATTCTCTAAAGTTTCTATGTCTTTGCAAAAGTATTTGATAGGTGGCAAGCTCGGCAGTAATTTCCATGTTTCTTTTTGACACAGGCTAAATAATTTTCAGTTCTCTTACTGAATAACCCCACAATGTAAAACAGGTTGCTCACCTTACAAGTTAATGTTTAAACAAGGTCCTAGGACAAGGTTTAGTCTTCTTAAACCTGACATCAATAGCAGAGTGAGAGTAAAGGAAGACAGAGTGACGATGAGTCATGATACAAAAGGCATGAAACTTAAAGAGTTTAGTGCTGGTCAGAAGGTCATGGTGGAAAACCACCGAGGTGATGAGGAGAAGGATGTGCTTGGAGTTCTGGGGAAAAGACTAGGTGCATTCACATATCTAGTGAAGATTGGAGAGAATCTCTGTCAGTGTCATGTAGATTATTTGCTTGAAAGAGGAAATCTGAGAAAGGGAGAGCATGAGAAACCTCCTATAGTCCAAATTCCTACAGCCAAGTAAAAGTCAGAAAAAAGTGAAAGTCACAAAGAAACTGAAAATTTGCTGGTATCACAGAATCCACTGGTAGAGCAAAGTGGGTCAGGGTCTTTGATTTAGACTGATCAATCAATTTCACAGTCCCAACCATTAAGTGGAGTTGGTAGTCAAAGTCAACATTCAGGGTTGACACAGTCTGAGATGTTGAGAAAGCAGAGTCAAGCTAATGGAAATGGAAGCAGATAACCAGACAGTAAGAAAGAAGCCACATTGGTTAATTGAAAATATATAGGAAGGAAGAACAAATAAGTTGCTCCTTTCATTACTTATTGTCAAATGACTTTTGGTGCAGTGGTTAGCACCGCAGCCTCACAGCTCCAGGGACCCGGGTTCGATTCTGGGTACTGCCTGTGCGGAGTTTGCAAGTTCTCCCTGTGATTGCGTGGGATTTCGCCGGGTGATCCGGTTTCCTCCCACAGCCAGAGACTTGCAGGTGATAGGTAAATTGGCCATTGTAAATTGCCCCTAGTGGAGGTAGGTAGTAGGGAATATGGGATTACTGTCGAGTTAGTATAAATGGGTGGTTGTTGGTCGGCACAGATTCGGTGGGCCGAAGGGCCTGTTTCAGTGCTGTATCTCTAAATAAATAAATAAAAATTAAATAAATAAAAAATATATACTGCTGTCAAGGAAAAACAATTTTTTTTAACATGTAAATTACTCTGGAAATATTGGTCAAATATGTTTTAGTTGTGATTACAGTAACAAAAAGCATGCAACCCAACCTGTTAAATTTCAGGTATAATTATTTTATTCTGGGGAATTATAAACGTATCTAATTTTACATGCGTACGTCATGGTTACTTCCCGGGAATCGTGCAAACACCTGTAAGATCCACTTGTGGTGATCACAGGCCAGCTACACATTGAGGGAGTGGAAACTCTTCGAGTTGACTGCCCCGAATCCTATAGCCCTCTCAGCTTGACTGTTTGTATTGGTGCGGAAGCGCACATAGTTGTCTGCCCTCCCGAACAAAACATTGGTGACCTCCTTGATGCAGTGATGCACCGCAGACTGGGAGGTTCCACACATATCTCCAGTGGACCCCAGTGACGTAGAGGTGCATGGCCACGGTGACTAACAGCGCTGCTAGCATCGGATGTCCGCTAGGTCCCAGGGTCCTCAGCTCATCCTGCATCATGGCACATTGATCATTGATGGCCTCCCAGGGGAGGCACAGTCTTCGAAGGCACTGCCGCTTGGACATCTGCAGGTTAAGTCTTGGCTGGTATACGCTCTCTGGAGGGTAACTTCTTCTGTGCGCGAGAGGCTGTTGCCGTGCCCCTCGAAAGACTTCACCAGCCTCCTGTGCCTGGAGCTATCCCTCCTGTCAGCCCCCAATATCCTGTCACTCCCCAGCCCTCCCCCTCTGCTCCTCCTCCTCCAGGGGGGCATCCAAGCCTGGGTGAATGAGGCCCATGAGAGGTTAATTCCCCCTGAGCGCAATGTCTCAGGTCTATGTAGACGTTCCCAAACCTCCAACCCCAATCTGTGCCCTTCAGGGACGTGGTACTGTCCAATGCCACCCAGTGCTGAAACCTTGATCCCCAACTCCTGACACTGTTCCCCGATGCAACCCTCCACCCCCACCCCCCCACCCCCCCCAACCAGCATTCCTGGCAGCATCTCACCTGATGGCTTCCCAGTGAAGCCAACACTGAACTCCCACCTCCATGTTGCCTTCTTATACCAGGCGAGGCTCTGCAGCCCCCTGCTTCTCATCTGTCCTGAAGAAAATTCAGAAATGTTGCGACTAGGTGAGAAATCAGTCGAGGGGTCTTTTACTGTCTTCATCTGGTCTAATTGTAACAGGGTTTCATTTTTTAAACATACTGTGTTCTGAGCTCCCCCTTTGGTGAATCCTTGTTAACAGCTTTCCAATTATAAGGCAAAGAAATGAGCACACCAGGTTTTCTTAGGTTAAAGAAGAAAAGTGAAATTTATTAAACTTACTTAAGCTCTAATATGGTTCACGCCTTCGGATATATGACACGTCCACGCTAGCATGCACACGCGATATGCACATGCAAATAGAGACAGGAAAGAAAAATAAAATGGAGGGGTTGAGGGAATCTCTGAAGAGGATTTTTTTACTGTGCTTCAAGCTTGCTGTAGGGTCCTTGATTGTAGGTAGTCTTGCTTTTCGTTGGGGCCCAGTATTCTTCTTAAACCTTGTTCACTGTCAGAGACTTCTCTCTCTTGGGGTTCATATGTCTTCAATGGTTTCTGAAGCTGGTGAGAGCGAGATGTGAGCCAACAGGAGAGAGGTCTTTTCCAGTCCAGGAGCAAACAGCTTTCTGAGTTCAAATACAAAAAACTCCAACAGTCAGTTAGTCATGTGACGAAACTGGTCTGACCACGTCTGTTTGTGTATTCAGCCATCTTAGTAGCTTCCTTCAATGTCTGGAAATCAAAGGTCCATTGTGGATTAAATTGGAGCAGGGAATAGCCCCTTTGTCCTTTGAAGTACTGTCTGTTGATATGCTAATGTCTCTCTCCAGCCAAAGTCTCCAAATGTTTTTTAAAGAAAGTTCTTTCTTCACCAACAACAGTTTAAAATCAATGTTCATGTGGCAAAATTAATTTTCCTCATTCTTGGCTGGTGGGAGACTTGCCTGACACCTCCACACTCAGAGGAATGAAATGTGATTTGAAGAAAAAAGCAGTGCATTTCATTGCAGGATTTGAGAGAAATGTAAGATACATAAAGAAAAAACATGCATTTCTCTCATACTTTTCCATTCATTCACCAATCTTAAAGCTTATTAAATTGGTCTTTTTAGGGTGTCAGGGCTGATTTAATTTCTGCTTTTTTTTCTCAGGAGAGTTAGTAGTGGGCGGGTCTATCCTGAACTTTCTGAGTCATGCGAAGACTTTTGACTTCAGGGGATGGTTATTTCCCTTTTCCTCTGACTCTGGGGGAGGATTCTTTGTTAATCTCCCCTTTGTTCTCTGGGACACTCCTGCCTGTAGGTATTAGTGCAGACTTGACTGCACTCTCCTATGGCAATTAGACTAGGTGGGGCATCACCCTCATGTTTTCTCTGCCCCCTCTTTGTCTCTGCACATTTCTGTAAATGCTGTTAGCAACTCTGGTGGGGTGTTGCCAGAGTCTGCATTTTTTTAAAATTCATTCATGGGATGTGGGCGATGCTGGCCAGGCCAGCATTTAATGCCCATCCCTAATTGACCTTGAGAAGGTGGTGGTGAGCTGCCTTCTTGAACCGCTGCAGTCCATTTGGGGTAGGTATACCCACAGTGCTGTTAGGAAGGGAGTTCCAGGATTTTGACCCAGCGACAGTGCAGGAACGGCGATATAGTTCCAAGTCAGGATGGCGTGTGACTTGGAGGGGAACTTGCAGGTGGTGGCATTCCCACGTATTTTCTGCCTTGTCCTTCTAGTTGGTAGAGGTCGCAGGTTTGGAAGGTGCTGTCTAAGGAGCCTTGGTGCATTGCTGCAGTGTATCTTGTAGATGGTACACACTGCTGCCACTGTGCGTCGGTGATGGAGGGAGTGAATGTTTGGAGATGGGGTGACAATCAAGCGGGCTGCTTTGTCCTGAATGGTGTCGAGCTTCTTGAGTGTTGTTGGAGCTGCACCCATCCAGGCAAGTGGAGAGTATTCCATCACACTCCTGACTTGTGCCTTGTAGATGGTGGACAGGCTTTGGGGAATCAGGAGGTGAGTTACTTGCCTCAGGATTCCTAGCCTCTGACCTGCTCTTGTAGCCACGGTATTTACATGGCTACTCCAGTTCAGTTTCTGGTCAATGGTAGCCCCTAGGATGTTGATCGTGGGGGATTCAGTGATGGTAATGCCATTGAATGTCAAGGGGAGATGGTTAGACTCTCTCTTGTTGGAGATGGTCATTGCTTGGCACTTGTGTGGCGCAAATGTTACTTGCCACTTATCAGCCCAAGCCTGGATATTGTCCAGGTCTTGCTGCATTTCTACACGGACTGCTTCAGTATCTGAGGAGTCACGAATGGTGCTGAACATTGTGCAATCATCAGCGAACATCCCCACTTCTGACCTTATGATTGAAGGAAGGTCATTGATGAAGCAGCTGAAGATGGTTGGGCCCAGGACACTACCCTGAGGAACTCCTGCAGTGATGTCCTGGAGCTCAGATGATTGACCTCCAACAACCACAACCATCTTCCTTTGTGCTAGGTATGACTCCAACCAGCAGCGTGTTTCCCCCCTGATTCCCTTTGACCTCAGTTTTGCTAGGGCTCCTTGATGCCATACTCGGTCAAATGCTGCCTTGATGTCAAGGGCAGTCACTCTCACCTCACCTCTTGAGTTCAGCTCTTTTGTCCATGTTTGAACCAAGGCTGTATTGAGGTCAGGAGCTGAGTGGCCCTGGCGGAACCCAAACTGAGCATCAGTGAGCAGGTTATTGCTAAGCAATTGCCGCTTGATGGCACTGTTGATGACACCTTCCATCACTTTACTGATGATTGAGAGTAGGCTGATGGGGCGGTAATTGGCCGGGTTGGACTTGTCCTGCTTTTTGTGTACAGGACATACCTGGGCTAATTTCCACATTGCAGGGTAGATGCCAGTGTTGTAGCTGTTTTGGAACAGCTTGGCTAGGGGCGCGGCAAGTTCTGCAGCACAGGTCTTCAGTACTATAGCCGGAATATTGGCAGGGCCCATAGCTTTTGCTGTATCGAGTGCCTTCAGTCGTTTCTTGATATCACGCGGAGTGAATCGATTTGGCTGAAGTTTGGCATCTGTGATGCTGGGGACTTCAGGAGGAGGCCGAGATGGATCATCAACTCGACACTTCTGGCTGAAGATTGTTGCAAATGCTTCAGCTTATCTTTTGCACTGATGTGCTGGGCTCCCCCATCATTGAGGATGGGGATATTTGTGGAGCCACCTCCCCCATTTAGTTGTTTAATTATCCACCACCATTCACGGCTGGATGTGGTAGGACTGCAGAGCTTAGATCTTATCCGTTGGTTATGGGATCGCTTAGATCTATCGCATGCTGCTTACGCAATGTGGCATGCAGATAGTCCTGTGTTGTAGCTTCACCAGGTTGACACCTCATTTTGAGGTATGCCTGGTGCTGCTCCTGGCATGCCCTCCTGCACTCTTCATTGAACCAGGGTTGGTCTCCTGGCTTGATGGTAATGGTAGAGTGGTGGATATGCCGGACCATGAGGTTACAGATTGTGGTTGAGTACAATTCTGCTGCTGCTGATGGCCCACAGCGCCTCATGGATGCCCAGTTTTGCATTGCTAGATCTGTTCGAAATCTATCCCATTTAGCACGGTGATAGTGCCACACAACATGACGGATGGTATCCTCAATGTGAAGGCGGGACTTCGTCTCCACAAGGACTGTGTGGTGGTCACTCCTACCAATACAGTCATGGACAGAAGCATCCGCAGCAGGCAGATTGGTGAGGATAAGGTCAAGTATGTTTTTCCCTCGTGTTGATTCCCCCACCACCTGCCGCAGATCCAGTCTAGCAACTATGTCCTTTAGGACTCTGCCAGCTCAGTCAGTAGTGGTGCTACCGAGCCACTCTTGGTGATGGATATTGAAGTCCCCCACCCAGAGTACATTTTGTGCCCTTGCCACCCTCAGTGCTTCCTCCAAGTGGTGTTCAACATGGTGGAGTACTGAGTCATCAGCTGAGGGAGGGAGGGTGGTAATCAGTTGGAGGTTACCGTGCCCATTTACGTAGGAAGGTGTGGGGAGTAACTTTTCACATTTTTCGGGGTTGGCTGAACGGACAGTAGGGGTTTTCATCCAGGATTCCTCCTGGACTTCCTTTAACCTTCCCTCTTGGTCACTTTTTCCACTTCTCTTTCTAAACTTTTGTGAGCCATGTGCCTGCCTGTCCCCTTTTGTTCTCAGCGGGGGTCCCTTACATTTCTCCAGCCCTCTGCTGGAGGGTCCTCCTAACACCGGTACAGGACTTAGGGGTGCAGGTTTCACTGTTGGTTGGGGTTTCCCTTCAACCTGGCACATGTGGTAACTCCTGCAGTAATCCACCACATCTTTGTGGAGTTTTAGCCAGTCAAACTGCTGTCTTATGCGAGCTTTGGTCTTTTGTATACTGGCATGTACAACCACTGCAGTCTCGTGGGCCCTTCTTAATATTTCTCCCCGGTACCTCTGGCACCACTAACTGGTGAACTACTGTCCACTCCTTGCTCTCAGGTCTGTGAGGAGAACTCCGTTTCCTCAGGTGGCACAATGGCGCAGTGGTTAGCACTGTAGTCTCACAGCTCCAGTGACCCGGGTTTGGGTCTGGGTACTGCCTGTGTGGAGTTTGCAAGTTCTCCTTATGACCATGTGGGTTTCTGCCGGGTGCTCTGGTTTCCTCCCACAGCCAAAGACTTGCAGTTTGATAGGTAAATTGTCCCTAGTGTAGGTAGGTGGTAGGAGAATTGTGGGGATGTGGTAGGGAATATGGGATTAATGTCGGATTAATATAAATGGGTGGTTGATGGTCAGCACACGCTCGGTGGGCCGAAGGATCTGTTTCAGTGCTGTATCTCTCTATGACTATCAGTACCTCATTCTTTAAAGAGTAGCAATCAGGGACTTCCTCTGCTTCAATTTCAGACTGGGCAGCCTGTGCTAATTCTCACAATACTGGGTCAACTCGCTGAGCCTCACCCAGGGAGAATCCATTTAATTCATACCCTGGGTCTCCTAACTTTCCAAAGAAAGTCTCGGACAGGCAGACCTCATGGTCATCTGCCTGCAGTGCCAATGCAGTCTCCTCTGGGGGAGCTGGTTTGGTCATGGCATGATCCACTGCACATACAGGGATACTGCAGGGGACTGTCTCCTGCCACTGCCCTGTCTCTCTGACCTCCTGCTGTCTTTCTTTCACTGCTGGGGGTCTACCACCTTCACCCCCGCCAGATCATTACCGAGGAGCCGGTCAACCCATCCACAGGCAAACTTGGGGCAATCTCTACGGTTACTGGTTCCGAAACTAAGTTGCACTCCTGGTGCACCCGATATACAGGTACAGGCATACACTGCCCTCCAATCCCATTCATCATCATTTTGGTGTTCACTGCAGTCTCTGGGGGAAAGGTCAGGCCTTTTCCCAGTAAAAGGGATCTAGTGGCCCCTGTGTCCCTGAGAATCACTATGGGCTTGCTTGCCCCACTTGAGGGGTATGGGTTACTTTCCCTTCAGACACAAAACCCTGATAACCTTCAGGAATCCTATTAACTTTCCCTGCACTGGCCGTAGTAAACTTCCTGGGTTGCACTCTTACTGCAGTTAAAGCCACAGCTTGTTCTGCTGTGCTTTCCATCAGGGTTCCGTCTTCACTGAGTGGGGCTGCCCTGATTAACCCTGCCAGTTTCCCCTTTAGTTTCCAGCATTCAGTTTTTAAGTGCCTTGCCTTATTACAATGGAAGCACACAGGTCTCTGGGTCTCACTCTTGCTCACAGCACCTTCCTTTTTGGCTGGAAGAGGGCCCCCTGTGTCTCCTGCTTTCCTTTCTCTTCCAGGACTACCTGGACGGACATCACCTTCCCACCCTTTGTCCTTTTCGGATTTGTAGTGGTGAGTAGGAAAGGTTTTTGCTTGGGAAACCGACATATAAATTAAAACAAACTCATTGCCAAAATGGCTGCTTGCCGGGCTCCCTGAACCCACTGCTCCTCTACATGTGTCTTTATTGAGAGTCGGAGAGAGTTTTTAAGTTCCTCTAACTGGATTACTTCTCTGAGAGTCTCATAGCTGAGCTGTATTTTTAAAGCCCTCAGCCACTGGACAAAAGACAGCTGCTTACCTCTTTCAAACGGCGCAGTGGCTAGCACCGCAGCCTCACAGCTCCAGCGACCCGGGTTCAATTCTGGGTACTGCCTGTGTGGAGTTTGCAAGTTCTCCCTGTGTCTGCGTGGGTTTCCTCTGGGTGCTCTGCTTTCCTCCCACATGCCAAAGACTTGCAGGTTGATCGGTAAATTGGCCATTATAAATTGCCCCTTGTATAGGTAGGTGGCGGGGAAAATATAGGGACAGGTGGGGATGTGGTAGGAATATGGAATTAGTGCAGGATTAGTATAAATGGGTGGTTGATGGTCAGCACAGACTTGGTGGGCCAAAGGGCCTGTTTCAGTGCTGTATCTCTAAATAAAAAAATAAAAAAAATAAGTTTGATTGGCTTGCTTTTTGAGGGTTCTAAACTTTTGGCGATAGACTTCGGGTACTAATTCATATGCCCCGAGGATAGCATTTTTGGTCAGTTCATAATTTGATGAACTCTCATCTAGCAACAAGGAATAAACCTCAAGGGCTTTTCCAACTAGCTTGCTTTGTATTAAAAGAGACCAGGTCTCAGCTGGCCATTTTAGCTGCCTTGCCAGCTTCTCAAAAGACACGAAAAGCATTCCACATTTTCCTCATTGAATTTTGGAATTAATTGAGCTTGTTTCAGCAATCTCGTACCCAGCCCTGAATTCTGCTCCTCCATATTGGCCATGCTTTCACTGGGGTTACTCTGTTGCCTCCTAGTTAACTCAAGCCACTTCAGCTCTCTCTCTTTGGATTCTTCTGGCATATTCTTTCTCTCTCTCTATCCTCTCTCTCTCGTTCCTTCTCCTGTCTTTCTCTCTCTCTCTCTCTCTGGCCTTACATTTTCTTCACGTTCTTTTTGGACGGCTCTGTCTTTCTCTCTCTCTTCTATTTCAAGTTTCCTTTGTTCCAATTGTATCTTTGCTAGCAGTACCCTCTCTGAGTCTGCTTCAAACCCTGCTTCTGCTTCTTTAGATTCAAGGGAAAAATTGTTGGCCAGTAGCCTTAGGAGTTCAGACTTCCTTGTCTTGCCATTTTCCTCAGTGATCTCACACTGCTCAGCCATTTTCCTCAACTCCTCCATTGACAGTGCTTTTAACTTATCCCAAGTTACTTCACCCTGGCTTGGAGAACTACTAGCTTCAGTTGCAGACATGTTAGTTTTCAATCACACACAACCACAAGAAAACCTGTATTAAGTTTGCACGTTTTTCATTGGGAACAATTTGGCTTCCCACTTCCAATATCCATTGTTTGTCTGTGGGTAAAATTCTGGATGCTAGCACCCAAATTTCTGTTACAACTTGGTGAGAAAGGTGTCTGGGGTCTTTTACTGTCTTCATCTGGTCTTATGTAACAGGGTTTAATTTTTTAAACACACTGTGTTCTGAGCTCCCCCTTTGGTGGATCCTTGTTCACTACTTTCCAATTATAAGGGAAAGAAATGAGCACACCAGGTTTTCTTAGGTTAAATAAGAAAAGTGAAATTTATTAAATTTACTTAAACTCTAATTTGGTTAGCACCTATAGATATACGATGCGTCCATGCTAGCATGCACACGCGATATGCACATGCAAGTAGAGACAGAAAAGAGAAGAAAAATAAAAGAGAGGTTTGAGGCAATCTCTGAAGAGGGATTTTTTACTGTGCTTCGAGCTGGCTGTAGGGTCCTTGATTGTAGGTAGTCTTGCTTTTCATTCTGGCCCAGTATTCTTCTTAAACCTTGTTCACTGTTGGAGACTTTTCTCTCTTGGGGTTCAAATGTCTTCAATGGTTTCTGAAGCTGGTGAGAGCGAGATGTGAGCAGACAGAAGAGAGGTCTTTTCCAGTCCAGGAGCAAACAGCTTTCTGAGTTCAAATTCCCTGTTGGAAGTTCAAATTCAAAAAACTCCAACAGTTAGTCATGTGACGAAACTGGTCTGACCACGTCTGTTTGTGTATTCGGCCATCTTAGCAGTTAACCTGGAATGCTAGCCTTTCCACCTTCAATGTCTGGTAATCAAAAGTCCATTGTGGATTAAATTGGAGCAGGGAATTGCCCCTTTGTCCTTTGAAGTACTCTCTGTTGATATGCTAATGTCTCTTTCCAGCTAAAGTCTCCAATTGTTTTTTAAAGCAAGTTCTATCTTCACCAATAACAAAATCAATGCTTATGTGGCAAAATTAATTTTCCTCATTCTTGGCAGGTGGAGGGCTTGCCTGACAGAACTGAGAATAAGATTGTTGTGATTTGGCTTGTTAACTACCTTACTTGGCTTTCTGCTTCATGATTGTGTGAGGCCCACCCTCCAAGTCAGCCACCGATGGGAACATCCAGAAGGGACATCACAACATCGGTCTTCTAGTTCAATGTCTTCCTTCCCAATTTTATGTCCCTCCGCCCTCCCTCCGCCTCTGTGGCCGTCTCAAACAGGCCAAAATATTCAGCCTGACGTTTCCACTTGCCGGGAAGACCAAAACTGGGGGCTATAAGTATAATATAGTCACTAATAAATTCAATAGTGAATTCAATAAAAACCTCTTTACTCAGAGAGTGATTAGAATGTGGAACTTGTTATCACAAGGAATAGTTGAGGTCACTAGCATCGATAGATTTAAATGGAAGCAAAATAAGCACATGGGGGTGATAGACATGTTGATGGGGTTTGATGGAAAAGGTTGTGAGGAGGCTTGTGTGGAGCATAAAAACCAGCATGAAATATTTGGACCAGTCTGTTTCAGTGCTGTAAGTACGACCTAATACTATATACTAAGATAATCCCAACATTCACAATAATTGTAGATCTAAAATAATTGAACTCTTTGTCCTTTTGTCTTGTTTCTTATGATAAATCCAATTTTATTATCAGTACAACTCCCATGATAATGCTAACCTTGCAATTGCCAGGCTCCAGAGATGATTACAATTATTTATAAAACTTTTGCATATTTTTGATGAATTGCTGGAGGATGTTTCAGCTTGTGCAAAACACACACAGAGAATTTCACAATAAGTAAATTAATTCACCATATATACTCAATCAGGTGATCTAAAGAAAAACTTGAAATATTGGAATAAATTGGTTAGTCAGCATATGAAAGAATTAAAAAAATAATTGAGTATAATCAAAATAATGTACATCTCAAATAAATTCTTTGGCTATATACACTGAATTGGATGATCGCTGTGAATGTGTAGAGATGGCATTGCAGCAGAATAACCAGGTGGAGTTTTTTTAATGAACACTAATTTGCACAAAGACAGCAGAGACAGAACATCATGCTGGGTGAAGAAAGCTGAGACCTTTGAGTTGTTGTTAAATATTTAGAGGGGCTTTATTATTAAATTTTAATTTTAACTTCAAGTTCCTTTTTGTTATTGGAGGATTATAATGGATTCAATGTGAAACTCTGCTATGTTCACAAAGTGGCATGTTTGTGCAATCATGCTGATATATTATTCATTCCCAAATCAATTAACCAGCTAACATACTATCAAGATAACATTTTGCTTTGTTCTTGTATTCCCATATGGTCCCTTGTTTGGTATATCAGGTTGCTCCCTCGAGGTCCAGTTGTCATGGCAAATAGCCTTGTCTTTCTTTCTACCTTGCAGTATGAAGGCTACGCCCCAAGGAGTAAATTATAGTAAAATACATGTACTGTGAATCACTTGAACATTGATAGGCATTTCACCTTACCAAATGGCAATGAAAGGGAATAATTAGAATCCCAGTGCAATGTTTCACAGCACTGTGCTCGACATCACACTAATTTTTTCACCAGGTACCTTCACCAATGATTAAGGTTCATTCAACAATTTGTAAGCTACTATTATCTTCAACTACTATTTGTTGAAAAATCTTTTGTAAGTTGGCAAATTAAGGCTTATACTGAATTGACCTTGGCTTGACAGAATTTTGCTTTTGCCGTGCACCTGTTAATCAGATTGACACGTTTTTTAACACAGGAACATATTTTCCACAAAACATTTACCTTGCAATCACTGCATTTTTCCAGATGAGTGATGCCCTCAGTGACTGAATAATGAAAATGTTATATGCATATGGCACATGTTAGTGTGGAGTCTGACAGCTGTGGTCTTTCCTGTAATAATTTAATACAAGTACTGTTACATTTAGACTGTCATTTCACATGAACCGTTGTGTTGTGCATCCTTCCTTGATACAGGCTTTATGCTGTCACAAAATTTCAAAGGAAAGCAATATTACTGACAAAACAGAACTGCAGAGTAATTACAATCCTCAAGCCAACTGCTTTGAAATTAGACTGGTAATATTACTGAAATAAATCTGTAAAACTTTGTAATCAACTTCCTTCACAATGGAAAGCTTCATTAAAGATATGTGCACAAGAGTAACATTCCAAAAAAAAGTTTAGAATCAACTTTTTTTTTAAGTGGGTTTAATATTTAAAGAAACAAGGAATGTGAAACTCGAGTCTGAATGTGAATTGGATCAGTTTTATTAGAGTACCCTAGGGATTGGTGCTGGAATTTCTTGTTTCTAACTTACGTCAATTTAAACTGGTTAAATTCACAAAAGATACTGAACCAGTCAGGTCTAATGAAGAAATCAAGGAACTACAAAAGGAGCAAACTAAAACTGTAGTGTGAACCATTGTCAAAGAAAATTCAAAATATATAAATTGACGATGTTGGAAGACAAATGATGACATACGTGCTCCATATAAAGTATCAAATATAAACCTCTAGTTAGGCCCCAACTGGAGTATTGCATCCAGTTCCAATTACCATACTTCAGGAAGGATATGAGGGTCCTTGAGAGGATGCAGAGGAAATTCACCAGAATGGTTCCAGGGATGAGGGATTTTAGAACACGAGAACACAAGAAATAGGAGCAGGAGCAGACGATATGGCCCATCGAGCCTACTCTGACATTCAGTACAATCATGGCTTCAATTCCACTTTCCTGCCTGCTCGCTATATCCCTTGATTCCCTGAAAGACCAAAATTCTGTCTGTCCCAGCCTTAAATGTATTCAACGATGGAGCATCCACAACCCTCTGGGTAGAAAATTGCAAAGATTCACAACCCTTTGCATGAAGTAATTTCTCCTCATCCCAGTCCTAAATGATTGGCCCCTTATCCTGAGACTATTCCCCATGTTTTAGATTTCCTGACCAGTGGAAATAATCTCTCAACGTCTACCCTATCCAGCCACTTCAGAATCTTGTATGTTTCAATGAGATTGCCTCTCATTCTTCTAAACTCCAGCGAATATATGCCCAATTTACTCAGCTTCTCATCCCAGGGGTCAATTTAGTGAACCTTCACTATGCCACCTCCAATGCAAGTATATCCTTTCTTAAATGTGGAGATGAAAACTGCACCCAGCACTCCAGATATGGTCTCTGTACAATTGTAGAAAGACTTATTCATTCCTGTACTCCAGTCCCCTTGCAGTAAAGGCCAACATGCCATTTGCTTTCCTAATTGCTTTCTGTACCTGCCTGCTAGCTTTCTGTGTTCCTTGTACAAGCACACCCAAGTCTCTTGGATCATCAACACTGCAAGTTTCACAACTTTTACAAAATATTATGCTTTTCTATTCTTACGACCAAAGTGAATAACTTCACACTTTCCTACATTATATTCCATCTGCCATCTTGTTGCCCATTCACTTAACCTGTCTATATCTCTTTGCAGCCTCTCTGTGTTTCCTCACAGCTTACCTTTCCACTTACGTTTGTATCTGTTTGTGTCAGTTCCGATGAAACTGACCTGAAACGTTAACTCTGCTTCTGTCTCCACAGATGCTGCCAGACCTGCTGAGTGTTTCCAGCATTTCTTTTTTTTATTTCAGATTTTCATCATTTGCAGTATTTTGCTTTTATTTTAACTTTATCCCTCATTGAGTCCACAATGTATTGCTCCATGAAACTGTCCTGACAACATTCTACAAACTCATTTTCCAGACCACTTTCACCAATTTCATTGTTCCAGTCTATATGAAGATGAAAGTCCTCCACAATTATTACATTGCCTTTGTTACTGGTTCCAATATTTCTTGTTTAATGCTCTATCCAATGGTATAATTACTGTTAGGGGGCCTATAAACTACTCAAACCAGTGTTTTCTGATTCTTGCTATTCCTAATTTCCACCCATACTGATTCTACTTCATGATCTTCTGAGGCCAGATCCTTTCTCACTAATGTCCTTATGTCATCCTTTACTATCAGGGCTACCTCTTCGTCTTTGCCATTCTGTCTGTCTTTCCAATATATTGTGTACCCTGGAATATTTATTTCCTAACCTTGATCACCTTATAACTATGTCTCTGTAACGGTGATGAGATTTAAATCATTTACCTCTATTTGTGCCACTAGTTCATCTATCTTATTGCAGATGCTTTGCGCATTTAGATAAAGAACTTTTAATTTCACTTTTTCCTTCTTTTCCCTGCAATGACCTTATTAGCTACAAGGTTAGATTGGAGAAACTGGGGTTGTTCTCCTTGGGACAAAGGAGATTGAGGAGAGATTTTATAGAAGTGTACAACATTACGACAGGCTTAGATAAGTTGGTAAGGAAAAACTGTCCCCATTATTTTATTCATTCATGGGATGTGGCTAGGCCACCATTTATTGCCCATCCCTAATTGACCTTGAGAAGGTGATGGTGTGATGCCTTGTTGAACCACTGCAGTCCATGTGAGGTAGGTACACCCATAGTGCTGTTAGGAAGGGATTTTGAACCAGCGACAGTGAAGGAACAGCAATATAGTTCCAAGTCAGGATGGTGTGTGACTTGGAGGGGAACTTGCAGGTGGTGGTGTTCCCATGCATTTTCTGCCTTTGTTCTTCTAGGTGGTAGAGGTCGTGGGTTTCAAAGGTACTGTCTAAGGAGCATTAGTGCTTTGCTGCAGTGCATCTTGTAGATGATACACACTGCTGCCACTGTACGTCGGTGGTGGAGAGAGTGAATGTTTGTGGGTGGTGTGCTAATCAAGCAGGCTGCTTTGTCCTGAATGGTGTCGAGTTTCTTGAGTGTTGTTGGAGCTGCACCCATCCAGGCAAGTGGAGAGTATTCCATCACGCTCCTGACTTGTGCCTTGTCGATGGTGGATAGGCATTGGAGAGTCAGGAGGTGAGTTATTCACTGCAGGATTCCTAGCTTCTGATCTGCTTTTGTCGCCACGGTATTTATATGGTTACTCCAGTTCAGTTTCTGATCAATGGTAACCCCTAGGATGTTGATAGTGGGGAATTCAGTGATCATAGTACCATTGAATGTCAAGGGGAGATGGTTAGATTCTCTCTTGTTGGAGATAGTCATTGCCTGGCACTTGTGTGGCGTGAATGTTACTTGCCACTTATCAGCCCAAGCCTGGATATTGTCCAAATTTTGCTGCATTTCTACACGGACTGCTTCAGTATCTGAGGAGTCACAATCATCAGCCAACATCCCCACTTCTGACCTTATGATTGAAGGAAGGTCATTGATGAAGCAGCTGAAGATGGTTGGGCCTAGGATACTACCCTGAGGAACTCCTGCAGTGATGTCCCAGAGCTCAGATGATTGACCTCCAACAACCACAACCATCTTCCTTTGCACTAGGTATGACTCCAACCAGGGGAAAGTTTTCCCCCGATTCCCCTTGACTTCAGTTTTACTAGGGCTCCTTGATGCCATACTCGGTCAAATGCTGCCTTGATGTCAAGGGCAGTCACTTTCACCTCACCTCTTGAATTCAGCTCTTTTGTCCATGTTTGAAACAAGGCTGTAATGAGGTCAGGAGCTGAGTAGCCTTGGTGGAATCCAAACTGAGCATTACTGATCTAGTTATTGCTAAGCAAGTGCCGCTTGATGGCACTGTCAATGACACCTTCCATCACTTTGCTGATGATTGAGAGTAGACTGATGGGTCAGTAATTCGCTGGGTTGGACTTGTCCAGCTTTTTGTGTACAGGACATACCTGGGCAATTTTCCACATTGCAGGGTAGATGCCAGTGTTGTAGCTGTACTGGAACAGCTTGGCTAGGGGTGTGGCACGGTCTGGAGCTCAGTTCTTCAGTACTATTGCCGGAATATTGTTAGGGCTCACAGCCTTTGCAGTATCCAGTGCCTTCAGTCATTTCTTGATATCACGCGGAGTGAATTGAATTGGCTGAAGTCTGGCATCTGCTGGGGACTAACAAATGGTACAAGGACTAGGGGACACAGATTGAAAATTGTGGGCAAAAGATGCAGGGGGAATATGAGGAAGCACTTTTTTACGCAGCGGGTAGTAAAGACCTGGAACTTGCTGCCCACTTGGGGGAAAAAGTGGAGATGATCAATGACTTCAAGGGGACGTTGGATGGCCACCCGTGGGAGTGGGACTCACTGCATAGCTCCGTGGAGAGCTGTCGTGGACCTGATGGGCCAAATAGCCGCCTCCTGTGCTCTAAATAACTCAATAAAACTCTCTACTCTATGACAAATAGTTGAAGGAGAATTTGTAAGAAATCTAGGAATGTTAGTAAACTCAACATTTAACACTAACAGTGTCAGCCTTGGCATAATGGTGACGCTTCTCGCCTTTGAGTTCTGGGTTCAAGTTCCAAGCAAGAGATTTGAGCAAATAATCTCGGCTGACTCCAGTGCAGTGCTGAGTGAGTGCTGCACTATCAAAAGTGCTGGCTGAATTGGGCAGGAGGAGGTGGGAAAATGGGATAGGTGGGTTGGGATGGCTTCCTGATGCATTCCTGCCTCTTGAGGACTTTCCCAGGGGTGGGCTGGGAACCAGTCAGCTCCCTGGCCACGGAGGTGGGCAGCCAGTCAGAGCAAGCGAGGTCTTATTTCGGGGCCATTTTGCAATGGCGTCCATATTTCCCAGCTGTCCTATCAGCCCCCCACCAAGTGCAGAAGCCTTGAACTCAATTGAGACGGCCTCCCAGCAGCATGACAGGTGACCACCTGAACCGGAGGCTCCATACACAAATGACAGGGCATTTGGAGATGAAAGACTGCAACTGCGTCCTTCACTACTGCTGCAAACAAGTTTCCCCTCTACCCCAATCGTCCTACTGGCTTCGGGCTTCTGTATTTGGTGACTTCAGCACAGACAACCAAAGGTGCCTCCATGTCAAGAGGCTCTCAAGCTTGCCTGTCTGCCTCGGCATTGTCCACTTCTCCTGGTGGGGTTGCTGGCCTGATACTGCTATGAGCCCTTTGATTGGGCCTGCAGCCTTGGGAGCCCACCTGCCATCCTAATTATTGCAACAAGTGCAGAGGCCTCCAGCTCAATCAAGGTGGCCTCCCAATTCAGGTAAATTAGGAGGCCACCTCCTGCGCGCTGATGAGATGAGCAGGCTCGGGAGCCCAAATGGGCCTGACGTCTGGGTCCTGACACCTGCTGGAAAATTCAGCCTGCTATCTCTCACCCGACATGTCTACCCTATTTTCACACAGCGAGTGCTTCAGGTCTGGAATGCACTGCCTGAGGGTGTGGTGGAGGCAGGTTCAACGGAAGCATTCACTAGGGAATTAGACTGTTATATGAAAAGGAAGAATGTGCACGGTTATGGGGAGAAGGTGGGGGAGTGGCACTGGGTGAATTGCTCATTTGGAGAGCCAGTGTGGACACGATGGGTTGAATGGTCTCTTTCTGTGCTGTAACAATTCTGTGATCTCTCCGCATCCCTGGACTCACCTGAGGCCCTCAGATGGTTTTCGTGTGTGCCAAGTTCACTCATCCCTCCCCCCCACAGTTGGCAAGCTGCCTCTGACTGCACTGCTTTCCTGGATTATGCTGTATGTTTTGGCCACTGTGACATTGTTGTTGCACTTAATGCTTCTGAGTTTAAGGTAATTTGCTCCAGGCCACAGTGGCTATTTCTCATCTCCTTCTGTTTCCTGATGAAACTATATTTTCTGCTCAAGTCCTCTATTCCACTAGCACACCTGCTTCTGCTGGCTTCTGTAGGATTTGTTTTTTGCTCCTCCAGTGGTACTCTTGACTCATTGCTATGCCAGCTCTGCCGCACTCTGTTGATTCTGATCCTGTTTTGGATGCTGTTGAATAATCTCTGACATCAGCTCACTTCCAATCAATGGTCATTGATTGTGCGCTGCTCCAGTCTGCCTTCAGAATTTCTCCATCACCTTTCTCTGGACTGGTTAGATCAGGTCCTCAATCTACTGATTTAATTGTCTTCTTTGTATTATACTGTGTGGAAGTGATCTTATTCTGTGCATTCACCTGTCTAAAGCTTAGTTGTAAGGTAAGTGGATTTTTGAAAAAAGAAAATGTTTTCTTTTAAACATTTCCTTTTCTGAATGGATGCAGAATTGTCCAAACACTAACAAGACCATGTGCTGTAACCTTGACTGCAATATCTTTTGGAGCTGATTTCACACACAGGCTTCCACAGGTTCGACTGTGGAGCTTTGTTGGTTTGGGAGTAAGCAATGAGGCTGAGGGCGGAGCCCCCCCATTGGGCTTTATGAAAGGTGGAAGGCTGGGTCAGTAAAGAAGTAAATTGGGGCCTGTAGCATTGGAGGAGGAGGGCAGGCCCAGGAATATAGAATCATAGAAAGAAAATTTAAGGCACAGAAAGAGGCCACTTGGCCCTTCATGTCTGTGTTGGCCGAAAAACGATCCAACTGTTCTAATCCCAGCTTCCAGCATTTGGTCCATAGCCCTGCAGTTTACGGCACTTGAGGTGCATATCCAGACTCCTTTTGAATGAGTTGAGGATCTCTGCCTCAACTACCCTTTCAGGCAGTGAGTTCTAGACCCCCACCACCCTCTGGGTGAAAAAGTTTTTGCTCATCTCCACTCTAATTTTTCTACCAATCACTTTAAATCTATGCCCCCTCGTCACTGACCTCTCTGCTAAAGTGAATAGATCCTTCACCTCCATTCTATCCAGGCCCCTCAAAATTTTGTTCATTTCAATCAGATCTCACCTCTGTTCCAAGGAGAACAACCCCAGCCTATCCAATCTTTCCTCGTAGCTACATTTTTCCAGTCCTGGCAACATCCTCGTAAATTTCCTCTGGACCCTCTCTAGTGCAATTACATCTTTCTGTAATGAGGTGACCAGAACTGCACACAGTACTCAAGATGTGACCTAATCACTGAGTTCTACAGTTCTAGCATAACCTCCCTGCTCTTATATTCTATACCTTGACTACTAAAGGTAGGATTCCATATGCCTTCTTAACCACCTTATCGACTGTCCTGTTACCTTCAGGGATCCGTGGACAGTCACTTCAAGGTCCTTTACTTCCTCTACACTTCTCAGTATTTTTCCATTAATTGTGTATTCCTTTGCCTTGTTTAACTTCCCCAAATGCATCACCTCACACTTCTCCAAGTTGAATTCTATTTATTTATTTTCTTTTCTTTTATTTAGAGATACAGCACTGAAACAGGCCCTTCGGCCCACCGAGTCTGTGCCGACCAACAACCACCCATTTATACTAACCCTACAGTAATCCCATATTCCCTACCACCTACCTACACTAGGGGCAATTTACAATGGCCAATTTACCTATCACCTGCAAGTCTTTGGCTGTGGGAGGAAACGGAGTACCCGGCGAAAACCCACGCGATCACAGGGAGAACTTGCAAACTCCGCATTTGCCATTTTTCTGCCCATCAATATCTTTCTGCAGCCTACAGCTATCCTCCTCGCTATCTACCACACGGCCAATCTTTGTGTCATCCGCAAACTTCTTGATCATGCTCCCTACATTTAAGTCCAAATTGTTAATATATAGCACAAAAAGCAGGGGATCCAATACTGAGCCCTACGGAACACCACAAGAAACAGCCCTCCCGTTGCAATAACACCCATCAACAATTACCCTTTGTTTCCTGCCACTGAGCCAATTTTGTATCCACCTTGCTGCATTTCCCTGGATCCCATGAGATTTTATTTTTTTAACCAGTCTGCCATGTGGGACCTTGTCAAAAGCCTTGCTAAAATCCATGTAGACCACATCAACTACATTACCCTCATCTATCTTCTTCGTTACTTCTTCAAAAAATTCAATCTTGCCTTAACAAATCCATGCTGACTATCCTTGATTAATCTGTGCCTTTCTAAGTGACAGTTTATCCTGCCTCTCAGAATAGATTCCAATAATTTGCCCACTACAGTATCTGAGAACACGGCTGGACACTGAGCCTGCAAAGCAGAGGACCAGGAAAAAGTTAAGAAGCAACACTCTACTCCACAAAGTGTAGAGAAAGATGACAGATGACACGTTACTCTTGGTTGGTTGTTGCTAATTACCTGATTGACAACATCAAGGTCAATTTTAGCTGACCTACCACTTGGTTTCCATAAACGAAACAATTGTTTAGAGTGGACAAACACAGATTAACAAGAACAGATAGTGGACAGTCACAATTATTTAACTTATACTATTTGAGCTGTCATGATGTCACGACCAAGGATAGTACTCAAGCAAGCATGGTTAGTGCGTGGGGAAATTGGACCATGCCAAGAAAGGAGCAGGGAGGAAGGAGGAGGGAGGGGGAGGATGGATAAAGGGGTATGAAGAGGGGAAGGATGGAGAAGGAGCTATGGGGAGGGGAAGGAGGAGGAAGGCAGGTAGAAAATGAGGTGGGAGGGATGATGAGGGAGAAGAGAAGGGAAGGAAAAAGGCAGAGGAGGAGGGAGAAGATGGGAAGTGAAGAATAAGGCCAGAAAGTGGGGGGGTTGCAATGGGAGAGTGGGGAGGGACAGATGAAGTGGTCTGCATCACTGGAGAGGAAATCCTGTCAGTGTTTGAAGGGGTGGAGGTTGGTGCGAATGACTGCAAAATTTAGGGAGACGTGATCAGAGAATTCAGGTAACAGGAGAACAGCAGTTGAGTCATGCGAAGCCAGTCAGCGGGGGATAGTCCCATTAACTTTTCTACTTTGTCAGTATTGACTATCACTTCAAAAGTCAATGTGGGGGAGGAATGCAGAAAACAAAAATCTGTCTACAAGTCTGTGTGAATTTGATGAGCTTTAAATGGTACAGAGTATTGGAAATAAGTGGACAGATCTATGAATCACTCCTGACCATTATCGATTTATAACCTAGTTCACGATAATCCTCCTGTGTATGTTGGGCAGTTGGTGCTGGTGCTTGTGGCCCAGGAATACCAGTTATTCATAACTTGAGAAACTTTCCTGATGGGAGGTTGATCATCTTCTTAAGCTTAAGTAAAGGCAGAGGATCCAACACATCAGTGTCAACAATATCAGGATACAATCAGGAAAGGGAGGCTTCTGTTAAGGGAATTAGAGAGCAGTGATAAAGGAAATAGGGCCAAATTGGGGTAGCAACTGGAACACATTTTGTGTGTTTTACAGCTGTGTAAGGCCCGGTCTAGAGGAGCAAAGTTCTGTACTTGAAGGATACCTTAAAAGTCTCTGGCTGAAATTCGGTCAGACCACTGTTCAGGTTTTCCAGGCCGAACCAAAACTTGTGTGTATTGGAGGGATTGGGACTGCTGTGCTGCCACAACCAATGAAAGGTAAATTTATAAAATAAATATATTTTTTAAAAGTTCCTGTCGAGCCAGAGGAGCACTCCTGCTCCTCCCACATTCACTTGCCTTCCTAAAGATCCCAGAATGGCCTGTGATTTGCATACCCTCCCATTTCTTCTTTCTCTGAGGGCTACTGTTAACAAGGCTGTTGGTCCAAAATTCACCATGTGGTTGAGCTGCCTGTGGAAATGCTGCCGGTGCAGACTGCTCACCCATATTATTTAGATGTGGCTCGAGGCCGAATTTTGAGTGTCAACCTCAGGCCTTCTGATTGGCTGTGCAATGCAGCCACATTGTCGCCTCTACGCTTGAACCCATGTTTGACTTCAAGATAGTTACAAAGCTTAAAAAAAGAAAAATAGTGATTTGTTGCAGCAGATGGTCGAGAAAGGTAAAGAAAATCAGGAAAACCTCAGTGGCAGAGGGGTGAGAAAATGTACATTGCATTTTATCTTTATTTTAGGTGCAAAAGCTGAAGAACCAGTGGACGTAATTTTCCCAGCTCTTTTGTGATGGGCTGGGGGGAGGGAGGGCTAGTAATATAGCATAGGAAGGTGCGGGAGGTGTGCCTGATGTCTTACTGCTATCACAGCATATGACCAACGGCGGGAGCCTCAGCAGCACGGCTGGCCATCAGGTGGCCAGTTGAGCCACTGGAGTGCCTAATTAAGGGCCATTTCCTGCCCACGGCTGAATTTTGCCCACATTAGGAGGGCCCGCTGCAATGTGGCGAGACTGCCATATTAACCCTAGCAGCCTCCCAGTAGGTTCTGGGACGGGTGGGGGGGGGGGGGTCCTCCTTAAAGGCTGCTCCTTACTCCATGGAGGGGTCCTCTGGCAGCAATGGCTGCCCCATGGTTGAGATGCTGCTGCTGTTATACAACCGACCATCCCCCCACTCTCCCACCAATCGCCGGGGCCTACCTGACCCTGGCTCTTTAAAATACCTGTCCTTCAGGGGCATCCTCTCCTTCATACTGCAGCCTTAGCAGTGATTGGGCCAACTGCTCTAATGGGGCTAGCCGCCATCCTCAGTTGGACTGTGGTCTGTTAATTGGCTGCAGCCAGTAAAATGCCACCCCTGGGTCCGAACGCTTGCCATCCCACCACCTGCCAGCACAGGCTCTTTTTCGGCCCGACAACAGCAGGAGCTTATTTCTTTCATTTTCACATTCTGATCTTTAGACTTTAATTTTATTGTGATGCCTGGGTGTGGAAGACATAATAATTGCCAAATTGGGCTTGCACGATGGACTGACCAATCCATGTGCATTAAAATATTTACATTTGTAATTTGTGGAAATATGGTAGAATTTATGCTGGTAATAACCGGTCAGTGGGATTTCATATTCTTTGTGCTTTTGGGGATGACAGTTCTTATGTCACAATGTTTCTGATTTAAAATGATGTTGTAACACAGAGACTACACCAACAAAGCAATACTCCAAGGGCACCATAACCACACAGCTCTGCACATCAGAAAATGATTCATTCATGCTGTGGTGCAATTAATGATCTGCTGTCCAAAATTTAAATTGACCTGTCACTTCCACGATATGCAAACTCTCAGGAAAACAAAAGCAAAAACCTTTGTGTTGCTGCTCTGATTGTTAAACTACATGGGGTAGAAATTAAAACTAAGTGCTGGAAATACTCAGCAGGTTGGGCAGCATTTGTGGAGACAGAAACAGATCCAACTTCTCAGGTCGATGACCTTTCTTCAGAACTGGGAAAAGTTAGAAATGTTAATAGAGGAGGATTGGAAAAACAACTAAAGTGAAGGTCTTTGATAGGCTGGAAGACACAAGAGATTAGATGACAAATGAGTTGGTGGTGCAAGGCCAAAGGGAGTGGTAATGGGACAAGTAAAATAAAGAAACTAAAGATGGCCTGAATTTTCATTCGGAGGTTGGGAACCCGATGCTGGGATCATTTCCGGGTCCAGACCCCACTCTGTGTCAGTGTTGCTAACGCAATGCTATTTTCAAATACAAGAGCAATAATTGGCCCGAGGTTGGGAGTGGTGCCCAATTAGCGCCATCAGGACCTGCAAGGAGGCAAAACTCTGTAAACGAGGGCCCTTTGAAAAGGCAAGCAGCAGCCATAGCTAGGCGTGGTGCTCGCTGAAGAAATGGAGCAGCAGGGCACTTATAGGTGAAGGCATTAACAGAGGCTGCCAGTGAGAGGACAGACATCTTCCCACCATGTGGGAGAAGGACCCTGCCAAAGGAAACAAAAAGGACGCAGAGGGAAGTGGTGAGTGAGATCAGCGGTGGAGAGTGACCCGAAGGTTGTGGGTCCAATGCCAGAAGCGATTCAGTGACCTCATAAGATCTTGAAAGGTAAGTGGCGAGTGGCACCCAGGTGTCAGGTGACCAGATCTGATTACAGCAGTATGCAGACGAACTGAACTTACAGAATGTCCATAGGTCTTCCTAACATTGTCAGATCAAGTGGCCAGTTGTATCACTGAGATGGAAGCTGCCCACACAAATGGGGTAATATTCTGAAGGGGGCATCACTGAGGAGCTCATCATTTCATGTGAATACCATGCTGGAATAGGTGAAGGAGGGCATCCTACTCATGGTTCTTTCTCTCTTCATCCTGCAGGAAAAGAAAGCCCCCAATGCCCACAAAATGTCCAGAAAGGGTGGCGATGAAAGGTCGTTGACCTGAAACATTACCTCTGTTTCTTTCTCCACAGATGCTGCCAGGCCTGTTGAGCATTTCCAGCATTTTCTGATTTTATTTTGAATTTTACTCCCTTTATTCCCTGTTTCTCTCATTATGCAAGGAAGGAATCTTACACCTGCTTTAAGTCCCACATTTGTTTGCCATGAGGAAGCTGACACTGGTGGTAACCAGGGAAAACAATGCTGAAGATCACATGCAGAACAAAAGTAAGTAACTTGACAGTAAACCATCTCTCTTGATAACTGCCGCTCCTGGGTTCCTCAGTCGTAAGGTTCCTTACCTCCAGGTCCTAGCCCCGACTTCTGGGGGAGGTTTTTGCATTTTGGCTCGGGGAACTGGTGTTGGGGTCAAATGTGGGTCCCGACCCTGCACTGCGTCGGGAGCAGGCACCTGATAGTCATTTTGCCTGAATTGGCCAATTAATAGCTAGTGGGTGGACTTGAAATCCAATTAAGGATGGTGGATGAGATCTCGAAACTGGATGGCCAATAACCTGCCATTGCAGGAAGGGAGAGAGAGGGTGCCTCCATCTTGAGGCAACCTCTCAACAACTTCTAAAATATCAGAAGTAAAAAACAGCCATTGCTGACGGGCCAGCATTCTGGAGGGAGAACGCCTCAACAGGGTAGCCTGCATCCAGGTAGGCTGGGAGCGCCTCAAAGGCATCCTGGAGCGTTGGCCTCCTGTTCTGCTGCTGGGAGGCTGCCTCCAGGCAGCTGTCATGGTCCTGAAGCCGCTCGGAGCCCACAGGCCAACTGGAAACTTCCATTCCGCCTCTGATAATTGGTGTTAATTGGCATTTAAATTAGCTAAATAAGCTACCCACCCGTAGTTCCGCCCCCGAAGTGGCCCCTAGCAAAATGACTCAGGGCAGGAGCGTGCCAGTAAATTGGCATGCTGGACAGTGGGCAAAACTACATTTCTGCCTACCTCCATTCTCGCCCCCATGTCAAGGCGAAAATTCTGTCACTGATTTCCATCTCCCCTGAGATCACTATCCTCCTGGTCCTAGCCCTAATCTCTGATCTTCCTCCCCGCTGAGATCCCTAAACCCTGGACCCTGGCCTTGGCCTTGACACCCCCCCCCCCCACCCCCCCACAACTATTCTCCCCTACAAAACCCCCACTACACCCCCCACTTCACCCTAGTCCACACCTCCAACCTGTCCAAACTCAACTCCACCGGCCTGGCGCTAACTTCCTGCTCCTCAGTCTGCCACCTCCCTCTCCCTTGCCCCTGCCACCATGCTTCCCACCCACTCCTTCCCCAGCCATCACTACCTCTCCAGCCACCGATCGCTTTCCTCTGAGCCACTGTGGAACTAGCACTTTTTCACTTACTTTTCTGGTCTCTTCCTAAAGCGCCAACATGGATACGGAATTGGCTGTGTGACAGAAAACAAAGCATAGTGGTTACGGATGTTTCTCGGGCTGGAGGAAGGTTTGTAGCGGGGTTCCCCAGGAGTCAGTGTTGGGACCCTTGCTCCTGAGATATATTCATGACATAGGTGTACAGGGCACAATTTCAAAGCTTGTGGATGATATGAAACTTGGAAGCATTGTGAACTATGAGGAGGATAGTGTAGAATGCAAAAGGACATAGACAAGTTACTGGAAAGGGCAGATAGGTGGTAGATGAAGTTCAATGCAGAGAAATGTGAGATGATTCATTTTGGTAGGAAGAACATGGAGGGACAAGATAGAATAAAGGATACAATTCTAAAGGGTGTGCAGGAGCAGAGGGACATAGGTGCATATGTGCATAAGTCAGTGAAGGTGGTAGGACAGGTTGAGAGTGCGGTTAATAAAGCATACAGTATCCTGGGCTTTATTAATTGGGGCATAGAGTACAAGAGCAAGGAAGTTATGTTGAACTTGTATAAGACACTAGTTCGGCCTCAGCTGGAGTATTGTGTCAAGTTCTGGGCGCCGCACTTTAGGACAGGTTAGGGCATTGGAGAGAGTACAGAAAAGATTAATGAGAATGATTACAGGGATGAGGAACTTCAGTTATGAAGATAAATTGGAAAAGTTGGGACTGTTTTCCTTGGAGAAGAGAAGGCTGAGAGGTGATTTGATAGAGGTATTCAAAATCATGAGGCATCTGGACAGAGCCGATAGGGGGAAACTGTTCCCACTTGTGAAAGGATCGAGAACGAGAGGGCACAAATTTAAAGTATTTGGTAAGAGAAGCAAAAGCGACATGAGGAAATACTTTCCTACACAGCAAGTGGTTAAGGTCTGGAATGCGCTACCCGAGAGTGTGGTGGAGGCAGGTTCAATTGAAGCATTCAAAAGGGTATTAGACTGTTATATGAAAAAGAAGAATGTGCAGGGTTACAGGGAGAAGGCGGGGGAACGGCACTAGGTGCATTGCTCCTTCCGAGAGCCAGTGCAGACATGATGGGCCGAATGGCCTCCTTCTGCACTGTAAAAATTTTGTGATTCTATGAGATCTGAGGCCTAGTATCCAGGGCTCCTTGGACCCTACTATTCACGATCAGAACTCCCAAATTTCTAGGCTAGTAATTTCAAAATTACTGCAAAACATGCAGGTAAAGTTCTGACCAACTGTGGAGTTTTTCAAGGAAATTGATCTCAAAATAAGAAAAATAAATTGGTAAAGATTAGGCTTACTGCACAAAGAATACTGTCTTGTATGTCCTAATATAATTTATTATTGTTTTAGTTCAGGAACCATGCTATACCCCATGTATTATCCTGATTAGCTAGGCATTGGATGGAGTTTAATCAAGGTTAATCAAGGGCATTCTACTACTTTTGTTCTATTATCTCATTGCACACTGACTGTTATATAGAGCATCATGGTTTTTTGGCTGCACAGTGAATTGAATTGCTTAACAGTGAATTGAGTTGCTGAAGTGATGCAGTGACATATGGTTGACTTGCGCCACCCAGAGACCAAGTTTAGTAGGCAGTCATGATGGGGGTGAAATTGGACCTCATTGCACACATTTGCCTTGCAGTAAACAGGGGTACAATGGCCCAGTTTAGGAGGAAAACCTCCCATGCCTGAGCAACATTGCAAGCATGTCAAACATCATATTGGTTTGAGTGCTGTAGAGACGACCGTGGCGGCTGACTGAAACAGCAATTAAGCCCATTGAATATGTTAATAAGGGGTCTAACACCTATTTTGAGACCCTTTGCAAATATGAGTTCACCCTGACAGAGTATAGGCCTGCTGCTATCATTTTTAGCTGCTCTACATGTGGTCTAACCAGCGGTCCTTAAAGTAACAACTGGTGACCTCTGCCAAAAAGGTAAGTATAATAAAGTAGTTAATGTGGAGCTGAGAGAAGCAGCAGTTCTCCTCCCTGCTCCTTGGCATGACTGCAGGCTTTTGAAGGCCCATACTCAACTCCCCCATTCTGTTTTCCCCCACCCCAGTAAGTTTTACCGTAGGTCTGCTGCTGGAAGGCAAGTGGCTCAAAATTATGAAGTGAGTTGCATCTAGAGACACAGCAAGCATTGTCAGCTCACCCAACGTTTTGAGATGAGGACCAAAGACCAGTATCAGGTAGTACTTGCGCTGGCCTCCACTGGAGAGTGTAGCATGCGCACCATCAATTTATCCCCCCAATGTGTTTGTTCACCTCCCCAACTACAGTCCAATCTATATCTATAGCTGTGACTCAGTGATAGCACTATTGCCTCTTAGTCTCCCTCCAGAGACTTGAACACAAAGTCTGAGCTGACATTTCAGTGCAGTACTGAGATAGAACCCCATGATACTGGCCAGAATCTTATCTGAAGCCGTCGGTCCCACCACCGGGACCAAGTGTGAGTCCCGAGCCCGTGGCCGAAAGGCGGCACTGTGGAGGGGATTTTACTGGTGGCTGCCAATTAAGAGGCCGTTGCCACGGCCGACATCCAATTAAGGATGGCGACCTGCCTATCTGAACTGTCAGCCTAATCAGACGGCTGACAGATCTGCAGCCTCGGCAGCACCACTGATAGAGGTGACTGCTGCTGAGGCTGCAGGGAGAAGGAGAGGGTTCTTCCATGTTGAGGTGCCCTTGAAGGGCCGTTGAGAATGTTTTTTTAATAAGTTAGGACCAGGCAGGCAGGGCTCGGCGATCGAAGGCGTGAACCCTCCAGTGGCAGTGTCAGAGCTGTGGGGCAGCCACTGCCACCGGGGACCCCTCCATGGGATGTGGAACCTTCGTGAAGGAAGGCCCCCAACCTCCGGGAAGCCTTTATGAGGCTACCTTGATATACCTGGTGGTCTCCCCATGTGGTTGGGGCCTGTTCTGATGCTGGTAAAATGCCAGCAAGGGCACAAAATGATCATTAATAGGCCAGTTAATTGGCCGCCCGCCTCAGGTCAGCAGGCATTCGAGCCACTGTCATTTCCGCCTTTGGAAATATCCCGTGTCAGTAGGAAGACATCAGGCTCCCCTCCCAACACCTCACACTGCCATTTGAACAATGCCTCCCCACCTGGAAGCCCATCTCCATAGGGCTGGTAAAATCCAGGCCGATATTTCAAAGAATCACAGGGGAGTTCTTCAGTGTCCTGACCAATATTTATCCCTCAACCAACATCACTAAAACAGATCATCTGGTCATTATCATGCTACTGTTTTTGGAACCTTACGCTGAGCAATTTGGCTACTGTGATTCCTGCATTAAAACAGTGACTACAATTCAAAAGCACTTTATTGGCTGTAAAGTGCTATGAGATGTCCTGAGGTTATAAAAGTCACTGTATAAATGCAAGTCTTTCATCTTTTTCTTTATTTAAAATCCTTTCTGTTCTGCCTGTAAGTTGAGAGCCCTTTCCTCAACTGTTCTTTATATGGTATGAATATGCCATGATAAAACAACATAATACTTATTTTTTCAAAACAGAGAAATGGAAAAGTATGTTAGGCTCTGTTATATATTGTTATATCATTTGCAAAGAGCTTGGAACTAATTAGCTGGGAAATAATTGTTATGTGTAAGTGTGTTCCAGTGTGCCTCATTCACTGCAGCACTGAAGTCATGTGATGCATAACACTACGCCGGTCTAAAAAACAAGTTTTACCAAGCAACATGGAAAGCTGTATGAAATGCATAATGAGCTCCAGTATTTTTAAATCAAAAGTGTGATCATTTCTAACTTATGGGAACCAGAAGACATAATATGGTGGCAGCAGGTGGCTGTGAGTAAGCCTAATACATTTTAAATGAATTTAATACTGAATTAGATAGAAAAAAAACCATCTAAATTAGTGCCAGAGAGAGAGGAACTGAGTGAATCCTGTGAAAACCAAATGGCCGCCGACACAATAATGAATGCACAGCTACAGGCCATAATGAATTGTGAAGCTGATGATGTCGAGGCATTTGAGAAGTTTAAACAAAAATGCAGATTGACATTCAGTAGTTTTCTAAAAGGAACTGGCGAAGAAGAGAGGGTCAGCTATATTCTCCTGTGGGTAGGAGATAAAGAATTACATTTGTTCAATAACTAAGAGCTGAGTGAAGAGGAGTGCAGAAACTCAGACAAAAGTTTTGAAAAATTCAACACCCAACTCCAGCCAAAATCAAACCATTGAACCTACCGATATGAATTTCAAGGCCTCAGACAGGAATTAGGTGAGCCCATTGCAAATCCGTAACTAGATTGAAAAATTCAGCCAGAAAGTGTAAATATAAGGACACAGATGAAAGGCTGATAGATCAGCTAATTTAGGGTTCTGCACATGCTGAAGTACAAAAAGCTCCAATTGAAAAGGACAAGCACACAATATTGTAGGCTGTAGACACTGCGCATGAAGCCACAAGCAGACAGATGAAGACACTGACTACCCAAATGGCTAGCCTTCAGTTAAGCCAAGAGAAAGGCAGCAGGGTTGGTGCAGTGAAACAGTAACAAATGAATGCACGCCAGACGGAGAGAAAGATGTGCAGGAGCTTTGGACAACCACATGAATTCACTGACAGAAGGAAATGTCCCACATATAGATCAATCTGCAGAGCTTGTAGAAAGGCCAATCAATGGGAATTTTCTTTTTATTCATTCGTGAGATGTGGGCATCGCTGGCTAGGCCAGCATTGATTGCCTATCCCTAACTGCCCTTGAGAAGGTGGTGGTGAGCTGCCTTCTTGCACTGCTGCTGTCCTTGGAGTGTAGGTATACCAACAGTGCTGTTGAGAAGGAGGTTCCAGGATTTTGGCCCAGTGACAGTGAAGGAATGATACTATAGTTCCAAGTCAGGATGGGGTGTGTGGCTTGGAGGGGAACTTGCAGGTGCTGATGTTCCCATGCATTTGCTGCCCTTGTCCTTCTGGTTGGTAGAGGTCACAGGTTTGGAAGGTGTTGTCGAAGAAGCCTTGGTGAGTTGCTAATATGTGCAGAACAAAGGAAGAAGGTGGTAGATGAGTCACCAGAGTCAGTGCAGCAGGGTGAATAAGTAGGAAAAGAAAGCAAAACATCCATACCCTGGAAGACAACGATGAGTTTGAGAACACAATAGACCTAGGAACCATACAACTGCATGAAATGTCTGGATGCAACAGTTCCCAGAGAAATTTACACAACCATTCAGATCAAGAGGAGGGTGAGAAATAAGCCCACAACAATAAATCTAAAGGTGAAGCTTGATTCCAGAGCACAGAATAACATCCGCTCAGACTATACCTGAAGAGCTATCCTGAAAATTTGGAAGAAAATGGTTAACCAAGGAAAGGTGCTCTGAAACTAACCAACATCATGCTAATGGCATATGGGGGAACTGAGATTCCAAAGCTGGGAACAACCCTAATCAGAGGGATACACAAAGGAAAAGATGTGAACTGTATGTTGTACATCACTGAAACTGATGATCCTGCTATCCTGGGGTTGAGCAGTTGCGAAGAGCTGCAAATTATCTCAGTAAACCTTGAGGTGAAGGAGGCGACACTGAGGGTTGAAGATAGTACACTCTTTGAAAAGCACCCTCCAATCAGAAGTAAAGAAGATATAGTACAAATTTACCCAGAGTGTTTTGATGAGACAGTTGGATGCTTTGAAGATTTTGAGTATCACATCATCATTGACCCAGCGATGAAACCAGTGATTCATCCCCCACGTAAAGTACCAGGAGAACTAAAAGGAAAGCTTGAAAGAGAACTCCAACAGATGGAAGAAAAGGTGATCGCCAGTGTCACAGAGCCTACAGATGGGGTAAATTCGATCATGGTGAGAGAGAAGTCAAATGGATGACTAAGAATTTGCCTGGATCCCAAAGATCTTAATCAATAAAGAGGGATTACTACCCGATTCCAACACTGGAAGAGGTCACTCAAGTACCGGCGGGGCAAAGGTTTTCTGCAAGCTTGATGCCAGGAATGGTTACTGGAACATAAAGTTTGACAAGGAATATTCGCTGTTGACAACATTCAACACACCCCTTGGACATTAAAAATTACTGTGTCTATGTTTTGGCCTTAAAGTGAGCCAAGATGTGTTCCAGCAGAAAGTAGACAAAACATACCAAGTATGTATAGGAGCAGTTGGCATAGCTAATGATATCCAGATATATGGTGCAGAAAGAAAAGATCAAGACTACCATCTACATGTAGCCATGGAGAGAACCAGGAAAGCTGGGATCAAGCTAAGCACAGACAAATGCATTGTAAAGGTGACAGAATGCCAGTTCTTCGGAATGGTGTACACACCCGACGGAGTCAAACCAAGTCCTGAAAGAATCATGGCTATTTCTGGATTGGAAGCCCCAAAAGATAACAGAGTTGAGAAGTTTCCTTGGCTTGATCCAATGCATGAGCTCCTTCGTACCGCACATGTCGGAATACGCAACAAACAAATACGCGAGTGTTGATGGAAGGTGTAGAGTACCAGTGGTCAGAGTCACACGACAGGAGTTTCAACAAACTCAAAAAGGTAGATTTCAAGGAGATAAGTCTCTCATACTATGACAGAAAGAAACCTGTCACTTTGCAAGTAGATGCTTCGACAAAAGGACTGGGAGTATCCCTGCTACAATAAGGAAAGCCAATATCATTTGCATCCAAAGCTCTGGCCTCAGCTGAGACCAGATATGCCAACAGACAAAGAGAGATTTTAGCAGTCGTGAATGGATGTGATAAGTTCCACACATATCTCTATGGGAGAAAGTTCAAAGTGCAGAGTGATCTTCATCCACTGGAGCAGATCTACAAGAAAAATCTATTTAAAGCACCAGCAAGACTGCAAAGGTTACTCCTGTGGCTTCAGAGTTACTACTTCACTCTGAAATACAAGCCAGGAAGAGAAATGGTGCTGGCAGATACCCTATCTTCATTATTGCCACAGGAGAAGCACAAGATAGAAGATCTAGGTATGAAGATTGATCACATAGCGAACATAATACCACGGAACCTGAGTCAAATTAGAGATGAGACCAGCAAAGATGAAGAGTTACAGATGCTCTCTCAGCAAGTGATCCAGGGATCGCCTGATAAGGTACAGCAAACACAGCCAGCAATACGACAGTACTGGTCTATCAGAGAGGCTATGTCATTAGAATATGGTGTTCTGCTAGCCAGATCCAGAATAATCAGACCTAAAACAATGCAGGAAGAACTTCTCCAGAAGATACATGAAGTCCACATGCAAATGGCGAAGTTTAAGCTCAGAGCTAGATCAACTGTGTACTGGATAGACATATACAGTTCGTAGGGCACTGGCACCAGTACTGGGGAAAGTGGCGGCTGTATCGTTGGGATGGTTTACACCTGAACCGTGCTAGGAGCAGTGTTCTAGTGAGCCATATAACTAGGGAAGTAGTGAAGGTTTTAAACTAAATAGTGGGGGCAAGGGATCAAATTGGGAAGATGTGGTAAATCAAAGATAATAGACAAGGCAAGAGTGAAAGATATTGATACGGGAAAAGGTAAACAGACCATGACAGGAAGGGACAGTGAGTACAAATCTAAGAGTAAATCAGCAGACAAGGCTAGAGGTTACAAAAATAATAAAAGGACAAAACTAAAGGCTCTGTATCTGAATGCACATACTGATAGCGCAAATAGAAATAAATAAAGTATGACCTGATAGCCATTACAGAGACATGGCTGCAGGATGACATAGATTGGGACCTGAATATTGATGGGTACATGACATTTAGGAAGGACAGAAATCTAGGAAAAGGTGGAGGAATGGCTCTGTTAATTAATGATTTTATTAGCACAATAGAGAGGAATGACCTAAGTTCAGGAAACCAGGAATTAGAAGCAGTTTGGGTAGAGATGAGAAATGATAAAGGCAAGAAGTCACTTGTGGGAGTGGTGTACAGGCCCCTTAAAAGTAACCACATTGTACGACGGGGTATAAAGAAAGAAATAATGGGTGCTTGTCAGAAGGTATGGCGATAATCATGGGGATTTTAATCTACATATAGACTGGAAAAATCAGATGGGCAAAAGTAGCCTAGATTTGGAGTTCACAGAATGTTTTCGGGAGAGTTTCTTAGAACAGCACATTCTGGAGCCAACCAGAGAGCAGGCTATACTAGACCTGGTATTGTGCAATGAGATCGGAGTAATTAATGACTTCATAGTGAAGGCATCCCTAGGCAGCAGTGATCATAATATGATTGAATTTTACCTTCAGTTTGAGGGGGAGAAGAGTGGGTCTAAGATTAGTATATTAAACTTAAATAAGGGCAATTATGAGGCAGAGCTAGCAAAAGTGAACAGGTAAAGTAGGTTAAGGGATAGGTCAATAGAGATTTAAGGGGATATTTCAGAATACACAGAATAGATGCATTCCAACGAGAAAGAAAAATTCCAAGGGGAGGACCCACTATCCATGGTTAACTAAAAATGTTAATGATAGTGTCAAAGTTAAATTAAAGGCATATAATTGTGAAAAGATGGGTGGCAGGTCAGAAGGTTGGACAGATTATAAAAAGCAGCAAAGAATGACTAAAAGATTAATAAGGAGGGAAAAATTAGAGTATGAGGGAAAGCTGGCTAGAAATATAAAAACAGATAGTAAGAGTTTCTATAGATATTTAAAAAAGAAAAAAGTTAACAAAGTGAGTGTTGGTGCTATAGAAAGTGAGTCATGGGAATTAATAAGGGAAAATAAGGAGATGGCAGATGAATTGAACAGGTATTTTGCATCGGTCTTCACCATAGAGGATACAAGTAACATCCTAGAAATAGCTGTAAATCAGGAAATAGAAGGGGGGGAGGAACTCAAGAAAATTACAATCACTAGGGAAGTAGTACTGAGCAAATTGTTGGAGCTGTGGGCTAACAAATCCCAGGGTCCTAATGGATGTCATCCTAGGGTCTTAAAGGAAGTGGATAGTGAGATAGTTGATGCATTGGTTTTAATTTTCCAAAATTCCCTAGATTCGGGGAAGGTTCCATTAGCTTAGAAATTAATTAACCACGGATGGTGGGTCCTCCCCTTGGAATTTTTCTTTCTGGTTGGAATGTATCTAGTCTGTGTACTCTGAAATATCCCTTAAATCTCTATTGACCTATCTCTTAACCTACTTTACCATAAGCTTAGTAACTCCTTTATTCAAAAATGGAGGGAGACAGAAAGCAGGAAACTACAAGCTGGTTAGCTAAACATCTGTCTTAGGGAAAATGTTAGAAGCTATTATTAAAGACGTTACTGCAGGGCACTTGGAAAAATGCAAGGTAATCAGTCAGAGTCAACATGGTATTGTGAAAGGGAAATCATGTTTAACCAATTTATTGGAGTTCTTTGAAGAAGTAACGTGCTGTGGATGTAGGGGAACCATTTGATATACTGTAGTTCGATTTCCAGAAGGCATTTGATAAGGTGCCACATCAATGGTTATTGTAGAAAATAAAAGCTCATGATGTAGGGAGTAACATTTTGGCATGGATAGAAGATCGGTTTGCCAACAGGAAAAAGAGAGTAGGCATAAATGTGTCATTTTCTGGTTGGCAGGATGAAATGAGTGGTGTGCCATAGCGATCAGTGCTGGGGCCTCAATTTCTTACAATTTATATAAATGACTTGGATGAAGGGACCAATGGTTTGGTTGCTCAATTTGTTGATGGCACAAAGATAGGTAGGAAAGTAAGTTGTGAAGAGGACATAAGGAAACTACAAAGGATATAGATAGGTTAAGTGAGTGGGCAAAGATTTGGCAAATGGAGTATAAAGTGGGAAAATGTGAAATTGTCCAATTTGGCAGGAAGAATAAAAAAGAAGCATATTATCTGAATGGTGAGAGATTTCAGAGCTCTGAGATGCAGAGGGATCTGGGTGTTCTCACACATGAATTGCAAAAGGTTAGTATGCAGGTGCAGCAAGTAATTAGAAAAGCTAATAGAATGTTAACATTTATTGCAAGGGGAATTGAATACAAAAGTAGGGAGGTCATGCTTCAGTTATATAAAAGCTAAATACTGCAGATGCTGACAATCTGATTGAAGGTCACAGACCTGAAACGTTAACTCTGCTTCTCTCTACACAGATGTTGCCTGACCTGCTGAGTATTTCCAGCACTTTCTGTTTTAATTTATGCTTCAGTTATACAGGGCATTGGTGAGACCACATCTGGAGTACTGTGTACAGTATTGGTCTCCTTATTTAAGGAGGGATGTAAATGCATTGGAAGCAGTTCAGAGAAGGTTTACTAGACTAATACCTGGAATGGGCAGGTTGTCTTATGAGGAAAGGATGAACAGGCTAGGCTTGTATCGGCTGGAGTTTAGAAGAGTAAGAGGCGACTTGATTGAAACATATAAGATTCTGAGGGGTCTTGACAGGGTGGGTGTGGAAAGGATGTTTCCTCTTGTGGGAGAATCTAGAACTAGGGGTCACTTTAAAAATAAGGGGTTGCACATTTAAGACAGAGATGAGGAGAATTTTTTTCTCTGAGGGTTGTGAGTCTTTGGAACTCTCTTCCTCCAAAGGCGGTGGAAGCAGAGTCTTTGAAATTTTTTAAGGCAAAGGTAGATAGATTCTTGTTTATTGAGGATAGGCGGGTATGTGGAGCTGACTTTACAATCAATCAGATCAGCCACGATCTTATTGAATGGCGGAGCAGGCTCGAGGGGCCAAGTGGCCTACTCCTGCTCCTAATTCATATGTTCCTATGTTCGTATACAAAGACATCGAAAATATGATGTCCATATGCAATGTATGCCTGAAGTTCAGAACCACACAGTAGAAAGAGGAGATGATAGCTACTGAAGTACCACCCAGACCATGGCATACTGCAGGAGCTGATTTATTCACATAGTTGCAGCCTACTACTCAAAGTTCCCTTTTATCCAGAAAATGAAAGACTTGAGAGCCTCAACAATCATCTCAGCAGTATGAGTTCTGTTCACTCAGCAAGGGATTCCTGAAAGATTAATATGTGACAATTGTACTCAATTCACATCCAGAGAATTTAAGGAATTTGCTGACCAGTATGGGTCACCACACTACCCACGGGGACACGGGTTTATGGAAAGACACATCCAGATGGTCAAAAGAACCTTTGCGAAATGCCGAGAGACGAAGGAAGACCCAAACCTGGCCTTCGATCTACCCCTCTCTAGGCTGACATGAAATCGCCTGCAGAGCTGTTGAATGGAAGAAAATATAAGACAACTCTGCCAACCAAGATACATCCTCCAATTGACCAGGAGGAAGTGAGACAATAACTCACTAAAGCACAGGTAGATGGAGCTCAAAATTTCAACAAATATGCTAAATCCCTATCTGAGCAGCTGAAAGGACAAACTGTACATGTACAGGATCCAATTATAAAAACCTGGAGCCCAGCAAAAGTTGTTGGTGAACCTGAGACTCCAAGGTCACACATCATTGGGACCAAAACCCAAATTAGAAGGAACAGCGTTCATATTCAACCAAATCGGAGCTGGAAAAACAGAAAAGACCATCAACAACACCTGAAACATCACTATCCAGCAAGACAACATCAACAATGTCACCAGCAAGTTACATAACATTAGCAACAGCAAGCACAACTCCTACAACACAAGGAGCAACACCACATAACATTGCCTGTGCAGCATGCTAACTCACCACTGATAGCAACGAATGCCAAATCTACAAGTTGGAGGCACAACATCTTTCCACCAAAGCGATACTGTGAATAATATTTTTAGAAAAGAGAACAAGCTATAAAAGACTCTAAAAGGGGTTCTGTTTATTTCTAAAATGCGATGCTCTAGTTTTTTAAATAAGTGGAACGGTAATATTGATATGGAGACATTATGTTTTTAAAGAAAGGAGGCTCGTTTTTCGGCTGGCGCAGACATGATGGGCTGAGTGGCCTCTCTGTGTGCCGTAAACTTTCTATGATTCTATGATTCTAAAGAGGGATGCTATAGATTGGTATATCATTTATAAAGAGCTAGGAACTAATAAGGTGGAACTAATAGTTATGTCTGAGTGTGCCATATTCACTGCTGCACTGGAGTCATATGGCACCTGACACTACCCAGGTCTAAAAATGAGTTTTACCAAGCAGCATGGAAAGCTGTATAAAATACACAATGAGCTCCAGTATTTTTAAGTCAAAAGTATGATTATTTCTAACTTATGGGAACCAGAAGACATAACAGTCTCTGCACACGACCAAATGAACAAATACTTGGTTGATATTTTCATTACATGTTTAATACTGTTTTGTTTCTGCTGCGCTTGACCTTTTCATAGAATAGACAGCTGGGTAAATAAATGCATGGTTATGAAAGACAAATAAAGTTGGAATAACTCTTCCTGAGAAACCGACTGATTGTGAGTTTAGTGAGGGGGAAACCAGTCTGAGTGCGTATGTGTCTAAAATATGTGTTTCATCAAAGTGCATTTATATTAGATGCTACACAAAGGATAGAGGAAATGAATATGGAGAAAGATTACAATTAGTTCTCTGTATAATGAGTTGAAGGCTTTTATTGTTGTTCCCAAGGCAGATGATTTCTGATGTAACTGCTTCCTGTTATCAGTTGCCTGTTAGGCAATGGTAAATGGACTCCAACTTTGATCTGGTTTCATCTGTTTTTATTAAATGAACTGAAAAGTGTCATCCACCAAACTCTGCTTGAGTTTATTAATCACAGCTCTACAGATTGGTTTTCCTCCCATCTATTCTGGTTGAGGCTTACGTGCTATTTCAGAAAGAATGTAGTAATCACTTCCGGAAGTATTATTTTTCCCCTTTATTGCTCGTCTTGTCCTAATTGCTTTATTATTGGAGATAGTGGAATAATTCCTTGTAAAACAGGAAATAGACTACAAAGCTGACAAAATACAACTCACTGTCTGCAAACAAGCTGATCCTTGCATCTCCTGCCTGAGTACATCTGACGAATTCAGAGACAGATTACACATTTTATTAGCTTTGGATGTTATGTTTAAAATAAAGCTGCTGTTAAAGAAATATAATGCAACTCAAAATATATTGTGTAAATACCAAAGGAAACACAAGAGATTTTGTGGTGACATTTTGTCATTTAGCTGGACCTATGCTACTTAAATGAGTTTTATTTTTTGGGTTTTACAACATGTTTTTTTTAAATTATGTTATTAATTTATGCTGGTGGTTATGAAACAATTTTTCAATTATATGTCTTTAAATGTACTTTCTCCTAAAAGTACATAATGGGACTGAGGAACCTTAAATAGCTGAATGTTACAGTGAGTTTTCTTCTTTTTAAATCTGCAGGGAATGGTGGGGAAGGGTATAATTCCATTATTTTGAGACCAACCACATAGTTCTGGCAGTCAAACGGACATGAATCACAGTGCATTATCACTCAGCTTTTATTTGGTTCTACCACATTTATTATCTCTCCATTTATCTCACTTCTTGTGCCCCCACAAAATGACAGCAATGTGCGTCTGATGTGATTGACAGCCTACTCAACCATTCAGATTAGACATTAATTGCCCCCATCTTAAAAGTTGGTTGGAATTATGCGAAGAGGTCATTTTTGTTGGATTGTCCCCTATTTAGTGATTCTCGGCAGCTTAGCCACAGTGGCAAAACATAACAGTAAATAATTATTTCAGTACTGTAACAATGAGGCGGCAATGAGGGGGTGAAAACCATAAAAGATGGAAATGGGCTCGAAACCAAGGATGAGCACAAAACAGTAAATATTTTGAATTCACTGAGCAACATGTCCTCCCCAACCAGAGATAACTGAAGCAAAATTTATGATTTTAATATAAAATAGATAGAAGTCCTAGGCAGGCAAAAAGGGCTCAAAACAAATAAATACCCAGGCACTGAAGGTATATATCCCAGAATTATGACCCACTGACAAACATTATGAGTCAGACAGGCGAGGGCCTCATGGATATTCAATATCAGGTTCCAATTTCATAATTCGAACATGATACTATATTAACCCGTGAGTAACGGAAAAGGTTGCCAGCGCCCATGAAACCTGTTGCTTATCATATCCTAGGCCAGTAGAGACCCATTGCTTTTTAACATTTTTTAAAGGTTTCCGTGTGCACCAGGAGCAGCAGGTGTTCCACTGAGCCCCACAGCAAAGTGTCGACATGATATCGGCCATCTCAGTTTCTCTGCTCCTCTCACTCACTCTAACCTGTCTCCCTCTGAACTTGCTGCACCCCTTTCTCTCAGGTCTAACCCTGACATTGTGATCAAACCTGCTGCAAGGATGGTGCTGTTGCTGACTGGCGTACCGACCTCTACCTTGCAGAGGCTGAGCGCCAACTCTCAGACACTTCTTCCTACCTCCCCCCGGACCATGACCCCACCACGGAACATCAAGCTACTGTCCACAGGACTGTCAGTGACCTCAACTCCTCGGGAGATCTTCCCTCTACAGCTTCCGACTTCATAGTCCCGCAACTCCCAACAGCCTGGCAGGGGAGAGACCATGATCAGTGGGCTTTGATCCTGCAGGTGGTATTTTTGTATTTTTTCTCTAGGTTTTTTAGGAGGTTTCAGCGACATTTTTACGGCATTTCGCCCTTTGGGGTTGGCGATCTACTGTGGTTGTTGTTTTCCTGTTGGTTGGGATTTTAGTGTCTGTGCCAGGAAAGCTTCAAGCAAAAGATGGCTGCAACCAACAACAGAGCTCCAAGCCAGGCAGTGTGTAACACTATTAGGGTGGCGGTGAAAGTTGGCGAAGGAGATGCACCCATCGACCGCGCCTTCTTCATTAAGAAAGTCCTGATTGAATACTGTGGATTCCAAGCTGCGGACATCTTCTGCCTGCAGGACTTTCCCAGCAGTGGCTATTTCGATGTGACGTTAAAGAACGTGGCGGGATGCATCAAGTTCCTGAAGGTGTTCAAGGAGAGAGGAAACCAGGCGTGGCTGTGAATCCTCATGGCAGAGCCGCGCTTCACACTGCCATCGCAATGGAACCGGGAGGTGACAATCCACCTCTGCAACCCCATGTTCCTGTCGTGGATGTGCTGACTTTTCTCGCCAGGTACGTCGAGGTGGCCGGGAGCAGCACCGAGGTCAAGGACCCATTTGGGATTTGGACCAGCAAGCGACAGGTCAAGGTGACCTTGAAGGTCGACGCCAACAGAGCCATCATCCATCCTGCCTCCAGTTTCGCTATTAGGGGAAGTTGAAGCTTCTTGGTCTATAAGGAGCAGCCCAGAGTTTGTCGCACCTGTGGCAAATTTGGTCATGTGGCGGCCAACTGCAGCACAGTCGTCTGCAAGAACTGCAAACAGGAAGGCCATCAGACCAAGGACTGTAAACAGAGTAAGTGCTGCAACCTGTGTGGTGGGGCAGGCCACCTCTACAAAACCTGCCCCAAATGCTGCCTCAGTTATGCACAGGTGGCAAAGTCCAAGGACAGGCTGGAAGAAGGAACAGTGAATACACCTGCTGCTGCGAAGGAGACCCAGCAACCTTCCCCACAGCGAGGAAAATCCATCTATGAAGAAGAGGAAAGGGGAGGCAGCTGCACCCAGCGACCCAACACCTACCCCATGCCTGGAAACTCCTCCTCAACAGACAGAATCCATGGAGGAGGAGGCAGCAGAGGGACAAACTGGTCAGTGGCAAGTGGTCAAAAGGAGAACCACTAAGAAGAAGCCCCAGAAAAAGGAACAGGTCACCACCCAAACCAGTGGCAAGAGGAGGCTAACGTCTGAGCCAGACTATGGCAGCTGGTCCTCATCGGGCGAGGAAGGGCTGGAAAGACAGCACCTGCAAAAGAAGTGGCAGAACACAAAGGAGCTGGAAGAGAAAGCCCCTCAGCTCCATGGCGCTGGAAGCAGCAATGGGTGCAGCACACCCCAAACCCAAAGCGCTGAACCCACCGACATGCCAAGCCCATCCCAGCTCCGGGAGACCGAGAGCAGTGAAGTGTTCAGCGCACTCCAGCTGTGGGAAGCTGGGAGCAGTAATGTCCTCAAGGAGGAACAGAGGGGAAAGACACCACCAGTAGAGGACAGTGCAAACCTCGCTGTCTACAAGACCTCCCCGATGTCACCCCAGTAGAATAAACCCCCTGTGAGTGACCAAGATGGGTATCTGAGCCCAACGACTGTGCAATAGCTTGTGCACTCAAAGGGTATGCAGGAAAATACCCAAGGACTGGGACTAGTAAGGACACCTCGTGTAGTAAGCAACATCCAGCTTTAAATGGGTATAAAGATTGGTTCCATTAATATGCGTAACGTTAAATTCATTACGTGATGTGTTTCGACCTTAGGCTACGTTGCCAAGGTCAAAGCCAACCTGCTGTTTCTGCAGGAGTGTGTTATACCACACCTCAGCACCTACAGGCAATGGTCGCGATGGTGGTCCCATGGGCCATCGATCTGGTCAGGGGAAATGATTCCTGTTCCTGTGGCCTGGGTATTTTGCTGCGGGGAGGCAACTTCACCATCTCCGAAATTAAGGAGGTGGTGGGCGGTCGCCTCCTTTTAGCAGATGTAATGTACAACAATGCTCTGCTCCGGTTAATCAACGTGTATGTCCCGGTCCAAAACAGCAAGCGGCTGACTGTCCTCCAGCAGCTCCCACTGCTGCTGGCGACATCCAGGCTGGTCATTCTAGGCAGCGACGTCAATTGTATCATTGATACATCTGGACGATCCGGCAGTGACGACAGCAAACTGGACGCTACGTCCATATTCCTAACGGAAACAGTAAACGATGTCAAGCTGCACCACGTCTTCAGCAGCCCTGCAGACGGAGCACAGCATAGATACACCTGGTCAAGACAGGAGGGGTCTGCCCGTTCCTGGATTGACTTCTTATTTGTGTCCTGCGCTTTTACGGTCAGATCCACCGACGTCAAGCTGATGTTCTTCTCTGACCACTGCCTCCCACTGGCCGACTGTTACCTACAGGACAACCAGCGGGTTGGCAGGGGGACATGGAAGCTGGATGTAACACTGCTGACCCCAGAGAACATTAAGGAACTCAAAAGGGATTACAAAGGTTGGAGAACCGTGAAACCCCTTTTTGAATCACCGATGCACTGGTGGGAAGCGATCAAGGAGAACATCAAGAGGTTCTTTATCCTCAAAGGTGTTCAGAAGGTGAGAGAAAGACAGAGGGAAATGTCCCGACTCCAGAAAAGAATACAAAATCTGCTCCGGCTGAAGTCGATGAGGGTTGAGGTCAAGGAGGACCTCCCAGAGATGAAGAGCCAGCAGGCCTCGCTCTTTCCAACGGAATCCTCCAAGATCATCTTCCGGTCCAGAGTCCGCTCCATTGAGCAGGATGAGATGTGCTCATGTTTCTTCTTCCAAAAGATACACAGAGAGAACTCTGTGATCAGCAGCCTGAAGGAAGAGGATGGCTCGGTAACGTCTTCGCAGTCTGACATACTAAGGATCAGCAAATCCTTTTGTGCCGGGCTATATGACGTGAATCCCACGAACAGCACAGCCTCCCAGTCTTTCCTGTCCCTATCAGGGAGGTCTTAGATGGCAGTATGAGGGAGAGTCTGGACAAACCGCTAACTCTGGATGAGATGACAAAGGCCGTCAGGTCCTTCGAGACGAGTAAAACTCCTGGAAGCGACGGTTTACTGTTTGAGTTGTATTCGCCTCTGTGGGACTGGATCAGCCCAGACCAGCAGGAAGTATACGAGAGTATGCTTCTGGCTGGCAGCATGTCAGAATCCATGAGGAAAGGCATCATCACCCTCATCTACAAGCGGAAGGGGGAGAAGGCAGAAATCAGAAATTGGCGGCCCTTCTCACTGCTTAATGTAGACTACAAGATTCCATCCAAATTCAGTGCCTGTCGGGTCAAGTCTGCTCTGGAGTTGGTGATTCACCTGATTAGACCTGCACTGTACCTGGTCGGAAGATCTCTGATAGTCTTGCGCTACTCAGGGATACGGTCGTCTATGTACAGGACAGGGAAGTGGACACCTGCCTCACCAGCTTGGACTAAGAGAAGGCTTTTGACAGGATATCGCACACCTACATGATGGACGTGCTCTCCAAAATGGGGTTTGGGGACGGAATCTGCAATTGGATCCAACTGCTCTACACAGGTTTCAGGAGTGCAGTCTCAATCAATGGGTGGGAATCAGAAAGTTTGCTGATCAAATCTGGAGTCAGAAAGGGCTGACCTCTTTCCCCTGTCTTTGTTTGCTGTATCAAACCTTTTGCTGAGTCCATTAGGAAGGATGCAGGCAAAAGAGGGGTGGTAATCACAGGCAGTGAAGGCACTCAGATCAAAGCCTCCCTGTACACGGACGACGGGATGGCGTTGCTGTCTTCTGCTTGGATCTGCTGTCCGTTCACAGGCTGATGAGCATCTGTGACCAGTTTGAACTGGCCTAAGGAGCCAAAGTAAATCACAGCAAGAGCGAGGCCATGTTCTTTGGGAACTGGGCTGACTGATCTTTTGTCCCCTCCAATGTCAGGTCAGACTACCTGAAGGTGCTGGGGATATGGTCCGGAGGGACTGGGGCATGCGCCAAAAACTGGAAGGAGCGAGTAGCAATGGTAAAAACATAAACTGAGCATGTGGGAGCAGCGTTCTCTCTCCATTGCGGGTAGGAACCTGGTCATCAAGTGCAAGGCACTCATGTTGCTACTGTATGTGGCGCAGGTCTGGCCCGTACCCCAGTCCTGCACAGTGGTGATCACCCGAGACATCTTCCGCTTTATCTGGAGATCCAAAATGGACCGCGTCTGGAGGGACACGATGTTCAAACCTCTAGAAAAAGGGGGAAAAAACATACCCAACGTCGCCCTCATCCTGGTGACCACCTTCGTATCTGGCTGCATCAAGCTGTGTGTATAACCCCAGTATGCAAACACCAAGGGTCACTATGTTCTGAGGTTCGATCTGTCCCCGGTGTTGCGAAGGATGGGTCTGGCCACATTGCCACAGAACGCTCCATTCAGTTGGTCCCTGCCATACCTCCTGTCCCTCGTGGAAAAACACCTTTGACCACAAATCCATCAGGCAGTGGTCTGCACAGAATGTCCTCAAGGCCCTACGGGAAAAGGAGATGGTGGATCCTGTCGGATAGTTCCCCAAGCAGACAACCAAAGTCATTTTCCAGAATGCTTCATCACCAGAACTTTCAAATAAGCACCAAGACGTAGCTTCCTGGTGGTGAGAAGGGCCCACCCCATCAGATCCTTCCTGCACGCCTGGAATCTCACCGCCTCCGCACGCTGCCCTCGAGGTAGCTGTAGTGGGGAAGAGACAGTTGCCCACCTCCTTCTGGAATGTGTCTTTGCAAAGCAGGCGTGGAAAAAGAGGCAGTGGTTTTTGTCGAGGTTCATCCCAAGCAGCTTGGTAACACAGGAGTCTGTGCTCTACGGTCTGTTCCCAGGGATGTACACTGAGATAAACATCAACTGCTACTGGAGGACCATCAAATCGGTGAAAGACGCACTTTGGTCTGTCTGAAACCTGCAAAGAGTTGTCCACGACCAAATGTTGCAGACTGGCACATTCCAAGGTCCAGGACTACGTGCTGTGGGATGCACTAAAGCTTGGGGCAGCCGCTGCAAAGGCTCAATGGGGAAAGACCACTGTGTAAGGTCCTCCCACCATTGTGAACCAAGGGTCAGGAACCCATGCAAAACGTCTCGGGCTGTATGCACTAAAATGTTTTTTCCTATGTAATGCCAATGTCCATTGCATTTAAAATGGAATGGCAAGAATTGTGAGGCACTTCATGTTTTTCTGTATCATAGAAATCTGATTTCTATTGTACTTTCCAGAATGTGAAATTTGAACTGCTCTGAAGTGTTTTGTAATGTATTTTTGCAAATTTTTATAAATAAAGTATATTTTTTGAAAAAAAAAACCTGTCTCCCTCTGAACTTGCTGCACTCCGTTCTCTCAGGTCTAACCCCGACATTGTGATCAAACCTGCTGACAAGGGTGATGCCGTTGTTGACTGGCGTACCGACCTCTACCTTGCAGAGGCTGAGTGCCAACTCTCAGACACTTCTTCCTACCTTCCCCCAGACCATGACCCCACAACCAAACATCAAGCCACTGTCTCCAAGACTGATACTGACCTCATCTCCTCGGGGGATCTTCCCTCTACAGCTTCTGACCTCATAGCCCCGCAACCCCCAACAGCCCGTTGTTACCTCCTTCCTAAAATCTACAAACAGGACTGTCCCGGTAGACCCATTGTTTCAGCCTGTTCCTGCCCCATGGAACTTATTTCTTCCTATCCTATGTTTTTCTCCCCTTGTCCAATCTCTTCCCGCCTACATCCGTGACCATTCTGACACCCTATGTCATTTAGACAATTTCCAGTTTCCTGGCCCTAACTACCTCCTCTTCACTATGGACGTCCAATCTCTCTACACCTCCATCCCGCCCAGGACAGTCTAAGGGCTCTCCATTACTTCCTTGAACAAAGGCCAAACCAGTCCCCAACCACCACCATAATAATTTTAAAGCAAAATATTGCAGATGCTGGAAATCTGAAATAAAAACAAGAAGTGCCTGAAATATTCAGCATGTCCGGTAGCAGCTGTGGAGAGAGAAGCTGAGTTAACATTTCAGATCAGTGACCTTTTATCAGAACTGGCAAAGGTTTAGAAATGAAATAGGTTTTAAGCAAATAAAGCAGGGTGGCGGAAAAGAGAACAAAAGGGAAGGTATTGATCGGACAGAGGGTCAGAGCGATTAATTGACAAGGAGGTCATGGGGCAAAGACAAAGGCAAAGAGTGTGCTAATGGTGTGGTGAAAGACAAAGCATTAGTGTAGAGAGGGTGTTAAATGACAGAATAATGAATAGCCCCAGCCAAAAGCACAAACATGAAAAAAAACAGTGGGCAGGCACATGTAAAAAAAAATGAATGATGAAACAAACTATAATGAAATAAAAATAAACAATGAAAATAAAAAAGGGCCAGTCATGCTCTGAAATTATTGAACCCAATGTTCAGTCCGGTTTGCTGTAGCGTGCCTAATCGGTCAATGAGGTACCATTCCTCGAGCTTGCAATGATGTTGACTGGAACACTGCGGCAAGCCCAGGACAGGGATGTGGGCATGAGAACAAGGGGGTGTGCTGAAATGGCAAGCGACAGGAAGCTCGGGTCCTGTTTTTGGACTGAGTGGAGGTGTTCCACAAAGCGGTCACCCAATCTGCATTTGGTCTCCCCAATGTAGAGGACACCACATTGTGAGCAGCGAATACAGTGTACTAAATTGAAAGAAGTACAAGTAAATCACTGCTTCACCTGAAAGGAGATGATTGATGAGGGAAGGGCGGTGGATGTTGTCTATATGGACTTCAGTAAAGCCTTTGACAAGGTCCCACATGGCAGACTGGTGCAAAAGGTGAAGTCACACGGGATCAGAGGTGAGCTGGCAAGATGGATACAGAACTGGCTCGGTCACAGAAGACAGAGGGTAACAGTGGATGGGTGTTTTTCAGAATGGAGGGATGTGACTAGTGGTGTTCCGCAGGGATCAGTGCTGGGACCTTTGCTGTTTGTAGTATATATAAATGATTTGGAGGAAAATGTAGCTGGTCTGATTAGTAAGTTTGCGGACGACACAAAGGTTGGTGGAGTTGCGGATAATGATGAGGATTGTCAGAGGATACAGCAGGATATAGATCGGTTGGAGACTTGGGCGGAGAAATGGCAGATGGAGTTTAATCCGGACAAATGTTAGGTAATGCATTTTGGAAGGTCTAATGCAGGTGGGAGGTATACAGTAAATGGCAGAACCCTTAGGAGTATTGACAGGCAGAGAGATCTGGGCATACAGGTCCACAGGTCACTGAAAGTGGTAACGCAGGTGGATAAGGTAGTCAAGAAGGCATACGGCATGCTTGCCTTCATCGGTCGGGGCACAGAGTATAAAAATTGGCAATTCATGTTGCAGCTGTACAGAACCTTAGTTAGGCCACACTTAGAATATTGCGTGAAATTCTGGTCGCCACACTACCAGAAGGACGTGGAGGCTTTGGAGAGGGTACAGAGGAGGTTTACCAGGATGTTGCCTGGTCTGGAGGGCATTAGCTATGAGGAGAGTTTGGAAAAACTCGGATTGTTTTCACTGGAACGACGGAGGTGGAGGGGCGACATGATAGAGGTTTACAAAGTTATGAGTGGCATGGACAGAGTGGATAGTCAGAAGCTTTTTCCCAGGGTGGAAGAGTCAGTTACTAGGGGACATAGGTTTAAGGTGCGAGGGGCAAAGTTTAGAGGGGATGTGCGAGGCAAGTTTTTTACACAGAGGGTGGTGAGTGCCTGGAACTTGCTGCCAGGGGAGGTGGTGGAAGCAGATACGATAGCAACGTTTAAGAGGCATCTTGACAAATATATGAATAGGAAGGGAATAGAGGGATATGGGCCCCGGAAGTGCAGAAGGTGTTAGTTTAGGCAGGCATCAAGATCGGTGCAGGCTTGGAGGGCCTGTTCCTGTGCTGTACTGTTCTTTGTTCTTTGTTGAGTGTTTGGGGCCTTTGATAGTGAGGAGAGAGGAGGTAAAAGGGCAGGTATTACACCCTCTGCGATTGCATAAGAAGGTGCCGTGGGAAGGAGACAAGGTGTCAGGGGTAATGAAAGAGTGGACCAGGGTGTCGCAGAGGGAACGATCCCTTCGGAATGCTACAGGGGAGGGGTGGGGGGGAAGATGTGTTTGGTGGTGGCATCATGCTGGAGGTGGCGGAAATGGCGGAAGATGATCCTTTAGATGTGGAGGCTGGTGGGGTGGAAAGTGAGGACATGGGGAACCCTGTCACGGTTCTGGGAAGGAGGGTAAGGGTAAGGGCAGAGGTGTGGGAAATGGGCCGAACACGGTTGAGGGCCCTGTCAACCACAGTGGAGGGGGAATCTTCGTTTGAGGAAAAAGGAAGACATATCAGAAGCGCTGTTGTGGAAGGTTGCATCATCAGGACAGATGCGTCGGAGACGGAGAAACGGGGAGAATGGAATGGAGTCCTTACAGGGGACAGGATGTGAAAAAGTGTAGTCGAGGTAGCTGTGGGAGTTGGTGGGTCTATAATGAATATTAGTGGACAGCCTATCCCCAGAGATGGAGTCAAAGAAGTCGAGGAAGGGAAGGGAAGTGTCGGAGATGGACCATGTAAAGTTGAGAGAAGGGTGGAAATTAGAAGCAAAGTTGATAAAGTTTTCCAGTTCTGGGCGGGAGCAGGAAATGGCACTGATACAGTCATCAATGTAATGGTGAAAGATTTGGGGGAGGGGGCCTGAGTAGGGCTGGAACAAGGAAGGTTTAACACATCCCACAAAAAGACAGGCATAACTAGGACCCATGCGAGTACCCATAGCAACACCTTTTACTTGAAGGAAGTGAGTGGAGTTGAAGGAGAAGTTGTTCAATTGGTATGTGCACATAATATGCCCATGTACCCATTAACAGGTTCATTATGACATGATGCAAATGAAGCAGGTACAGTATTTTGCATCATTTGTCTCTAGTAATAATGGGCACGAGGGATGTTTCTTGTATCTCTGTTATCGAGGGCTGCCAAGGGCCTGAGGGAGATTTGAAAATTAAAAAGCTGTTTTCACAAAAACAATCGCTTGCATTCATGAAATGAAACTAATGGGAAATCAGCAACGCTGAATGTTTTGTGTCCTGCCAAACTGGGACTGCAGGCCCACTTACACCAGAAAGGTACTGCAGCAAAACCCCTCCCCCCACTAGCCAAAGTGGTTGCTTCATCAGTGCTGTCAATGCTGCTGAAAGGACTGAATTTTGTTAGCCCGGCTCAGGTCCCGGCAACAACACCAGATGTTGTTTAGATTGAGGTTTGTACTTGAATGTGAGATGCCACTCACCTTTGCAGACCTGATCAGGTCATTGAACCTTTTGCAGCACTGTATCCATGAATGAGGGACCCGACTCCTGCTGCTCACCTCCTCAGTCACTTCCAACCATGCCTGCTTGTTCTTTGAGGCAATCTTCTTCCTCCCATCCACTGGGAATGATATTTCTCTGCAGGCCCTTATAGCCCCCCAGCATGATCTCCAGGGATGACCTAGAGAGAACGGGGGTGGGGGCGGGAGGTTGGGAGGGGAGCAGCCTTCCCTCTTTGAGACTCCATCATTCCAGTTGCTGTCTCTCAGTTGCCAGGTGTAGAATGGTTTCATTCTGCCCTTCACTGGGGTCCCTTTGAATACAAAGGCTTCACTGGTCAGATGCAGGTCGTATCATGCCCACCACTCTGATTGGTCGGGAAACCTGGAAGCAGAATACTAATGCCGTGGCTCAGTTAAAGAGCCACGAAAAAACCTGTTCCATGAAGGTTTAGGTTTTCAACCCATTGGCCGCCGCCTCAGCTGCGAATGAGTCCAACTGTTAAAATTCAGTCCTTTGGTTTATGAGTTGTAAAAGCATTGGAGATGGGAAAAAGGGTATTTGTTGGGGCAGGGCAGTTGAAGGCAGGAGGTCTTGTAATGAAAGCTTCATGAACACATCTAACAAAAGTTGGGAACATTATATGGAACGGGGTTGAGGGTGCATCATGTGCAGCAGGCAAAGGTTTAGCTGGGCCCTAGTCCCTACCCCAAAAGGCCTCTCCTGAAATGCTTGGCTGGTATACACAACTCTGACCCTGGCTGCCACCTGTTGCTGGGCATATTGCATTGAGGTCTTCTGCAGAGAGTGAGCACCAAACAGGGAAACACTTTTTGTGCTTACTTGATGCTGCCACATCTCCAATTTTCCAGGCATCAAACTGGGAGTTTAATAGCTGTCAAATGCAGATGCCGCTACATGAGATACAGAACTGTTCTTTTCCTCCTGTCTTTGTATTTATTTTGCCACCACTGTTTTTGTCTGTCTCTTGATTTTGCTTTATTAGGCCTTTAAATAGGCTAACTTATGCTTTTAAAATACTTACAGCTTTTGTTAAGGATGTAACACTGCTTACCCTCTGAAGCAGTCATTTTCCTTTAAGTTGTCTCATCTCTTTATATTTTAGCAGCAGCTTTTTAAGCACTGCGGATATCTGCAGTTTCCTATGACCACCTTTGGCGAGCTCTCTGAGCCAAGCCTAAAACCATGAATAAATCATTATGCCAATTCCAGAAAATCCTGGTGGTTCAGGTGACACCGGGGAAAAAAAGATATATCATTTTAATTTCTGGGAATGGATAATCTACATAAAAAATTTAGAATACAAGAGCTCTTAGCACTGTGGAGGTAGGGGATGTCTTACAGAAATAGAGTTTCAAATTTAAAAAAATGTGATTAATTCACAGGTGACATTTCCCTTTCCTTCCTATTATATGTGAACTCTGGAGTTTTAATATTTCTCAGACTTAGCAACAGCATTAATCATTGTGGTCCTAAAGCTTCCACACAGCACTTGACATCAAATAAATCTGACTCTAAATTGGTCTGTGACTGAATTCTGAAAGGGATCAATGGATTCATTTACACAGGTCCCCTGTTCTTTTACTGGAAACGTGCCTACACATGCAAAGAAAGGGATTATAAAACCTAAAACAGACCTTCTCAACTAATGTCAAAACAAAGCAGGCCTGGAAGGTGAAGAATAACAAATTATAACTGAAAAACAGAGAACAGGTTCTACAAATTGTGTCCTCTCTCCAAATAATAAACGAGTAGTGCTTTTCACTTTGTGTCAAGAAGATAGAAATATCTCAATTATTGTCTCCTGAGTTTTATGTTCCGATGAGAACATTAAATTGATTACTGAATTTATACATGTATCTGAATTAGAGCAATTTGCACCTTGTTTGTTAATAGACAACATACATGGAGACCTGGTAGATAGAATTTTGACAAAATTAATTGCATACTAATAACACAGCATGAATCCATTCTACATCCATATAATTGTTCGTAAACAAGGTTTCTTGGCTATATCTTTACTATATTTTGGGTGAGATAAGCATGCATGAAAAATGAAAAACTGTAAATTAAATAAAGGGGATAAAAAACCCAATTATTCACAAAGTTTAATTAGACATGAAGCTACTCCTTGAGCTGCCTGCAGTGTTTAAGACTATACAGTGGGCCTGGGCATGGTGAATAGCAGAAAATCAAGCAGGTCAAAGGTTAGGCACACTATGAGGAACATAGGAGCAGGAGTAGGCCACAATGTCACTTTCCTGCGCTATCCCCATAACCCTTGATGTCATCTGTATCCAGATATCAATTGATTTCTGTCTTGAACATGCTCGATAATTGAGCTTCCATGGCCCTCTGGGGTAGAGAATTTCAAAGATTTACCACCATCTGAGTGAAGAAATTCCTCTTCATCTCAGTCTTAAATGGCCTAGCCCTTGTTCTGGGACTATGTCCACTGGTTCTAGACTCACCAGTCAGCAAAAACATTTTATCTACATCCACCCTGTCACGATTCTGTAAGTTTCAATGAGATCACCTCTCATTCTACTAAACTCTAGAGAATACAGGCCCAGTTTCCTCAATCTCCCCTCATAAGACAATCGTGCCATCCCAGGGATTAGTCTAGTGAACCTCCATTGAACTCCCTTTATGGTACGTATATCCTTCCTTAGATAAGGAGACCAAAACTGTATACAATACTCCAGGTGCAGTCTCACTAAGGCTCTATACAATTGCAGCAAGACTTCTTTACTCCTGTACTCAAAATCCCTTGTGATGAAGGCCAACACACCATTTGCCTTGATAATTGCTTGCTGCACCTGCATACTAGCTTTTAGTGACTCATGAACAAGGACACCCAGGTCCCTTTGGACATCAACACTTTCCAACCTCTCACCATTTAAGAAATACTCTGTCTTTCTGTTTTTTTCTACCAAAATGGATAACTTCACACTTATTCACATTATATTTTACCGTCCATGTTCTTGCCCATTCACTTAGCTTGTTCCAATTCCCTTGAAGCCTCCTTGCATCCTCCTCACAATTTACATTTCCACTTAGTTTTGTGTCATCAGTAAACTTAGAAATATTACAATTGGTCCCCACATCCAAATCATTTATATAGATTGTGAACAGCTGTGGCCCAAGCAATGATCCTTGTGGTACCCCACTAGTAACAGCCTGCCATCCTGAGAATGACCCATTTATTCTGACTGTTTTCTGTCTGTTAACCAAATCTCAATCCATACCAGTATATTACCCCCAATCCCGTGGGCTGCCTGCACACCCTTTCGCCACTTGTGGAGGACATTGTAGATATCATTGGCCAGAATTATTTTTTATTTGCTTCATGGAATGTGAACATCGCTGGTAAGGTCAACATTTGTTTTCCATCCCTAATTGCCCTGGAGAAGGTGGTGGTGAGCTGCCTTCTTGAAGCCGGACAGTACATCTGGTGCTGGTACACCCCAAAGTGCTGTTAGGAAGCGAGTTCCAGGATTTTGATCCAGCATCAGAGAAGGAACAGTGATATAGTTCCAAGTCAGGATGTGTGTGGCTTGGAGCAGAACCTGCAGGTGGTGGTGTTCCCATACGTCTGCTGCCCTTGTCCTTCTAGGTGGCAGAGGTTGCGGGTTTGGAAGTTGCTGTCGAAGGAGGCTTGGCGAGTTGCTGCAGTGCACCTTATAGATGACACACACTGCTGTCACTGTGTATCGGTGGTGGAGGGAGTGAATGTTTACGGTTGTGCATGGGGTGCCAATCAAATCGGCTGCTTTGTCCTGGATGGTGTTGAGCTTCCTGAGTGTTGTTGGAGCCACACTCATCCAGGCAAGTGAGGAGTACTCGATCACACTCCTGACTTGTGCCTTGTAGATGGTGGTCAGGCTTTTGGAGAGTCAGGAGGTGAGTTACTTGGCGCAGAATTCCAAGCCTCTGACCTGCTCTTATATTCACAGTATTTAGGTGGCTGCATCAATTCAGTTTCTGGTCAATGGCAACCCCCAGGATATCGATGGTGCAGGATTCAGCAATGGTAATGCTGTTGAATGTCAAGGGGAGATGGTTAAATTCTCTCTTATTGGCAATCATCATTGCCTGCCACTTGTATGGCACGAATGTTACTTCCTAAAAGTTGTCCAGGTCTTGGCTGCATATGGACATGAACTGCTTCAGTAGCTGAGGACTTGTGAATGATACTGAACATAGTACAATCATTAGCGAACATCCCGACTTCTGACCTTATGATGGAGGGAAGGTCATCGATGAAGCAGCTGAAGATGTTTGGGCCTAGGACACTACCCTGAGGAGCTCCTGCAGTGATATCCTGGGGCTGAGATGGTTGGTCTCCAACAACCACAACCATCTTCCTTTGTGTTAGGTATGACTCCAACCGGCGGAGAGTTTTCACCCTGATTCCCATTTAATTCAGTTTTGCTAGGACTCCTTGACGCCACACTGGGTCAAATGCTACCTTAATATCCAGGGTAATCACTCTCACCTCACCTCTTGAGTTCAGTTCTTTTGTCCATGTTTAGATCAATGCTGTAATGAGGTCAGGAGCCTTGTGACCCTGGCGGAACCCAAGCTGAGCCTCCGTGAGCAGGTTGTTGCTGCTAGGTGGTGCTTGATAGCACTATTGTTAACACTTTCCATCACTTTGCTGATGTTCGAGAGTCGACTGATGGGGTGGTAATTGGCTGGATTGGATTTGTCCTCCTTTTCATGGAAAGGACATACCTGGGCAGATGGTCATGTAGTGGTAATGTCACGAAACTAGTAATCCAGAAGTGAAGGCTAATGTCCTGGAGACATGGGGTCAAATCCCACCACAGCAGTTGGTGGAGTTTAAATTCAATTAATTAATAGAAATAAATCTGAAATTGAAAGCTAGTCTCAGTAATGGAACCATGAAACTATCATCAATTGTCATAAAAATACAGCTGGTTCTTTAATCTCCTTTAAAAATCATGAAGACAGAGTAGATAGAGAGAAACTGTTCCCACTTGTGAAAGGATTGAGAACAAGAGGACACCGATTTAAAGTAGTTGGTAAGAGAAACAAAAGTGACATGAGGAAAATCTTTTTCATGCAGCAAGTGGTTATGGTCTGGAATGCACTTCCTGAGAACGTGGTGGAGGCAGGTTCAATTGAAGCATTCAAAAGGAAATTAGACAGTTATATGAAAAGGAAGAATGTGCAGGGTTATGGGGAGAAGGCAGGGGAATGGCACTGGATGAATTGCCCTTTCGGAGAGCAGGTGCTGACACAATGGACCAAATGGCCTCACTCTGTGCTGTAACAATTCTGTGATTCTATGATTCTGTTTAGGGAAGAAAATCTGCTGCTTTTTTAATTAATTCATGGGATGTGAGCATTGCTGGCTAGGCCAGTATTTATTGCCTACATTTGACTCCAGACCCACAGCAATATGGTTGATTCCTAACTGCCCTCTTAAATGGCCAGCAAGCCATTCAGTTGTCAAAGGCAATTAGGGATGGGCAACAAATACCGGCCTTCTAGTGATGCCCACATCCCATGGGGTGGGAGGTGCGGTGGCAGCCAGTGGTAACACTGGAGGAGAAGTCACACAGGGTTTCTTCACACCTTACTCTCTTTTTCCCTCTCCCTTTCTATCTTGCCCTACATATTTTGCATGATATGCTGCAGATGCTTTCAGCAGCTCCTCATCTCTCACTGACACTGAATGCTAAGCATTGTCCGTTTCTTTCATTTTCAGATGCTGAAAATATGGATGGCCCTCTGCCACGTCAGGAAGAGGAGGCCGGCCTTCCTGAAAATGCACTGTCACTTGATCTGACCATAGCAAGTACCAACTTCAAGGCTGTCAAAACACAAACATAAGAGCAAAGGCTAGAGGTTGAGCCTTCATGCAGTAAATCACTGGGCACAAGTGTGCAGGAGATAGGGCAGGGGGATATGATAGCACAAGGGCAAGCTCACTGGTTGGCAAGGTTACACACTAGCTCTGTTGCAGAGGACTCAGATGCTAACTTCAAGAGCCTAGGTGGCTGAAGAAAGCTGATGGCTAGAACCAGGAAATGTGAGGTGATCTGAATAGCCTGCCAGTGACCCTTCTTGAAAGGATCCTCCATCCAGCATAGGATCTTTCTTTTAATAATACAGTGAGCTTTCTGAATAGCTATGGAATGCATCCTATAAGCTGAGGGACGAGCCCAATCCAGTATGGCAAGTGAAGCACTTGTGACACGGGACAAGCATGTGCACACTGCACTCCATATTGGACTCTTAGGATCCCTTTTCAGGCCTGAAAGATGGGCATGGCATGATCAAATTTCTAGGCCAATATCATTCATTTGGTAAGCTTTTGGCTGATATGTAGAGGTTCAATAATTTAGAACATGGTTGCTGAATAAAGGCACAGATATAGCAATCTTATAAAAGGAGTTATTTACATTTTCAATGTTATTAAGACATGGACACAACTTTCTAAAGCAATTGACTTTGAATACATGCCAGAATTACTGCTGCTAGACAAAATCCAGATGATGCACCAAAAAGAGCTGAAAGCTTAAGCTTTGAAATGGATTCATAAATTGAATTGTATTACACCAAGGGGTAGATTTTTATAAATTTGCTCTGCCAACACAGCTTCATAAACCAGAGATGCATATTGACAACTCAGTTGCCAGAATAAGCATGCCCTGCAGAATTTTCTGAGAGCATGAACTTGTAAAAGCTATCCTTAAATCTTAAGAATCTGTTTAAAGAAAACAAATGACCTAGTACACACTGTAATAGCATAATGCTAAGGTGGAGAGTAATTGAAAGGGAAGTACTGCAACTACTTGGGCTCTTAGTTCATATTCTCAGTAGAATAGCTGTTCCCACTCTTTGCTCCCATTTCTTTACAAAATTCATGACACAGAGAGCTCAGTCTGTGAGTTATACATCAGTACACCACACAGATCGAGAGCTAAGAGCAACTGTTTATAATTGATTTCATGTTGAATTTCATGGTGCTAACAATTACAATTTTGTCACTGAGCTCATTTAGAAAATTGTTCCGAACTGTTTCGCCCGAATGAAACAATTCTACTCTTTGCAATCTGCTAGCTTGATTAGTAATAGTGAATAAAATTGAGGCAGTTAAAAATTCCCAGTCAATACTAAAAAAACATTTTTCATATGAGCACTTTACAAGAATAAAAATAATCACAGTTAACAAAGGCAACCATTTATAGAAAAACTATTTTAAAAAATCACTTTGGATCCTACATTCCCTCCCACACACATATAGATACATAAACCTACATATAGATATATTTGAATTGGAAAAAGATTATCTATAAACTCATATACTAATAACAATTTTAATCTACATATGCTTTTTTTCTTTCAGGGCCTTGGGCTTTCATATTATTGCATCTTTGGAGCTATGTTATTCTTTACTTGGGCCTTTCAACTGTGCTTTTTGGGTCATCCGTATATGTGTGAAGTTAGTGCCCCTCAATTCCTCCTTTGAAGCCTCTTCCACATACTCAGGGCATCAATGCCACTCAGATTTGGGTGCATGTACACAAATGCCACACAGCCACTTCTTCTACTGCAGCACCCAGTTTGCTGCCAGCATCTTCTTCTACCAGCTGTTGTTGCTGATGGCCAGAGGTTGTTTTTCTTCATCAGTGATTGTGGACTCACTATCTCTTTCTGGCACCCATGGGTTTCTCCACCTGCTCATGAATGTTAGTGAGGGAATTCCAGAGCATAGGGCCAAAGCAGCTGATGGCATGGTTGCTAATGATGGGGCAAAGGAAGAGTGGGATGCATAAGAGACCAGACTCATAGGAATGGAGTTTTTATTCAGAGATACAGCACTGAAACAGGCCCTTCGGCCCACCGAGTCTGTGCCGCCCATCAACCACCCATTTATACATATCCTACACTAATTCCATATTCCTACCACATCCCCACCTGTCCCGATATTTCCCTACCACCTACCTATACTAGGGGCAATTGCTAATGGCCAATTTACCTATCAACCTGCAAGTCTTTGGCATGTGGGAGGAAACCGGAGCACCCGGAGGAAACCCACGCAGACACAGGGAGAACTTGCAAACTCCACACAGGCAGTACCCAGAATTGAACCCGGGTCGCTGGAGCTGTGAGGCTGCGGTGCTAACCACTGCGCCACTGTGCCGCCCTAAGAGGAGATTGGGATGTTGCAGGGTTGGAGGAGGTTACAGCGATGGGGAGGATGAGGCCATGAAGGGATTTAAATACAAGATAATACAATGAGAATTTTAAATCTAAGATGTTGGGTGACTCGGTGCCAATGCAGGTCAGCATAGACAAGAATAATGGACAAGCGGGACTTAGTGCTGGTCAGATATGGGCAACAGAATTTTGAATGAGATGAAGTTTATGGAGGTTGGCAGGCCAGCCAGGAGAGCATTGGAATGGTTGAGTCTGGAGGTGACAAAGACACAGGGAAAGGTTTTAGCTGCAGATGGGCTTAGTTTAGTTGAGAGGTGGAAGTAGGCAGTCTTTGTCTTGGAGAGGATATAGGGTTGGAAGGTCAACTTGGAATTGAATAGGATGCTGGGGTTGTGAACAGTCTGGTTAAGTCTGAGACAGTGGTCAGAGAAGAAGATGGAACCAGAGGCATGATTACTGAATTTATGGCAGGGGCAGAAGATGGTGAATTTGATCTTCCCAATAGTTAATTGGAGTTAATTGCAGAATTATGACAACACCAAGCTAGCGGAGGAAACGAGAGAGGTGGTGGAATGGTACAGCTGGATGTTCTCAGCATACATTTGAAAGCTGACCCATGTCTGTGGATGTTGACACGAAGAGGTAGCGCATTGGTGTGGACAAGGAACGGCCAAAGATCGAGCCTTGGGAATTCCAGAGCTAATGTTGTGGGGTGGGGTGTGGGGAAGAGAAGTCAATTCCAGAGTAGCTTGAGCTAGACAAATCAGTCAGCAATTATGTGAACAAAGTGATAGATCAGCCAGGTTATTTCACTGTTTACGGCATTATAGATCCTTTACTTATGCATCACTCAACCATGTACATAGAAACATAGAAAATAGGAGCAGGAGTAGGCCATTCAGCCCTTCGAGCCTGCTCCACCATTCATTATGACCATGGCTGATCATCCAACTCAGTAGCCTGTTCCTGCTTTCTCCCCATACCCTTTGATCCCTTTAGACGCAAGAGCTATATCTAACTCCTTTTTGAAAACATACAATATTTTGGCCTCAACTGCTTTTTGTGGTCGCGAATTCCACAGGCTCACCACTCTCTGGGTGAACAAATTTCTCCTCATCTCAGTCCTGACAGGTTTACTCCGTATCCTTAGACTATGACCCCTGGTTCTGGACTCCCCCACCATCGGGAACATCCTTCCTGCATCTACCCTGTCAAGTCCTGTTAGAATTTTATAGGTTTCTATGAGATCCCCCCTCACTCTTCTAAACTGCAGCGAATATAATCCTAACCAACTCAATCTCTCCTCATACGTCAGTCCCGCCATCCCAGGAATCAGTCTGGTAAACCTTCGCTGCACTCCCTCAACAGCAAGAACATCCTTCCTCAGATAAGGAGACCAAAACTGCATGCAATATTCCAAGTGTGGCCTCACCAAGGCCGTGTATAATTGCAGCAACACATCCCTGCTCCTGTACTCCAATCCTCTCGCTATGAAGGCCAACATACCATTTGCCTTTTTTACTGCCTGTTGGACCTGCGTGCTTACCTTCAGCGACTGGCGTACGAGAACACCCAGGTCTCGCTGCATATTCACCTCTCTCAGTTTATAGCCAGTCAGATAATAATCTGCCTTCCTGTTTTTGCTACCAAAGTGGATAACCTCACACTTTTCCACATGATACTGCATCTGCCATGCATTAGCCCACTCACTCAACTTGTCCAAATCACCCTGAAGCCTCTCTGCATCCTCCTCACAACTCACCCCCCCCCACCTAGTTTTGTGTCATCTGCAAATTTGGAGATATTACATTTAGTTCCCTCATCTAAGTCATTAATATATAATGTGAATAGCTGGGGTCCTAGCACTGATCCCGGCCGTACCACACAAGCCATTGCCTGCCATTCGAAAAAAGACCCATTTATCCCTCCTCTTTGTTCCCTGTCTGCCAACCAATGTTCTTTCCATCGTAATACACGACCTCCAATCCCATGCGCCTTAATTTTACACGCTAATCTCTTATGTGGGACTTTGTTGAAAGCGTTCTGAAAGTTCGAATAAACCACATCCACTGGCCCCCTCTCATCAACTCTACTAGTTACATCCTTGAAGAATTCTTTTAGATTTGTCAAGCATGTAAATCCATGCTGACTCTGCCTGATTCTACCACTGGTCTCTAAGTGCTCTGCTATAAAATCTTTGATAATGGGACTCTAGAATTTTCCCCACTACCGACGTCAGGCTGACTGGTCTGTAATACCCTGCTTTCTCTCGACCTCCCTTTTTAACTAGTGGGGTTACATTAGCTACCCTCCAATCTGTTGGAACTGTTCCAGAGTCTATAGAATCTTGGAAGATGACCACCAATGCATCCATTATTTCTAGGGCCACTTCCTTTAGTACTCTGGGATGCATACCATCAGGCTCTGGGGATTTATCGGCCTTCAATCCCATCAATTTCCCCAACGCCATTTCTCTACTAATACTGATTTCTTTCAGTTCCTCTCTCTCACTAAGCCCTGGGTTTCCCAACATTTCTGGTATGATATTTGTGTCCTCCTTTGTGAAGACAGAACCAAAATATGCATTTAGTTGGTCAGCCATTTTTTTATTCCCCATAATAAATACCCCTGTTCCTGACTGTAAGGGACCTACATTTGTCTTCACCAATCTTTTTCTCTTCACATACCTATAGAAACTTTTACAGTCAGTTTTTATGTTCCCCACTAGCTTGCTCTCGTACTCTATTTTCCCCTTCTTAATCAATCCCTTATTCTTCCTTTGCTGAATTCTAAACTGCTCCCAATCCTCAGGTCTGTTGTTTTTCCTGGCACATTTATATGCCTCTTCCTTGGATCTAATGCTATCTTCAATTTCCCTTGTAAGCCATTGTTTGGCTATCTTTCCCATTTTACTTTTGTGCCAGACAGGGATAAACAATTGTTGCAGCTCATCCATGTGCTCTTTAAATGTTTGCCATTGCCTATCCACCATCATCCCTTTAAGTAACGTTTCCCAATCCGGCCAACTCGCGCCTCATATCTTCGTAGTTTCCTTTACTAAGATTCAGGACCCTTGTCTCAGAATCAACTATGTCACTCTCCATCTTGATGAAGAATTCTAACATATTATGGTCACTCGTCCCCAAGGGGTCTTGCACCACTAGATTGTCAATTATTCCTCTCTCATTTCACAATACCCAGTCTAGGATGGCCTATTCTCTAGTTGGTTCCTCTATGTATTGGTCCAGAAAACCATCCCGTATACACTCCAAGAATTCCTCCTCTACGGTATTGTGACTATTTTGATTTACCCAATCTATATGTCGATTAAATTCACCCATAATTACAGATGTTCGTTTATTGCATGCATCTCTAATTTCCTGTTTAATGCCATTCCCAACATCACCACTACAGTTTGGGGGTATATATACAACCTCCACTAACGTTTTTTGCCCCTTAGTGTTTCTCAGCTGTACCCATACAGATTCCACATCGGCAGAGCTAATATCTTTCCTCACTATTGCGTTAATTTCCTCTTTAACCAACAACGCAATTCCACCACCTTTTGCTTTTTGTCTGTCCTTCCTAAATACTGAATATCCCTGGATGTTCATTTCCCATCCCTGGTCACCTTGCAGCCATGTCTCCGTAATCCCGACTATATCATACCCGTTTACATCTATTTGCATGAGTAATTCATCCACTTTATTGCGAATGCTCCACGCGTTAAGGCACAAAGGCTTAAGGCTTGTCTTTTTAACATTACTTGTCCCCTTCCCACTATTTTTCACTGTGGCCCTGTTTGATTCTGGCCCTTGATTTCTCTGCCTATCACTTTTCTTATTCCCCTTACTGTCTTTTGTTCTTGTCTTTGATCCCCCCTCCTCTGACTCCTTGCAGGTTCCCATCCCCCTGTCATTTTAGTTTAAACCCTCCCCAACCACTCTAGCAAATACTCCCCCTAGGACATCAGTCCCTGTCTTGCCCAGGTGTAACCTGTCCAATTTGTACTGGTCCCACCTCCCCCATAACCAGTCCCAATGCCCCAAGAATCTAAAACCCTCCCCCTCACACCATCTCTTCAGCCACATATTCATCCAATATATCCTACAATTTCTACTCTGACTAGCATGTGGCATTGGTAGTAATCCTGAGATCACTACCTTTGAGGTCCTACTTTTCAACTTACTTCCTAGCTCCCTATATTCTGCTTTTAGGACCTCATCCTTTTTTTTACCTATGTCGTTTGTACCAATGTGTACCACAATCACTGGCTTTTCACCCACCCCCTTCAGAATGTCCGGTAACTGCTCTGAGACATCCTTGACCCTGGCACCAGGGAGGCAACATACCATCCTAGAGTCTCTTTTGCAGCCACAGAAATGCCTATCTATTCCCCTTGCAATTGAATCCCCTATAACTATTGCATTCCCACACTTTTTACTCCTCCCCTGTGCAGCAGAGACAACCGTGGTGCAACGAATTGGGCTGTTGCTGCTTTCCCCTGAGAGGCCATTCCCCCCAACAGTATCCAAAGCAGTCTACCTATTTTTTAGGGGAATAGCCACAGGAGATTCCTGAACTGCCTGCCTGGTCCTTTTGCTCTGCCTGGTGGTCACCCATTCCCCTCCTGCCTGTGGGGTCTGAGCCTGCAGTGTGACCACCTCTATATATGTGCTATCCACGATACTCTCCGCCTCATGGATGCTCGACAGTGTCCCCAGCTGCCGCTCCAGCTCTGAAATCCAGGCTTCCAGGAACTGCAGCTGGATACATTTCCTGCACACATGCTGGTCCTGGGCACTGGAAATGTTCCTGGCTTCCGACATGGAACACGAGGAGCACACCTCGGCTTTGAGCTCTCCTGCCATGACTTAACCCTTTAAAATAATTAAACCTTCTGGAAGATCTTAATGTCCATAATATCAGTTAGTCGAGGGCCCTTCTTCCCTAGTCCTCGTTACTACAGAACTCGCTAAAAAAAAACACTACTTACTATATTTGAAATAAATTTTAAACTTTTGAACTTTTCTTACCTGAGATACTTACCCAGCTATTTAGAACTATTCCCTAACAGCAGTGGTTCACCAACCAATCACCTTGCAGCTCTCCTGTGACGTGACTGTTGGCTTTCTTTTTCAAATCTCTGGTGCGCTGCCGCTGCACTTTTAAACTGTGCCGGTCTCACTCAGTCTCGCTCCTTCCCGCTGCCGCTGCACTTTTAAACTCTGCCGGTCTCACTCAGTCTCACTCCTTCCCGCTGCCGCTGCACTTTTAAACTCTGCCGGTCTCACTCAGTCTGCCGATCTCACTCAGTCTCTCAGTCTATTGCCCATCTCTAATTGCCCTTGAGAAGGTGATCTGCTGCCACTGTACACGATGGTGGAGAGAGTGAATGTTTGTGGATGGGGTGCCAATCAAGCAGGCTGCTTTATCCTGGATGGTGACGAGCTTCTTGAGTGTTGTTGGAGCTACACCCATCCAGGCAATTGGAGAGTATTCCATCACACTCCTGACTTGTGCCTTGTAGATGGTGGACAGGCTTTGGGGAGTCAGGAGGTGAGTTACTCGCCACAGGATTCCTAGCCTCTGACCTGCTCTTGTAGCCACGATATTTATACGGCTACTCCAGTTCAGTTTCTGGTCAATGGTAACACCCAGAATGTTGACAGTGGGGGATTCAGCGATTGTAATGCCATTGAATATCAAGGGGAGATGGTTAGATTCTCTCCTGTTGGAGATGGTCATTGCCTGGCACTTGTGTGGCGCGAATGTTACTTGCCACTTATCAGCCCAAGCCTGGATATTGTCCAGGTCTTGCTGCATTTCTACACGGACTGCTTCAGTATCTGAGGAGTCGCGAATGGTGCTGAACATTGTGCAATCATCAGTTAATATCCCCACCTCTGTCCTTATGATTGATTGAAGGTCATTGATGAAGCAGCTGAAGATGGTTGGGCCTAGGATACTACCCTGAGGAACTCCTGCAGTGGTGTCTTTGACCTGAGATGATTGACTTGCAACAACCACAACCATCGTCTCATGTTCTGATGAAGGGTCACTGACCTGAAACGTTAACTCTGCTTCTCTGTCCACAGAAGCAGGGAGGCAGTAGTTTAGTGGAATTATCACTGGACTAGTAACCCAGAGACCCAGGGTATTGATCTGGAGACATGCGTTCGAATCCCACCACAGCCGAAGGTGGAATTTGAATTTAATTAATAAATCTGGAATTAAAAGCTAGTCTAATGATGGCCATGAAACCATTGCCGATTGTTGTAAAAACCCATCTGGTTCACTAATGTCCTTTAGGGAAGGAAATCTGCTGTCCTTACCTGGTCAGGCCTACGTGTGACTCGAGACCCACAGCAATGTGGTTAACTCTTACATGCCCTCTGAAATTGCCTAGCAAGCCACTCAGTTGTACCTAACCACTATGAAATCAAGAAAAAGGAATGAAACCAGACGGACCACCCGGCATCGACCTAGGCACCGGAAATGACAACGGCAAACCCAGCCCTGTCGACCCTGCAAAGTCTGGGGGCTTGTGTCAAAGTTGGGAGAGCTGTCCCACAAACTAGTCAAGCAACAGCCTGACATAGTCATACACACAGATTCATACCTTACAGACAATGTCCCAGACACTGCAATCACTATCCCTGGGTATGTCCTGTCCCACGGGCAGGACAGACCCACCAGAGGTGGTGGAACAGTGGTCTACCATAAGGAGGGAGTTGCCCTGGGAGTCCTCAACATTGACTCTGGACCCCATGAAGTCTCATGGCATCAGGTCAAACATGGGCAAGGTAACTTCCCACTGATTACCACCTACCGCCCTCCCTCAGCTGATGACTCAGTACTCCTCCATGTTGAACACCACTTGGAGGAAGCACTGAGGGTGGCAAGGGCACAAAATGTACTCTGGGTGGGGGACTTCAATGTCCATCACCAAGAGTGGCTCGGTAGCACCTCTACTGACCGAGCTGGCCGAGTCCTAAAGGACATAGCTGCTAGACTGGATTTGTGGCAGGTGGTGGGGGAACCAACACGAGGGAAAAACATACCTGACCTCGTCCTCAACAATCTGCCTGCTGCAGATGCTTCTGTCCATGACTGTATTGGTAGGAGTGACCATTGCACAGTAGTTGTGGAGATGGGGTCCCGCCATCATATTGAGGATGCTGTCCATCGTGTTGTGTGGCACTGTCACCGTGCTAAATGGGATAGATTTCGAACAGATATAGCAATGCAAAACTGGGCATTCATGAGGCGCTGTGGGCCATCAGCAGCAGCAGAATTGTACTCAACCACAATCTGTAACCTCATGGCCCGGCATATCCCCCACTCTACCATTACCATCAAGCCAGGAGACCAACCCTGTTTCAATGAAGAGTGCAGGAGGGCATGCCAGGAGCAGCACCAGGCTTACCTCAAAATGAGGTTTCAACCTGGTGAAGCTACAACCCAGGACTACTTGCATGCCAAACTGCATAAGCAGCATGCAATAGACAGAGTTAAGCGATCCCATAACCAACGGATCAGATCAAAGCTCTGCAGTCCTGTCACATCCAGTCGTGAATGGTGGTGGACAATTAAACAACTAACTGGGGGAGGTGGCTCCACAAATATCCCCATCCTCAATGATGGGGGAGCCCAGCACAACAGAGTGAAAGATAAGGCTGAAGCATTTGCAACAATCTTCAGCCAGAAGTGCCGAGTTGATTATCCATCTCGGCCCCCTCCTGAGGTCCCCAGCATCACAGATGCCAGACTTCAGTCAATTCGATTCATTCCGCATGATATCAAGAAACGACTGAAGGCACTGGATACTGCAAAGGCAATGGGTCCTGACAATATTCTGGCAATCGTACTGAAGACCTGTGCTCCAGAACTTGCTGCAACCTTAGCCAAGCTGTTCCAGTTTAGCTACAACACTGGCATCTACCCGGCAATATGGAAAATTGCCCAGGTAAGCCCTGTACACAAAAAGCAGGACAAGTCCAATCCGGCAAATTACTGCCCCATCAGTCTACTCTCAATCATCAGTAAAGTGATGGAAGGTGTCATCAACAGTGCCTTCAAGTGGCACTTGTTTAGCAATAACCTGCTCAGTGATGCTCAGTTTGGGTTCTGACAGGGCCACTCAGCTCCTGACCTCATTACCGCCTCGGTTCAAACTTGGACAAAAGAGCTGAACTCAAGAGGTGAGGTGAGAGTGACTGCCCTTGACATCAAGGCAACATTTGACCGAGTATGGCATCAAGGAGCCCTAGCAAAACTAGAGTCAATGGGAATCAGGGGGGAAACACGCTGCTGGTTAGAGTCATACCTAGCACAAAGGAAGATGGTTATGGTTGTTGGAGGTCAATCATCTGAGCTCCAGGACATCACTGCAGGAGTTCCTCAGGGTTGTGTCCTAGGTCCAACCATCTTCAGCTGCTTCATCAATGACCTTCCTTCAATCATAAGGTCAGAAGTGGGGATGTTTGCTGATGATTGCACAATGTTCAGCACCATTTGCGACTTCTCAAATACTGAAGCAGTCCGTGTAGAAATGCAGCAAGACCTGGACAATATCTAGGTTTGGGCTGATAAGTGGCAAATATCATTTGCGCCACACAAGTGCCAGGCAATGGCCATCTCCAACAAGAGAGAATCTAACCATCTCCCAACATTCAATGGCATTACCATTGCTGAATCCCTCACTATCAACATCCTAGGGGCTAACATTGACCAGAAACTGAACTGGAGTAGTCATATAAATACTCTGGCTACAAGAGCAGGTCAGAGGCTAGGAATCCTGCTGTGAGTACCTCACCTCCTGACTCCCCAAAGCCTGTCCACCATCTACAAGGCACAAGACAGGAGTGTGATGGAATCCTCTCCACTTGCCTGGATGGGTGCAGCTCCAGCACCACTCCAGAAGCTCGACACCATCCAGAACAAAGCAGCCTGCTTGATTGGCACCCCATCCACAAACATTCACTCCCATCACCACCAACACACAGTGGCAGCAGTTTGTACCATCTCCAAGATGCACTGCAACAATGCACCAAGGCTCCTTAGGCAGCACCTTACAAACCCGCGACCTCGACCAAGTAGAAGGACAAGAGCAGCAGATGCATGGGAACACCAGCACCTGTAAGTTCCCCTCCAAGTCACACACCATCCTGACTTGGAACTATATCGCTGTTCCTTCACTGTTGCTGGGTCAAATCCTGGAACTCCCTTCCTAACAGCACTGTGGGTGTACCTACCTACCATGGACTGCAGTGGTTCAAGATGGCAGCTCACCACCACCTTCTCAAGGGCAATTAGGGATGGGCAATAAATGCTCGCATAGCCAGTGACGCCCACATCCCATGAATGAATTTTTAAAAAATGCTGCCAGATCTCCTGAGTATTTCCAGCATTTCTTGTTTTTATTTCAGATTTCCAGCATCTGCAGTATTTTGCTTTCATTACCACAACCATCTTCCTTTGTACTAGGTATGACTCCAACCAGTGGAGAGTTTTCCCCCTGATTCTCATTGACTCCAGTTTTGCTAGGGGTCCTTGATGCCATACTTGGTCAAATGCTGCCTTGATGTTAAGGGCAGTCACTCTCACCTGACCTCTGGAGCTCAGCTGTTTTGTCCATGTTTCAAACAAGGCTGTAATGCGGCCAGAGGCTGTGTGGCCCTGGCGAAACCCAAACTGAGCGTCAGTGAGCAGGTTATTGCTGAGCAAGTGCCGCTTGACAGCACTGTCAACGACACCTTCCATCACTTTACTGATGATTGAGAGTAGACTGATGGGGTAGTAATTGGCCGGGTTGGATTTGTCCTGCTTTTTGTGTACAGGACATACCTGGGCAATTTTCCACATTGCTGGGTAGATGCCAGTGTTGTAGCTGTACTGGAACAGCTTGGCTAGGGGCGTGGCAGGTTCTGGAGCACAGGTTCTTCAGAAATATTGCAGGGATATTGTTAGTGTCCATTGCCTTTGCAGTATCCAGTGCTTTCAGTTGTTTCTTGATATCATGCGGAGTGAATCGAATTGGCTGAAGACAGGCATCTGTGATGCTGGTGATTTCAGGAGGAGGCCAAAATGGATCATCAACTCATCACTTCTGGCTGAAGATTGTTGCAAATGCTTCAGCCTTATCTTTTGCACCGATGTGCTGGGCTGCCCATCATTGAGGATGGGATATTTGTGGAACCACATCCTCCTGTTAGTTGGTTAGTTGTCCACAAGCATTCAAGACTGGATGTGGCAGGGCTGCAGAGCTTAGATCTTTTACGTTGGTTATGGGATTGCTTAGCTCTGCCTATTGCATGCTGCTTATGCAGTTTGCCACACAAGTAGTCCTGGGTTGTAGCTTCACCAGGTTGACACCTCATTTTGAGGTCTGCCCGGTGTTGCTCCTGGCATGCCCTCCTGCACTCTTCATTGAACCAGGGTTGGTCTCTCTGGCTTGATGGTAATGGTAGAGTGGGGATATGCTGGGCCATGAGGTTACAGATTGTGGTTGATTGCAATTCTGCTGCTGCTGATGGCCCACAGCACCTCATGGATGCCCAGTTTTGCATTGCTAGATCTGTTCGAAATCTATCCCATTTAGCACAGTGGTAGTGCCTCACAGCACAATGATGGGTATCCTCTATTGAAGGTGGACTCCGTCTCCACAAGGACTGTGTGGTGGTCACTCCTACCATTACTGTCATGGACAGATGCATCTGCGGCAGGCAGATTGGTGAGGACAAGGCCAAGTAAGTTTTTCCCTCGTTGGTTCCCTCACCACCTGCCAAAGACCCAGTCTAGCAGCTATGTCCTTTAGAACTCAGCCAGCTCAGTCAGTAGTGATGCTACCAAGTCACTTTTGTTGATGGACATTGAAGTCCCTCACCCAGAGTACAGTTTGCACCCTTGCCACCCTCAGTGCTTCCTCCAGGTGCTGTTCAACATGGAGGAATACTGATTCATCAGCCGAGGTGGGGGGAGGGGGTGGTTGGGGGGGGGGTGGGTGGTGGAGGTGGGTAGTAGCTGGTAATCAGCAGGAGGTTTCCTTGCCCATGATTGACCTGATGCCATGAGACTTTGCAGGGTCAACAGGGCTGGGTTTGTTGTTGTTGTTTCCGGTGCCTAGCTTGGTGTCGGGTGGTCCATCCGGTTTCATTCCTTATTAACTTCGTCGTGTTTAGATACAACTGAATTGCTTACTGAGCCATTTCAGAGGGTATTTAAGAGTCAATCACATTGCTGTGGGTCTGGAGTCACATGTAGGTCAGACCAGGTAAGGATAGCAGATTTCCTTCCCTAAAGGACATTATTGAACCAGATGGGTTTTTGCAACAATCGACAATGGTTTCATAACCATCATTAGACTAGCTTTTAATTCCAGATTTTTAAAATTAATTGAGCTCAAATTCCACCTTCTGCTGTGGTGGGATTCAAACCCATGTCCCCTGAGCAGTACCTGGGTCTCTGGGTTACTAGTCCAGTGACAATACCCTAGGCCACCATCTCCCCTCTTGGAAAACCATATGTAGCATCACTTGGAGTGCATGAAGGAACTGTACACTGACGTCCATAGGATGCATAAGATGCTGGGTAATGTAACTGTTCAGTGGCGCTGGTGGTGCAGAGATCTTTGGAGAGGATGCCAGATGTGCCCCAGCTGGTATTCTCCTTCAATCATCCATAGCACCCAGCCAGGGCTGAGGATGTCATGAAGGAGGATGAGGTTGCCACCCTCATGGAACGCCCTCATCATCCTCAGCCTCTTTGGCCCATCTGACTGAGGACCATCTATGCAGCAGGGCCAAGTGACAGAAGCTGCCTCTGCAATGATGCGGGAGCAACAGCTTCTGGAGAAGATCAGCACAGGCAACTCCAGGATGAGGATGACTGCCACATGCATCTTAGCTGCAAGCCGAGATGAGTGAGCATGCTGCCTCCACCTCTCCGAGGCCACAAGGGAAGCAGAGTGTAGGTGTGGCGAGGTGCGGAGGCCACAGCGTCACACAGAGCACTGAGAGGATCACTGGGGTGTTTTCTTACAGTCTACTGTTTTCCTGTCCTTGCACTACATTAATGATCACAATTTAAGCCCCACATCTTGAGCTCCTTTCATAGGTGCTATCAGAGGGAAAGTGGTATGAGGTGATGTATGTGATGGCAGGATCCTCCACGATGAGGGCAAAGCCTCTGGGCAGATGTGCTTTATTCATTGGCAGTAAGTTATTATATGTTCCAGGCTGTGTCTTCCATGCATGTGTTAGTACAGGTATCTCAGACTCTTTTCCATGCCATGCCCCTCAACCTGTCTCAGTTGAAACATTCTGGAATCAGAAGATCCCTGACATTTATGGCTTTGTGATGAGACTTTCGCCCACCCCACCAACCGAAGCTGTGCCCAGCCACGTCTTTGTGCAGCCAGAGCACTCTCTGTTCAGCATCATTTCCCTCCGCCTCCACTTCCTCCTCCTCTCTCACCTCCTGTACCTGCTCCACCCCCAATAAGCTGTCTCCTTCCGGGGCCACATTATCCTCAAGGCCCACACCTCTCTGGAGGGTCATGTTATAGAGAGTGCAGCAGATCACCACAATGACCAAGACCCTTGCAAGAAGATATTGGAGGGAGCCAGCCATCTTCACAAGCCCAATAGCCTGCTCAGTGGTTGTCCTAGTTAACAGGTGGCATTGGTTGCTTTCCCTCTGCGCCTCTGTCTGGGGCTGCCATAGAGGAGCTCGTAACCATCTCTTCAAGTGATATCATTTGTCCCCTGACTTTGGGGCCTATGAGTGAAGATCTGAGGCAGTGTGGACTGCTGGAGGATGTAGGAGTCACAGCAGCTGTCAGGAAATCGAGTGCACACATGGAGCATGCACACAAGCTCTTATATCAGATGCAAAATACTGCAGATGCTGGAAATATGAAACTAAAACAGAAAATGCTGGAAATACTCAGCAGGTCAGGCAACATCTGTGGAGAGAAAAACAGAGTTAACATTTCAGGTCTGTGACCTTTCATCAGAGTTGAAGGAAGCTCTTGTTGTGGTTGCAGACCAATTGAACATTAAGGGAGTTGAAACTCTTCCTGTTGATCCACCTGATTTGGCAGTTGCTGGGTGCCTTGATGGCCGCCTGGGTGTTATTGATGATATCCTGCACCTCGGGAATCCAGCGATGGAGATGAAACCCACTGCCCTATGTTCCTGCAAGGCCACATCTGTCCTGAGATGAATGTACTGCACAGCTCTGGAAAAGAGGGCCTCAGTGTCCTGCGAGATGCAATGGTGTGCTGCCATTTGTGAGATGCAACTAAGGTCTGCAGCTGATTATTGGAAAGAGTCAGAAGCGAAGATATTCAAAGCCACAGTTACTTTGATGGCTACTGGCAGGGCATGGCAACCAGTGCTGCGAGGTGCAAGGTCTTCAGCGACAACGACACAGATGTCTGTGAGCATCTGCCTGGAGAGTCGCAGTCGCCTGCGGCATTGGGTCTCGGTCATCTCCAGGTAGCTCTGTCTCTGGTGGTAGATCCACTGCTGAGGAGGGCATGGTCTCCATTGCCTTGCTGCTTTGTTGCCCTCTCCCAAACTCTCCTGCTGATCGGGGTTCTGCCCTTTCTGTGGAATATGTTGCCCCTCGTTACACTGGGCCCAAACTCTGAGATTTGTGCCTCCATTGCCAGCTGTAGCCTTCCTTGTAGATAGCTGGCTGCCCTATTGTAGTTGGCAGCCTTGCCCCCTGCTCTTCTGCCCCTATGATGCCAGGGAGTGGTGACCCTGTTCACTGCACGAGCACTGAATGCTCATTCTCTGCGCTACCTGTGCAGCACCAAGGGCACCTCCTTTCCAAATGTCGAGCCCTCCCCCGCCCCCCTTGCCTGGCCGACCCTCTTATGGGGCTAAGGTAATTTCCTACGTTGGCCATGACTATCTCCCCACTTTGTACCCACCGCCCTTCAGCTGGTCAGCAACAGACAGTGCGTGTAACCTGTGTGCCCCCATCAACATTTTAACCTCCTCCTTTAACGAGTTCATAATGCGCTCTTTAATAACTTTAATTGGTCTTAATCGGGAGATGGGTATGAGCACTATCCTGCTGTCCTGCCACCCTGGTGAACGTTGCCAGTGCCAGGAATGGCATCTCAAAACTGACACGCCAGCTTGGCTCCGTTTCCGCCCCCTGTGGGCCCCGAAAATTCAGCTCATAGTCTTTTTGGTCGAAGTGGACATATATTACATCTTTAATGATTTCCTCGAGAATTATCCTATTACTGATGTATGCACCTATTGTTACCAGGTTCTGCCTTAACCCCCTTTTTAAAAATTGGAGCTACATTATCTTCCTTCCACTCTGAGGATCTAGTCTCTGACACTGGTGAAATATTATATACATGGGCAAGTGCCTTCCACAGCACATGCCCCATCTCCTTAAGGACCTCAGGAGGATGAACCTGTACATTTTGTCCTTGAGCACTGCTATGGAATATTTGAAAGAGTAAACCAGCCTGATCCCAGGAATTGTGTTAAATAAGTGGGATACTATTCCCAGGATCTACTATGAAGCTTGTATTCCATCGCAATACATGCACAGGACTCCAGACTAGCAATGAATAATGCTCTGGGGAATCTACGTCACATACACAAAACATGTAGGATCCAATGGGATTCCTGCTGGATTGGAAAACCCGGGCCAAAATTACACCGTTATTGACATAGTTACATCTTAGATTATTGACCTCAATGTCTTGACAACATCAGTGGGCAGTAAAGAACACCAATTGTGCTTTCTGCTTGTGTGCCTGTGGTCTGTCTGACAGATATCATCAGTGCTGATGTGTATGCTGCTCAATAGAAGTCTGTAGAGAGTAATCATTTGCAATACTGCATCCCCCAACTGCGAACCAACTGTTGCATCATGTTCTGCAAGGAGACAGGTGATTGATGCACCTGTACATGCTCCAGTGATATATTTCATTTCATAGCTAAGCCCATGAACTCTGAATCACAAAGTGAATCAACAAAGATCATGGCAATGCTTGGCTTCTGCTCAGCTGCTGCCAGCCCTTCTTCAGTCTCCACCTTTGCCCTGTGGCCTGTACTGTGTAAGTGATTCATTCTGCTTCTTCCTCTAAATCAGCAAAACTCCTGAAGTAAAAACAAGAAATGCTGGAAATACTCAGCAGGTCTGGTAGCATCTGTGGAGAGAGAAGCAGAGCTAAAGTTTCAGTTCAGTGACCCTTCATCAGAACTGGCAGAGCCAGAAATGTAATAGGTTTTAAGCAAGTAAAGCGGGGGTGGGGTAAGAGATAACAAAAGAGAAGGTGTTGATAGGACAAGGTCACAGAGAATAACTGACCAGAAGGTCATGGAGCAAAGGCAAAGGGTATGTTAATGGTGTGGTGAAAGACAAAGTGTTAGTACAGAGAGGGTGTTAATTAACAGAAAACTGAACAGCCTGGCCCCAAGCACAGACTTGAAAAAAACAATGGGTAGGCACAGGAGAAACAAACTGAACAAACTAAAATAAAATAACCACCTAAAAAATAAAAAATAAAAATGAAAAAATAACTAAAAATATAAAGGGCGGTACCTTCATGCTCGGAAATTATTGAACTCAATGTTCAGTCCTGAAGTGTTTATCTCTGTGCTCAGTTCAAATACTGATGACGCTGAACAATGTGTTGAGGATTGCTGGTGTGATGGCCAGCCTTGTTGCTCTTATAGTTCTAACATATCTTTACAGAGCGGCACAGTGGCGCAGTGGTTAGCACCGCAGCCTCACAACTCCAGCGACCCGGGTTCAATTCTGGGTACTGCCTGTGTGGAGTTTGCAAGTTCTCCCTGTGTCTGTGTGGGTTTTCGCCGGGTGTTCCGGTTTCCTCCCACAGCCAAAGACTTGCAGGTTGATAGGTAAATTGGCCATTATAAATTGCCCCCAGTATAGGTAGGTGGTAGGGGAATATAGGGACAGGTGGGGATGTGGTAGGAATATGGGATTAGTGTAGGATTAGTATAAATGGGTGGTTGATGGTCGGCACAGTCTCGGTGGGCCGAAGGGCCTGTTTCAGTGCTGTATCTCTAAATAAATAAAAAAAAAGAAGAAAGGGCCACATGATCACAGAGATTCTCTGAGTTCTTACATGCGTGAGGTAGTCATGTCAGAAAGTTGCTGCTCATGAGGACTCAGATAACTGAGTGTGATAAGGCTTGGGGTATGCAGGCATAGTGATTATGTTAGTGGACAATACCCCAGAGGCCTGGTTTGATGATCCAGAAAAATTAGTTCAAATCCCTCCATAGCAGCTGCAAGATTTATATTCAGTTAATTAAATAAACATGGAATTTAAAATCTACTATTAGTAATGGTGACCATGAAAACATGAGTTGTTATGAAAACCCATTTTGTTCACTAATGTCTATTAGTAAAGAAAATCTGCTGTCCTTACCTGGTCCGGCCAATACGTGACTCCAGACACAGAACAATGTGGTTGACTCTTAATTGCCCACTGAAATGACCTAACAAAGCACTCAGTTGTGTCTCAAGGGCTAGTAGACATGGCAATTAATGCTGACTTTGCCAACAATGCCCACATCCAAATAAGACGTGCATAATTTGCCATATTGTTGGTGTGCTGGTAGTACAAGATACATTTTTGCTGCAAGTCATATTTATTGCTTCACATCTGCTGAAACACAATTACATACATTAGTTATATAATATAAATTCTACAGGCTAGAAGTCTATTCCTCCCCTCTGGTTTATACATTACTCATATCATGTACTGCCCCCACTATCATTATTATATATTCAAAAAACATTTGATGTGATGTGCTGAGTTTGTCTTTGTTGGTGCTTTCTATTATGTGCTACCTTTTTTCTGTGACCAGAAGAAAATAAGCATTGAATAAGATATTTTATGCTGTGCAATTTAAGTTGCAGCACAGTTTTATGGCCATATGTACTGTTTATTGGAAAGTACCTTGTCTACAGAATGTTGGAAAAAATAACAGTATTAGAAAGGTGACTGAATGCTTCCACATGTGAGTAATTCAGTCTTCAGGGCATCCTTTCAATCTTTTGGGGGGTGAATTTTACCATTATCTCTGAAGTCCTGTCGCTGGGGCTGAAAGCAGGAGCCAACCCTATGCCAGCGGATGGCGGGACCCTGGTGTGGCCAATTAGAGGCTGCCGCCAGGACTGCTGTCAAATTGAGGTCGGTGGCCCAATCAGAGGGCCGGCAGCACGGCAGCCTGGGCAGTGTCACTGCTAGTGACGGCCACTGCTAAGGCTACATGGGAGCATTTCATTATAGGAGTTGCAAAGAAAACAAAGGAAAACCCACATGCATTTTTCATTCACTCTTATTCATTGAGAAAAATTTTTGCAGCTTGTCTTTTTTTCTCTGCAGCAGCAAGTGCTGATTTTAACTGCCCTTTTCCCTTGAGGGTGGTCTGGGGTGGTTAGGTGTTGTCCAATGGGTTTAAAGTTTATTTCGTATCAATTTGTATTAACCTGGGGATGGGCATTTTAATAACCATGTGGTTGTCGGGGAAGCTTAGAGTCTGCACATTTCCATGGTTGGCTGCATGCACAAGCTTTAACCCCTCAACTGCTGTTTCTACAACACGTGGTTCTAACCCTTCAGGTTCCAGTACCTTGATAATTTCTCTCTCTGTGGTGGTATTGGGTGATAAATTGGTTTTAAGCCCCTGTGATGTGTCTGAGATTTCCTCTTGCTGGAGTCTGAAGTGGGATCGTTGGATTTGATTAACTTTGAGCTTGAGCCCTGATCATGGGATTCTGCAGTGGATAGATCCACCCTGACTTCACTTTTAGTGCTCTGGTGAGTCACACAAGTGCTGCTCACTTTAGAGCAATTTTGTTTCTCTTTTCTGTTGACTTGTGGGGTGGATCTCTTTGCTAATCTCCCCCATGTCCTTTGGGACATTCCTGCTTCCAGGTATCTGTACAGATCCTGCTGCACTCTCCTGTGGCACTTTGAGTAGGTGAGGCATCATCCTCACTGTCGGTTTGCCTTTTGGGGGCTTTCTTTGTCCCTGCATGTTTCTGTAAATGCTGTTAGCAGCTTTGGTGCTTCTTTGGCCTGCATTTACGTAGGAGGGTGGGAGGTCTAATTTCTCCAACGTTTCAGGATTAACTGAATCCTCCTGGATCTCCTTTAACCTGTCCTCACTGTCCTTTTCGTCCCCTTCCTCCCTAATTGTCTGTCACACCTTTCTTTTGTTTTCGGCAGGGATGCCTCACAATTCACCAGCCCTCTGCTTGAGGGTTCCCCAAAAACCGGTAAGGGGATTAGGGGTGTAGGTTTTACTGCAGGTTGGGGCTTCCCCCCTCAACCCGGCACATATGGCAAGTTTTACAGTACTCCATCACATCTTTATGGAGTTTTGGCCAGATAAACTGCTGTCTTATGCGGGCTTTGGTTCTTCATACCCTAACATGTACAGACATTGTAATATTTCTCTATGATACTTCAGCAGCACCACTAGCTGATGAGCCACTGTCCACTCGTTGTCCTCATGTCTGTGAGAAAAGCTCCACTTCCTCATCAACACCTCATTATTTACATAGTAGCAATCAGCGACTCCCTGTGCTGCAATTTCAGTTTGGGCAGCTTTTGCTAACTTCTTTAACACTGGGTTGGCTTGTTGGTCTTCCGCTAGGGAAGATTCGTTTAGCCCATTCCTTGGGTCCTCTAACTTCCCAAAGAAAGTTTCAGACAAGCAGACAGCATGGTTATCTGTCTGCAGTGCCAGTTCAGTCTCCACTGAGGGAGCTGGTTTGGCCATGGCCCAGGTCACTACATAATCAGGGGAGCTTCAGGGGACCATCTCCTGCCACTGCTCTGTCTCTCTGACCTCGTACAGCCTCTCTACCACTACTGGGGAAGCTACCATCTTCGGCCCCGCCAGATCATCACCTAGGAGCAGGTTGACCCCGTCCACTGGCAAACTCGGGACAATCCCCACAGTCACCGGTCCTGAAACTAGGTTGCACTCCAAGTGCATCCAATGTAAATGTACAGGCGTACACCGCCCTCCAATACCATTCACTATCATTCTCATATTCACTTCACTCACTTGGGGAAAGGTCATGCCTTTTCACAGCAAAAGGGATCTGGTGGCCCCTGTATCCCTGAGTGTGATGATAGGCTTGCTTGCCCCACTCGAGGGGTATGGGGTTATTCTCCCTTTGGACACAAAATCCTGATAACCTTCTGGGGTCTTGTGAAATTTTCCTGCACCCACAGCAGTATGTTTCCTGGATCTTACTGCGGTTGCAGTTAAAGCCACAACCTGCTCTGCTGTGCTTTCTATCAGGGCCCCTTCTCCTGCACTGGTTGGGTGTGCCCTGATTAATCCTACAGGCTTTCCCTGTAGTTTCCAGCAGTCAGCTCGGAAGTGACCTGCCTTGTTATAATGAAACACATGGGCCTTTAGGTCTCACTCCTGCTCTCAGCACTGTCTGTTTTGGCTTGAGGAGGGCCCCTGGTGTGTCCAGCTTCCCTCACTCTCCCAGGATTGCTTAGGCTCCTATCAGCCTCCCACCTTTTATCCTTTTTGGGTTTGTGGGGGTGACTAGGGAAGGGTTTTCCTTGAGTACGGATTTGTATATGAGAGCGAACTCATCAGCCAGAACTGTGGCTTGCCTCACTCTTTTAACTTTCTGTTCATCCACATGCATTTTTACAGAAAGGGGAAGAGAGTTTTTAAATTCCTCAAGAAGAATCACCTCTCTGAGATTTTCATAGGTGGGCTGTACTTTAAGGGCCCTTAACCACTGTCAAAAGCCAGCTGCTTACTTCTTTCAAACTCGAGGTAAGTTTGATCAGACTGTTTCCAGAGGGTTTGGAATTCCTGGTGGTACGCTTCCAGTACCAGCTCATATACCCTGAGGATAGCATTTTTAGTCAATTCATAATCTGATGAACTTTCATCTGGCAACAGTGAATAAACCTCATGGGCTTTTCCTGTTAGCTTGCATTGTAGCAGTAGGGTCCAGCTTTCGGTGGGCCATCTCAACTGTCTTGCAAGCTTTTCAAACATGACAAAAAATGCTTTCACATCTCCCTCATTGAACTTTGGGATCAATTGGGAGAGCTTTAAGAACTCAGCACGTGGTCCTGAGTTAAGTGCAGCTTCCACACTGGCCATGCTTTCACTGGTGGTACCATGCCCCCCCACCCAACCCCTCACTAATTCAAGCTGCCTTAGCTCCCTTTTCTCCTGCTCCGTCTGGAAAATTCTCTATTTTCCCTCTCAATTCTCTTTTTTCTTCCTCTGCTCTCTCTTTTTCTTTCTCTTCTCTCTCTCTTTCTCTCTCTCTTTTCCCCTGTCTTCCAATTCGAGTCTCCTCTGTTCTAATTGTATTCAGACTCCAACACTATTTCTTACTCTTCAGGTTTGAGTAAAAAATGGTTGGCTACAAGTCTTAGGAGTTCGGATTTCTTAGCTTTTGAGTGGAAAGTGATCACACGCTGCCCAGCTACATTTCTTAACTCTTCCATAGATAGGGCCTTTAACTTATTCCAAGTTACTTCACCCTGGCTTGGGAAGGTACTTGCCCTGGTTGCGGACATGTTAGTATTATAGCAACAAAACCACAAGAAAACCTGTATTGAAGATTTTTTTTAAATAGGGATCAATTTGGTTTCCCACTTCCAATTTCTCATTTGTCTGTGGGTTATGATCATGGTCTAGAGTCCCCAAATTTCTGTCACAACCAGTTGAGGAGGAGTTTCAGGCTCGCCTTTCGACCCTTCTCTGGTTTAACCGCAACAAGGTTTATCCTTTCTAACACAGTGATCGGACTTACCACCTCAGTGAGCACTTGCTCCTGTTCCTCTAATATAATTGCAAATGAACCAATCAGACAGGTTTTCTTGAGTTTAAACAAAGACACACACACACACACACACACAAATAGATAATGGAGGGAAAACAGAGTTGGATGGTTGGAGTAGAGTCTGAAATAAATGGAATTTAAATATACTTCAGCAGTCCCAGAGTCCTTATTTGAAATTGTAGTCCTGAAGTCCTCGCTGGGCTATGTGCATGGTTCGGGCTTACTTCAGGCTCCAGAATGCAGAAGAGGGGGTTTTGACCCTTGTATCCTGTTGTTGGTTGCGGTCGTCTGTAGATTTGGCTTTACCAGCTGCAGCGGGGCCTTCTCTGGACCTGTACTGGAGAGAGGGAGAGAGAGAGTGTGCTGCTCTCTTGATGACTTACAGTTACTGTCTTGCTGTCTGACTCACAAAACCTCACAGTCTCCCCAGAATCGCACAGCCATCACATGAAATTCCCAAACATCTTTGTGTTTTAATGAGGCCTTCTGGAATATTCTCCGAAATTCCAGGCTCTCCCCTCAGGCTGTCCAGCCACACTTTGTGATGGTTAGCTCTTTCAAAATCAATGGGTGTCAATGGCTGTTGATGAACGCGTTGAGAAAGCCATTTCAGATAATTTAATCAGAGAGCACTCCTTTGTTCAGGCGAGGTTGCCGCTGTCATGTTGTCTCCGGTCTACTATGTTGCTGTTTCATATGCAAATTGTCATGGCCATCTTGACTGTCAGGTTACTCTTTTTAAAAATTAAGTTATTTGAAAAAATTTCCAGTAAAAGTCTTAGGCAAAGTTCCAATTGATGGAATTAATATTTCCCATTTGGCATGTGGGGTTTTCATAACACAGTGTTCACTGTTTATCTTGATTGTAGCACTTAAGCCTGTCTGTTTACACAGCTGTTCAATCAGCAGTCCAATAGCTTTTTTTTTAGAGTTTGCTAATGCTCTTCACACTCGAGTGGTTTAATGGTATCTTTATAGCTGTGGCTGTGCGAATGGAAGCTCTTCTTCAGTCTCAAGTGGTTTAATTAGGTTTTTTTTCAACTTTAACTGTGTGAATGGGGACTCTGCAGTGATTGGGTTTTTTTTGTGCTTTTTGCAATTGGGCACCTCCTGTAATGGCACTGACCTCGATCAGCCTGGGAGAGGAGTCAGGTCTTCCCCGTTTTTTTTCCACAGAGTCTTTAGAAAAAAATCAATCTTTTAAGAACTTCAAAGCTTGTATTTTTTTAAACCAGTATTTTTAAATCACAATGTCTCACCTGATTTACTTGCAGCCTGTCATTCTAAGCTTTGTCTTCTACAGCTGGAGGTAAGTCCTTTCTTCTGTCCACTTTTTGGGCCAGTATTTCTTTGAATTTTCTCTCCAGTGGCTGTAGGAAAGGCCATTTTCACAGCTGTTTTACCCATCGTCTTCAACTTAGACCTTTTTCTTCTCACCACAGCTGCCACCATGTAATGAGTTCTTTATGTTGTCTGGTGCAGCATAAATGATATGTGTCGGATCTAGTTGGTTGAAGATCTCAAACAGGTTTATTACAGCTAAACAGACATATACGGTACAGAACAAACTATTTACAGAACCTTCCTCTAGGTGTTACAGTTGCACAGTGACTCTGGCTTCCAGTCACATGACTACATCCTGGTACTTAGCTCATTGCATACTAAGATCTTAAAGGGATATCACTCTTAAAAGCAATCATACAACAACTATCTTATATGTATGACTCATATTTTTGAATTCCACCACAAGTGTAAACATAGTCTCTACATCTACCATTTCAAATCCTTTCATTATCTTAAAGACCTCTATTAGGTCACCACTCAGAATTCTCTTTTCTAGAGAAAAGAGTTTCAGTCTGTTCAGCCTTTCCTTTTAATTATAACCTATCAGTTATGATATGTTTAGTTTTTCTTGCTCTCACAGAGTTGATTATGAATTCACACGTCAATCCTGCTTTCTTCTGTCTGCATTGCTCCTTCAGTTCTCTCAGTTCACTGCAGCTGAAATACTCACAATATGGGGTATAAGGAGCTTAAGCAATTTAGTTAGTTATTACCATTGCTTTCTTATTGGCCAATCAACTGTAAATTATTTTTAGTCCACTCAAATGCACTCATGCTTCCACTGGCATAGAAGTTCAAGGCTGTCGTCACCTTCACAACAACAAGCAAAGTCACCCTTCGAATAGATGCTTGAAGGTCCAGCTGGAAAAGTAGCATTACTTTGTGATTACTTTGATGGTGAAACATATGTAGTAATTAACACAGATAACCTCTGACCTAGCAGATGGTGGCACCTTAGTCAACATACACAGTGCACTGGGTAAGCGTAGATGTGGGCAAACCACTTTTGGTGCAATCAGCCCTGCTTCTGATCGCCCTCAGGTACTCCTTTTCCTGTTCCAGAATTCCAATTGCTGCAACTAAAGTTACAGTTTCCAGAAGTAGTGTAATGGAAAAACCACATGACTTTTCCCCTCCTAAAAGTTCAAAAACTAAAAGCAAAATGATTTGCACGTAAAATGCAGGAAAAAAACATAAAGCATAAGAAACAGAAAAAAAAACATACTTCTACGTTGACAAACTCTCAAAAACCATAATGTGTCTTTCCAATACTAACTACATCACATAGGCTTACACAATCTCAGAGATTAAGCTGGGTTTCTTAGTATTTTAATTAATTTGCATAATTATTGTAATATTAATGAAGTTCTTATAAGTTTCTTCTTTATTTCCTGCTGACTGAAAATTGCAGTGATTTGAATCAGGTCAATAACAGGCCGAAAACCTACATGCCTGATTTTTAATTCACTGCTGCTCATTTTCCACAGTGAGTATAAGTGGATCAGCAAAGCAGCCCTAAAGGTTTCCTTTTTTTCAAAAAAAGTCTTCAACTTTTATTTGTTTACCTATTTTGTCTCCTGAAAGCTATTTTGCTCCAATGTTGCATATTATTTATTTAAATCTTCAAAGTAAAAAATGCCCTGACCATACCACTAACACTGTGTTAGATTAAGGAGAAATAATTGTATCTCTGCACACACCTTTACAGGCCTGGATAGTAACAGGGGTGGGTTATGTAGGCAGGGTGGAGGGGGGGGGGGGGGGGAATGTTTCTGATGGGAAATGTTTCCTTTAGCCTTGACAGTTTCCCCAACTGGAAATCAGCCTGATTGGCATGCAGGGCTTGGGACCAGGTAAATCTGATTTACGATCCCACAGAGTGGAGTCTGATCCCAGAGGAGAGGTCCAATCTGGGGGTGGAAGCCCGATTCCGAATCCCATAGGGGGTTTAATCCCTGTCAGTAGGTGTTAATTATATATTAGTTGTGTTTAATTGTAGACAGGTGGTGGGCATTAACTTGGGATTCACTTGTAGACAGTCACTTAAGTTGTGATTTTTGGGGGTCATAAGATGCTTGCTTGTAATCTGTAATTGTGCATATAAAGTCTTATAAAAGTATGCAAAGATTGGTTCCAGTTAGTTCCTTCACCAACTGGCTTTCTGGAAGATAACATTGTACAGAAGATGTTTGTCTAAAGGTGAAGGTTGAAAGCTAAGAAAAAAAATTTCAGGCAAAAAACCATTTTCCCTGTAGCCATTGTGACAAATGGCAGAATGCAAGTGTAAATTGTTGGTGTATGATTACCCTCTGATGTTCTCAGAGTCTGAATCCTATAACCAGTAGAAGAATGAAGTGGATATGTGGACACGGGTTAGGTCCCTACCAAAGGGAAAACAAGTTATGGCCTTGCCATGGTCACTTTCTACAAGAAGAAAAATCAGAAGTAAAGTATTCTGTGAGCGTGATTCCCATCAGTTGAATAATGATGAAGGTTTGGACCTTCTATTAGAGTTCTTGGATGTAATTTACAAGAAAGATGATCTGTTAAATGCCTTTGAGGCATGGTCAGACTTTGATAGATTTCAGAAAACAGCTGGTTATTCCATGGAATAATATATCATGGACTTTAACAGATTGTATAAAAGATTGATGAAATTCAACTTGGGGATCCCTGGATCAGTACTAGCATTTAATTTGCTGGATTGTGCTATGGTGTCTCATATGAACAGGCTACCGGTTCTAACTGGTGTTTGGTTCTCAGAAAGAGAAAGAGAGACCTTGCTGAATCAGATGTCATATGCATTGAAAAAATTCCTGGGGAAACAAACATTTCCTTCAGCCTTCATGGAACAAATGGGACATTCCAAGGTGACACAAAGAATAGCAGACTCAATGATAGCCAGCTTTAGAGATTGTCCAAATACTGCACACGGTTGTCAAATCAATGGAAGGATTAAAGTCAGGCAGAATGAGGATGAAAGCAGGCTTAGCAGATTTGGCTATTGCAGCAAAAGACAAGATTGAAACAGTAATAATGGGCAAATGAATCCCAGGAATGCCCAAGAAATAGTTAATATGTACTTCAGGAGTGACTCGAAGTATCATTATATGATGAACTGCCCAAAGGGAAGAGGCAGGTTCCTCAAAATGACACATGACAAACAGAATTCTGAGGAAGAGGATTAAGAGAATGATGAATCCAAATGAATTATACTGGTCACAAGGAGTTTTAGTCCTGTGATGAATGTGGTGGTCTCAGACTCATTTACTGTGCAGCGCTGGATAGTAAGCTCAGCAAATGATGAGGCTATCGCTTGGCTCCGGGGATTTGCATTCACTGAATAAATAAAGTCCATGGACGAAATCCCAAATTGCCTTCTATGCTGTGCAATAGTCCTCCTACTCTAGAAGATACTGCAATTAGTGCAATTTTGACTGCACACTTGAATGTTTTATATACAGAGAGATGAGCTTTCATCATGGCTGAGGTCCTGGAGAAAACTTGGAGAGCTTTGAGACATCGTATAAGACCATCTTAGACAGAATTTAATTCAGGAGATTTGGTGTATTATAAAAGAGAGAGTCATAGGGAACGGAAAGGCCCTGGTAAGATAATTGATGGTGATGGTAAGACAGTACTTATCAAACATGACAATTATTATATATTGGGAGGAACTTGTAAAGAAAGACAGTCACCAAGATGGCCAGATCACATGTTTAATGATGTCATCATGCACTGGGCATGAGCGCGATATGGGAATATATTACACTGCTTCTCCCTTTTAAAATATATATATTTTTAATAAACTATTTACAGGTACACTAACTATATAACTTCAAAAACAAACAAATCTTTGAGAATATGCATACTTGGCAAAATAACAACTGACTCTTTTTCTTTAAACAATATCATAAATCAAGTCTAACAACTGGTTTATGAAGTCTTCCTGATTGTCTCACAGGTTTTGGACTGTTTGGTTTCAGTTCAGGACTTACAGAAGATGTGGTTGACAGGGCCCTCAACCGTGTCCGACCCATTCCCCGCACCTCTACCCTCACCCCTTCCCCTCCCTCCCAGAACCGTGACAGGGTTCCCCTTGTCCTCACTTTTCATCCCACCAGCCTCCATATCCAAAGGATCATCCTCCGCCATTTTCGCCACCTCCAGCGTGATGCCACTACCAGTCGCATCTTCCCCTCCCTTCCCCTGTCAGCATTCCGAAGGGATCGTTCCCTCCGCGACACCCTGGTCCACTCCTCCATTACCCCCACCACCTCGTCCCCGTCCCAGGGCACCTTCCCTTGCAATCGCAGGAGGTGTAATACCTGCCCATTTACCTCCTCTCTCCTCACTATCCCAGGCCCCAAACACTCCTTTCAGGTGAAGCAGCGATTTACTTGTACTTCTTTCAATGTAGTATACTGTATTCGCTGCTCACAGTGTGGTCTCCTCTACATTGGGGAGACCAAGCGCAGACTGGGTGACCGCTTTGCGGAACATCTCCGCTCAGTCCGCAAGCAGGACCCTGAGCTTCCGGTTGCTTGCCATTTCAACACTCCCCCCTGCTCTCATGCTCACATCTCTGTCCTGGGATTGCTGCAGTGTTCCAGTGAACATCAACGCAAGCTCGAGGAACAGCATCTCATCTACCGATTAGGCACACTACAGCCTGCCGGACTGAACATTGAGTTCAATAATTTCAGAGCATGACAGCCCCCCACTTTACTTTCATCTTTAGTCATTTTTAGTTATTTTTTCTTCCTTTTTTTTGCATTCCTTTTTACATTTTTTACAATCTTTTTTTGCATTTATTTCATTTCATCTTAGTTTGTTCAGTTTGCTTACCCACTGTTTTTTTCAGGTTGTTTTTCTTCAGGTTTGCACTTGCTGATGTTCATTATTCAGTATATTCACACCTAATCTGTACTAATGCTTTGTCTTTCAACACACCATTAACATATTGTTTGCCTTTGCTCCGTGACCTTTTGGTCAGCTATGTGGCCTGGTCCAATCTGCACCTTCTCCTTTGTTATCTCTTGCCCAACCCCCACCTCACTTGTTTATAATCTGTGACTTTTCTAATATTTGTCAGTTCCGAAGAAGGGTCACTGACCCGAAACGTTAACTCTGCTTCTCTTTCCACAGATGCTGCCAGACCTGCTGAGTGAATCCAGCATTTCTTGTTTTTGTTTCAGATTTCCAGCATCCGCAGTATTTTGCTTTTATCTTACAGAAGATTTGATTGTTTTTCTGAAAATGATACTTCAGACAGCAAAGTAAAAGTTCGCTATCAAGTCAGTCATTCTCAGGTTTTGGATCATCCCTCGCTGGGATCATGTGGTCTACATGAACACTTTGAAATGGTCCGGTCACCAATGACCACGGTTGTGAAGGAGTTTTTTGTGGATTATTACTGCAGTTTTGACTAATGGTACATTTGCTAATCAATGGTTCTAGATCACTGTCTAGATCAGGTGAATAAACAAAACTTCTGGCTATGGATTTCATGCTAACTATAGCCATGTGTTCATTATGAAGTTCTGGTAGAATCTTGTTGCTTAAAGAACTAGGTACTCTGTAACCCCACTTAACGCATCTCTGTTCACATGACAACTCATTACGTGATTGTGGAACGATTTCAGTTCCTCATCTGTACAATTGTCAAATTCTGATCAACCATTCAAAGGGCTGAATTTAGTTAATCCATCATGGGTACCAGCGGGTGCCATCTCCGCTCGTCACATGTGCGGCCGGCCTACAGTAATCATGTGGCAGGTGGCCAATTATCATAATGCGAGCAGGAATTCACCAGGAAACAGCGAGATCAGAGCGGGGCATAAAGAGCCCGGGAGAGAGAGAGAGAGAATGAGCGAGAGTTCACCAAGAAACAGAGAGAGAGGAGCGGGGCATAAAGAGACGGGAAAAGAGAGAGAGAGCGCGAGCGAGAGAGGAGTGGGGCATAGAGAATCCGAGAGAGAGAGAGAGAAAGAGAGAGAGCGAGCGAGAGTTCCCCAAGAAACAGAGAGAGAGGAGTGGGGCATAAAGAGCTCAGGAGAGAGAGCGAGCGAGTGAGAGTTTACTGGGAAACAGCGAGAGAAGAGTGGGGCATAAAGAGCCCGGTGAACTCTTGCTCTCTCTCTCTCCCTCTCTCTCTCTCTCTCTCTCTCTCCCCCTCGGGCTCATTTGGGTCATTTTCTGGTTGGCAAGATGTAACAAGCGGTGTGCCACAGGGATCAGTGCTGGGGCCTCAACCTTTTACAATTTATTTAAATGACTTGGATGAAGGGACCAAAGGATGGTTGCTAAATTTGCTGATGACACAAAGATAAGTAGCAATGTAAGTTGCAAAGAGGACATAAGGAGGTTACAAAGGGATATAGATAGATTAACTAAGTGGGCAAAAATCTGGCAAATGGAGTATAATGTGGGAAAATATGAAATTATCCATTTTGACAGGAAGAATAAAAAAGAAGCAGGTTATCTAAATGGTGAGAGATTGCAGAGCTCTGAGATGCAGAAGGGTCTGGGTGTCCTCATGCATGAATCATAAAAGGTTAGTATGCAGGTTTAGCAAGTAATTAGGAAAGCTACTAGAATGATATTGTTTATGCGAGGGGAATTGAATACTAAAGTGGGGAGGTTATGCTTCAGTTATACAGGGCATTGGTGAGACCACATCTGGAGTATTGTGTACAGTATTGGTCTCCTTATGTAAGGATGTAAATGCATTGGAAGCAGTTCAGAGAAGGTTTAATAGACTAATGCCTGGAATGGGCAGGTTGTCTTATGAGGAAAGGTTGGACAGGCTAGGCTTGTAACCACTGGAGTTTAGAAGAGTAAGAGGCGACTTGATTGAAACATATAAGATCATGAGGGGTCTTGGCAGGGTGGATGTGAAAAGGCTGTTTCCTCTTGTAGGAGAATCTAGAACTAGGGGTCACTATTTAAAAATAAGGGGTCACCCACTTAAGACAGAGATGAGAACAAATTTTTTCTCTCAGAGAGTCGTGAGTCATTGGAAGTCTCTTCCTCAAAAGGCAGTGGAAGCAGAGTCTCTAAATATTTTTAAGGCAGAGGTAGATAAATTATTGATAAGCAAGGTGATGAAAGGTTATTGGGGGTGGGCGGGAATGTGAAGTCGAGGTTATAATCAGATCAGCCATGATCTTATTGAATGGTGGAGCAGGCTTGAGGGGCCGAGTGGCCGACTCCTACTCCTAACTCGTATGTACGTATACCCATGCTGCAGTCACTGGGGAAGCACCTTGTACAAACAAGCACGAGGATAGGCAAAGGCAGATGGAAAACAGGCAATAAGGGAATGCACAAGGGTGCTTAGTTTCACTTTATCTATATTATTTAATTAGTAAATTTGAAATATTGAATTTGAATTTGATTTTTAAAATTTTTCAGCTGTTCGAAGGAGGACGATGTGATAATGAGTGAGAGAGCAAAGTCAAGAATTGTCAGACTGCAGGTGAATGGGGAGGTGTGGTTGAAGTTACTGATATCACTCATGAATAATCTGACCACAAACAGCCTGGGCAGAGAGAGCTGTCCACGTTGTAACCTCCCTGTCTCCTCCACTCTCTCCTCCTCATCCCCTCAATCTCTCAGCAGATAGATGGTGGCAAGGGTTAATCCCTCATAATAGCCAGGTTGTGCAGCATACAGGACACTACCACAAACTGATACCTTTGCAACAGTAATTTTAGAATTTACTTGAAAGAAAAGTACTGGAGAAAGATGATAAGGGCAGCCTCATTAAATGAAGTCGATAGGAAAAATAAGGCCAAGAGCTGGATTAGATCCTTCCTTGTTGTTTTTGAGGAATTTTACCCATTACTTTTAAAAGCTCCGGGTGGGGGGGGGAAATTCGTTTGTGTACCGGTGCGCAGACCTATGTCAATTTCTCAGGGGCAGGCAGCACCACCAGCTGCAACCTGCAAGAATGACGCTGCTTTTCTCATTGATATCATTGAAGACATTTGCGTGAGCTGTGCAGATATTGGCCCGCGAATCTGCCTGCTCCGGGGGAATTGCCAGAGTTTGTGTAGCACTGCTTGAAGCGATGCTATCTGAATAGATACCGCGCAACTCCGCACCCCCAACAACCACTGTTCAAATATTAAATCAAACTAATTAAGATTTTGGATTTTAAAACTGTAAAATTCAAAGTTTTTCTTGTCCAAGTATTCCAGGTTTACAAATATTCTTGCAATGGTTTTACTTTAACACTATAGTCTGGATGTTGATCTTTTATTCAATCCGGGACGCATTATTTTGCATCTGTTATATGCCGAGCTACATGATTTTTTTTGACTACTGAGCTAATTAAAAACTGATTGGGACTTTTGTTTTATTATCTTCATAGTTGATTGTTTCAATAACAACAGCAACAATTTGGCTTTATATCGTGGATTTAGTGTTTACATTTAACAAGTAGCATACCAGGAAACTCGTGAGTCATCAATCTAGTTCCCGTCAGACCAACTTCACTTAGCGATAGCACGTTCATCTTCTGAGTCAGAAAATCTAACCCCCACTGTTGGATTTGAACGCATAATCTACACTGAAATTTTGCTGCAGTAGAGGTGCTGTCTTTTTGATAAAATATTAAAATTAGGCACCACTTGGACATTAAGGTGGATCTTTCGAATTCTCTGCCCCAGAGGGTGGAGGAAGCTTTGTCACTGAGAAAGTTCAAGATAGAGATTGATAGCTGTTTAGTTGCTATGTGTCGGTGCGCAGACTGATGAGCATCTGCGACCAGTTCAAACTGGCCTCGGGAGCCAAAGTTAACCACGGCAAGAGCGAGGCCATGTTCTTTGGGAACTGGGCTGACTGATCCTTTGTCCCCTTCACCATCAGGTCAGATTACCTGAAGGTGCTGGGGATATGGTTTGGAAGGGCTGGGGCGTGCAACAAAACCTGGGAGGAGCGAGTAGCCAAGGTACGACAAAAGTTGGGCATGTGGGGGCAGCAATCTCTCTCCATTGTGGGTAAGAACCTGGTCATCAGGTGCGAGGCGCTCACGTTGTTGCTGTACGTGGCGCAGGTCTGGCCCATACCCCACTCCTGCGCTGTGGCAGTCACCCGAGCCATTTTCTGCTTCATCTGGGGATCTAAAATGGACCGGGTCCGGAGGGACACGATGTTCAAATCTCTGGACAAGGGCGGGAAAAACGGACCCAACGTGGCCCTCATCCTGATGACCACCTTCGTGTGCGGCTGCATCAAGCTGTGTGTAGATCTCCAGTACGCAAACTCCAAGTGTCACTACGTGCTGAGGTTCTATCTGTCCCCGGTGTTGCGAAGGATGGGCCTGGTCACATTGCCGCGGAACGCTCCATGCAGTTGGACCGTGCCATACCACCTATCCTTCGTGGAGCAGTTTCTGCGGGAAAACAGCTTTGACCACCGATCCATCAGGCGGTGGTCTGCACAGAATGTCCTCAAGGCCCTACGGGAAAAGGAGACGGTGGATCCTGTCGGTTGGTTCCCCGAGCAGACTGCCAAAGTCATTTGGCGGAATGCCTCATCACCAGAACTTTCAAACAAGCACCAAGATGTAGCTTGGCTGGTGGTGAGAAGGGCCCTCCCCGTCAGATCCTTCATGCACGCCCGAAGACTCGCCCCCTCTGCACAATGCCCCCGCGGTGGCTAAGGTGGGGAAGAGACGGTTGCCCACCTCCTCCTGGAATGTGTCTTTGCAAAGCAGGTGTGGAAAGAGATGCAGTGCTTTTTGTCGAGGTTCATCCCAAGCCGCTCTGTAACACAGGAGTCTGTGCTGTACGGGCTGTTCCCAGGGACGCACACTGAGATAAACATCAACTGCTGCTGGTGGACTATCAATTCGGTGAAAGACGCCCTTGGGTCTGCCCGAAACTTGCTGGTCTTCGAGCACAAAGAGTTGTCCACGACCGAATGTTGCAGACAGTCACATTCCAAGGTCCAGGACTACATGCTGAGGGACGCACTAAAGCCTGGGGCAGCCACAGCAAAGGCTCAATGGGGAAAGACCACAGTGTAAGGTCCCCCCCACCAAGCTGAACTGAGGGGCTGGATTCATGGGAAACCCCTTGAACTGTATCGGGAAAATTTTGTGTGCTGTAAATGTAAAAATGTACATGGCATGACAATGAAATGGAAGGGTTGCGAGGCAACTCATAATTGTATAGAAGGAAACTGATCACCTTTGCACTGTTGGTATTTTTTGACTTGGTGCTGTTTTAAAACTGTTTGGGAATGTAATTTTTACAGATTTTTATGAATAAAGTATATTTTGGAAATAAAAAGTTGCTAAGCTTCTCGGCCTTTTGGCTAAGATCAAGTGTAGTATCTGTTCTTATCAGTGCTTACTTGGTTGAGAAGAGACCATGATCATTGCCTTTTGATCCTGGGTAGGCTTTGAGTGAAATGGCTATAACCAATCTTCGAGCTTCAGGCCCATTCGGGTGGTCGTGAATGACAAGGAAGGAGATGCACTGGTTGATCGCACCTTCTTCATCAAGAGGATCCTCTTCAAGTGCTGTGGATTTCAAGCTACGGACGTCTTCTGCCTGCAGGATTTTCCCAGCAGTGGATACTTCGAGGTGACGTTCCGGAACGTGGCGGGATACATCAAGTTCCTGAAGGCGTTCAAGGAGAAAGGGGACTGGGCGTCACTGTCGATCCTCACAGCGGAGCCGCTCTTCACGCCTCCATCACAACGGGACCGAGTGGTGATGATTCACCTCTACAACCCCCATGTTCCGGTGGTGGATGTACTCACCTTTCTCGCCAGGTACGTCGAGGTGGCTGGCAGCAGCACTGATGTCAAGGACACCTTTGGGATTTGGACCAGTAAGCGGCAGGTCAAGGTGACCTTGAAGGTCGATGCCAGTGCAGCCATCATCCACCCTCCCTCCAGCTTCGCTATCGGGGGAAGTCGAGGCTTCTTGGTCTACGCTGGGCAGCCCAGAGTTTGCCACACCTGAGGCAAATCTGGTCACGTGGCAGCCAACTGCAGTACGGTTGTTTGCAAGAACCGCAAGGAGGAAGGCCATCAGACCAAGGACTGTAAGCAGACTAAGTGTTGCAACTTGTGCGGTGCGGCAGGCCACCTCTACAAAACCTGCCCCAAACGCTGCCTCAGTTATGCTCAGGCGGCAAGGTCCAAGGAAAGGCCGGGAGAAGGTTCGACAAAGGCGTCCAGTGTTCGAAAGGAGACCAGCAACCTTCTCCGCAGCGAGGAACTTCAACCTGAGAAGGAGAAGGAAGGGAAGGCAGCTGAAACCAGCGACCCAGCACCTACCCTGCGCCCGGAAACCCCTCCTCCACAGACAGAATCAATGGAGGAGGAGGCAGCAGATGGACAAACAGGTCAGTGGCAAGTGGTTCAGAGGAAAACCACAAAGAAAAAACATCCAAAAGTGGAACAGGCCACCACCCAAACCAATGGCAAGAGGAGGCTACCTTCTGAATCAGACTGCAACAACTCCTCTTCACTGGACGGGGGAATGCTGGAATGACAGCCCCTTCAAAAGAGGCAGCAGAACTCCAAGGAGATGGAAGATAAAGCATCCCAGCCCCCGGGCACTGGAAGCTGTTATGGGCCCTGCATGCCCCAACCCCAAAGCGCCACACGTAACGACGTGGCCAACGCATCCCAGCTCTGGGACACCGAGAGCAAAGACACGTCTGGCGCACCTCAGCTCCGGGAAGCCGTGAGCAGTGATGTTTGCGAGGAGGAACAGATGGAAGCAGCAGAGGACAACCCAACCCTTGCTGTCTACAAGACCCCCCCCCCCCCACCGATGTCACCCCAGCAGAACAAACCCTGCATGAAAAACCAGGAGGGGTTTCTGAGCCCAACTATTGTGAAACAGCTTGCTCACACGATGGGTATGCAGGAACATCCCGAAGGACAAATGGTATGGGAAGCAACAACTAACTATAAAAAAAATGGGTGTAAGGATTGCTTCCATTAATGTGCGTAACATTAAATCTACTACGCGATGTGTTTCAACCTTGGATTACCTCGCCAAGGTCAAAGCCGACCTACTGTTTCTGCAGGAGTGTGGAATACCACACCTCAGCACCTACAGGCAGTGGTCGCGATGGTGATCCCATGGGCCATCGATCTGGTCGGGGGGGTAATGATTGCCGTTCCTCCGGCCTGGGTATTCTGCTGCGGGGAGGTAACTTCACCATCTCCGAAGTTAAGGAGGTGGTGGGCGGTCGCCTCCTCGTAGCAGATGTAATGTACAACAACGCCCCACTCCGGTTGATCAACGTGTACGCCCCGGTACAACGCAGCGAGCGGCTGACCGTCTTCCAGCAGCTCCCACTGCTGCTGGCGACGTCCAGGCCGGTCATCCTCAGCGGTGACTTCAACTGCATCATCGATGCGGCTGGACGATCAGGCAGTGACGACAGCAAACTGGACGCTACGTCCAGATTCCTAATAAAAACAGTTAAAGATGCCAAACTGCACGACGTCTTCAGCAAACCTGCAGACGGAGCGCAGCGCAGATACACATGGTCAAGATTGGACGGGTCTGCCCGTTCCAGGATTGACTTCCTGTTTGTGTCCCGTGCTGTCAAGGTCGGATCCACCGACGTCAAGCCGGTGTTCTTCTCTGACCACTGCCTCTTACTGGCCGACTGTCACTTACAGGATGACCAGCGGGTTGGCAGAGGGATGTGGAAGCTCAATGCTACACCGCTGACCCCAGAGAACGTTGAGGAACTCAAAAGGGATTACAAAGGTTGGAGGACCGTGAAACCCCTCTTTGAGTCTCCAGTTTACTGGTGGGAAGCAATTAAGGAGAACACCAAGAGGTTCTTCATCCACAAAGGTGTTCAGAGGGCGAGAGAGAGACAGAGGGAAATGTCTCGACTCCAGAAAAGTATGCAAAATCTGCTCCGGTTGCAGTCAATGGGGGTCAAGGTCAAGGAGGACCTCCAAGAAGTGAAGTGCCAGCAGGCCTCGCTCTTTGCCAAGGAGGCCTCCAAGATCATCTTCCGATCCAGAGACCGCTCCATCGAGCAGGATGAGACGTGCTCGCGTTACTTCTTCCAAAAGGTACAGAGAGAGAGCTCTGTTATCAGCAGCCTGAAGGAAGAAGATGGCTCGGTAACGTCTTCTCAGTCCGACATACTAAGGATCAGCAAATCCTTTTATGCTGGGCTGTATGACGCGAAGCCCACAGACAGCAAAGCCTCCCAGTCCTTCCTGTCATCTATCACAGAGGTCTTAGATGACAGCAGGAGGGAGAGACTGGACAAGCCGCTAACTCTGGACGAGCTGACAAAGGCCGTCGAGTCCTTCGAGACGAGTAAAACTCCCGGAAGCGACGGTTTACCGGTCGAGTTGTACTCGGCCTTGTGGGACTGGGTCGGCCCGGACCTGCTGGAAGTATACGAGAGTATGCTCCTGGCCGGCAGCATGTCAGAATCCATGAGGAAAGGCATCATCACCCTCATTTACAAGCGGAAGGGGGAGAGGGCAGAAATCAGAAATTGGCGGCCCATCTCACTGCTTAATGTTGAGTGCAAGATTCTGTCCAAAGTCATAGCCAGTCGAATCAAGTCTGCTCTGGAGGTGGTGATCCACCCCGATCAGACCTGTACTGTACCCGGCAGGAAGATCTCTGATAGTCTCGCGCTACTCAGGGATACGATCGCCTCCGTGCGGGACAGGAGGGTGGACACCTGCCTCATCAGCCTGGACCAGGAGAAGGCTTTTGACAGGATATCGCACACCTACATGATGGACGTGCTTTCCAAAATGGGGTTTGGGGAGGGAATCTGCAATTGGATCAAACTGCTCGACACAAACATCAGTAGCACAGTCTCAATCAATGGGTGGGAATCGGAAAGTTTGCCGATCCAATCTGGAGTCAGACAGGGCTGTCCTCTCTCCCCGGTCTTGTTTGTTTGCTGTATTGAACCCTTTGCTGAGTCTATTAGGAAGGATGCGAGCATAAGAGGGGTGACAATCCCAGGCAGCGGAGGCACTCAGGTTAAAACCTTCCTGTACATGGATGACGTCTTCTGTTTGGATCCGCTGTCTGTGCACAGACTGATGAACATCTGCGACCAGTTCAAACTGGCCTCGGGCGCCAAAGTTAACCACGGCAAGAGCGAGGCCATGTTCTTTGGGAACTGGGCTGACCGATCCTTTGTCCCCTTCACCCTCAGGTCAGACTACCTGAAGGTGCTGGGGATATGGTTCGGAAGGGCCAGGGCGTGCACCAAAAGCTGGGAGGAGCGAGTAGCCAAGGTACGACAAAAGTTGAGCATGTGGGGGCAGCGATCTCTCTCCATTGTGGGTAAGAACCTGGTCATCAGGTGCGAGGCGCTCACATTGTTGCTGTACGTGGCGCAGGTCTGGCCCATACCCCACTCCTGCGCTGTGGCGGTCACCCGAGCCATTTTCCGCTTCATCTGGGGATCTAAAATGGACCGGGTCCGGAGGGACACGATGTTCAAATCTCTGGACAAGGGCGGGAAAAATGTACCCAACATGGCCCTCATCCTGATGACCACCTTCGTGTGCAGCTGCATCAAGCTATGTGTAGATCTCCAGTACGCAAACTCCAAGTGTCACTACGTACTGAGGTTCTATCTGTCCCCGGTGTTGCGAAGGATGGGCCTGGTCACATTGCCGCGGAACGCTCCATGCAGTTGGACCGTGCCATACCACCTATCCTTCGTGGAGCAATTCCTGCGGGAAAACAGCTTTGACCACCGATCCATCAGGCAGTGGTCTGCACGGAATGTCCTCAAGGCCCTACGGGAAAAGGAGACGGTGGATCCTGTCGGATGGTTCCCCGAGCAGACCGTCAAAGTCATTTGGCGGAATGCCTCATCACCAGAACTTTCAAACAAGCACCAAGATGTAGCTTGGCTGGTGGTGAGAAGGGCTCTCCCCGTCAGATCCTTCATGCACGCCCGAAGTCTTGCCCCCTTCGCACAATGCCCCCGCGGTGGCTGTGGTGGGGAAGAGACGGTTGCCCACCTCCTCCTGGAATGTGTCTTTGCAAAGCAGGTGTGGAAAGAGATGCAGTGGTTTTTGTCGAGGTTCATCCCAAGCAGCTCTGTAACACAGGAGCCTGTGCTCTACGGGCTGTTCCCAGGGACGCACGCCGAGACAAACATCAACTGCTGCTGGAGGACTATCAATTCAGTGAAAGACGCTCTTTGGTCTGCCCGAAACTTGCTGGTCTTCGAGCACAAAGAGTTGTCCACCACCGAATGTTGCAGACTGGCACATTCCAACGTCCAGGACTATGTGCTGAGGGACGCACTAAAGCTTGGGGCAGCCGCAGCAAAGGCTCAATGGGGAAAGACCACTGTGTAAGGTCCCCCCACCAAGCTGAACTGAGGGGCTGGATCCCTGGGAAACCCCTCGAACTGTATCGGGAAAATTTTGTCTGCTGTAAAATGTAAAAATGTATTTGGCACGACAATGAAATGGAAGGGTTGTGAGGCAACTCATGATTGTGTATTGAAGGAAACTGATCATCCTTGCACTGTTTGTTTTTTTTTCACTTGGTGCTGTTTGAAACTGTTTGGTAATGTTTTTTTTTTACAGATTTTTATGAATAAAGTATATTTTGGAAATTAAAAAAAATCAAGGGATATAGGGTAGTGCGGGAATATGGCATTGAGGTAGATGATTAGCCATGATCTGGAATGGCAGAGCAGGCTCGAAGGGCTAAATGGCCAACTCCTGCTCATATGTTGCTATGCAAAAATCTCTTGGCACTATTCAGAAAACAGCTGAGGAATTCTCATGGTGACCTGGTCAACATTTATCCCTTAACCTACAAACAGATTAACTGGTCATTTATCTCATTCCTATTTGTCCCTACAAAACTACAGTGACTATACTTCAAAGTGTAATAAATTAACTGAGCAACTTTGGTTCATCCCGAAGGCATGAAGTGCACTCTACAAATGTAGATCCTTGCTTTCTTTTTTTTAAGTTGATCCTTATATCGATAGAAATTACCCACCGTAAGTATGGCAGGTCCAGACTTTTGCCAGCCTGCCAGTTGTACCCTTGACCCAGTCCCAGTATTCAGGGTCAGTAGTATTTAAATATTTCAGGTAAGCATCTGCACCATTAACGGAGCAACTAGGTCACCTGTTTCACATAGGAAGGGAGGAAATTGAGTGGGTTTGCAGTCTGGACAACATTATTTAAAAGGTAAAAACATGACCTGTTTTTAAATAGCCTGATTGTGATCAATTACAGATTGGTTGTTATTAATTACAGCAGAGAAATTAGCCTTTTAAATTCCTCTTTGAAGCCCTTAGTATTGCTGGATTCCTTGGTTGCACAGATATCCCTTGCGTCCAGCTAAGGGTGCAAATGTTGACACCTACGTCATATTCTACATTTCCTTCATTTACATGACACCGGAGGCATTTTATGCAGCCACCCCAAATTCTGAGAAAATGGTATTGGGTGAAAAAGAGACCCTAATTCCATTCATTACTACCTACACATACAACTAAAATATTACGATAATTTGAACAATTTGTGGAAAATTTAGCAGATTACTATAGAACCACTGACCACCTCCAGGCGCTTACCCATTGTCTCCTGAGACAAGGAGGCCAAAGAAGAGAAGAACTATAGAACTGAATTCTTTACTATTTCCATTAATTGTGAGGATGTCAACTGGTAGCTCAAATTAATATTGAAAGATGCTGTGCAGCTCACATTACAATATTGTTTTGTACTTGGAAATATTAGATGAACCAAATTAAAGCAATATCTTTATGGGCAATGGAGGTGCAATCATTTATAAAACAGTCCATTAAACTTTGCTCAAAAATGTTGTCAGATTCCTTATTGGAACACACATAAAGGAATATTTCATACGAGAAAGAGAAATTGGAAATATCTATGTCAAAGGAGAAACTGTGCCTTTTGTTGCCCATCTCTCATTCATCCAACATCTCAATGTCACTATTATAAGCTTACAAGATCATTGGAAGGGAACTTACTGACTATTTTTCTGACTTTTCTCAAGACGTTTATTGTTTTCTTGCTGTCGTGCCACTATTTGTGTGGGTTATTGATTGAGCTACATCTAATTCAATGTCAATTCAATGTTTCCTGTATATTGCAACATTATTTGTACCCAGGCACATTTCCTGTGCATTTTCTTCACTCTTTATTCTTCCTTTGCATATATTAAAGCCGCATTGGCGCTATTCACATAGGTCACATCAATATTTTGGCCTTGAATCTTCTATGCATTTCAAGTTTATCATTTCTCTAGCTTGATGTGTTTGACAGATCCCATTGGATTATGCAATGTACAATCACTGTTAGCAGTTGCTAAAACATTTCTTTCTTCATACAAGTTTCAGTCTTCTATCTGTGAGAATGGCTGCCAATAATGCATGGCCCAGCAACTTTATTGAGCTGCCAAATGTCTTTCACGCTGTCGCTGACCCATTCCCAGTTGTTAGCTACATTTTTTTGATCATGTAGATGTGTAAGTAACGTGTTGCGTCACTAATATTGTCAACCAAGCAATTTTTTTTGGAGCTCCAATTCTCTAAAGCATAAATTAAGGATTGCTTGAAACTGTATGCAAATATATGTAGAGTGATAATTCTAATTAAGTCCCTCTAAAACAGTTGCATAATAATAAAACACTCTTCTATAATTCCATACTAATTGTTCAAGTAGTTAGCAAACAAAAGTACTACAGTTACCATATGTATATCTGGCTTTTATTTAACCACGAACCTGAAATTTTAATACCAGAAAGAAATGCCATGTTTGAGTAAATGTGTTTGGGTAAAGTCACAAGTGTATTTTAAGCAATGCAGAAGAAACATACTGTGTTATTCCTTTGTGTATGCAAGGGAATATAATCTCTTATAGCAGAGGCTAAGAAGCAGCATGCCATTTTTCTAGTTATGTGATGCATGCACTGGTAAGACTCTGGATGCCATTATAACATCATTCTCAAACCAATACAAGGTGATTGCTGGTGCATATTGATGTGAATGTCAGTACATTGCTATCTGGCCCCGAACTGTACTAAAGCAAAAGCTGTGAGACTATCTTCAATAAATTGTATTAGATCACTAGGGCTCTAACTGACTCTCCAGTTTTGAGAGCCTGCCCACCACCCAAAATTGAACAGGGAACCCGTCTCCAATACTATTAAGGCTGAATGTCCGTGAAAATCCCAAAGAATTACTGTATTTCCCTGGAGGCCAGTTTGGGACCCAGAAACATGCCTGACTCCTGTTTCCCACCCCCGAAGCGAAAATCCAAACCCAAATTTCTCTGTTGCGCATACATTTTTTTTAAAGTAGGGAATGTAAATCATTCATTTTCAATCTACAGGCAAAGGCACTCAGCAACAGAAATTAGCATCATCACAGAACAGCACAAGAACTGCAGTGGTTGAAAATGGCCCACCATCACGTTAGCAAGATATTTAGGGATAATTGCTGCCTTTTCGTCTAGGTGATAGATGTCATGGGTTTGGAATGTGCTGTTCAAGGAGGCTTGGTGAGTTGCTACAGAGCATCTTGTATATGGTACACACCGCTGCCACAGTGTGCCGGTGATGAAGGGAGTGAATGTTATAGAGTCATAGAGTCATAGAGTCGTACAGCATAGAAACAGGCCCTTCGGCCCACCACGTCCATGCTGACCATAATGCCTATCTACACTAATCCCACCTGCCTGCATTAATTCTATATCTCTCTATGCCTTGCTCATTCAAGTACCTGTTCAGATGCTTGTTAAATGTTGCTACTGTTCCTGCCTCCACCACCTCCTCTGACAGCTCATTCCAGATACCCACTATTCTTTGTGTGAAAAATTTACCCCTTTGATCCCCTTTAAACCTCCTCCCTCTCCCCTTCAATCTATGCCCTCTAGTTTTAGTCACCCCTACCATGGGAAACAGACTCCGGCTATCTATCCATGCCTCTCATAATTTTATATACCTCTATCATGTCCCCTCTCAGCCTCCTTCGCTCCAGGGAAAACAGATCCAGCCTATACAATCTCTCTTTATAACTCAAGCCTTCCAAACCAGGCAACATCCTTGTGAATCTTTTCTGCACCCTCTCTAGCTTAATCACATCTTTCCTGTAGTGCGGCGACCAGAACTGCACACAGTACTCCAAATGCAGCCTAACCAACGTTATGTACAACTGTAACATGACGTCCCAACTCTTGTACTCAATACCTTGGCCGATGAAGGCAAGCATGCCATACGCCTTCTTCACCACCTTGTCTACCTGTGTTGCCACTTTCAGGGAGCTATGTACTTGCACCCCAAGGTCTCTCTGCTCAAGAACACTCCCCAGGGCCCTGCCATTCACTGTATATGTCCTGCCCTAGTTTAACTTCCCAAAATGCATCACTTCACACTCGTCTGCATTAAATTCCATTTGCCACTCCCTTGCCCACTTTCCCAGTTGTTCGATATCCTGTTGTAACCTTAGACAACCTTCTTCACTGTCCACTATACCACCAGTTTTGGTGTCATCTGCAAACTTACTAATCATGCCCCTTACATTCACATCCAAGTCATTAATATATATGACAAACAGCAAAGGGCCCAGCACCGATCCCTACGGCACACCACTGGTCACCGGCCTCCAATCTGAAAAACAACCCTCCACTACCACCCTCTGCCTCCCATCACCAAGCCAATTTTGTATCCAATTTGCAAGCTCACCCTGGGTCCCATGTGTTCGAACCTTCTGGACCAGCCTACCATGCGGAACCTTGTCAAAGGCCTTGCTAAAGTCCATGTAGACAACGTCCATCGCCCTGCTCTCGTCAATCATCTTGGCCACCTCCTCGAAAAACTCAATCAAATTCGTGAGACATGATTTCCCATGCACAAAGCCATGCTGACTATCCCTAATCAGACCATACCTTTCCAGATGTATATAAATCCTGTCTCTCAGAATCCCTTCCAATAACTTTCCCACCACAGATGTAAGGCTCACCGGCCTGTAGTTCCCTAGCTTATCCCTGCTGCCCTTTTCAAATAAAGGCACAACATTAGCTATCCTCCAGTCTTCCGGTACCTCACCCGTGGCTAACGATGATACAAAAAATCTCTGCCAGGGCCCCAGCAATCTCCTCCCTTGCTTCCCATAGCATCCCGGGAAGACAGGATGGTCTTCACCTGAACCAGAGGGGTACCAATATCCTGGGGGGGAGATTTGCTAGTGCTCTTCAGGGGGGTTTAAACTAATTCAGCAGGGGAATGGGAACCTAAATTGTAGTGCCAGTGTACAGGATGTTGAGAGTAGTGAGGTCAGGGATATGGTTACAAGGACGCAAGAGGGCACTGGCAAGCAAGAACCTGGTTTAAAGTGTGTCTACTTCAACGCCAGGAGCATCCGGAATAAGGTGGGTGAGCTTGCAGCATGGGTTGGTACCTGGGATCTCGATGTAGTGGCCATTTCGGAGACATGGGTAGAGCAGGGGCAGGAATGGATGTTGCAGATTCCGGGATTTAGATGTTTCAGTAAGAACAGAGAAGATGGTAAAAGAGGGGGGGGTATGGCATTGTTAATCAAGGAGAGTATTACAGCGACAGAAAGGACGTTTGAGGACTCGTCTACTGAGGTAGTATGGGCCGAGGTTAGAAACAGGAGAGGTGAGGTTACCCTGTTGGGAGTCTTTTATAGACCTCCGAATTGTTCCAGAGATGTAGAGGAAAGGATAGCGAAGTTGATTCTCGACAGGGGCGAGCGTAACAGGGTAGTTGTTATGGGGGACTTTAACTTTCCAAATATCGACTGGAAATACTATAGTTCGAGTACTTTAGATGGGTCTGTTTTTGTCCAGTGTGTGCAGGAGGGTTTTCTGACACAGTATGTAGACAGGCCAACCAGGGGCGATGCCACATTGGATTTGGTACTGGGAAATGAACCCGGCCAGGTGTTAGATTTAGATGTAGGTGAGCACTTTGGTGATAGTGATCACAATTCGGTTAGGTTTACCTTAGCGATGGGCAGGGACAGGTATATACCGCAGGGCAAGATTTATAGCTGGGGGAAAGGAAATTCTCATGCGATTAGGCAAGATTTAGGATGCGTAGGATGGGGAAGGAAACTGCAGGGGATGGGAACAATCGAAATGTGGAGCTTATTCAAGGAGCAGCTACTGTGTGTCCTTGATAAGTATGTCCCTGTGAGGCAGGGAGGAAGTTGTCGAGCGAGGGAGCCGTGGTTTACTAAAGAAGTTGAAGCGCTTGTCAAGAGGAAGAAGAAGGCTTATGTTAGGATGAGACGTGAAGGCTCAGTTAGGGCGCTTGAGAGCTACAAGCTAGCCAGGAAGGATCTAAAGGGAGAGCTAAGAAGAGCAAGGAGAGGACACGAGAAGTCATTGGTGGATAGGATCAGGGAAAACCCTAAGGCTTTCTATAGGTATATCAGGAATAAAAGAATGACTAGAGTTAGATTAGGGCCAATCAAGGATAGTAGTGGGAAGTTGTGTGTGGAATCAGAGGAGATAGGGGAAGTGTTAAATGAATATTTTGCGTCAGTATTTACAGTAGAGAAAGAAAATGTTGTTGAGAATACTGAGATTCAGGCTACTAGGCTAGATGGGATTGAGATTCACAAGGAGGAGGTGTTATCAATTTTGGAAAGTGTGAAAATAGATAAGTCCCCTGGGCCAGATGGGATTTATCCTAGGATTCTCTGGGAAGCTAGGGAGGAGATTGCAGAGCCTTTGTCCTTGATCTTTATGTCGTCATTGTCGACAGGAATAGTGCCGGAAGACTGGAGGATAGCAAATGTTGTCCCCTTGTTCAAGAAGGGGAGTAGAGACAGCCCTGGTAATTATAGACCTGTGAGCCTTACTTCGGTTGTGGGTAAAATGTTGGAAAAGGTTATAAGAGACAGGATTTATAATCATCTTGAAAAGAATAAGTTCATTAGAGATAGTCAGCACGGTTTTGTGACGGGTAGGTCGTGCCTCACAAACCTTATTGAGTTTTTCGAGAAGGTGACCAAACAGGTGGATGAGGGTAAAGCAGTGGATGTGGTGTATATGGATTTCAGTAAGGCGTTTGATAAGGTTCCCCACGGTAGGCTATTGCAGAAAATACGCAAGTATGGGGTTGAAGGTGATTTAGAGCTTTGGATCAGAAATTGGCTAGCTGAAAGAAGACAGAGGGTGGTGGTTGATGGCAAATGTTCATCCTGGAGTTTAGTTACTAGTGGTGTACCGCAAGGATCTGTTTTGGGGCCACTGCTGTTTGTCATTTTTATAAATGACCTGGAAGAGGGTGTAGAAGGGTGGGTTAGTAAATTTGCAGATGACACTAAGGTCGGTGGAGTTGTGGATCGTGCCGAAGGATGTTGTAGGGTACAGAGAGACATAGATAGGCTGCAGAGCTGGGCTGAGAGATGGCAAATGGAGTTTAATGCGGAAAAGTGTGAGGTGATTCACTTTGGAAGGAGTAACAGGAATGCAGAGTACTGGGCTAATGGGAAGATTCTTGGTAGTGTAGATGAACAGAGAGATCTTGGTGTCCAGGTGCATAAATCCCTGAAGGTTGCTACCCAGGTTAATAGGGCTGTTAAGAAGGCATATGGTGTGTTAGCTTTTATCAGTAGGGGGATCGAGTTTCGGAGCCACGAGGTCATGCTGCAGCTGTACAAAACTCTGGTGAGACCGCACCTGGAGTATTGCGTGCAGTTCTGGTCACCGCATTATCGGAAGGATGTGGAAGCTATGGAAAGGGTGCAGAGGAGATTTACTAGGATGTTGCCTGGTATGGAGGGAAGGTCTTACGAGGAAAGGCTGAGGGACTTGAGGTTGTTTTCGTTGGAGAGAAGGAGGAGGAGAGGTGACTTAATAGAGACATATAAGATAATCAGAGGGTTAGATAGGGCGGATAGTGAGCGTCTTTTTCCTCGGATGGTGATGGCAAACACGAGGGGACATAGCTTTAAGTTGAGGGGTGATAGATATAGGACAGATGTGAGAGGTAGTTTCTTTACTCAGAGAGTAGTAAGGGCGTGGAACGCCCTGCCTGCAGCAGTAGTAGATTCGCCAACTTTAAGGGCATTTAAGTGGTCATTGGATAGACATATGGATGAAAATGGAATAGTGTAGGTCAGATGGTTTCACAGGTCGGCGCAACATCGAGGGCCTAAGGGCCTGTACTGCGCTGTAATGTTCTAATTCTAATTCTAACACCTAGTCAGGTGGTGTTGAATGTTGAAGGTGGTGAATGGGGTGTTGATCAAGTGGGCTGTTTTGTCTTGGATGGTGTCGAGCTTCTTGAGTGTTGTTGGAGCTGCACTGATCCAGGCAAGTGGAGAGAATTCCATCACACTCCTGACTTGTGCCTTGTAGATGGTGGACAGGCTTTGAGGAGTCAGGAGGTGAGTTACTTGCCACAGAATTCTCAGCCTCTGAATTGTTCTTGTCACCACAATATTTAAGTGGCTTGTCCAGTTCAGTTTCTGGTCATTGGTAACCCCCAAGATGTTAATAGTGGGGGATTCAGTGATGGCAATACCGTTGAATGTCAAGGGGAGATGTTTAGATTCTCTATTGGTGGAGATGGTCATTGCTTGGGACTTGTGTGGCGCGAATGTTACTTGTCACTTATCGGCCCAAGCCTGTATGGTCTTGTTACATGTGCAAACGACTGCTTCAGTATCTGAGGAGTTGCAAATGGTTTTGAACACTGTGCGAACATCCCCACTTCTTACCTTATGTTGAAGGGAAGGTCATTGATGAAGCAGCTGAAGATGGTTAGGCCTAGGACACTACCCTCAGGAACACCTGCAGCAATGTCCTGGGACTGAGATGTTTGGCCTCCAACAAGCACAACCATCTTCCTTTGTGCTAGGTATGACTCCAACCAATAGAGTATTTTCCCCTTGATTCCCATTGACTTCAATTTTGCTAGGGCTCCTTGATGGCACACTTACTCAAATGTTGTCTTGATGTCAAGGGCAGTCATTCTCACTTCACTTCTGGACTTCAGCTCTTTTGTCCATCCCGAAGAACCAAGACAGCATGGAGTGGGCTTCACCATCAGAAACTTCTTGCTCAGCATGATAGAGCCTCCCTCAAATGGCTCAGAACGCATACTGTCTATCCGACTGCTCACCACCTCTGGTCCAGTACACCTACTCAGCATCTATGCTCCAACACTGTGCTCCCCATCTGAAGCTAAAGACCAGTTCTACGAGGAACTCCATAATATCATTAGTAACATCCCCAACACCGAACACCTGTTCCTGCTGGGGGACTTTAATGCCAGGGTTGGGGACGACCATGACTCATGGCCCTCCTGCCTTGGGCGCTATGGCATTGCAAGGATGAATGAGAATGGACAGAGACTGCTTGAGTTGTGTACCTCTCATAACCTCTGCATCACCAACTCGTTCTTTCACACTAAACCCTGTCACCAGGTTTCATGGAGGCACCCAAGATCGCGTCGTTGGCACCAGCTAGACCTCATCATCACAAGGCGAGCCTCCTTAAACAGTGTTCAAATCACACGCAGCTTCCACAGTGTGGACTGCGACACTGACCACTCCCTGGTGTGCAGCAAGGTTAGATTCATACCAAAGAAGTTGCATCATTCCAAGCAGAAGGGCCACCCGTGCATCAACACGAGCAGAATTTCTCATCCACAGCTGTTACAAAAATTTCTAAATTCACTTGTAACAGCCCTTCAAAACACTCCGACAGGGCATGCTGAGACCAAGTGGGCCCACATCAGAGACGCCATCTATGAGTCAGCTTTGACCACCTATGGCAAACGTGCGAAGAGGAATGCAGACTGGTTTCAATCTCATATTGAAGAGCTGGAACCTGTAATAACCGCTCAGCGCATTGCACTGTTGAACTGCAAGAATGTCCCCAGCGAGTTAACATCCGTAGCGCTTAAAGCAGCCAGAAGCACTGCACAAAGAACAGCCAGGCGCTGCACAAATGACTACTGGCAACACCTATGCAGTCAAATTCAGCTGGCCTCCAACACCGGAAACATCAGAGGAATGTATGATGGCATTAAGAGTGCTTTTGGGCCAACCATCAAGAAGATCACCCCCCTCAAATCTCAATCAGGGGACATAATCACTGACCAACGCAAGCAAATGGACCACTGGGTTGAGCACTACCTAGAACTGTACTCCAGGGAGAATGTTGTCACTGAGACTGCCCTCAAAGCAGCCCAGCCTCTACCAGTCATGGATGAGCTGGACGTACAGCCAACAAAATCGGAACTCAGTGATGCCATTGATTCTCTAGCCAGCGGAAAAGCTCCTGGGAAGGACGAAATTACCCCTGAAATAATCAAGAGTGCCAAGCCTGCTATACTCTCAGCACTACATGAACTGCTTTGCCTGTGCTGGGACGAGGGAGCAGTACCTCAGGACATGCGCGATGCCAATATCATCACCCTCTATAAAAACAAAGGTGACCGCGGTGAATGCAACAACGACCGTGAAATCTCCCTGCTCAGCATAGTGGGGAAAGTCTTTGCTCGAGTCGCTTTAAACAGGCTCCAGAAGCAGGCCGAGCACGTCTACCCTGAGGCACAGTGTGGCTTTCGTGCAGAGAGATCGACCGTTGACATGCTGTTCTCCCTTCGTCAGATATAGGAGAAATGCCGCGAACAACAGATGCCCCTCTACATTGCTTTCATTGATCTCACCAAAGCCTTTGACCTCGTCAGCAGACGAAGTCTCCTCAGACTACTAGATAAGATTGGATGTCCACCAAAGCTACTAAGTATCATCACCTCATTCCATGACAATATGAAAGGCACAATTCAGCATAGCGGCACCTCATCAGACCCCTTTCCTATTCTGAGTGGCGTGAAACAGGGCTGTGTTCTTGCACCCAAATTTTTTGGGATTTTCTTCTCCCTGCTGCTCTCACATGCATTCAAGTCTTCAGAAGAAGGAATTTCCTCCACACAAGATCAGGGGGCAGGTTGTTCAACCTTGCCCGTCCAAGAGTGAAGTCCAAAGTATGGAAAGTCCTCATCAGGGAACTCCTCTTTGCTGACGATGCTGCTTTAACATCTCACACTGAAGAGTGCCTGCAGAGTCTCATCGACAGGTTTGCGGCTGCCTGCAACGAATTTGGCCTCACCGTCAGCCTCAAGAAAATGAACATCATGGGACAGGATGTCAGAAATGCTCCATCCATCAATATTGGCAACCACGCTCTGGAAGTAGTTCAAGAGTTCACCTACCTAGTCTCAACTATCACCAGTAACCTGTCTCTAGATGCAGAAATCAACAAGCGCATGGGAAAGGCTTCCACTGCTATGTCCAGACTGGCCAAGAGAGTGTGGGAAAATGGCGCACTGACACGGAACACAAAAGTCCGAGTGTATCAAGCCTGTGTCCTCAGTACCTTGCTCTATGGCAGCGAGGCCTGGACAACGTATGTCAGCCAAGAGCGATGTCTCACTTCATTCCATCTTCGCTGCCTCCGGAGAATACTTTGCATCAGGTGGCAGGACCGTATCTCCAACACAGAAGTCCTCGAGGCAGCCAACATCCCCAGCTTATTCACACTACTGAGTCAGCGGCGCTTGAGATGGCTTGGCCATGTGAGCCGCATGGAAGATGGCAGGATCCCCGAAGACACATTGTACAGCGAGCTCGCCACTGGTATCAGACCCACCGGCCATCCATGTCTCCACTTTAAAGGGCAGGGCGGCACAGTGGCGCAGTGGTTCGCCTTTGTCCAGGCCACCTCTTTTCAGTAGGTTCACTTCTTTTGGTGCTTCCCTCCTTTATATCACTTGATAAAGCAGCATTTCCGCTGCTTCTTGGAGACCATTGGTGGTCTTTGCTTTTCTGTAGAACTAACAGATGTTTTACATTAACACATGGGCCTTGCATTTTACAGTGCTGCATCCATTTAAATCCAGTGCACTACAGACTACCTTCAAACAGGGGCATTTCTAATTAAAGGCATTTATACCATATGCAACTTCCTCTCATTGCACCCTAGTGCAATTGGCAGGCAGAAGTTTTGTTCCAATACACTTCTGGCAGGGATTGTGTCCAGTTGACAAGTCTGAGCATTTCTCTGTTAACTATTTGAGTGTAATTGCAATTTAATTTCAGTTTGTGCCCTGTTGCATCTTATTTTTTTATGAACAGGGATTTTGTATTGTATACTAACGCCCACTGGGAAGATGGATTTTGATTACCTAAGTTAATTTCATTTATGATCTTTGGCAGCTGTCAAGAGAAGGTGTATCATTTCCAGTCTGGATTAAATTCAAATATACTGAGCTTCCAACTTACAAAATACATGCAGTCAAAAAAACATAAAAGAATTCAATTAAATTTATCCGCTAGTATATTTAATGTTTTAATATATGGGTGACCACAGGCAGTCAAGGGGGATCAGGCAGGTAGTGCAGGAGTCCCCGAGTGCATCTTGCTCTCCAAGCAGTATTCAGTTCTGAATACTGGTGAGGGCAATGGTTCCTCTGGGGAGTGCAGCCAGAACCAAGTTCACAACACCATGGGTGGCTCAGCAGGAGGAAGATTGGGAAAGCAATAGTGATAGGTAATTCTTCAGGGAACAGACAGCTTTTCTGCAGCCACAGACATGAATCCAGGATGGTATGTTGCCTCCCTGGTGTCAAAGGTGTTATTGAGTGCCTGCAGAACACTCTGAGGCAGCAGAGTGAATAGTCAGATGTCATAATCCATATCTGTATCAATGACATAGGTAGAAAGAGGGATGAGGCACTGAAGGCAGATTTTAGGGAGCTAGGAAAGAGACTAGTAAGCAGGACTTCAAATGTAGTAATCTCTGGATTACTCCTGGGCCCATGTGCTGGTGAATATAGAGCAGATGAATGCATGGCTGGAAATCTGGTGCAAGATTCCTGGGACATTGGAACCAGTTTTGGGGTGGTGAAATCTGTACAGGCTGGATGAGCTGCACCTAAACAGAATTGGAACAAATGTCCTAGCCAGTTGGTTGCTATTGCAGTTGGAGAGGGTTTAACCTAGCTTAGCAGGGTGATGGGCACAATGATGTCGCATTAGAAAGGAGAAACGAGGTGCAAGAAAGATTGGGAGATGGATAGCACTAGAGTAAGAAGTAGTAAGGTATTAAGTGTGGCCAGACTAAGAGGGAATGCAATAAGGTCTAAATTAGGTTTACAGTGCATATATGTGCATGCACAAAGCGTGGTAAATAAGATTGGTCAGCTGCACATAGTCACATTGGAATATTATGTCATGGTGATAACAGAGACCTGGCTCAAAAAGGGCAGAACTGGGTACTAAATATTCCTGGATTCAAGATGTTCAGGAAAGATAGGGAAGAAAAAGAAGGAGGAGGGGTGGCAGTATTGATTAAAGAAAATATTACGGTGCTGGAAAGAAAGGATGTTCTGGAGGTGTCAAGGACAGAAGCTATTTGGTTAGTGATAAAAAAAAAACAATAGAGGTATTATTACACTACTGGGTGTATTCTATAGGCCATCAAATAGTGGGGAAGATATAGAGGAGCAAATTTTCAAGAAAATTACAGCAAGGTCAAAAAACTATAGACTTTAATTATTCTAATATAGACTGGGATAGTAATAGGGTAAAGGACAGGGAGGGGGAAGCATTTTTGAATTGCATTCAAGAGTATTTTATTGATCAGTATGTTTCCGGCCCAATCAAGAATGGTGTATTGCTGCATCTGGTTCTGGGGAATGAGGTAGGTCAAGTGGATCAAGTGTCAATTGGGGAACATTTAGGGAACAATGATCTTAGTGTCATAAGATTTAGGTTATTTATGGAAAAGAACAAGCAGCAATCTCAAGCAAAAATAGTTAATTGGAGGAGGGCCAATTTCAGTGGAATGAGAATGGATCTGGCCCAGGTAAATTGGAATCAAAGATTGGTAGGCAAAATGGTAAAGGAACAATGGGCTACCTTTAGGTACAGTCAAGGTACATCCCCATGAGGAGGAAATGTAGGGCAACGAAAGCCAGAGCTCCCTGGATGATGAAAGAGATAGAAAGTATGATGGAGCAGATAAAGGATGTGTATGACAGATGTCAGGTTGATAATACAAATGAGAATGAGGCTGAATATAGAAAGCTTAGAGGGAAAGTGAAAAAAGAAAATAAGAAAGGCAAAGAGGGAGTATGAGAAGAGACTGGCAGTTAATATAAACGGGAATCTAAAATTCTTCTGTAGCCATATAAATAGTAAAAGTGTAATAAGAGGAGGGATGGGGCTGATTAGGAACTAAAAAGGGGACATATGCATGGAGGCAGAGGGTATGGCTAAAGTACAAAACAAGTACTTTACATCTGTCTTTACCAAGGAAGAAGATGTTGCCAAAGTTATCGCAAAAGAGGAATTAGTTGAGATACTGGGCTAACAATTGATAAAGAGGCAGTATTAGAAAGGCTGGTTGTACTTAAAGTTTATAAGTCACCAGGACCAGATGGGATGCATCCAAGCATCCTGATGAAAGTAAGGGTGGAAATCGCACAGGTACTAGTCATAATCTTCCAATCCTCCTTAGATACAGGGGTTGTGCAGAGGACTAGAGGATTGCAAATGTTATACCCTGGTTCAAAAAAGGGTTTAAGGATAAACCCAGCAACTACAAGTTAGTCAGTTTAACCTCGGTAGTGGGAAAACTTTTAGGAATGATAATCCAAGACAAAATTAACAATCACTTGGACAAATGTAGATTCATAAAGAAAAGCCAGCATAGATTTGTTAAAGGGAAATTGTGCTTGACTAATTTGATTGAGTTTTTTGATGAGGCAACAAAAATAATTGATGAGGGCAATGCAGTTGATGTGGCATACATGGACTTCCAAAAGTCATTTGATAAAGTGCCATAAAATAGACTTGAGAGCTAAATTGAAGCTCATGGTATAAAAAGAACAGTGGCAGCATGGATACAAACTTTGCTGTTTTTCATACTGGAGGAAAGTAAACATCAGGGTCCCCCAGGGGTCAGTACTAGAACCACTGCTTTTCTTGACATATATTACTGAGCTAGACTTGGGTTTACAGGGCACAATTTCAAAAAATTCACATGACACAAAACTTGGAAGTATTATGAACTGTGAGGAGGAGAGTGACTCTAAGAGGACATAGACAGGCTGGTGGAAAGGGTGGACAAATGCAATGGAGAGAAGTGGGAAGTGACACATTTTGATTGAAAGAATAAGGAGAGGCAATATAATCTAAATGGTACAATTCTAAAGTGGGTGCAGGAACTGAGCGACCTGGGGGTGAATATGCTCAAATCGTTGAAGGTGGCAGGGCAGGTTGATAAAGTGATTAAAAAGGCATATGGGATCCTGGGCTTTATAAATAGGGCATAGAGTACACAAACCAGGAAGTTATGATGAACCTTTCCAAATTTCTGGGTTGACCTCAAATGTGGTATTGCGTCCAATTTTCAGCACTGCACTTTAGGAAGGATTTGAAGGCATTGGAGAGGGTGCAGAAAAGGTTTGCAAGAAAGATTCCAGGAATGAGAGACTTCAGTTATGAGGATAGATTGGAGAAGCTGGTGTTGTTTTCTTTAGAAAAGAGTAGATTTGATAGAGGTGTTCAAAATCATGAGTGGTCTAGGCAGAATAGACAGAGAGAAACTGTTCCTGTTGGTGGAAGAATCAATAACCAGAGGACACTGTTTTAAGGTGATTGAGGAAAAACTTATTATCCAGCGAGTCATTTATATCTGGAATGCACTGCCTGAGAGTGTGGTGCTGGCAGATTCAATCGTGGCTTTCCAAAGGGAATTGGATAAGCAGCTTGTTATGGACCAGGTGAGAAAGAGGTCTAGGGTTCCCTTTCAGCCTTCACTTGGTCTTACTGTAACAGGGCTTTATTTTTAAACACACTGTGTTTTGAGCTTCCCCTTGGTGAATCCTTGTTCACTGCTTTCCAATTATAAGGCAAAGAAACAAGCACAAATAGGCTTTCTTAGGTTTAAAGAAGAAAAGTGAAATTTATTAAACTTAAACATAAACTCTAATTCGGTTAATGCCTATGAATACACGACGTGCCCATGCTAGCATGCATACGCGATACACACATGCAGATAGGGACAGAAAAGAGCAGAAGAAAAAATAAAGTGCAAAAGTTTGAGGCAATCTCTGAAGAGGGTTTTTTGTTACTGTGCTTCGAGCTCGCTGTAGGGTCCTTGATTGAAGATATGGTCTTGCTTTTCATTGGGGCCCAGTATTCTTCTTAAACCTTGTTCACTGTAGGAGACTTTTCTCTCTCTTGGCGTTCATGTGTCATTAGTGGGTTTTGAAGCTCTGTGAGAAAGAGATGGGAGCAGACAGGAGAGGAGGTCTGCCTTAGGAGCAAATAGCTTTCTGCCAGTTCAAACACTGTCTCTCCAATTTAAAACTCTCAGTTCAAACTCTGCCACAGCCAGTTAGCCATGTGACTAACTGGGCTGACCACATCTGTTTGTGGATTGAATTGGAGCAGGGAGTGGCTCCTTTGTCTACAAGCCTGTCTATTAATATGCAAAAATGTCTTTCTAGCCAGGGGCCTGGCAATCCCTAGTATCAGACCTTCTCTTCTTCCCAGGAATAATTTGAAATTTAATGTCCATGTGGTGAAATTAATATGCCTCATTCTTGGCAGGTGGGGGCCTGCATGACAAGCTGAAGAGAAAAAAATTCTGTGTTATGGGAAAGGGCAGGGAGTGGGACTAGCCTAGTTGTTCTTGCAGAGAGCCAGCAAAGAGACAATGGGCTGAATGGACTCCTTTTGTGTTGTAACCATTCTACGATTCCATGAAATACCTTAGACAGCAACAGTGATATTTCAGAATCAATCAATGTATTATTATGAAAAAATATAAATGAATTTTAGGAGTAATCTATGGATTTTCAGACTATTAGCTTTAAAACATTTAATTTGGAAGATGAACAGTTATACTAGATGTCAAAAGGAAATCAATATGGTATTCTCTATTGTGACTCTTGTGCTAGATTGTCAAGATGAAGAGTATGATTGCAATGTAGGACAATGTTGCCTCCGACTTGTTCCTGAAAAGCAAACCTTGTTGTAAATTCCATCGAGTAAATTCAACCAATAAAGACTGAACTGACACTGTTGTAGAACATTTTCTACCATCTTGTTACAAGATCACCTTCATTTCCAAATCTAGATTGACTGCATAGAAACGGAACGGGAAAAGCATCAATTTAAATATCATTCAAGAATTTCATAATTTAAGAAAATACTTTAAATGGAAAATTGTTGTCTAACATCTTATCTCATGCCCTTCTTTGGGAGATGAACAGCTTCAACATGATCTTTGTGCCTTTGTGGAGCGATTAAGTTTAGCCGTGCTTGTCAGCCTAACAGGCTATTACTTTTGGAAATCTCCAAGTATTTATACTACTGCATATTGCTGTCAGTGATTATATTGTACATAGGCTTAATGAGCTCATATCAAATTTCCCTCTCCAGCACTTTAGAAGAGTTGGTAACCCATTGACCTGAAACAGATTAGTGCCTCTGTGAAAATAGCAGAGATGAATTTGATGTAAGTATACTAAATATTCATACAATATTATTGCTGATAGGAACTTGTTGCTTTATATTACTACTGTACAGTGAAGAAGAAGTGTATTTTGGTATGAAGAATAAGCAGACCATATGCTGCTTGGATAATAAGACCTTGATATTGACAAGGGCAGGTTATTCATATAGGGTGCCGGCGGTGGGGGGGCGGGGAAATATTCTGTGGAGTTTTTGTTGAGAAACCCGAAAGTCCAAGTTTCCCCACAAACCGTGGAGTTTTAACTCCATGGTGTTTGTCGTTTTTGTTTAACACGATCCGCCCCCGATTGACAGGCTTGGCTCCCAATGAAAGGGGAGCACTCCAGAGGAGACAGGAGCTGCAGGAGCAGGTAAAGAACTGCTGCTGCCTTAATGGAAGTGTGTGTGGGAAGGGTGGGTGGGGGGGGGTGTTGCTACACTGTCCAACCAGAGAAGGAGTTTTTGAATGGGGCAGGGAGGTGCAGTGACCGGGAGTGATGTTGGGGAAGCAGGAGGGTTGGGAGGCCAGAAGGTAGGAAAGAGCATTTAACTTTTCCCTCAAACTGTCCTTGTTCAAGTCCTACTCAGGCCTCCTCCCCCAACTCTTTTTCTGGTACATTGATGACTGTATCAGGGCTGTTTTCTGCTCTCCCCCCAAACTAGAAAACTTCATCAAACTCACTCCCAATTTCCACCCTTCTCTCAGCTTCACATGGTCCATCTCTGACACTTCCCTTCCCTTATTCAACTTCTCTGTCTCCATTTCAGTGGGTAGGCTGTCTACTAATATTCATTATAAGTCCACTGACTCCCACCTCCCACAGCTACCTTGACTACACTTCCTCACACCCTGCCTCTCTGTCAGGACTCCATTCCATTCTCTCAGTTTCTCCGCCTCTGTCGCATCTGTTCTGATGATGCAACCTTCTACAACAGCGCTTCTGACATGTCTTCCTTTTCCACAACTAGGGATTCACACCCACCCCCCCCCCCCCACTCCTGCCCTTCCCCACTATAGATGACAGGGCTCTCAAACGTGTCCAATCCATTTCCCGCCCTTCTGCCTCACCCCTTCCCCTTGTCCTCACTTTCCATCCCACCAGCCTCCACATCCAAAGGATCATCCTCTGCCATTTCTGCCAACTCCAGCGGTATGCCACCACCGAACACATCTTTCCCTCCCCTGTCAGTATTCCAAAGGGACCATTCCCTCTGCGACACCCTGGTCCACTCCTCCATTACTGTCAACACCCCGTCACATCCCACATTTCTGTCCATCTGCTACATGCCTTCAGTGAGCCCTGTTGGCCAAGATCTTGAAATAAAGGCCAGCAATAAAAAAAAAATCCTTAACAATTTTATCCAATGACACTTCCAATAAAACATACAAAACTGAACTATTCACTCTTGTGCATTCCGTGTGTATGTCCTAGTGCTCCTACATAGTGGCTGCAAAGTGGCTGGTGGAAGTCTGCTGATTGTCAATGGGGGGAGACTGCAGATGGCCTTGCAGGATGACCTTGAGCAGCTCTGCTCCTTGAAGGCCGGCTTCAGACTGCACCACCTCAGCATGGGCAACAGCAGTCTGGGTTGGCTGGCTGATAGAAAACAGCAAGGACATTGGTAGAAGAGCATTGGTGGGAGCACGAATACCGAGAGCCTGAAAGAGGACAGCAGGTTCATGCTCCATAGGGCCTGTGCCACTCTCCCAGGATGGTGCCACAGCAATCTGTTGGAGGACAGATTGCTGGACTGTTATGAAAGGCTGCAAGCCCCTTTCAGCACTAGTATTTGCAAAACCATGATGGCAGCAGACTGAGGTTGTGTGGCAACAAGCATGGATCTCATGACCTCATTCTGAGCTTCCACTACATCACTGTGACATTGGGTAGCTTCTGCCTGTGTTTCAATGGCAGCTGAGACATTGACTACCAGAAGCTGCATCACAGTTGGGTTGCAAGAGCTGTCATGGAGTTCATTACCACTTCCACACTGGAAAGGATGGGCTCCCAGCTCTGCACGAAGCCCTGTACCAAGTTGAAGCCGGGATCCTGCATGCTCCTTGACAGTAACTGTAAGATCTCATATTGTGGAACTGCTATTGTAAATCTCTGCAAGAAAACACACAGCACTACCTTCTGGATTGCTGCTGTAAACCTGAACCTTTATTATTGACTCCCTCTAGTGGCATACTGCGCAAGCTACATCAAGCATGGTGGCCTCAAATGAACAATAAGCAAACAATGCACTACATCTCTTCCCTTCTTGGTAAATGAGAGTTTCAATGGTTTGCTTACCTTGTTCTGTTGAGACATTACGTCATTTAGCAACATAATCGCTTCAGTATGGTGGACGGTTCCGCTCACGAGTAGCATATTGACGTGTGACATCAGGTGTCATCTCATTTAATTCAAGTGCTTCATCTGAAGTGTCAATGTCTGGATCAAACACAACGCTTGTGGATGGTGTTTGCAACACTTTGAAGAATGACACATTTTGTGTGATGATTTGCTAACCACGCTTAGCAGTGATCCTTTTGTGTTGGTTACAACAAACGGCTGGATGTCATGAGGGGCTCGTTTGCTTTCCAATACAACCATCACATTTTAAGCACTTTGTCTCCTGGCTTTAGCGGTGTGATTTTTCGGTGAGTGAAGCCCAGGTAGTTTGCGAATTTACTGAACTCATTGCTGCAGAATGGGGGTGCATTGTCGCGTCTCACTGTTTGAGGGACAAGACAAAAATCTGGTCTAGCTTTGGGATGAATGCTTTTGCTGAGGTAGATGTGACTATTTCTATGACTAGGAAACTGCTGTAGTCGTCAGTGACAACAAGCAAGTGCTCGCTATTTGGCAAGTCTGCAAAGTCTATGCTAACCTCAGCCCTTTGGTCTGCAGGTAGCTCAGACATGTTTAACGGCTCACGAAGATTTGACATTATGATTGTTTCACATGGCAAGCACTGATTGATTTTGTGCTCCACCGTGCAGTCAATTCCTGGGAACCATATCTTTTCCCGAAGAAGTTGCTTGGTTTTGACAATTCCCTGATGACCCTCATGTGCTAATGCGACAACATATTCTCTCAACGACTGCGGAATGACAATGCAGTTGCCGCGTAGCACAAGATCAGAAGTGATTGCAACTGTAAGCTCGTGTCAAACACTGTGAAGACCTTGTAGCATGTGAACAATGTGGGGAAAGCTACACCTGCCAAGAATGAGGCATATTAATTTCATCATATGGAACATTAATTTTAAACTCTTACTGGACTGAAAACATGGATCCACCTGTATTCTAAAAGGACAGTGGCTGGAAATTTTTGCATTCTAAAAGACAGTTGCGTGGAGAAGACAATGGAACTTCTCCCTGATTCAATTAACCAAATAGATTTTAATCAAAAGAAATTGAAGGTGTGAACGTCAGCATTCCAGCCCCCTACTGAGGATGTCTACTAAGATTGAAAGAATCCACAAAACCTCGCCGGGGATTTTGTTCCAAAAAAGGAGCTAATCGCATGACTGGCCTGCTGGCCCAAGTTTGGTTTGAATTGTGTTGACAGAACAGTTTGAAGATAGACTGCAACTGAACTTCAACTGAAGGGCGGCACAGTGGCGCAGTGGTTAGCACCGCAGCCTCACAGCTCCAGCGACCCGGGTTCAAATCTGGGTACTGCCTGTGTGGAGTTTGCAAGTTCTCCCTGTGTCTGCGTGGGTTTCCTCCGGGTGCTCCGGTTTCCTCCCACATGCCAAAGACTTGCAGGGTGATAGGTTAATTGGCCATTATAAATTGCCCCTAGTATAGGTAGGTGGTAGGGAAATATAGGGACAGGTGGGGATGTGGTAGGAATATGGAATTAGGGTAGGATTAGTATAAGCGGGTGGTTGATGGTCGGCACAGACTTGGTGGGCCGAAGGGCCTGTTTCAGTGCTGTATCTCTAAACTAAACTAAAAACTTCAAGAGAGAGCGTCTCTCCCTGGCTCTCTCTCTCTCTCGCACGAAAAGCGGAGACTGCAACTGGATTTCAAGAAGACAGCATCTCCCTGTGTCTCTCTCTCTTTCACGCAAAGACAGGGAACCATGGAAGAAACTAAGCCTCAAGACAGAAAACCATCGAAACAAGTTTGAAAGAGTGCACTGGGCCCCAATGAGACGGCAAGATTTAACTGCAATCAAAGACTTTACCTTGAACTCAAAAGACAGTAAATGAAGTCCAGCTATTGCTTCAAACCTTTCCCATTGACTTTTTCTCCTTTTCTGTCTCTATCTGCATGTGTGTTCATCGTGTATGCATGCTAGTGTGGTCGTGTCGCTTATTTTAGTAGTTTTAACCGAATTAGAGTTTTAAGATGTGGTGGAGTACTGTAGGAGTTGACGCATGTGCCAGGTTGGGGGAAACCTCAACCTACAGTGAAATCTGCACCCCACAGTCCCGTATTGGTGTTTGGAGGACCCTCCAGCAGAGGGCTGGTGAACTGTAATGGACCCCCACCGAGAACAAAAGGGGACAGAAAGGCACAGGGCTGGCAAAAGGTTAGAGAGGAAAGGGGAAAAAGGGACAAAGAGGGCAGGTTAAAGGAAGTCTGGGAGGAATCCCAGATGAAAACCCCTAATGTTCAGTGAGCCAACCCCAAAATGTTGGAAAACTTAGACCTACATCCTCCTATGTAAATACAGACACCAGAGGCACCCCATCAGTGTTGCTCCCAGCATTTACAAAAACCTGCAGAGACAAAGAAAGTCCTCAAGAGGGCAGAGAAACCGTGAGGGTAATGCCTCACCTAGTCGAAGTGTCACAGAGGAGTGCAGTAGAATCCACAGTCAGGAGAAACGGGAACCAACCCTCTCCTCATGTGAAAAGCCCTTGCATGACTCATCAAAGCACTGAAAGAGAGTTCAGAGTGGATCCACCCACTGCCGACTCCCATGAGCAGAACTCCACACCAGGGCTAATTAAATCTAACCCGCACCCTACAGCCCTCAACAGGAACAAAGACACCCTAGGCAGTCATGGAAATGTGCAAACTGAAAATGTTCCCCAAAAATCACATGTTTATTGGGATGCCAAAAAGGGCAGTTTAAAGCAGCAATGCTACAAAGGAAATACAGGCTGTAACAATTTTTAGGATTTCAGACTGAATGAGAATGAATGAGAGAAATGCCTGTGTGCTTTCCTGTACTTACTATTCTCTCAATTCTCTTTTAATGAGATGCTCTTCTAAAATCGCATTTCATTCCACTGGATGTGGAGGTGTGAGGAAAACCACACCTGCCAAGAATGAGGCATATTAATTTCTTATGGAACATTAATTTTAAACTCTGACTGGACCGAAAACATGGCTGCACCTGTATTCTAAAAGGACAGTAGCTGGAAACATTTGCATTCTAAAAGACAGTTGAAGGTGTGAAAGTCAGCATTCCAGCCCCCTACTGAGGATATCTACTAAGATTGAAAGAATCCACAAAACCTCACCGGGCAGGTTGTTCCAAAAAAGGAGCTAATCACATGACTGGCCTGCTGGCCCAAGTTTGGTTTGAATTGTGTTGACAGAACAGTTTGAAGACAGACTGCAACTGAACTGGAAGAGAGAGTGTCTCTCCCTGGCTCTCTCTCTCTCTCTCTCTCTCATGAAAAGCAGAGACTGCAACTGGATTTCAAGAAGACAGCATCTCATTGTCTTTCTCTCTCTCATGCAAAGCCAGGGGCCCACAGAAGAAACTAAGCCTCAAGACAGAAAACCATTGAAACAAGTTTGAAAGAGTGCACTGGGCCCCAATGAGACGGCAAGATTTAACTGGAATCAAACACTATACCTCGAACTCAAAAGACAATAAATGAAGTCCAGCTATTGCTTCAAACCTTTCCCCTTGATTCTTTCTCCTTTTCATAAGAACATAAGAACATAAGAAATAGGAGCAGGAGTAGGCCATTCAGCTCCTCAAGCCTGCCCCGCCATTCAATAAGATCATGGCTGATCTGTCCCAGGCCTCAATTCCTCTTTCAGGCCTGCTCCACAGTCAAAGACACCAGAATGAATGCTGTATTTTATGTCATATCTGGAGAAAGTGACATGTTCATTAGTTTCCACACAGCAACAGATCCGCACACGATTGCAGTCACATATGCAGTTCCTGCGCATACCAAGGTTATTGAACTGTATGGTAATTGCTTCACGGGTGTTGGCAAGCTGAAGTGTGCTACATGCAAGCTGCATGTAGATCCCAAGGTGCGTCTAGTCATGCGTCAGCATAGATGAATACCATTCCATGTCAGAAAGCAGACAGAGAAAGATCTTCAGCACTTGCTTGTCCTCAACATCATTGAGAATGTTAGGGATGAACTCATCCCTTGGTTCTCATGCATACAAGTTGTCAAGAAACCCAAAAGCGAGAACAAGATCAGAATCTGCATCGATATGTGGTCACCAAACCAAGCAATTCAACAAGAAAGACATCTGACACTGACACTGATGTTATCATAGAGAAAGTGAATGGTGCCAAACGTTTTGTTAAACGTTTTGCTAAATTTGACCTCAATGCAGGCTGCCATCAAATCAAGATTCTGTCTCCATCTGCAAGTATGTTCATCGTGTATGCATGTTCTTGTGGTTGTGTCGTGTATTTTAGTAGTTTTAACCGAATTAGAGTTTTAAAAATAATAAACTTCCACCTTTCCTGTTTAAAACGAAGAAAACCTGTCTGGTTGATTTCTTTGCCATTACAATTGGAGAGCAGTGAACAAGGATTCACTGAGGGGAAGCTAAAAACACGGTGTTTTAAAAATTAAAACTCTGTTACGGTCAAACAAGGAAAAGGCTGAGAGGGAACCCCCAGACCTCTTTCTCACCTGGTCGTAACAGCGACTTTGTTTGTAGATGCTCTCTCATTCACGCGTTCCTGGTTTTGTGATTCCAAAGCTGTCATATATAGCTGCAACGCTTCAACTTGTTTTATTGCCACTTTGACATCAGTTCATTTTAGTGACTTTGGCACCATATTTACGCTTACATAGTTGAGATGTTGCTCAACAGTCTGTTCTTTGTGACTAGAAGGACTGATTGTTGGCAAGGGATGGCATGAAAGGTAGTCTGCTGGGTTAAGCTTGCCTGGCTGGTACTCAACACAGAACTCATACTCTTATAGTCTGAGCATCCAACACTCTATTCGAGTAGGTAGCTTGTTATGTTGATTGTTGAACAGGCTCACTAGTGGCCTGTGATCAGTTATCTCTTCAAACTTGCTTCCATACAACGAGAGATGAAAGTGTAGGCTGCTCCATGTGATTGAGAGTGCCTCTCTCCCTGTTTGTGAATAGCATTTTTCTGCAGGTGTTAATGATCTGCTTGCCATCGCAATGACTGATGGATGATCTGCTTTGTCTTTCTGCACGAGAACTGCAGCTAAGCCAACCGGGCTCGCATCCATGGCTAACTGGGTGGTTTTCTCAGGGTTGAAGTAGGCATTTGTGCAACTTGCTGACAACCATTGTTTGATCTGGTGTACAGCTTATTTGTACGATTTAGTCCACTCCCACTAGTCAGATCACGTAGGGGGTTGAGAGGGCAGACAGCATAGTGAGGTCAGGAATTAAATGACTGCAGTAAGTGACAAGCCCAAGCAGACTCCGGACTTCATGCACATTCATAGGATCTGCAAGTTTCGCAATAGCTTCAACTTTATGTGGATCGGTTGATACTCCTTCACCGCTGAATATATGATCAAAGAATTCAATCCTGCTTTAATTGAACAGGCACTTATCTTTATTCAGGATGAGGCTGCATTCTCTAAGACGTTGTAAGCTTGCATGTAGGCGTTTCTCAAGTTCACTTTCAGTTTAACCATAGATGAGAATGTCATTGCTGTTATTTTGCCTGCCCTCAAGTCCTTGCAGTGCAGACTGAATCATGTGCTGAAATACATCAGCTGCTGAGTTGACTTCAAAGTTGAGCCTCCTGTATCAAAAGAGCCCGATGTGAATGGAGAACACTATGAGGTACCTCAATTCTTCCGGAAGCTCGATTTGATAGTAGCCTGCATTGAGGTCAAATTTAGCAAAACGGTTGGCACCATTCAAGTGTCAGTGTCAGATGTCTTTCTCGTTGAATTGCTTGGTTTGGTGACCACATATTGATGCAGATTCTGATCTTGTTCTCGCTTTTGGGTTTCTTGACAACTTGTATGCGTGAGGGCCAAGGGATGAGTTCATCCCTAACATTCTCAATGATGTTGAGGTCAAGCAAGTGCTGAAGATCCTTCTCTGTCTGCTTTTTGACATGGAATGGTATTCATCTATGCTGACGCATGACTAGACGCACCTTGGGATCTACATGCAGCTTGCATGTAGCACACTTCAGCTTGCCAACACCCGTGAAGCAATTACCATACAGTTCAATAACCTTGGTATGCGCAGGAACTGCATATGTGACTGCAATCGTGTGCAGATCTGTTGCTGTGTGGAAACTGATGAGCATGTCACTTTCTCCAGATATGACATAAAATACAGCATTCATTCTGGTGTCTTTGACTGTGACTGAGGAGATGGCATTTCAGAAGTTCCAAGAACTTTCAGTGGTTTGTTACTGTTGTAGGGGAATATTTTTCTATTCCTTGGTTTGCAAAGGATGGTGCAGTCCTAAAGTTAGTTGAACATTTTATCTCTCATGATGTTGACAGATGCTCCTGTATCTATGAAAGATTTACTTTTGAGGAGCCAAGCGTCACTGTCACACCTGGCTGGTTGCTGTGTCTGGAAGAGAGCATAAGAGGCTATTTAGGGTCATCTATCTCTATATTGGCTACCTTCTCTCACCTTTTTTGGTGTGGTACATGGATGTGGCGCCCTTTTGGTAGTATTGGTCTTAACAGTTGATATTACTGATGAGTGGCAAATGTGAGCAAAATGGTTGAGTTTCCCACTGGGAAAATCTGCAACTACCTGCACTATCCTCCCCCTGCACTACACGCCCACCTTCCACCACCCCCTTTGCTGGGGCCTGTCAGTCTGGCACCGGCGACCCCACCTCACTTACCTTGGGTCCAGGCTGCAGTGCTGGGCCTGAATCCAAGGCCTCTTACTGTACCGTCATTGGCCACCACTCCCAGTGGCACTGCCGAATCTGCTGAGCTGCCGGCCCTGTGATTGGCCAGCAGCTCTTGGAGGTGGGATCCCATCTTTAAAAGGAATGGGGATCCTAGTGCTGGGCTGTTAATTGGCCTGGTGCCATAGAATCGTGCCTGAGGTGGAGGTCTCCCGCTGGCCGAGGCAGGATTCCCCGCACCTTTTCGACTCAGTGCCTGGAGCTCTGCTGTGCGCACACAATTCAGCCCATTGTCACATTTGCTTCTTGCTTGGTTCCTTGAAAAATAATTGTTCCATATATTGCATCCTTGTTAGGTGTGAAATAAGCAATTTTGCTGAGTTGTAGTCATCTTGCGGAGGTTGCGCATAGCCGTTACCAACTTTATTGTCAGTGCAGTGGTAATGCATGATCCTTGGGACCAGACTCCAGGAATTGATCTCCCTGGTTGTCTTCTTCCATGCCCTTCTCAGGGTTGGCCTCGAGGGTCTCCTGGCCCCTGTGGAAACATGGGGCTGAATTTTATCCAGCCCTTGGAGATGGGGTAGGAGGCCGGGGAGGCAGAAAAAATGGTATGGAAAGACGTAGGGTAGCGTGCCTGACATTGTCCTGCCCCCATCCCATTTTGTCCGCAGTGGGAAAAGTGGAAGATGGCCCTCCTGCCTGAGGTCAATTGAACCACTTAAGTGGCCAATTAAGGGCCACCTAAGAGCAGCTTCCCACCTCCTCTCCCATTTCAATAATGTCGGAGGAGCCCACCACCACATGGAGACACTGTCAGGTGACACCTGGCAGTCTCTTAGGGGGCTTGGAAAATCCCTCTTTTATGAGCAAACCATGGCCCATGGAGGGGCTCCTCTGCTAGCGATGGCCACCACGCATGACAACTCCCTGCCCTCACCTACCATCACCCTGCCCCCTCGCTGGGGCCTACCTTGGTTACCATTTACTAACTTATCTTGGTCCCAGTGTGTCCATGATGCTGCTCTGGGCTTGGTGCAAACCAAGCAGTGGCCACCACTCCTGGACTTCTGAGCTGCTGGCCCTCTGATCGACCGGCAGCTCTTGGTGCAGGATCTTGTCCCTTAAAGGGGACAGCAGCCTCAATGGCATTTAGTTATTTGCCTGCCTGCCATTAAATTCAGCTGGAAGTCCAGCAAATGGCTGCGGTGGGGTTGCTCCCTACTTTCCGCCCCTTTGCTGAAATCCCTGCCACTGAAATACAAGAGGCAGCACAGTGGCACAGTGGTTAGCACCGCAGCCTCACAGCTCCAGTGACCCGGGTTCAATTCCGGGTACTGCCTGTGTGGAGTTTGCAAGTTCTCCCTGTGTCTGCGTGGGTTTTCTCCGGGTGCTACGGTTTCCTCCCACAGCCAAAAGACTTGCAGGTTGGTAGGTAAATTGGCCATTATAAATTGCCCCTAGTATAGGTAGGTGGTAGGGAAATATAGGGACAGGTGGGGATGTGGTAGGAATATAGGATTAGTATAAATGGGTGGTTGCTGGTCGGCACAGACTCAGTGGGCCGAAGGGCCTGTTTCAGTGCTGTATCTCTAAAATTCAGCCAATGGTGTTTCTCTTCCTTTCAATCTCTTACTAAGGCCTCCAGTGCAACATTCAAAAACCTCTTACCAGCCTGTTGCTCCATTTACTTTCTTATACCTTCCAGCTAAGCCTTCCTGACACTGTTTAAGCAGCTCCTTCAACATGCGTGCAGATGCCTTTTATGAAGGGCAGGTTGCCTTTAAGAGGTGCAGGCTAGCTGTGTGTCATGCTAGCCACCCACACACCTGGGCCACCTGCTGAGCATGCAACCAGTCAGCAGTACGTTTCCCACTGGGCTGCATGTGGCAATCATGTAGATGAACAGGCAGCATTAAGTTTGCATACTGCCTGCCTCAGTGGGAACAGACGCAGGGTAATAAAACATCCTGATGTCAGGTGTAATCAACTTTTCCCCCTAGAAGTTTTTACTTTAAAGAAAATAATACTATATCAGCTTCCTAACATCATTTTAGCACCAAAAAAGGACAAGTGGAGCATTTATTATCACTCAATTCAGTAATATCCTTGGTGTTACTGATGTGCACTTGATAATAATGCAAACAACTACTTCAACAAAAAAGGCATTGCTTCATTCTATTAGCAGGCAGTCTGCGATGCTAAGGCTATGATGATAGTTGTGTGTGCCAGTTTCCTTGGTAGCTTAGAAAATTCTTTTTCTCACTGCCAAGACCATCTGTGAATCTTTTGTTTCCTGTTGCACCTTGCAGAACATGGTAACACTGCATGGCATTATTACCAACCTGTTAGAAGGCAACAATTAACAGTCTCACGGTGACAGGCTGAAACTAATAAGCTGAAACAGAGATCATGTGGCTGCCAGGCTCATATAGAACATCACCATGATAGTCATGTTGGGAACAACAATCTCATGATCCTAGATGAATAATGATAAGTATGATAAGAGTGATGGATCCTTGGAAAATCTCCTTCTGTTGACTGATGAAAATATTGAGTGCCACCATCAATTTTACCATAATGGCAACATGGTGCTTTTGTTGCTTCTGGACTGGACTGTAGGTTTGGTTCCAGGAGATTGCATATGCCATCTATGCATCCTTACTGAGAGATAGCTATTAACCTTCAGCCTAGTTTAGGTAGCTCTGCTGCTTCAAACGGGCATGCTGTCTCAGCTTTCCATTTTATTCCACGCTTCGTCGCTACTGATTGTTGCCAGTGCCTGACTTCTTGATAGACACTATTAACATGATATCTGTTGGTATGCAAACATGAGCAAACTTTGACATTCACCTTTAATTGGTACTTAATAAGCCAAAAGTACTTTGGCACATGTGGTCTGCATGTTTGTGTTTGTTAATTCAATTTTGTCCTTAAAGAATTCTGGGAACAGTAATGCTTCCTATTTAATGTTAAAGCATTAAATTATTATATATTAATGTGACTTAGCACACATATTAACTCAAATGGACAAAAGGATATCACTTCCACAAAGAGAAGAATGGATTTTGATGTTTGAGAAGATTACTGAAAAGAAAGAAACCAGCCATGCAAGGATTGACATGAGGGGAAGATAAGATAATTTCTACACACTAGCACAGGTTCCTTGTGATATAGATGAATACACATATATTAACTAAAATTGTGCCGATTTTTAATATAAAATACAGTACAATATTAACAACAACTTAAATTTATATAGCACCTTTAACGTAACAAAACATCCCACGGCGCCTCACAGGAGCGGTTAAAGCAAAATTAGGCACTGAGCCACATATGATGATATTCGGGCAGATGGTCAAAACTTGGTCAAAGAGGTAGGTTTTAAGGAGCATCTTAAAGGAAGAAAGAGAGGCAGATGTGATGTTTTCTTTTATTCTTTCATGGGATGTGGGTGTTGCTGGCAAGGCCAGCATTTGTTGCCCATCCCTCGTTGCCCATGACAACTGAATGGCTTGCTAGGCCATTTCAGAGGGCATTTAAGAGTCAACCACATTGCTGTGAGTCTGGAGCCACATGCAGACCAGACCAGGTGAGGATGGCAGATTTCCTTCCCTAAAGGACATTAGTGCACCAGCTGGGTTTTTCCTGACAATCGATGATAGTTTCATGGGGTTCAATTCCAGATTTTTTGTTTGATTAATTAGTTGAATTTATTAATAAAATTAAAATTCCACCAGTTACCATGGTGGGATTTGAACCTATATCCCCAGGGCATTAGTGTGGGCCTCGATATTACTAGTTCAGCAACATTACCACTATGCCACCATCTTCCCTAAGGACAGGACTGAGGTTTAGCCAAGTTTAGTATAAGGTTTGAGGCAAGGACAGATACAGCATGCTACTGAACACAAAGGCTTCTTCTCTTTATTCTGCTTCACTTTCACTTTCACTTTGCTAGCATGTGTATTCTACAGCAGCTTCTAGAGTACACAATGCACAATGCAATTATTTTAAAACTCATTCATGGGATGTGGGAGTCAGTGGCTAGGCCACCATTTATTGCCCACCCCTAATTGCCCTTGAGAAGGTGGTGGTGAGCTACCTTCTTGAACTGCTGCAGTCCATGTGAAGTAGGTACACCCACAGTGCTGTTAGGAAGGGAGTTCCAGGATCTTGACCCAGCGACAGTGAAGGAACGACGATATAGTTTCAAGTCAGGATGGTGTGTGACTTGGACGGGAACTTGCAGGTGGTGGTGTTCCCATGCATTTGCTGCCCTTGTCCTTCTAGTTGGTAGAGGTTGTGGGTTTGGAAGGTGCTGTCCAAGGAGCCTTGGTGCATTGCTGAAGTGCATCTTGTAGATGGTACACACTGCTGCCACTGTGCGTTGGTGGTGGAGGGAGTGAATGTTGAAGGTGGTGGATGGGGTGCCAATCTAGCGGGCACATTTGTCCTGGATGGTGTCGAGCTTCTTGAGTGTTGTTGGAGCTGCACGCATCAAGGCAAGTGGAGAGTATTCCATCACACTCCTGACTTGTGCTTTGTAGATGGTGGACAGGCTTTAGGGAGTCAGGAGGTGGGTTACTCGCCGCAGGATTCCTAGCCTCTGACCTGCTCTTGTACCAACGGTATTTATATGGATACTCCAGTTCAGTTTCTGGTCAATGGTAGCCCCGAGGATGTTGATCGTGGGGGATTCAGCGATGGTAATGGCATTGAATGACAAGGGGTGATGTTAGATTCTCTCTTGTTGGAGATGGTCATTGCTTGGCACTTGTGTGGCGCGAATGTTACTTGCCACTTATCAGCCCAAGCCTGGATATTATCCAGGTCTTGCTGCATTTCTACACGGACTGCTTCAGTATCTGAGGGGTTGCGAGTGGTTCTGCACATTGTGCAATCATCAGCGAACATCCCCACTTCTGACCTAATGATTGAAGGAAGGTCATTGATGAAGCAGCTGAAGATGGTTGGGCCTAGGACACTACCCTGAGGAACTGCTGCAATGATGACCTGGAGCTGAGAAGATTGACCTCCAACAACCACAACCATCTTCCTTTGTACTAGGTATGACTCCAACCAGCGGAGAGTTTTCCCCGGATTCCCATTGACCTCAGTTTTGCTAGGGCTCCTTGATTCCAAACTCGGTCAAATGCTGCCTTGATGTCCAGGGCAGTCACTCTCACCTCACCTCTTGAGTTCAGCTCTTTTGTCCATGTTTGAACCAAGGCTGTAATGAGGTCAGGAGCTGAGTGGCTTGGCGGAACCCAAACTGAGCATCACAGAGCAGGTTATTGCTAAGCAAGTGCTGCTTGATGGCACTGTTGATGACACCTTCCATCACTTTACTGATGATTGAGAGTAGACTGATGGGGCGGTAATTGGCCTGGTTGGACTTCTCCTGCTTTTTGTGTACAGGACATACCTGGGCAATTTTCCACATTGCCGTGTAGATGCCAGTGTTGTAGCTGTACTGGAAGAGCTTGGCTAGGGGCGCGGCAAGTTCTGGAACACTTCAGTACTATTGCCGGAATATTGTCAGGGCCCATAGCCTTTGCAGTATCCAATGCCATCAGTCATCTCTTGATATCACACGGAGTGAATCAAATTGGCTGAAATTTGGCATCTGTGAAGCTGGGAACTTCAGGAGGAGGCAGAGATAGATCATCAACTCGGCACTTCTGGCTGAAGATTGTTGCAAATGCTTCAGCCTTATCTTTTGCACTGATGTGCTGGGCTCCCCCATCATTGAGGATGGGATATTTGTGCAGCCACCTCCTCCAGTTAGTTGTTTAATTGTCCACCACGATTCACGGCTGGATGTGACAGGACTACAGAGCTTAGAACTGATCTGTTGGTTATAGGATCAATTAGCTCTGTCTATTGCATGCTGCTTATGTAGTTTGGCATGCAAGTAGTCCTCTGTTGTCGCTTCACCAGGTTGGCACCTCATTTTGAGGTATGCCTGGTACTACTCCTGGCATGCCCTCCTGCACTCTTCATTGAATCAGTGTTGGTCTCCTGGCTTGATGGTAATGGTAGAGTGGGGGACATGCCGGGCAACGAGGTCACAGACTGTGGTTGAGTACAATTCTGCTGCTGCTGATGGCCCACAGCACCTCATGGATGCCCAGTTTTGCATTGCTAGATTAGTTCGACATCTATCCCATTTAGCACGGTGATAGTGCCACACAACATGATGGACAGTATCCTCAATGTGAAGGCGGGACTTCATCTCCACAAGGACTGTGCGGTGGTCACTCCTACCAATACAGTTATGGACAGAAGCATCTGCGGCGGGCTGATTGGTGAGGATAAGGTCAAGTGTGTTTTTCCCTCATGTTGGTTCCCCCACCATCTGCCGCAGACCCAGTCTAGCAGCTATGTCCTTTGGTACTCGGCCAGCTCGGTCAGTAGTGGTGCTACCGAGCCACTCTTGGTGATGGACATTGAAGTCCCCCACCCAGAGTACATTCTGTGCCCTTGCCACCCTCAGTGCTTCCTCCAAGGCGTGTTCAACATGGAGGAGTACTGACTCATCAGCTGAGGGAGGGCGGTAGTTGGTAATCAGCAGGTGGTTTCCTTTCCCATGTTTGACCTGATGCCATGAGACTTCATGATGTCCGGAGTCAATCTTGAGGACTCCCAGGGCAACTCCCTCCCTACTGTATACCACTGTGCCATCACCTCTGGTGGGTCTGCCCTGCCGGTGGGACAGGACATACCCGGGGAAAGTGATGGCAGTGTCTGGGACATTGTCTGTTAGGTATGATTCTGTGAGTACGACTATATCAGGCTGTTGCTTGACTAGTCTGTGGGACAGCTCTCCCAACTTTGGCACAAGCCCCCAGATGTTAGTAAGGAGGACTTTGGAGGGTCGACAGTGCTGGGTTTGCCGTTGTCGTTTCCGGTGCCTAGGTCGATGCCGGGTGGTCCGTCCGGTTTCATTCCTTTTTACTGACTTCGTAGCGATTAGACACAACTGAGTGGCTTGCTAGGCCATTTCAGAGGGCATATAAGAGTCAACCACATTGCTGTGGGTCTGGAGTCACATGTAGGCCAGACCAGGTAAGGACAGTAGATTTCCTTCCTTAAAGGACATTAGTGAACCAGATGGGTTTTTACAACAATCGACAATGGTTTCATGGCCATCATTAGACTAGCTTTTTAATTCCAGATTTTTTATGAATTGAACTTAAATTCCACCTTCTGCTGTGGTGGGATTCGAACCCATGTCCCAAGAGTAATACCCTGGGTCTCTGGTTTACTTGTCCAGTGACAATACCACTACGCCACCGCAAATGCAATTTCAAAACAGTACATCCCTCCCCACTCGAATAGAACATTAGATGCACAAACTACAGGACTACGAGTTCCATGTTGAGTATCAGCCAGACAAGCTCAAGCCAGTGACCTATCGCGACATCCATTGCCGACAGTCAGTCCTACTAGTTGTGAGGAAAAGGTTGCCGATCAACATCTTAACTACGTAAGCTTAAAAAAAGTGCCATAGTTGCTAAAGCTAGCTGACATCAAAGTAACAACAAAGCAAAATGAGGCTTTGCAATTATGTATGGAGGCTATGGAATCTCCAAACTGGAAAGACGTGATTGTGAAAGTGTCTGCAAACAATATCGCTCACGCACCTTAATGTCTTCACAATGTTCAAAATGTGCTCTCCATTACGACCACATTTGATCTCGTATTACGCAACGACTGTATTGTCATTTCACACTCATTAAGGGAATGTGTTGTTACTCCAGCACTTGAAGGACACCAACAAATTGTCAAAGCCAAACAACTTCTCAGCGAAGAAATATGGTTCCTAAGAATTGACCACATGGTAGAGCACAAAATCAATCACTGTTTGCCCTGTCAAGCAACCGCAATGTCAAATCTCCATGATCTTCTCAATAGGTCCAAACTACGTCTAGGACCACGGACTGAAGTTAGCATGGATTTTGCAGAATTGCCCACAGGTGAACATCTGCTTGTTATCACTGACGATTACAGCAGATTCCCAATTGTGGAATTAGTTATGTCAACTTCAATAAAAGCAGTCATCCCAAAGCCTGACCAGATCTTCGCTTTGTTTGGAATCCCTGAAACAGTAATAAGTGACAATGGACACCCATCGTTCAACAGCGATGAGTTCAGTAAGTTCACAAACTACCTAAGGTTCACTCGTTGGAAAATCACACCCCGTTGGCCAAGAGCTAATGGTGAAGTCGAGACATTTGTGCAAACCTTGAAAAATGTGCTGAGTACAGCTACAGCTGAGAGCAAGTCATGGAAGTAAGAGTCATATCATTCTCTTTCTAATTACAGAGCGACTCCTTACTCGACTACTGGAAAACCTCTAGCTACACTCACCTTTGCACATCCCATGCACACACGTCTCCTTGAGCTATCCCACAGAGCTAATGATCAACATTTTAGCAAACGCTATCGAGAACTGAAGGATCGAATGAAAGAAAATGCAGAATGAAACATGAAATTTAGAGCTGCACTGCTTAAGCCAGGAGATAAGGTGTTTTTGAACCATAATGGCCATGTTGGAAAACAAACAACCCCTTATGACATCCAACACAAAAGGATCAATGATCACTGCTAAGTGCAGTTCACAAATCATCACACAAAACGTGTCATTCTTCAAAGCACTGAAAACACCATTCACAAGTATTGGCTCCGATTCTGATAACGACACCTCAGATGAAGAACATGAGTCAAATGAGACTACATCTGATGTTAGACAATATCCTACTTGTGAGAGAAAACGCGCACCATACTTAAGTGGCTATGTTGCAAAGTGAACTATTTATGTTTAAGTTTATTTTTTTTTAGAAACAAACCATTGAAACATGCTATGTCTCTCATTTACTAAGAAGGGGAGGGATGGAGTGTTTCGAAATTGCAATTGCATCTTCTCTCTCTGTTTGCGAATAACGATGCTCTACGGGTGTTAATGATCTGCATGCCATCGCAATGATCGATGGGTTGCCTGTTTTGTCTTTCTGTACGAGAACAGCACCTAAGCCAACCAGGCTTGCATCCGCATCTAGCTGGATGGTTTTCTCAGGGACGAAATAGACATTTGTGCAACTTGCTGACAAACGTCATTTGATCTGGTGTACTGCCTGTTGGTGTAATTTAGTCCTTTGCCACTTGGTGATCTCTTTTGTCAGATTATGTAGGGGGGCAGATAGCATAGAGAGGTCAGGAATAATATGACTGCAGTATGTGACAAGCCCTAGCAGACTCCGGACTTGCTGTACGTTTGTAGGATATGCAGCGTTAGCAATGCCATCAACTTTCTGTGGATCTGGTGATACTGCTTCGCAACTGTACACATGACTGAAGAATTCAATTCTGCTTTCAATTAAACAAGCACTTGTCTTTGTTCAAGGTGAGGTTACATTCTCTGAGACGATGCAAGCATGCTTGAAGGCATGTCTCGATTCCATTTCAGTGTGGCCATAGATGAGAATGTCATCACTGATGTTCAGTCTCCCTTTCAATCCTTGAAAGGTAGACTCAATCGACTGCTGAAATACCTCAGCTGCTAAGCTGACTCCAAAGTTGAACCTCATGTATCAGAAAAGATCGATGTGAGTAGAGAATTCAGTAAGATATCTCAGTTCTTCTGCAAGCTCGATTTGATAGTAGTCTGAATTGAGGTCAAGTTTAGTGATGTGTTTAGCACCATTCACTTTATGATCAGTCATCAATTGTCAGTGCCAAGTGTCTTTCTCGTTGTATGGCTTGGTTTGGTGATCGCATATCAATGCAGATTTTAATCTGGTTCTCACTCTTCGATTATTTGTGTATTCATTTCCCATTCGACATGTTCAACATCACCAAAGTCACATTTGGTTGCTAGTTGCCTCAAGCTTCTTGCTTAATGCGTAGGAATATGATGTTTTTCTTAGACGTAAGGTAGGTCATCAGTGCACTTTTTGCTGAGTTGTAGTCATTTTGCTCAGGAGTAAATGTCTCAAAGATATCTTCTAATTCTTCACCTCCATAATGTAGAAGCAAGGCCTTTTTTCTTGTGTGGTCTGTGTTTGCGAAACCTGCCATCATGCTTTTGAAATGTCGCAGCCACTTTTGCCAATGTGGGGTTACGGATGATGGCTCTGAATGCACATCAAAATGTGGTAGGTTCGGCATAGACGACACCATAGCTGTAAGCAACAAAGTGATAAAGGATCCAGGATCGCGCTCCTTTCAGAGAAAGCTTCTCTGCGATGATCTGAGATTATTATTTTTTGATTGGTTGGTTATTTTGGAAACACTGGTCTTTGAGTTTACACTGTACAAGCTTCCTGTGTGTCATTAACACAATCTCCAAGTTAAAATGCTGTCTGTGAAAGTAGACAAAAACCTTCCAAAAATTTCATACCTGAAAGCAATGTTTCCGATTTTCCCCCCAATCCTTTGCTATTTACCTCATCGCCATTGTGATATCCTCAGGACTGGCATGAGGTTTAGCCAAGTTTAGTAGAAGGTATAAGGCAGAGACAGAGACTGCAGCAGGCTATTGAACATAAGGCATCTTCTGTTTATCCTGTTTTAGTTTCACTTTCCCTTTGCTAGCATGTGTGTTCCACAGCAGTCTCTAAAGTACACGATATGCAATATAATTGCAATTTCAAAACAGTACAACACTACAGTGGAGAGCCAGAAAGGTTTAGGGAGGGTATTCTAGAGCTAAGAGTCTAGGCAGCTGAAGACATGGCGACCAATGGTGGAGCAATTAAAGTATGAGATGCATAAGAGGCCAGATATCTCGCACATATCTCAGATGGATTGTTACTTGATCTAGGGTTGCCAATCGTCCAGGGCCCTGTTCGAGTCTCCAGGAATTTAATATTGATCTCCCAAGCACAGCTGCCTGCAGCCTGGAAGAAAAATTCATAGGGAGTTGACAGCTATAGCTCTCACTCACTTGGCTGCCTTCTCCCATTAATGCTTTTTGAGCAGAAGTAACAGCACAGCAACCATGACCGGACTGAGCCAGGAACATGCCGTGCACACCTCCCGTGGTCCAGTTGGAGTGTGTGATGCCTATTTAGCGAGAGGTTGACTGTGGCATTGAGCGCGTGAGAGCCACGGGTAGTTGTTACAATAAATCCAGGGACTGCTCATCCAATGATAGTGTTCTATGCTGTAATCAACAAAAAGAGTACTGAGCAATTGCTCTTGAATTATTCATTCAAAGGAGTGTGGTAACTTTTTAAAATAAGGACTAGTTTGTTATTTTTTCCATAGCAGCATTTGTTTACATTTTGTTAATCGGAATGCTTTCATAAAACTATCTTATACTTAATTATTCATTTTAAAGGCACAAGCATTCCAAGTATAATTGCTTCAAGTGCAAGAATTCAGGTGATGTGACTACCTGGAGTACATCCAACCAAAATTGGCAATCCTAACCTGCTTATCTTTTAGGTCCAGGTGCGCCCTCTTAAATCATCAATGAAGTGAAAACAGGTTTGGTGACAAGTGGCTTTTGCCAAGAAATCCTTGCAGAACAGATGTTGAGGGATTAATAGAGTGCTCCCCTTCAGCCCTGGTGTTATAGCCGAACTATTCCTGGCTGACAGTAGAATGCAAGCATTCACCAAAAAACACGTAAGAAAAAAAAATAAAGCAATTGTAATATTTTCAGGTTGTGGCTTCAAGCTCCACTCCAGAGACTTGAGGGCATAATCTGAGGAAGTGCTACACTGTCTGAGGTACCATCCTTCGGATGAGACATTCGATCAAGGTCCTCTCATATAGACGTAAAAGATCCCGGGGCACCATTCAAAGAAGAGCAGAGACTTTTCCTATTGTCCTGGCCAATATTTATCATTTGACCAACACCTAAAAGAAATGATTTATTTAATTGCTGTTTGTGGGACCTTGATGTGTGCAAATTGGCTGCTGTGTGTCCAATACAACAGTAACTACAGTTCACAAGTACTTCATTGGCTGTAAACCCCCCACTTTGAGGCATCCTGAGGTCATGAAATACAAGTACTTTATTTCTTTTTTCTTTTATTTGAACTGCACTCCTTTAAAAAGCATAATACCTGGTTTTGTGAAGGCTGATATTGCCTTCAAATGACTAAATACAATATTAGGGCGGCACAGTGGCGCAGTGGTTAGCACTGCACCCTCATAGCTACAGCGACCCACATTCAGTTCTGGGTACTGCCTGTGCGGAGTTTGCAAGTTCTCCCTGTGACCGCGTGGGTTTCTGCCGGGTGCTCCGGTTTCCTCCCACAGCCAAAGACTTGCAGGTTGATAGGTAAATTGGCCGTTGTAAATTGCCCCTAGTGTAGGTTGCTGGTAGGAGAATGGTGGGGATGTGATAGGGAATATGGGATTAATGTCGGATTAGTATAAATAGGTGGTTGTTGGTCGGCACAGGCTCAGTGGGTCGAAGGGCCTGTTTCAGTGCTGTATCTCTCGAAGAGAGTTGAAAATTAGAGTATTAATAATACTAAGCAGTCCTGTACTAATATTGTACAAATTAATTTCTTGGCTCTTGTTCCTCATTCTGGGAGTCAGTGATTCACTTCAGTTTGTTGGCTCAGTTCTGCTTGAATCAAATGAACCAGTCTTTCACAACTACAACAGGATCTTTAATGTAACTGCTAAGGTTATCTGACATGAAAAAGCAGGAGTTAAATGATATAAGCTGTATATATGCATTAGATTTCTTCATTTGTACTGGAGGAAAGAATAATCTCGGTACGTGAAAGCCCGAAGGCAAAATCCAAAACTTGAAGGCACATAACTGGTGGTTTTTTTCTAACAGGGTTCCACACCGTCCATTCTTCCATCACCCTTTTTATTCCCATCCATTCTCCCTTTTCACTGAAATCCATTTCCCTCTCCACTTTCATTGCCATTCACTCCCTCTCCCTTTCACTTCCATTTATCTTCTCCCTTACCTTGCAGGAGCAAGGCAAAGAAGTGTCAGATTAGCACTTTGCTGATAATTGTGCATTTTCTCATTTCATCAGGTTATAGGCAACATGGATATATTGTTTAAATGAGATCAAAGCACCAGAAATACAAAGCATTTTTATCAGCAATTGTTTTGATTAAATCTTTGCCTTAACTACAGATAAATATTATGAAACTTACTCAACAGCATGTAATGGGGTTATTATTTGCTTCTGTAAATGTTAGTTCTTAAAATATTAGTTTTAATAAAACTCCAGTTATGATTCTTCATTAAAATATTACTGTTCAAATTGTTGTTTTCTTATCTAATTTCCTCTTAAATAATTAAAAGCAGTATAAAATTCAACTTAAAATAGAACCATGAAAAAGCAGATTATGCATTAACTGAACCCAGGGTTGAATTAAAGGTACATTAAATGCTCATTTCCTTGGTCATGTAATAGAAACAAGCTTTGACAAACAGGTTGCAGCAATACTAATTAAATTATGAGCACCAGATATTTGTGACACTAGCTTTCTGTTAATCTTATTCTAAATCTGTTTAATGAGAACATCTTTGGGGACATGGCTGCTTTGAGTTAAAGGAGCTGTCCTATGGACAATTTTCTGCCTTTTGTCTTTCCATACAGGACCGAGTATGTAAATGCAATCATTTAGAATTTTTAATTAAGTTAATTCTTCTTAGCACAGTAGAGGCCATTTGGCCAGCATGCCTATGATAGCTCTTTAGCCTTAGTCCTATTCGACTGCCATGTCCCCATATTGCTAAAACTTTTTTAAAAATTCATTTGTGGGATGTGGGCGTCGCTAGCTAGGGCAGCATTTGTTGCCCATTCTTAATTGCCCTTGAACTAAGTGTCTTGCTAGGCCATTTCAGAGGGCATTTTAAGAGTCAACCACATTGCTGTGGCCAGACCACGTAAAGACAGCAGAGGACATTAGTGAAGCAGATGGGTGTTTACGACAATTAACAATGGTTTCATGGTCATCATTAAACTAGCTTTTTTTCATTCCAGATTTATTAATTGAATTCAAATTTCAGCATCTGCTGTAGTGGGATTCGAACCCATGTCCCCAGAGCATTAGCCTGGGCTCTAGATTACTAGTCCAGTGACATTACCACCATGCCACCACCTCCCCTTAACTGATACTTTTCCAAATCTTTATCCACTTCTCCTTAAAAAGTATTATGGATTCTTCTTCCATCACAGTTTTTGGACTTTCCCGTTTGGATTTTCTTCCACAGTCCTGCCCAAAATCAAATGGGATAATGGCGGAGAATTATGGAAAATACAGGTGGTGAGACCTACTATCTGCTCACTGCCTGACCTGCATTCCCCCCGCCCCCCTGCTCTGACTGTGAACGCCACTAAGAGATCATTCTCTACCCAGCGCATGCAAATAATGTTGTGGAGTAGGGACATGGGAGGAAACAGGGCCCAGGTGCCTATTGGATTTTCCTGACATCTGTCCCTGTTACCACTACCTCCAGGGGTTACCATGTGGATGTTCATGGTAGGCCCTGGGAAATGGCAGTAATCTTATAATGACCTTTTATCTTTCCATTTTCCCCCTGCAATTACGTGTTGAAGGCACCAGTCCAGTTGAGATCCTCAGTGGGACATTTCTTCCAATAATTTGGATACTTCTGCTCCTTTAATACTGCTTCTGCCTCTGCTGGTACTGAGCAGGGGCAGAATTTCCCTCTTCTACAAGAGCAGATTCTTTCTTGGTAATGGTGATCTCACCAGGAGCCCACCCTGAATACCAAATGACTCCCAGCCCAGGAAAATAGGTTAAGATTTATTAGCAAATCCTAACTTCCATGCCTAATAATTATAGCTCCACCTGGCCCCAAAGTTTAAATTTACCTTGCAGGGACTCTTCAGATTTTTCCTGTTATAGACTTCCTTGTTAAAATAGCTTGAGGGAATAGGACCCCAATTTACATACATGTATGATGCACCGACCTGAGGTTAAGCCTGAAAAATTAAGCATTTTAAAATCACGATGGGTTGGGAATGAGGAAGTTAACATGCTTCATTTTAACTGCTCCCATCATATGATTTCTGCCACTTGAGGGAATTAAAATTCAATTGATAAAATGTAATAATTATTGGGGGCTGGAGGACTTTATTTTGCTCTTACAAATGAGTGGCATTAACTAATAACTGAGTTAGTTGGCTTAATTTAACCTGTTGAAAAGCATTGCAGCATTTTTACAGCAACTAATAATAAATGGTCTTTAAGACAGAACAGAAATTACTTGTTATGAGTAAGAACATGAGGCAGCAAATCAAGCATCAGAGACAAGTGTTGTGGCTTGTTTTGCAGCTGGGCAGATGGCCAACTTCATCACTCAAAAACAGAAACATGTAGCACACAGGAATAAACCAGACAATGTTCGAGCATACCACTGAAAAAGCAACAGCAGGAATGCTATAGCCCATCAATCAAAGCACATATGGCTGTATTTCCTGCAGTATCAAAGACAGTAACTTGGCTTTTCCCCAATTTTATGAAGAATTTTTCTTCATTCCGCCCCCTCATTTGTCAGGTGACATGGGCAAGTTGAATCTCCCAGAGCTCTGTAAGGCAGACTTGTCGTGTCTGCATGCTTCAATGTCTCCAGAGTAGATCACAATAATTAAGGGAATTAAGTCTCCACAAAATGTTATTGAAATATATGCTAACACAGTCGATTCAAGACTTATACAATTATGCATGTACATTTGGGTGTCTGGCACCTCCCTCGATTCATTCCATGACACTATTTCTCTCATTCTGAAACATGGTCAGGATCAGCAATCGTGTAGTCTATTCGCCAATTTGCCTGCTCATTCAAGATCCTAGTCAAGCGTTTGCTTCACAAAATCAATACTTACGGTGTTATTTTGATGAAAGAGTGAAAAAGGCACTAAATGGCTAATAAGACATCTCAGTTTGAAGGTCTGGTTTATCATGCAATTTTGAGGCTTAGTTGATCGTGATTTAAACTGGCCTGGACGTGCTAAATCAGACAGCTGCAAGTTTAGCACCCTAGTACTGATTAGAAGCAATTTTCGTGGAGCAGTATATGTGGGCTCAATGCATCCACTTCCACTGAAGATGTGGAGTGGACTAGCTGACACAGAGTGGCAGATTTCAGGATGACTCAGGAGCCAAAGAAAGAGTGCACAGGTTCTCAGATGCAGGAGTGCAGGCCTGGTGGAGAAGGTCCAGAGGAGGAGGAATGTTCTGTACCCACAAGGGAGAAAGAGCACTTCGTCCTCCTGTCCCTCTCTCCTACAACAGCTGGTGCTGCTCAGCCTGGTCTCATGTCCTTCGTCCATTCCTCCTGCAGACCAAGGGGGAAGCCATAGCAAGATGCCAATGACCAAGCACTTCCTTTCTCCTGGTGTCTCCAATAAGGGGCACAGCATTTACTCTTTTTAGGTAAAGTCCTCAGAGAATTTTCAAAATAAATGACAATAGTGTTGGTGAAGTCTTGATAAAGTATTCCAGAAAGTATCCTGATATGGGAACTTAGGAACTAGCAGCAGGAGTCGGCCATTCAGCCCCTCAAGCCTGCTCCACCATTCAACCAGATCATGACTGATCTTCCACCTGAACACCATTTTCCCACAGTATCCCCATATCCCATGATAACTTTAATATCTAGAAATCTATCAATCTCTGTTCTTGAATATTTTCAATGACTTGAGCCTCCAAAGCCCTCTGGGGTAGGGAATTCCCAAGATTCACCACCCTCTGAGTGATATGTTTCAAAAGTCCTCTTCAAACTTCCAGCAGCAAGTGAACAAGAAAAGGTGATTTCCTTTACGTAACCCCCGATATCCCCTTGTTTAATCCCAATCTGCTGGTCGCTGTTAGAAGAGGACATTAGATCAAGCACTAGTCACCAACATGCCAGGCAGCCTTGTTGAGAGTATTAGCAAGCAATTTAAGTGACAATCAGCCCCTCAACAATGCTCTGGGCAGCCATACCTAGTACAAACGTCAACTTCTTTACCAAGATAGTGGCTTGCACTAAATGTGAACTAAACCAGTGTTTCATCTTAAGAGCCCATATTGGTCATCTTGGAGACTCTTTAGCACTTAAAATATCCAGAGAGAATTGCCCCGATACTCCCCACTTTCACTCATCCAATTTAAAGTAGATATATTAAGGAGTAACAGTCAGTTAATGGTTTGGTGCTTTCTCTCAATATTGAAAAGACTCAATAAATTAGAAATAGCTTCTAACCATATTGTGAAGAAATGGTTTTGGCAATCAGATTACCAAACTTAGAAGCATCCTCTAGAGCACCATAACAGCAATAATCAGATTAAAGATCCTACCCAAAATAATAGAATCAGAAATTTACAGCACAGAAGAAGGCCATTTGACCTGTTGTACCTGTGCTAGCTCTTTGAAAGAGCAGTCATGATAAGTCCCACACACTTGATTTTTGTACATAATCCTGTAAGATCCTTATCACCTGGTAACTGTCCAACTCCCTTTTAAAATTATTTATGGTATCAGCTTCCATCACCTTCTGAGATAGATTGTTCCAGATCCAGACAACTCTCTGAATGAAAAATGTTTCTCCTCATCTCCTGTCTAGATCTTTAACTATCTTTTTCTCTCTCAGGTGATGGCACACCTGCTTATCTTTCTTGTATTTTCTATTTAATTGTATTGTTTAATTCATCCTGGGTGTGTGCCCAGTTTTGTGGGTAGGGCTGACTTCTAATGCAATGTTTTTAATACTAGCACAAAAGATTACTGAAACTTGATTTGCGCTGAATGTAATTTATGCTTAAAATTCCACAATCTTTTGTGTGGGTTACACTGATTCCAGGTGCGGCGCCATCACAAGCAAGTGGAAACTCTAGCCCATGGTACTTGCTGGGCACTAGGTTGTCAAAATGGGTCACAATGGTCTTTTCGGGTAATACACATTTCTGTGTTCCTAACATTCTCTATGATATCTGTTGCGGCTACCAGTGTGCTGGCTAGCAACTTGCCAATAGAATAGAATAGAATCATAGAAAGTTTACGGCACAGAAAGATGGGCCGAAAAACAATCCACCCAGTCTTAATCCCACCTTCCAGCATTTGGTCTGTAGCCCTGCAGATTACAGTACTGATGATAGTGAGATAATATGTCCTGCAGTCATAAAGGGTTCCTGTGCTCCTGGTGAGCTTCAACTCCCAGGAGTGCATATCAAAAATTTGGGTGCAGAGGTTAGTGGGACCAGTAGGATTTTCCATTCATAGGCAGAGCTCTGTGATGGGAGTGTGAATTATCAAGTTTATTTTTGTGATATTGCTTTAATTGCTTTAATACTGATTAACATACTACTGAATATATAAATAGATTAATATACATCATCACAAGAAGTGATACAAGTTCACATGTGATACAGTAGTTGGAGCAGTGTCAGTCAGCAGGTAGCATGTGTATTGAAGAGCTCTCCCAGAATTCTGTTATTCTTCAATAAAGAACCCTTCATTTAGTTTACAAAGTAATTCATGACAACGCTACGTCATCGCCGACGTCATCAGGATGCGCCGCGGTGCGCACATGCGCAGACGGTCTCATGCCCTCTGCGCATGCGCTGCGGTCCGGCTTGTCAGGACCGCTTTGCGCATGCGCAGATGACGTCATCGCGTTACGTCGTCTTCCTCGGGCAACGCGCCAGGTTGGCCTCTGCGCATGCGTCAAAGCTTCGGCGCCACTTTTTGAAAGTGGAAGGAGGAGAGGTTTCGTCGGGCATTTTCTCGCATTTTATCTGAATTATTTATTCGTTTTGGAGACTTGCTTCATTTTTATTTGACACAGGAGATTGTTCCAAGGTAAGTTGCTCTGCCTTTGTAAGTTGCTTTGAAAACATTTCCATTGTCTGGGCCACCGCATGTTCTCCAGTCCCTGTTGTGAGTTGCTGTGTGCAGGCAGTACATGTGCTGCAACCTACCATCTTAACGGTCACTATCGTTTTTGTAACGTTTTAATGGAGTGCATTCTGTATTTCTTATCTCATCTCATGTTTCCCGTGAGGAGACTGGACTGGCTGCGGCAACAGACTCTCCGCTGGCAGCAAGGACTGGCTGATGAGATGGAGCCATTTACTATGCCCAACAATTGCCCGGAAGCACCTTCGGATGGAGGTGTCCACGCGCTGGACATCAGTCACGTGTCACAAACCCTGGATCCTGAGCGTCTCACCCCCTGGCCTAATGATCTGATGGACCATACATATGCCTGCCTGTTCAAAGCTCCACTTCCCCTACCTGCGATACCCTCTCCTTGCTGCTCAGTTACACAGTCACCTGTTCCTGCACCCATCAGGGCAGTGCACATGGACACACAGTTACCTGCTCCTACACCCATCAGAGCAGTGCATATGGGCACACAGTTACCTGCTCCTACACCCATCAGAGCAGTGCACATAGGCACACAGCCACCTGTTTCCCCATCCGCCTTTGAAACAACCATGCAGAGCCTTGTGAGACTCCGCAATTGCCAGCTGCTGCCTGTCAAGCAGAGAGGGCGTCCAAAGAGGTCAAGCACTTGGGGAACATTCAGCAAGAAGAGACTGAGCACTAAAAGAAACAAGCATGCCGTGTCCAGTGGTAGCAGAAATGTGAATGCTCTTGCTGTGAACACAACTGGTGATAGTAGTAGGCAGGATTAAATGGGAATGGATGGAAAGACGCACGAGTAACATAACCACTAGCAGGGAACTGCTGGGCTAAATGGCCAGCTTTATGTTCATAGCCCAAAAGAAATGTGCTTCTTTTCCAGCACCCTCACATCATTCATGTTTCCCTGAGAGCAGCATTGAACCATCACGAGATAGGGGCAGTAACATCATCCTGCCTCCTACAGCTGAGGTGGGTACTAAGTGATTCATTGGCGGTGTTATCAGTACATGCCTTTACCGCAGAACACAAAGCATGCTCAACAGTAATTTCATTGGAGGGAGGAAAGCTCTGACACTGATGTTCTTTCCTTATTTCCTTTCATGTAAAACGTGCCCTTGAGAAAATAATCCTTGACACTTAAGGACGGCATTCAAGCAAAGGAGGCAGTGCAGGAGAGGACGCAAGGATGTGCTGATTCCTGCATCTGAGGTGGGTAATAAGTGCTTCATTGGCGACGTTATGAATTGGTGCCTTCACTGCAGAACATAAAAAGGTGTGCACAACAGTAATTTCAGTGGATGGAGGGAGGCAAATTCTGCCTCTGATTTGCTTTATTTCTTTTCATGTAAAACATGCCGTTGAGAAAACAAGACCGCATTTGTTGACAACGCGATCCTTGAGACTTAAGGTCAGCATTCAAGCAACGAAGGCAACTGGATCATGCTGCAGAGCTTGTCACGATGTGGAAAGGAACATTGCATTTATGGATGAATTGGGAGTGCACATTGGGATGCGTTTGGGGAACATTCAACAAGAATAGACTGAGCTCAGACTCTTGTGACTTTGCCTTCTTCACATGGACAATACAGTAGTGGAATAGAGAGCCAAGCGTTCATTCACCACAAGGCTCTCCAGGAACAATCTCTTTAGCTGTGCATAGCAGAGACTCGGCCTGTCTGTCTAACGGGAATGCTGGAAACACAACACTCATGTATCCATGCACAGCAGTTCCTCGGATGCTTAATGAACTTAATAAAACTTCTCAATAATTAACCCCGGAATTGTTGAGGCTTTGTTTTGCATGCTATTTCCCCGACTTTGCAACTGCACTTCAGATATTCAACTGTGGTGGAGGGGTGGAGGTAGGGGGGTAGAGGGAGGGGTGGAGGTAGGGGGATAGATGGAGAGGGGGGAGGGGTGGGGAGAGGGAGCATGCAAAATGCAGGGACCAGACAGTTGCAATGCCTGAAGTACTGTGGAGAAGTAGGGGAGAAGCAACTGGATTGGGCATCCGCAGCTGGAGGGAACGGCTGAATGGAGAGGCCGTAGAGAGCTGCGGGGAGCGAGTGTGCGAAGACCTTGGTGTCACCGGGTCCAGGGACTGGCCGGTAAGTCTTTTGCTGTTGTGTTTCTGGCGCATGCACAGAAAAAGGCACTCCTCTTCCGCTCCGCTGCTCCCCCCCCACTCTCCCCCACCACCGCTCTTCCTCCCCACCCCTCCGTCTCTTCCCCCCCCACCCCTCCCTCTCTTCCTCCCCACCCCTCCCTCTCTTTCCTCCCCACCCCTCCCTCTCTTTCCCCCCCACCCCTCCCTCTCTTCCCCTCCACCCCTCCCTCTCTTCCCCCCCCCTCCCTCCCTCCTCTCTTTTCCCCCTCCCCCTCTCTTTTCCCCCTCCCCCTCCCTCCTCTCTTTTCTCCCTCCCCCCTCCCTCCTCTCTTTTCTCCCCCCCCCGACACCCTCGACACCCTCAACGCTGCTCTCCCCGGTTCCCGCACTGCTCTCTCACTCCGGCCATTGTATACTGCCACGTGTTCGTTAGGTTGCCTCTGTGATTCTTTGAGCAGCGCCATCTTTAGTCCTGGCAGCTGCAACAGTCGCAATCTGTGACGTTTTCGTGGCACATGCTGTATTTGCGCATGTGCCAAAACAGCGCCGCCTACCGTTCGCGTTGTCAACAAATGCGATCTTTAGTTTACCAATCATTGTTATCGTGTTTGGTGCATTTGTGTTAAGAGCCATTAACACAATATTTATCTTCATACAGAACAATTTCTCACTAATCCTTGAACATAGTAATAGCACTTTGAGTGCAAATGGGAACTACCTTAGAACTAACACATCACTGCCAGAATTTGAGGGGCTTGACTCCACATTGTTTCTTGAAATCTAGTTTAATTGGCCTTTGCTAAGCATATGATTAGCAAGCAACCATCATTGATATGAATGCATACTTACATAAAAGCTGTGAGTACGTTTGTCAATCTCCAGTGGGACAGCTGTAACAGCTAAAATAATTGTGGGCCCTACTTCCTGTAACTATGGAAGTTAAAGTTAAAGATAGTGAAATTCCCTATAGTCTATTTAGATGCTTGGCTGCCTTTTAGTAAGGTTCTTAATGCAAAACCTTCTAGTTAAGTTGAAAACTTGAGAATCCCAAATATTAATGAAAGGTATTTTGTCAGACTGGATGGGAAATGTTAAATGTAGTTCTGCAGGGGTTGATGCCTGGATCCCTGTCATTTCTTATCAACATTAATGGCCTGGATTTTGAAAACAATTGTAAAATTGGCGAAGATATTAAAGGAGACAGTGCAGTAGAAACTGAATAGTTATGGATTTGAGAGAAATTTGGATAACTTATGTAAATCGGTGGACAGATGTCGGATGGAATTTAAAACTGACAAATGCAAAATTTTGCATATTGGATGAAATAATCTGTGACATAAGTGCAAAATAAACAGAACAGAATTAGCACAGGGTGACTCAGAAAGAAGCTTGGGAGTAATAGTGGATTTGTCACTGTCAACATCTAGACAGTTTGGTGATGTAATTAAAAAAGCTAATAAGCTGTTGGATATTTAACCATAATAGTACAAGGCAAGGCTCCTGAGCCTGTCTTGGGGTTGTGCAATGCACTGGTCAGGGAACACTTGGGTATTGTTTACAGTTCTGGTCATTACACGACAATAAATGATATGCAAACATTGGACATTTATTGAGAAGTGCCACAAGAATGATTCCAGTTGTAAAGTGGATAACATATGGAGAACAATTTAAAAAAGCGTAGAGAAGATAGTTGAAGTGGGAGTGAGCTCATTTAAGCATATAGGCCTAGAAATGGACCTCGTATGGGCATATATGGGCCAATTTTCTGGACCAAACTTCCATTTCCAAACAGTGTCAAAATCTTTGGGATATAACATTATAATTTTTGGTTCATATGAAAAGAAATCTATTAGCACTCATTAAACGTCTCAAAGCATTTCCACACATAATTAATATTTTGAAATGCAAAGACTCGAGTAGGCAATAAGTAGCATTTTGTACATAGCAAGATCCCACAAATAAGCAATGTAATGAATGTCAACTGAATAAAAACACAAAGGCAGAGTACTACCAACTAGCGCAATCACTCCAAAATTCCCAGGGAATTGCTCCACAGGTGCCAGTGTGGTGGAGTCAAACCACCATCTGCTGGAACTTGAAGCTGAAGACCCCATCCCAAATCCTGGGGATGAGGTCATTTACATGACTGGGATGGTGTTATGACCAGGTGAGAAAGGTGTCGAGGGGTCCCTCTCAGCCTTCACCTGGTCTTACTGTAATAGGGTTTAATTTTAAACACACCATGTTTTTAGCTCCCCCTTGATGAATCCTTGCTCACCGCCTTCCAATTATAAGGCAAAGAAACCAGCATAAACAGGCTTTAAGTTTAAAGAAGAGAAGTTGAAATTTATTAAACTTGAACTCTAAGTTAGTTGACGCCTACGGATACACAACGTGCCCACACTAGCATGCATACGCGATACACACATGCAAATAGAGACAGAAAATAGCAGAAGAAAAATAAAGTGGAAAGGTTTGAGGCAATATCTGAAGAGTTGTTATGGTTCTTCGAGCCCACTGTAGAGTCCTTGATTGTAGGTAGATCTTGCTTTTCGTTGGGGCCCAGTATTCTTCTGAAACCTTGTTCGCTGTTGGAGACATTTCTCTCTTGGGGTTCATGTGTCTTCAGTGGATTCAGAGGCTTGTGAGAAAGAGATGGGAGCAGACAGGAGAGATTAATCAGGGATCGTCAGCATGGCCTTGTCAGGGGGAAGATCATGTCTGACTAACTTGATTGAATTTTTTGAGGCAGTGACGAAACGTGTAGATGAAGGTAAAGCAGTTGATGTAGTCTATATGGACTTCAGTAAGGCTTTTGATAAGGTCCCGCATGGGAGGTTGGTTAAGAAGGTAAGAGGCCATGGGATCCAAGGCAATTTGGCAAATTGGATCCAAAGTTGGCTTCGTGGCAGGAGGCAGAGGGTAATGGTTGAGGGTTGTTTTTGCGAGTGGAAGTCTGTGACCCGTGTTTGTAGTGTACATTAATGATTTAGACGTGAATATAGTAGGTATGATCAGTAAGTTTGCAGATGACACGAAATTGGTGGTGTCGTAAATAGTGAAGAGGAAAACCTTAGATTACAGGACAATAAGATGGGCGGAGCTGTGGCAAATGGAATTTCATCCTGAGAAGTGTGAGGTGATGCATTTTGGGAGGACTAACAAGGCAAGGGAATTTTCAATAGATGGTAGGACCCTAGGAAGTACAGAGGGTCAGAGGGACCTTGGTGTACTTTTTCATAGTTCACTGAAGGCAGCAGCACAGGTAGATAAGGTGGTTAGGAAAGCATATGGGATACTTGCCTTTATTAGCCGAGGCATAGAATATAAGAGCAGGGAGGTTATGATGGAGCTGTATAAAATGCTACTTAGGCCAGTTCTGGGCACCACACTATAGGAAGGATGTGATTGCACAGGAGAGGGTGCAGAGGAGATTCACCAGGATGTTGCCTTGGCTGGAGCATTTCAGCAATGAAGAGAGACTGGATAGGCTAGGGTTGTTTTCCTTAGAGCACAGAAAGCTGAGGGGAACCTGATTGAGGTATACAAAATTATGAGGGGCATTGATAAGTTAGATAGGAAAAACTTTTTCCCTTAGTGAAGGTGTCAATAACCAAGGGGCATAGATTTAAGGTAAGGTGCAGGAGGTTTAGAGTGGATTTGAGAAACATTCTTTTCACCCAGAGGGTGGTTGGAATCTGGAACTGCCTGAAGGAGTGGTAGAGGCAGGAAACCTCACAACATTTAAGAAGTATTTAGATAAGCACTTGAAACGCCATAGCATACAAGGCTACGGGCTAAGTGCTGGAAAATGGGATTAGGATAGTTAGGTGCTTGATGGCTGGCACAGACTTGATAGGCCAAAGGGCCTGTTTCTGTGCTGTATAACTCGATGACTCTATGACTATGACATGTCTTGAAAACTTACGATATGTTTGTGCAAAGAGAAGCTAAACCAATTCCTATTTTAAGATCAAGCAGCTGTATGGAAAACTAACAAACATTATTATATACCGCCATTAAGTAAAGCATATAAATAAAGATTTAATGAGCTATAGTGAATACAGCAAAGCACAGTGATAATCATGGAGCTAAAATGTAGCAATTTAACATACTTAAATTGATGAGCACTGAAGTTGAATATCACTTCTAGGAACAGGAGTAGCTCATTTAGCCCCTCGCATCTTTTCCGCCATTCAATGAGATCATGGCTGATCTATGACCTAACTTCATATACCTGCCTTTTCCCCATATCCTTTAATACCCTTGGTTAAGAAAAATCTATCAATCTCAGGTTTAAAATTTACAATTCACCTAGCACCAACTGCCAATTATGGAAGAGATGCCACTACTAAACACATCTTCCCCTCCCCTCCCCTGTCAGCATTCCAAAGTGATCGTTCCCTCCACCACACCCTGGTCCAATCCTCCATTACCTCCAACACATCTTCCACTTCCCACAGCACCTTCCCATGCAATCGCAGGAGGTGTAATACCTGCCCTTTTACCTCCTCCCTCCTCACTCTCCAAGGCCGTAAACACTCCTTTCAGGTGAAACAGGTGTGCTTCTTTCAATTTAGTATACTGTATTCGCTGCTCACAATGTGGTCTCCTCTACACTGGGGAGACCAAACGCAGATTGGGTGACCACTTTGCGGAACACCTCCGCTCAGTCCAAAACCTTGATCCTGAGCTTCTGGTTGCTGGTCATTTCAACACACCCCCTTGCTCTCATGCCCACATCTCTGTCCTGGGATTGCTGCAATGTTCCAGTGAACATCAATGCAAGCTTGAGGAACAGCAACTCATTTACCGATTAGGCACACTACAGCCTGCCGAACTGAACACTGGGTTCAATAATTTAAGAGCATGAGGGGCTCCCCTTTTTATTTTTAGTTCTTTTTTCTTTTTTCTTTGTTTATTTTATTTAATTTTGTTTCATCATTCATTTTTTTACCATGTGCCTACCCACAGCTTTTTTTTCATGCTTGTGCTTTGGGCCAGGCTGTTCTATTTTTCTGTCAATTAACACCCTCTCTGTACCAACGCTTTGTCTTTCACCACGCCATTAACATACCATTTGCCTTTGGTCAGTTATTCATTGTGACCTTTTCCTATCAACACCTCTTTTGTTATCTCTTGCCCCACCCCCACTTTATTTGCTTAAAACCTATTACATTTCTAGCCTTTGCCTGTTCTGATGAAGGGTCACTGACCTGAAACGTTAACTCTGCTTCTCTCTCCACAGATGCTGCTAGACCTACTGAGTATTTCCAGCATTTCTTGTTTTTATTCCAAACCTCTACCACCTTTTCAATGTAGAAGTATTTTCAAACTTCAATCCTAAAAGGCCTGGCATGAATTTTTAGGTCATGTCCCTAGTTGTAGACTTTCCAACAGTGGAAATAGGGTAGATAGAGAGAAACTATCACTTGATTTAATCGACAGAATAATCCAGCTAAAACTAGGGATATAAAAACTAATTTGTATGTTGACCATTCATTCTCTAACTGTACCATACCCCAGTTACAGATGAGTAAATGTTATGAACTTTCAAGGCAATTGATAGCATAATTACCAACAAAATCTCATCTTATTCTGTGCAAATAATAACCATCTGGACTTGACTTCTGATTTGAACAAGCACCGGAAGCATTTATTTTCTGCCTTGGACTAAAATGACACTCATTTCCATGCAAGTGACATTGTGATCTGTATCATTTGTTTGCGAATTTGAATTACTTATAGGAAGACATCAAACAGCAGGAAAGAATAAAAGCCTTTTAAACCCACCTGTTGCTGCATTAACCGTTCAGTGGTTCTGGGTTAAGGGTTAGGGTTACTCTTCACTCTCATTCTTTGGGAGCACAGATAATTGTTGCTGGATAGGTGTGTGCACGCTCAACCAGCACAAACATTGTCTAATTCCCTCACTGCTTGTGCCAAAAACCAATGTCATTTCAGCCCTGGATATTAAAGAGACTGATATTTTCAGACTTTACCACAAAGTCATGCTTAAACTGCATATGTAATAAACAAGAAAACTATTTCCAGCTTTAAAGAATGTTTATAACCTTTCTTGTTCCATTGCTGGCAGGCTTACAATGATGCTTTCTCTTGAGTTTCATTTTCTTAAACTGTACAATATTATTCCACTCATAGTGAAAAATGTTTCCTATTTGAACCATAATGTGGCGAGGTAGTAAAAAACTGTATTCCCAGAGCTCTTGTTTCAGCAAGTGAACATTATTTGCAGTTATCTGAAATTATCTTATTCTATAGTGGATTCAAGACTCAGCTTTTAGAAGATTATCACAAAGTGACAAGATTTCTCTAGATGCTGCCTTTTATTTTTGATAGAACTACAGATCTCAAGGATGAAAGGCAGCAGTCTAAACCATTCAGCTCTTCTGCCAAGAAGTGGATTACTTTGTATGTCAGATTCTCTTGTTTATAATAAAACTTATGTAAGTAATCCCTTAAGACCTTCACTGCTAGTGTGTGTCTTCCTATCATATTATTACTTCTGTACGCCAATAGTTTATTTAACTTCTAAAAGTCATCATGTGGAGCAAAATCAACATTGGCACGAAAACTGAAGCCATGATTTATCCGAAATTGCCCAGTGGGATCAGCTAAGATGTCTGTTTTATATCTGATTTTACTCTCCAATAAAGTCAATTAAAAGTCAAATGTTTCTGCCAGATGCGTTAGGTTAAAATTAGGGTTTAAGTTGGGATTTCCTCCTTTCAGGCAGTAAGCTGGTGAGCAGGTGCAGGAACACAAAATGGGATGGGGTCCCATAATAGTGGATCCCTGTCCAACTTTCCATCATATATCTGACAGATAGCAAAAGTGCCTATCATTTTATTTTTATTTTTTATTCATTCATGGGAAGTGGGAGTCACTGGCTATGCCAGCATTTATTGCCCATCCCTAATTGCCCTTGAGAAGGTGGTGGTGAGCTGCCTTCTTGAACCGCTGCAGTCCATGTGAGGTAGGTACACCCACAGTGCTGTTAGGAAGGGAGTTCCAGGATTTTGACCCAGCGACAGTGAAGGAACGGCGATATAGTTCCAAGTCAGAATGGTTGTGACTTGGAGGGGAACTTGCAGGTGGTGATGTTCCCATGCATCTGCTGCTCTTGTCCTTCGAGGTGGTAGAGGCCGCAGGTTTGGAAGGTGCTGTCCAAGGAGCCTTGGTGCGTTGCTGCAGTGCATCTTGTAGATGGTACACACTGCTGCCACTATGCGTCGGTGATGGAGAGTGAATGTTTGTGGATGGTGTGCCAATCAAGCGGGCTGCTTTGTTCTGTATGGTGTCGAGCTTCTTGAGTGTTGTTGGAGCTGCATCCATCCAGGCAAGTGGAGAGTATTCCATCACACTCTTGACTTGTGCCTTGTAGATGGTGGACAGGCTTTGGGGAGTCAGGAGGTGAGTTACTCGCTGCAGAATTCCTAGCCTCTGACCTGCTCTTGTAGTCACGGTATTTATATGGTTACTCCAGTTCAGTTTCTGGTCAATGGTAGCCCCTAGGATGTTGATAGTGGGGGATTCAGCAATGGTAATGCCACTGAATGTCATGGGGAGATGGTTAGATTCTGTCTTGTTGGAGATGGTCGTTGCCTGGCACTTGTGTGGCACAAATGTTACTTGCCACTTATCAGCCCATGCCTGGATATTGTCCAGGTCTTGCAGCATTTCTACACGGGCTGCCATACTCGGTCAAATGCTGCCTTGATGTCAAGGGCAGTCACTCTCACCTCACCTCTTGAGTTCAGCTCTTTTGTCCATGTTTGAATCAAGGCTGTAATGAGGTCAGGTGCTGACATAGATCCTGAAATAGCAGGCATTATTTAAATGATACAGCAATGACATGTCAGCATCATACATCCCAGGGCAAATTTTCACCTCCACTGCCTAGACTGTGATCTGGGGAAGTGAGTCAGTTGTCCCTTGTAGAACCTGCTTGATTTTCAAGCCATTGGATGATCGAGGTTATCATTTAGAACTATAGTTGATGATACCTATTGTATTTGACATCTGAAGGCACACTTCAATTCTGGAGATGTCGTGCAATATAGTCCAGCAAGTATCTCAAGGACAGTGGCTATGTGCTTTCTGTTACTCAACATTACTTTAAAACAATGTCTCATCATGGATGCATAGAGGACAAAGCATTCATGAGCAGCAGAAGAATCAGAAGAGAATGCTGAGGACAACTTTTTGCCAGCTGCCAGATACATTCATCTCAATCTTTTAGGGCAGACTTTCTTTTGACTATTGCCATTGACTTCAGGAAAGTCCTAAATACAGCTTCCTCCTTCTCACCCCAGATACAGCTGGGGATGCACATAAAATCATAGAGTCATACAGCATGGAAACAGACTCTTCGGCCCATCGCGTCCATGCCGACCATAATGCCTATCAACACTAATCCCATCTGCCTGAATTAATTCCATATCCCTCTATGCCTTGCTCATTAAAGTACCTGTCCAGATGCCTCTTAAATGTCGCTACTGTTCCTGCCTCCACCACCTCCTCAGGCAGCTCATTTATCCCCATTAAACCTCCTCCCTCTCACTTTAAATCTTTGCCCTCTAGTTTTAGCCATGGGAAACAGACTCTGGCTATCTACCCTATCTGTGCCTCTCATAATTTTATATACCTCTATCATGTCCTCTCTCAGCCTCATTCGCTCCAGGGAAAACAGATCCAGCCTATCCAATCTCTCTTTATAACTCAAGCCCTCCAAACCAGGCAACATCCTTGTGAATCTTTTCTGCACTCTCTCTAGCTTAATCACATCTTTCCTATTGTGCGGCGACCAGAACTGCACACTGTACTCCAAATGCGGCCTAACCAACGTTATGTACAATTGTAACGTGATGTCCAAACTCTTGTACTCAATGCCTCGGCCGATGAAGGCTAGCATGCCATATGCCTTCTTCACCACCCTGTCTACCTGTGTTGCCACTTTCAGGGAACTATGTACTTGCACCCCAAGGTCTCTCTGCTCAGGAACACTCCCCAGGGCCCTGCCATTCATGGTATATGTTCTACCCTGGTTTAACTTCCCAAAATGCATCACTTCACACTTGTCTGTGTTAAATTCCATTTGCCACTCCCTTGCCCACTTTCCCAGTTGATTTATATCCTGTTGTAACATATACAAGTCAGCTTCCTCTTTCCAACTACAGATATGCTATTTTATACAGACTCTTCTCTGTGTGCTTCCAATCACATGTGCTCTCTCATCAAAACTACTATTCAACCTTTATAGAAACAATAGCTGCAAAATTGGGTTCTATAGTGCTGTAGTTTCGGTGCCACAGGTGCTGTTCTGGTACCAAAATGACATCCATGTCACGCATGCACACTTTTGCCATGACCCATGCTGAATGGTATCTTGTGAGGGTGTTAGTGTGGACATTAGGGGTGTGAAAAATATAAATATTAATAATATTAATTATAAATGCAGAATATTTGTTAAATGGTGAGAGATTAGGAAGTGTTGATGTCCAAAGGGACCTGGGTGCCTTTGTTCATAAGTCGCTGAAAGCTAACATGTAGGTGCAGCAAGCAATTCGGAAGGCAAATGGTATGTTGGCCTTTATTGCAAGAGGATTTGAGTACAGGAGTAAAAAAGGCTTGCTGCAATTGTATAGAGGCTTGGTGAGACCGCACCTGGTTTTGTTCCCTTTACCTCAGGAAGGATATACTTGCCATAGAGGGAGTGCAACAAAGATTCACCAGACTGATCCCTGGGATGGCAGCATTGTCCAATGAGGAGAGATTGAAGAGACTGGGCCTATAGTCTCTCGAGTTTAGAAGAATGAGAGGTTATCTCACCGATGCATAGAAATTCTTACAGGGCTCGACAAGGTAGATGCAGGAAGGATGTTTCCCCTGGCTGGGGGGGCGTTCTAGAAATAGGGGACACAGTCTCAGAATAAGAGGTAGGCCATGTGGACTGAAATGAGGAGGAATTTCTTCATTCACAGGGTGGTGAATCTTTGGATGTCTCTCTCCCACAGACTGTGGAGGCTCAGTCATTGAGTATATTCAAGACAGAGATCGATAGATTTCTAGATATTAAATATAACAAAGGATATGGGGATAGTGTGGGAAAAAGGCGTTGAGGTAGAAGATCAGCCATGATTTAGTTGATGGCAGAGCAGGCTCGAGGGGCCGAATGGTCTACTCCTGTTTCTATTTTCTATATGCTCCTATATTCTTATGTGCACTGCAGAGTAGGTAGATTGTGATGTCAATCGGTGTGTAATGCTGATTTGACGTCTTTGCTGCCATTTTCAACCAGTTAATGCCCTCTGTGTTGACAACTGCTTTTCTTGTTCTACATCAGGGGTATCCAACCTTTTCGCGTGAGCGGCCACATTCAATATTTGCCCTACATAGGGGGCAGTGACAAAATTTCAGAAAGAGAAAGGTATTAGAAATAGGGCATACTGGGTAAAAAAACCCTCCTTTTTCCCAACAATTCCTCCCTTCGCCTACTATGCATCACAAGGTGAAACACACTGTCGTTTGGTGTGGCCCCGTACTCCGAATCGGGCATCACCTTCCTCTGCCTGCACCGCCCCCATCTCTGCGTGCTCAACCCCCAACTGTATCTGTTTGCTCATCCCCTGCCACTATGTCTGCGTTGTCATGCAGACCCCCACCTGCCAAGAATGAGGCATATTAATTTTGTCATGAACATTGATTTTAAACTGTTGCTGGAGCGAAGAAATTACTTGTTAAATAGATCAGCCATGGCTGGAAAAAACATTTACATACTAACAGGCAGTGCTTGTGGAGACAAAGGTCCATTCCCTGGCACAATTAACCCACAATGGACTTTGATCATCAGACATTGGTGAGGAAGCTCACATTCCAAGATGACTGCTAAAATGGCCGAATCCACAGACGTGGTCAAACCAGCTAGTCACATGACTAACCTGCTGGGCAACCTGAGTGTTTTGAATTGTACAAACAGTTTTGGGAGAGAAACTGTTTGCTCCTGAACTGTAAAGACCTCTCATGGCTGGCTCACCACAGCCTCGCCTGTCTGCTCCCATCTCTTTCTCACAAGCCACTGGACCCACTGAGGCCACGTGAACCTCAAGAGAGAAAAGTCTCCTACAACGAATAAGGTTCAAGAAGAATACTGGGCCCCAACGAAAAGCAAGATCTACCTACAATCAAGGACTCTAAAGCGAGCTCAAAGAACAGTAAACAAAACCATCTTCAGATATTGCCTCAGACTTTTCCACTTTATTTTCTTCTGCTCTTTTCTGTATCTATCTGCATGTGTTGCATATGCATGCTCGCGGGGTGCGTCACATATCCGTAGGCATTAACCGATTCAGAGTTTAAGTTTAATAAATTTCAACGTTTCTTCTTTAAACCTAGGAAAACCTGTTTGGCTGGTTTCTTTGCCTTACTATTGGAAAGCGATGAACAAGGATTCACTAAGGAGGAGCTAAAACTCAATGTGTTTAAAATTAAACCCTGTTATGGTAAGACCTGGTGAAGGCTTAGAGGGAACCCCTAGACACCTTTCTCATCTGGTCCTAACAGCATGCTCACCCCCTCCACTGTCTCTGCCTGCTCACCCCCTTCCCACTGTCTCTGCCTGCTCACACTCTTTCCCACTGTCTCTGTGTGCTCACATCACCTCCCCCCCCCCTTCCATTGTCTCTGCATGCTCACCACTACACCACCACACCACCTTCCCACCCCATCACTGCATGCTCAGCAGCATCCTGGCACTCCCATTGGTCAGCACCCCTGATTGATGGCACCAGTCTTCCCAGCAAGTCCTGCTTCCCCCATTCGAAAAAAGTCCACATGCAGGCAAACTGTTCGCACTTTTGATTGGTGAGCTCCCATGTCAGTCGCACGAGCGTCATTCTGCCCCCACCACCACCAACCCCCCCCCCCCAATTGCCCCCCCACCCCGTCACTTACTGCCACTCATTGAAGGAAGCGAAGATTAGTGACTGTTCAGGTACAGGCTGCACTGCACCAACTCTCCACTCACCTTCTACTAACAACTGAGGGATACAAATGGAACAAAATCAATCTCATCCCTTTCTGTTCACTTCAGTTACATGGATATATGGAGAAGTGATTGGTGATTGGTGGCTCAAATATTAATGACCTAGGCTTGGGAATACAGGGCAGAATTTCAAAAGTTGTGGATGAAACAAAACTTGGAATTATTGTGAACTGTGAGAATCACAGTAATAGACTTCAAGTGAATATAGACAGGCTGGTGGAATGGTTGGACATGTGGCAGTTGAAATTTAATGCCGAGAAGTGTGAAGTGATACCTTTTGATAGGAAGAAAGAGGAGAGGCAAAACAAAATAAAGGGTGTAATCCTAAAGAGGGTGTAGGAACAGAGAGACCCGGGGAGGTGGGGGTTGGGGGTGGGAAATGTGCACAAATGGTTGAATGTGGCAGGGCAGGCTGAGAAAGTGGTTAAGAAGACACATGGTGTCCTGGGTTTTATAAGCAGAGGTAAGAGTACAAGGAAATTATGATACACCTGTATAAATCTCTGGTTCATCCTCAACTTGAGTATTGTATCCAATTCTGCACACCACATTTTAGGAAAGATGTGAAGGCTTTTGAGAGGATGTGGAAAGGATATATGAGAATGGATCTAGGGATGAGGGACTTCAGTTACATGGATAAATGGAGAAGATGGGGTTGTTTTCCTTGAGAGCAGATTTGATAGAGGTGTTCAAAAAATGATGGATCTAGGCAGAGTAGATAGAGAGAAATCTTTCCCATTGGCAGAATGTTCCAGAACCAAGAACACTGATATGAGGTGATTGACAAAAGAGCCCACAGCGATATGAAGAAAAACTTGTTTATGCAGCAAGTGGTTAGGATCTGGAATGCACTGCCTGAGAGTGTGGTGGAGGCAGATTCAATTGTGGCTTTTAGAAGGGAATTGGATTAGCAGCTGAAAAGAAAATAATTGCGAGGCTATGGGGAAAGGGTTAGGGAGTTGAATGAGATGATTTGCTCTTGCAGAGAGCTGGCATGGACTTCTGTGCTGTGATTCTATGATTCTTAAACACACAAGGTTGAACATGCATTTAGCAACAGCAAGGACAATCTCCACCTTAAGCTTTATCTAAAGGGATCATCAACCACTGTCAGGTTCGTTGCTGATTAATTTCTGCTGTTTGAGTTTGCAGAAGTGCTTAGTTAAAGTTGGTGAAATCGAGAGGGAGTGGTTCTGCACATGAAGAAGGTCTTGGTTGTCACGTCAAGGTTTCTAGTCAGACCACTTGCTCCCAGTCATGGGTGCTATAGTTGCAATCCCTCTTGGGCCGCTGAATGCGAGGGCGATGGAACCAGGGATACAGCAAACAGCTCAGGAGCTGGAGGAGGAGGATTAGGAGGAAGAAGAGGACTAGGAAGAGGAGGTGCAGGAGGAGGGGCAAGAGGAGGAGCAGGAGGAGGGGGAAGAGGAGTAGCAGGAGGAAGGGAGGAGACAACCAGCACATCCCCTTTCTGGCCAGCTGTCTGAGATTACCTCATTCATTTACAGTTGCACGGAACACAACCTCAAATCCCCATTGTACAGGAGTCCCACATCTTACCATCCCTCTGTTATGGACAATCACAGTGTCAAAGAACAAAGAACAAAGAACAGTACAGCACAGCAACAGGCCATTCGGCCCTCCAAGCCTGCGCCGATCTTGATGCCTGCCTAAACTAACACCTTCTGCACTTCCGGGGTCCGTATCCCTCTATTCCCATCCTATTCATGTATAAACGACTCTATGGTACCTGCTTCCACCACCTCCCCCGGCAACAAGTTCCACCCTCTGTGTAAAGAACTTGCCTCGCGCATCCTCTCTAAACTTTTCCCCTCTCACCTTAAACCTATGTCCCCTAGTAACTGACTCTTACACCCTGGGAAAAAGCTTCAGACTATCCACTCTGTCCATGCCGCTTATAACTTTGTAAACCTCTATCATTTCGCCCCTCCACTTCTGTCGTTCCAGTGAAATTGGGAGGAAGTGTCCTCTTGTCCATAATGTTGAAATAAATGTCATCACAAAACAACCATTCCAAACCAGCTTTATCCAACAAACCATTCATATAAAATTCAACTAGGTCAATAATTTCAGAGCATGACGGGCCCCCCATTTTACTTTTATTTTTAGTTATTTTTTTTTTCTTTTTTACATTTTTTACAATTTTTTTTAATGTTTATTTCATTTCATCTTAGTTTGTTCAGTTTGCTTACCCACTGTATTTTTTCATGTTTGTACTTGCTGCTGTTCAATCTTCAGTCCGTTAACACCCTATCTGTACTAATGCTTTGTCTTTCAACACACCATTAACATATTGTTTGCCTTTGCTCCATGACCTTCTGGTCAGCTATGTGGCCTTGTCCAATCTACACCTTCTCCTTTGTTATCTCTTGCCCCGCCCCCGCCTCACTTGCTTCTAACCTGTGACATTTCTAATATTTGTCAGTTCCGAAGAAGGGTCACTGACCTGAAACATTAACTCTGCTTCTCTTTCCACAGATGCTGCCAGACCTGCTGAGTGGTTCCAGCATTTCTTGTTTTTATTGGCGGATACAGTCCTCATCTTGCATCTGGGCACGATTAACTTCTTGGAGCTTTTTTTGAACTTGCTGGCCATTGTGATGCAGTGAACTGAGAATATGACTCAATCTCATTCATAAAGTTAACATCCTGCTTGAAGGGTAGTTGAGGCAGAAACCCTCAACTCATTCAAAAGGAGTCTGGATATGCACCACAAGTGCTGTAATCTGCAGGGCTATGGACAAAATGCTGCAAGGTGGGATTAGAATAGGTGGATTGTTATTCATCCGGCACAGATATGATGCGCCAAGTGGCCTCTTTCTGTGCCTTAAACTTTCTATGATTCTATTTCTATCCTGTTGAGTAAGATGGTCAACAGTAGCTCTGGACAATGCATCTTCTGTTGGTTGTTGCTTGCCCTGTATGTATCCTGTTTTGTAAATGAATCTCATTAGCCTCAACCGGAATCTCTGGATTCTCGGATGCATCCTAGTGAGTTCCTTTTCATCAAGTAAGGAAACTAGGGGTTTGTGGTCTGTCTCTATGACAACCTTTAAGCCGTTAATATAATCTGAGAACGTTTCACAAGCCACGTGACTGCGAGATCTTCTTTCTATATGATGGCGCACCTCATTTCAGTCTCAGACAATGCTGGTACCCTAGGCTGTTGAAAGAAGCAAGAGAGGAAATAGCAGAAGGTCTGACCATCATTCTCCAGTCCTCACTGGTGCTGGAGGATTGGAGAACTGCTAACGTTGTATCTCTGTTTAAAAAGGGAGCGAGGGAGAAACTTAATAATTACAGGCCGGACAGTCTAACCTCTGTAGTGGGCAAATTATTGGAATATATTCTGAGACAGGATAAACTGTCACTTAGAAAGGCATAGGTTAATCAAGGATAGTCAGCATGGATTTGTTAAAGGAAGATCTTGTTTGACAGAACTTGATTGAATTTTTTGAAGAAGTACGAAGGAAGATAGATGAGGGTAGTGCAGTTGATGTGGTCTACAGGGATTTTAGCAAGGCTTTTAAAAAGGTCCCACATGGCAGACTGGTTAAAAAAATAAAATCCCTTGGGATTCAGGGAAATGCAACAAGGTGGATACAAAATTGGCTCAGTGAAACAAAGGGTAATTGTTGATGGCTGTTATAGCAACTGGAGGGCTCTTTCCAGTAGCATTCTGCAGGGCTCAGTACTGGGTCCCCTGCTTTTTGTGGTATATATTAACGATTTGGATGTAGGGGGCATGATCAAGAAGTTTGCAGACGACATGAAGATTGGCCATGTGGTAGATAACGAGGAAGATAGTTGTAGGCTCCAAGAAGATATTGATGGTCTGGTCAGATGGGCAGAAAAGTGGCAAATGGAATTCAACCTTTGAACAGTTAAAGGTAGTATCAAACTTAAAGAAAAAGCATATAATTACGTAAAGATGGGTGGCAGGTGGCAGGTCACAAGATTGGACAGAATATAAAAAACAGTAAAGATTGACTAAAAGTTTGATAAGGAAGGTAAAATTAAAGTACAAGCAAAAGCTATCCAGAAATATAAAGACAGATAGTAAGAGTCTCAATAGATATTTAAAAAAGAAAAGAATTGGTCCTATAGAAAGTGAGTCTGGGGAATTAATAATGGATAATAAGGAGATGGCAGATGAATTGAACAGGTATTTTGCATTGGTCTTCACTATTGAGGATACAGGTATCATCCCAGAATTAGCTATAAGTCAGGAAATGGAAGGGAGGGAGGAACTCAGGAAAATGACAATCACCAGGGAAGTGGTACTGAACAAATTGTTGGAGCTGCGGGCTGACAAGTCCCCAGCTACTGATGGACTACATCCTAGGGCCTTCAAAGAAGTGGCTAGTGAGATAGTTGATGTGTTAGTTTTAATTTTCCAAAATTCCTTAGATTCGAGGAAGGCGCCGTTAGACTGGAAAATAGCCAATGTAACTCCTTTATTCAAAAAGGGAAGGAGACAGAAAGCAGGAAACTACAAGCTGATAGCTTAACATCTGTCTTAGGGAAAATGTTCGAAACTCTTATTAAAGACATTATAGCAGGGCACTTAGAAAAATTCAAGGTAATCAGGCAGAGTCAACATGTTTTTTTGAAAGGGAAATCATGTTTAACCAATTTATAGGAGTTCTTTGAGGGAGTTACATGTGCTATGGATGAAGGGGAACTGGCGGATGTATTGTACTTAGATTTCCAGAAGGCATTTAATAAGGTGCCACGTCAAAGGTTATTGCAAAAAATAAAAGCTCATGGTGTAGGGGGTAACATATTGGCATGGCTATAAGATTGGCTAGCTAACAGGAAACAGAGAGTAGGCATAAATGGGTCATTTTCTGGTTGGCAAGATGTAACGAGTAGTGTGTCACTGGGATCTGTGCTGGGGCCTCAACTTTTTACAATTTATATAAATGACTTAGATGAAGAGATCAAGGGTATGGTTGCTAAATTTGCTGGTGACACAAAGATAGGTAGAAAGTAAATTGTGAAGAGGACATAAAGAGGCTACAAAGGGATATAAATAGGTTAAGTGAGTGGGCAAAGATTTGGCAAATGGAGTATAATGTGGAAAAATGTGAAATTGTCCATTTTGGCAGGAAGAATAAAAAAGAAGCATATTATCTAAATGGTGAGAGATTGCAGAGCTCTGAGATGCAGAGGGATCTGGGTGTTTTCATGCATGAATCTCAAAAGGTTAGTCTGCAGGTACAGCACGTAATTAGGAAAGCTAATAGAATGTTATCATTTATCATGAGGGGAATTGAATACGAAAGTAGTGAGGTTATGCTTCAACTATACAGGGCATTGGTGAGACCACATCTGGAGTACTGTGTATAGTATTGGTCTCCTTATTTAAGGATGTAAATGCATTGGAAGCAGTTCAGAGAAGGTTTACTAGACTGATACCTGGAATGGACGGGCTATCTTATGAGGGAAAATTGGACAGCCTAGACTTGTATCTGCTGGAATTTAGAAGAGTAAGAGGTGACTTGATTGAAACATATAAGATCCTGAGGGGTCTTGACAGGGTGGATGTGGAAAGGATGTTTACCCTTGTGGGAGAATCTGGAACTAGGGGGTCACTGTTTAAAAAGAAGGGGTCGCCCATTTAAGACAGAGATGAGGAGAAATTTTTTTCTCTCAGAGGGTCGTGAGTCTTTGGAACTCTCTTCCTCAAAGGGCGGTGGAAGCAGAGTCTTTGAATATGTTTAAGGCAGAGGTAGATAGATTTTTGATAAGCAAGAGGGTGGAAGCTTATCGGGGATAGGTGGGAATGTGGAGTAATCAGTTCAGCCATGAACTTATTGAACGGCGCAGCAGGCTCGAGGGGCTGAGTGGCCTACTCCTGCTCCTAATTCGTATGTTCATTTATAACCTGGAGAAGTGTGAGGTGATAAATTTGGGGAGGTCAAACAAGGCAAAGGAATACACGATTAATGGGAAAATACTGAGAAGCGTAGATGAAATGAGGGACTTTTGAATGAATGTCCACAGATCCCTGAAGATAGCAGGACAAGGTGGTTAAGAAGGCATATGGAATCTTTTCCTTTATTAGCTATGGTCCAGAAAATAAGAGCAGGGAGGATATGCTGGAACTGTATAACTCATTGGTTAGGCCACAACTTGAGCACTGTGTGCAGTTATGGTCACCTCATTACAGAAAGGATGCAATTTCACTAGAGAGGGCAGAAAGGAGATTTACGAGGATGTTGCCATGACTGGAAAAACGCAGTTATGAGGAAAGATTGGAGAGGCTTGGGTTGTTCTCCTTGGAACAGAGAAGGCTGAGAGGAGATCTGATTGAAATGTACAAAATTATGAGGGACCTGGATAGAATGGAGGTGAAGGGTCTATTCACCTTAGCAGAGAGGTCAGTGACGAGGGGGCATAGATTTAAAGTGATTGGAAGAAAAATTAGAGGGGAAATGAGAAAAAACTTTTTCACCCAGAGGGTGTTGGGGGTCTGGAACTCACTGCCTGAAAGGAGTCTGGATATGCACCTTAAGTGCCATAATCTGCAGGGTTACGGATCAAATGCTGGAAGGTGGGATTAGAATAGGTGGATTGTTTTTCGGCCGGCACGGACACGATGGGCCAAGTGGCATCTTTCTGTGCATAAACTTTCTATGGTTCTCCGATTCAATGCTAACGCATAATAAACTGGTCTTCCACATTCATCTGGCTGTTCTTGAAAAAGGACTGCCCCTAACCCTGTAGATGAGGCATTTGCTGTAATTCTGGTTGGTAGTTAGGGGTTATAATGCACTATATATCTGGCAAAATCAGCATCTCCTTGATCCTTTGAAATGCTTACTCCTAATGTGCATTCTGATACCACACTTAAGCTTTTCTTCATAGTTGTGTTAAGGGTTCAGTAACTTGCGCTAGGTTGGATAAAAGTTTTGCCAACTGATTAACCATTTCAAGGAATCATTGAAGATCTTGGATAGAAGTAGGAAGTGGGAATTCACTAATGGCTCTCGTCTTTTGCGGGTCTGTCATTATGCTGTTAGTATGGACAATCTGTCCTAAGAAACAAATCGGCATTTTCAAGAATTCACAAATTAAATGTCAGGCCTTCTTCTTGTCGGCGAGTGAACACTGCTCTAACCCTCAGGTAATGTTCTTTGATGGATTCATCATGGGCTAAGATGTCGTCCATATGGCATATTACTCCTTTAAGGCCCTGTAGAATGTTTGACATCATTCTTCAAAATATTTCCGGTGCTAATGTTATCTCGAATGGTGAATAATTAAAACAAAATCTTACGAATGGAGTAATGAAGGATGTCAAAAACCTTGACTTCTTATCCAACGGACCTTGCCATAAGCCACTATTCATGTCAAACTTTATGAGCATGGTAATTTTGGATAACTTTGCCAGGCTTTCATCTACTGAGGACTTCGGATGAACTTCTCATGCCACAGCCTTATTAAGTTAAGTCTACACAAATGCGAAGATTAACGTTAGGTTTCGGAACTGGAACCATTCCAAATGCCACTCAGTAAGTTCAGTGACAGGAGAAATGACTCCATCCTGGACATCTCTTCTGCTGATGTTGGACTTGCTTCATTAGTGGGTGTGGTATCTTCCTCAGTGTTGTTACCACCGAGGTGGGAAGAGTGCACTGTTTATTCTAGTCCCACCACTCCATAGGTCACAACATATATTTAAATTTTCCCACTTACCGACACAATCATATACTCTATTTTTCCCAGAATAGAACACACCAACCGGGTTTCTTTAATAAACAACAAAATTATCTGTTTATTATAAAAACAAGTCTTAACCAGGAATGAAGTAAAGTTTGGTAATGCAGAACTTGAGTATTACTGAAAATAGAGACATGTTGTCAAAGCTTTTCGACTTGCACTCATCAGGACAATCCACAAGAATATCAATGTAAGGGAAAACAGCAACTTTATACTGAATGAGAAGAGAGTGCTGATTGGTTGGCAAGTGAACTCTGATTGGTAGAGGCGTTGCCATGGAGAATGCACCAGTTTACGGTGACTGACAGTTAACTGCCAAGCTTTGTTTGAAATTTAAACCAGGCAGCTTGACTCTGATTGGTCAAGGCATTGCCCTGAAGAATGAAGCAGCAAATGGCTGTCACTTATTTTGTTCAGTTGAAACAGGTGTTATGTTTGTATATGTTCTATTTGTCTGCAAAGAACAGAGCCCTGTGTATCAGTATATGTAGCTTCCAGTATGCAGAAATGCGCCATACTGTGAGCTCGACTGACAATCTACCACAAACCTACCTTGACTGGTCAATACACACATTGGGATTCTTACAGTTCCACGTGCTATAAGATTAGCCTTATTGGCAACCTTGTAAATAGGGCCCAAGACATTTGCTCACCGTGCAAGCTTGATGCTGAAATAGGGCGAATCAAAGACATCCTGCATGATAATGGCTACCCTGATCAGATAATTTGTCACTGTATATCGCACAAACTTATGAACGGGCCTAAGATCATTATTTTTGGCCCTGAAAAGTGCCCAGTCTACCTCAAATTACCCTGGAAAGGTAATGTATCCCAAAAATTTGAGTAACAGGTGAAGCTAGCTGTTTCATGCTGCTACTATGCGGTAGCAACATGTATAGTGTTCGCCACTAACAGGATGCTGCCGTCAAACCAAAAAGACATCCTGCCTATCACACAAATCAGTAATGTGGGATATGAATTTCAATGCTCGTGTGATGCTAGGTATATGGGCCATACATCCCAAAGAGTGGCAGATCGTATCAAACAATATGTCCCTTCTGCTGTTCAGAATGGGCAAGGTATGGGCCGTACCCAACCAGGCTTGCAAAACTCAAAATGCGGTGTCCAACATTAGATGTGATTCCGGGATTGGACAACATTTGTTAAGTATTCCTCAGTGTGCTAAGAATTACACTGACAACTAATTTAACATTGTCAGTAGGACTCGCAGTGTGGCACATTTGTGCGTACTGGAAGCTACATATATTAATACACAGGGCTCTGTTCTTTGCAGACAGGAAGAACATCTGTAAACATTGTGCCTGTTTCAGCTGAACAAAATAAGTAACAGCCATTCGCTGGTTCATTCCTCAGCGCAATTCCTTGACCAATCAGAGTCAAGCCGCCTGGTTTAAATTTCAAACAAAGCTTGGTAGTTAACTGTCATTCATTGTAAACTGGTGCATTCTCTATGGCAATGCCTCTACCAATCAGAGTTCACTTGCCAACCAATCAGCACTCTCTTCTCATACAGTATAAAGTTGTTGTTTTCTCTTACATTGGTATTCTTGTGGATTGTCCTGATGAGTGCAAGACGAAAAGCTTCGACAACATGTCTCTATTTTCAGCAATACTAATGTAGTAAAGCATAAACACACAGGTTGAAATATAAAAGCTCCTTTTTTACCTTAGCCCTTCACACACACACACACACACACACACACACACACACACAAACATACATACACCAGTTAACTAGAAAAATAAACGGATTTTTGTTTGGAGCTCTGATACAAAAAAAAAGACCAAAAAACCACTTAGGCTGAATACTCACTCATTCTTGAAGAAAAAAATATGGAAAGATGTTCTTTGTTTTGGTTTGGCATCCCAAATGCATATAGACGGCTGTCAATGGGATGTTCCGAGAACAGTTCTTTCCAAGCGATGTTGAAGATCAGTTTGGGTAGGCTTTCCAAGAAAAGCAGCTTTAGAGGCTTCAGATAGGCCTGACAGCTGAAATGCGGCAACAGGGGTTTCAGTTCCCACACATTCGATACACAGGGTTTCTTCAAATACAGGAGGAAAGAGGAGACTGATACACTGGACATGCAGGGTTTCTTTCAAAGGGAGAGAAAGAGATGAACTGGGTTTTCTTGGCAGGCAAAAAACAACTGTCTTTTTTAATAATTCAAAGTGAAACCAAAACATTCCAGAAGTCAAGCTTCCTGATCTCTACAAATCCTGACCTGTCACTTCTCCATAAACATCTTCAAGTCAAAACAACAAGCTCCCTGCTGGTATTCTATCTGAAAACAAATGCCTTCCAGGAAGGGCTTGTTTACAAGCCATGTCCAGGAAGCTTTCTGGTTACCTCTTCTAAAATAAACACAAAGTTCAGCATCTCTTCAAGCATCCAGATGAATCAATGTCCATAATTCAATTCGGTCCTTAAAAACATATTTTACAAAAAATAGAAGCACTCTCATAACAACATGAACAGACATACAAGTTTGGTGTTTTTTCTCAACGTAATGCTGTATTCAGTCTTCAGACTTTTTAGGCCAGTAAATAATTTTGGAAAGTCTTTTTGGAAGTGACTCCTGGAATTTTGTTGCTTGCCTTCTTCCACTATTCTTATAAGATGGCTGTCAATACAAGCTCTTCTACTTAAAAGAGAAATTTCCTGATTTCGTTGAACATACAGTGTTTCCAATATCTGCTTTCCCTTGTACTGGAGTGTTGCCTGCAGCTTTCCTTTGACTTTCATTTCAATCCCTCCTCGCCATGTAACTGAGTTTCTGTTGGATGCAGGTAATGCGTTGATAACTATGGCTCATTGTCTGATAAAACCATTACAATTGCTCCAGTGTCTAGTTTAAAGTTAGTGATATGTCCGTTGACATATATATCCGCAGACCAGAAAACCTGATTAGGGTCATTGATCTCACCGAGGAAGTACTTTGATTTCTGTCCCGATGGAGATTGATCAACTTCATTAGCAGCTCTATGCTTGAAGACTTTTTCTTTCACACCTGTGGGAGTAGAGATTTTACTTTGGCACATCTTCCCAAAATGGCCTACTTTCTGACAGTGGAATCATTATGTTTTGTTTGCAGGACACTGTTTGTCCCTGTGGGTCTTTTTGGCATCACAGTGTTGACAGGGTTTCATGGTGTCTTGCATTCCCTCCTGCCACCACCCCCACCCCACCCCATGTACCTTCTTTTCTGGTGCTTCTTTTACAACGCTGTGATTAAGGAACTGTACAGTTGCTGGCGGTTTACTGAACCATGGTTTTTCTTCACCTCTCAGGATCGCTCAATTCTTCTTCTGGACCTTTGCTTGTCTCAGCAACTGAATTGCCTTGTCTAGGGTGAAATCTTCCTTAGACTGCAATAAATCTGATAGCGATTCATCAGCAATACCTACTACAAAGTAATTTTTTTTATATGTTTATGGGGATGTGGCCATTGGTGGCTAGGCCAGCATTTATTGCCCATCCCTAATTGCCCTTGAGAAGGTGGTGCCTTCTTGAACCGCTGCAGTCCAGGTTGGGTAGGTACACCCACAGTGCTATTAGGAAGGGAGTTCCAGAATTTTGAGCCAGCGACAGTGAAGGAACGGCGAAATAGTTCCAAGTCAGGATGGTGTGTGGCTTGGAGGGGACCTTGCAGCTGGTGGTGTTCCCATGCATCTGCTGCCCTTGTCCTTCAAGGTGGTAGAGGTCATGGATTTGGAAGGTGCTGTCTATGGAGCCTTGGTGCATTGCTGCAGTGCATTTTGTAGATGGGTACACACTGCTGCCACTGTGTGTCGATGGTGGAGGGAGTGAATGTTTGTAGATGGGGTGCCAATCAAGCAGGCTGCTTTGTACTGGATGGTGTCGAGCATCTTGAGTGTTGTTGGAGCTGCACCCATCCAGGCAAGTGGAGAGTATTCCATCACACTCCTGACTTGTGTGTTGTAGATGGTGGACAGGCTTTGGGGAGTCAGGAGGTAAGTTACTCACTGCAGGATTTCCAGCTTCTGACCTTCTCTTGTAGCAACGGTATTTATATGGCTACTCCAGTTCGGTTTCTGGTCAATGGTAACCCCCAGGATGTTGATAGTGGGGGATTCAGCAATGGTAATGCCATTGAATGTTGAGGGAAGATGGTTAGAATCTCTCTTGTTGGAGATGGTCATTACCTGGCACTTGTGTGGCGTGAATGCTACTTGCCACTTATCAGCCCTTGCCTGGATATTGTCCAAGTCTTGCTGCATTTCTACACAGACTGCTTCAGTATCTGAGGAGTCACAAATGGTGCTGAACATTGTGCAATCATCAGCGAACATCTCCACTTCAGACTTTATGGTGGAGGGAAGGTCATTGATGAAGCAGCTGAAGATAGTTGGGCCTAGGACACTACCCTGAGGAACTCCTGCAGTGATGTCCTGGAGCTGAGATGATTAACCTCCAACAACCACAACCATCTTCCTTTGCGCTAGGTATGACTCCAACCAGCGGAAAGTTTCCCCCCTGATTCCCATTGACTCCAGTTTTGCCAGGGCTCCTTGATGCCATACTCGGTCAAATGCTGCCTTGAGTCACTCTCACCTCAACTGTTTTATCCATGTTTGAACCAAGGCTGTAATGAGGTCAGGAGCTGAGTGGTCCTGGCGGAACCCAAACTGAGCAACACTGAGCAGGATATTGCTAAGCAAGTGCCGCTTGATAGCACTGTCGCTGACACCTTCCATCACATTACTGATGATTGAGAGTAGGCTGATGGGGCGGTAATTGTCCGGGTTGGATTTCTCCTGCTTTTTGTGTACAGGACATACCTGGGCAATTTTCCATATTGCCGCGTAGATGCCATGTTGTAGCTGTACTGGAACAGCTTGGCTAGGGGTGCGGCAAGTTCTGGAGCACAAGTCTTCAGTACTATTGCCGGAATATTGTCAGGGCCCATAGCCTTTGCAGTATCCAATGTATTCAGTCGTTTCTTGATATCACGTGGAGTGAATCAAATTGGCTGAAGACTAGCATCTGTGATGCTGGGGACTTCAGGAGGAGGCCGAGATGGATTATCCACTCAGCACTTCTGGCTAAAGATGGATGCAAATGCTTCAGCGTTATCTTTTGCACCGATGTGCTGGGCTCCCCCATCATTGAGGATGGGGATATTTGTGGAGCCACCTCCTCCAATTAGTTTAATTGTTCACCACCATTCACGACTGTATGTGGCAGGACTGCAGAGCTTCGATCTGATCTGTTGCTTGTGGGATTGCTTAGCCCTGTCTATCACATGCTGCTTACACTGTTCAGCACACAAGTGGTCCTGGGTTGTAGCTTCACCAGGTTGACACCTCATTTTGAGGTATGCTTGGCATTGCTCCTGACATGCCCTCCTGCACTCTTCATTGAACCAGGGTTGATCCCCCGGCTTGATGGTAATGGTAGAGTAGGGTATATGCCGGGTCATGAGGTTACAGATTGTGGTTGAGTACAATTCTGCTGCTGCTGATGGCCCACAGTGCCTCATGGATGCCCAATTTTGAGTTGTTAGATCTGTTCAAATCTATCCCATTTAGCACAGTGGTAGTGCCACACAAAACAATGGAGGGTATCCTCAATGTGAAGATGGAACTTTGTCTCCACAACAACTGTGCGGTGGTCACACCTACCAACAGTGTCATGGACAGATGCATCTGCGGCAGGTAGATTGGTGAGGATGAGGTCTTGTTAGTTCCCTCACCATCTGGCACAGACCCAGTCTAGCAGCTATGTCCTTTAGAACTCGGCCAGCTCAGTCAGTAGTGGTGCTACCAAGCCACTCTTCGTGATGGACATTGAAGTCCCCCACCCAGAGTACATTTTGAGCCCTTGCCATCCTTATTGCTTCCTCCAAGTGCTGTTCAACATGGAGGAGTACTGATTGATGAGCTGAGGGGCCACTGTAGGTGGTAATCAGCAGGAGGTTTCCTTGGCCTTGTTTGACCTGATGTCATGAAACTTCACAGGATCCAGAGTCAATGTTGAGGACTTCCAGGACAGCTCCCTCTGGACTGTATACCACTGTGCCACCACCTCTGGTGGGTCTCTTCTGCTGTGGGACAGGTCATGTCCACGGATGATGATGGTGGTGTCAGGGACATTGTCTACAAAACATGCTTCCGTGAGTATGACTATGTCAAGCTTGACTAGTCTGTGGGACAGCTCTCCCAACATAGGCACAAACTCCCAGATGTTAGTAAGGAGGGCTTTACAGGGTTAACAAGGCTGGGTTTACTGTTGGTGTTTCCGGTGCCTCGGTTGATGCCGGGTGGTCCGTTCAGTTTCATTCCTCCTCTTCTATTATTCTCTTAATCTCTTTTTAATTCTGCTTTTAGGTCTCCATATTTGTATCCTTCAGATAGTCTGTAAAGGTTATTAATAAAAGCATCAACTGTTTCACCTGGTTTCTGGACCCTTCTGTTAAAGTTTGCCCTTTCCAGAGTCTTGTTGCTTCTCAGGTTGAAATAGTTATCAAAGGCTTTCAAAACTTCAGTAAATTTTCCTGATATCTCATTAGTGCCTTGTCTTGCAATAACATCATCTGCTATTGCTCTGATGGAATGCAGCAATTTGTTAACTTGCTCTGCTTCAGACTGGCTGTCTGAAAGGTATTGCTATGGGTACCCGCATGGGTCCTAGTTATGCCTGCCTTTTTGTGGGATAAGTCAAACATTCCTTGTTCCAGTCCTACTCAGGCCCCCTCCCTCACCTCTTTTTCCAGTACATTGATGGCTTTATCGGTGCCGCTTCCTACTCTTGTCCTGAACTGGAAAACATCATCAACTTTGCTTCCAATTTCCACCCTTCTCTCACCTGTACATGGTCTATCTCCAACACTTCCCTTCCTCGACTTCTCTGTCTCTATCTCTGGGAATAGGCTGTCTACTAATATTCATTATGAGCCCAAAGACTCCCAGGGCTACCTTGACTACACTTCCTCATACCCAGTTTCCTATAAGGACTGCATTCCATTCTTGTAGTTTCTCCATCTCCAACGCATCTGTTCTGATGATACAACCTTCCACAACGGCCCTTCTGGCATGTCTTCCTTTTTCTTCAACTGAGGATTTCCACCCCCCCCCCCCCACAAACTGTGGTTGGCAAGGCCCTCAACTGTGTCCAACCTATTTCTTGCACTTCTACCCTTACCCCTTCCCCTCCCTCCCTGAACTGCGATAGGGTTCCCCTTGTCCTCACTTTCCACACCCACCAGCCTCCACATCCAAAGAATTATCCTCGCCATTTCCACCACCTCCAGCATGATGCCACCTCTTCCCTACCCCTCCCCTGTCAGCATTCCAAAGGAATCGTTCCCTCTGCCCTGGCCCACTCCTCCATCAGCCTCAAAAACTCGTCCCCTATCCCACGGCACCTTCCCATGCAATCAAAGGAGGTGTAATACTTGCCCTTTTACCTTCTCTCTCCTCACCATCCAAGGCCCCAAATACTACTTCCAGGTGAAGCATTGATTTACTTGTACTTCCTTCAATTTCATATACTGTATTCACTGCTCACAATGCGGTCGCCTCTACATTGGGGAAATTCGCTAACCGCTTTGCAGAACACCTCCGCTCAGTCTGAAAGCATGACCTCAAGCTTCTAGTTGCTTGCTATTTCAACAAACCCCCCTGCTCTCATCCCCATATTTCTGTCCTTGGCCTGCTGCAGTGTTCCAGTGAACATCAACGCATGCTTAAGGAGTAGCATCTGATCTTCAATTAGGCATGCTACTCAACCCTGGGTTCAACAATTTCAGAGCATGGCTAGCCTTTTTTAAAAATAGTTTTCTTTATTTTATTTCATTTTTTAACCATGTGCCTGTTTTTCATGTCGACAGAGCTGCTCATTATTCTGCCATTAACACCCTCTCTGGACTAATGCTTTGTCTTTCACCACAAGCATTAACACTCTCTTTGCCTTTGTCCCAGGTCAGCTTTGTTATTTAATCTCTCCTGCCCTCTGCCCTAACACACATCTTCCCTTTTTTTCTCTTCCCCACCAAACCACACCACCTCCCCCCCCCCCCCTTTCACTTGTTTAAAACCTAATTTTTTTCTGACCTTTGCCAGTTCTGATGAAAGGTCATTGACCTGAAACCTTAACTCTGCTTCTTTCTCCACTGATGCTGCCTGACCTGCTGAGTATTTCTATTTTTATCTCTTAAAGATACAGTTTCTTTAAGGTGAAGTCACCACGGCACTACATTACAGGTCCCAAGGTGGACTGCAGTACAGGTACTTCAATCTTCCAAGTCACCTGCCATATGTGGCACAACATCTGCGATGTCTGTTCTGCATGTATGTTTGATGCTCTGAGGCATCATACTTTTCACAATAGTATCCATGAAATCTGGTCCTAAAGCTCTTCAGCTGAGGGATGACATTTCCTCATTCTCCTGTCAACAATCTCTTTGTCCTTAGCTTCCACCCCAAGGTGCACCTGCTCCTGCTCACTCACTCATGCTGTATGTTTACATGCTGTATGTTTATCTAGTGCCATCCTCTCTTCTTCTTCACTTTCATCACTTTCTTCTTCCCCCAGGTCGATGTCTTCAAGACGGTGCTTGAGAGGGGTAGAGTGAATGGTGCTACATGTGTTCTGATGTGTTTCTTGGCAGGGTTGCACACAGACGGGCTGCTTCTTGTTACCCTTCTGTTTCTTCTTATGGATCAGGCACATCTGAAGGAGAAAAAACAGGAAGAGAGGTCACAATGCATTGCCATGGAATATGCCATAGTCAGAAGGAGTGACTGGAGGGTTTCATGATTTGCTTTGTTCACTAGTCATGCAGCCTAAAATAGAATGGAGCACACGAGAAGCAGAATATCCTGATCAATCTGCAGCTGGCACTTACCCTCCTACTTCCCCGTTTCCAACTCTGCCAAAATCTCCTAGGATTGCAAAAGCTTCCTGCTTGGAGAGGGTGAAAGGGCAGAGGTCAACGAGTTTGCCACTTTGACATCTTCCATCTTGTTATTCTGACCAATAATTCTGAAAAATAATGGAAAGAACTGAAATTATCCTTAGTTACGATGGGTGTCTGCAACATCCAGGTGACAGCAAGCAGCTCATAATGAATGTGATGAAAGTTAGAGTCCATGCAGAGCTTTTGGAGGGGCGATTAAATATAAAACTGTGGGGCAAGAAACACTTCTGGTGAAGACTGGGGATGTAAAAGGAACTGTACTGTTCTTCAGAAGTGTTGTGCAATTGACTCACTTACACAAAGAGTGAGGAAAGATCACTGTAAATGGTTAATGTGCTTGATGATGTGCATTCTTCCAAGTTGCTGCTGACTTCCCTTACCTTGCCTGCTCTGGTATTAAAAATGTCTCAAAAACCCAGTAAGCATGATTCGGTGTATGTTTGCGTACACATTTGGCATTCAGCCTTCCTTAACTTCACCGCAATATGAGTGAACATTGAAACCCTACCTCCCCACTCACAGTTTTGCTGAAAATGGAATTAAAACTGCACCCTTAGAAGTGGCATTAATGAATGTACCACTGCTTGTACAAGTCTCCAAGCTACACATCCTGGAGTGTCACTGTGAAGTGCTGTTACTGTGCAATAAACATGGCTCTGACATGCTGATAACCAGAAGCATTCAAATTAGTTAAACAGCTGTGAAGTTATAATGATATTAGCATGTAGGATATAATAGTACAAATATTAGCATGTGGGCTCAAATGAAATGTAACTAACTTACTATGGGGCATACTGGTTCTTATAGACATCTGAGCTAATTGGCCTTTTGATCTTCAACACCAATGGAATCTTTTACAAATTATCAGTTAGTTAAAAGATATCTATTGACAGAGATCAACTATATGTTAGTGCATTTGCGTCCTTTGTTCACAAAGCCTCTTTGTTCCAACAGACTTATGGGACTGAATTTTCAAATTGCGGTGGGGAACCCAATGCCTGGATGATTTCCCGGTCCCGACCCCACACCTCAGCTGCATTGCTAGCACAACGCGATCTTTAAGTGTTAAAGCCCTAATTGGGCAGACGGTGAACTCAGCACCAAATTAGTGGCACCGAGCATCACCAGGAGGTGAGAACTGCTTGCAGATCATGAGGGGCAAAGGCAGGTATGGGGCCTGCCGCTGTCTTGTCACACAGAGCAGGCAGTTCCTTGGAGGGCAAGCAGAATAAAGAGGTGAGGCAGCGCTTCCAAAATAAAAAAAAAGGTTCTATGCTTGGCCCAGCACAAGATCCAAAACATTTCATCTTCCAACAATAAACTTTTCCCTCTGCCCGCCACGAGCCCAATAGCTGTGCACTATCATGCACCAGACCGGTCGGTCTCGCGGAATCCTTATTGAATGTTACAGTGAGGACCACCCCTCATTCCACCACCGGCCTCTTAACAAGTTGCTCTATGAGTTTAATGGGCCCTTAATTGGAGGGGAGCAGATTCCACATTCCATCCCCCACCCTCCTATTGAAACTTGTGGACTGTCCCAGAGGCATCGGGTTCCAGAGACAATCTCCAGGACTGTGATTCTCAAATCATGGCCGCACCTGGTCCCAAACCTGCCGGCATTTGAAAATCCAGCACACAGATGGAATGGAGGTGACACAAGTAGGCCGGGCTGTCCAAGTTACAGCCCATGGGCCATATATAGATTATGACCCTCAGACAGCGATGTTTTACTTATACTTCGAAGGGCTGGTTCAGTTCTTCCAGTGGGAGCGCATAGCAGGAAGTCATGGGCCTGGATTTTATGTGACTCCCGTACTGCGACGGGTAGCGAGGGGCGGAGGGCCTGTCGCACCCCCCTCCCCCCACCGTCGCCAAGCGATCTTACTGGGGGCGGGATAGGCCAAAGACAGCTTCCTCACCCAGAGGCCAATTGAGGCCCTTATGTGACCCATTAAGGGCCAATTAAGGAGCTCCTCCTGCCACCGCTGGGATGTTACCAGTGGCAGGGTGTGCCTCTGCCATGCAGGGAGGGCACCTTGTAACACGAAGCACATTCCCTGCAGGCTTGGTGGGGGAGGGGAGGGTTCCTTCCTCTATGGCAAAGCTGTGGCCCACGGAAGACCCCGCTAGGAACTACTTTATCCCCTGGGATCCCCGTCCCCCTGGACTGCATGACCACCCCACCATCCCCCTCGCCAGGGCCTTCCGGACTGGCCCTCAGTGACTGTGCTGCACTTAGCTGAAGTCCGGTTTTCCAGTGCTGGGCCTGGGTCCAAGGCCTCCGCAGTACTGGCAATGGCTATTGCTCCCGGTGGTGCTGCCAAAACTGCTGAGCTGCCGGCCCTCTGATTGGCTGGCAGTTCCTGGAGGTGGCATCCCTGTCTTTAAAGGGATGGGGATCCTGGCTCCTGAAACTTAGATTTAAAAAGACCAGAGGATCACTCCGGGGAGGGAGGGCCATGAAAAGGTGCTTTCCCTCACCTTTGTGGCCCGGTGCCAGGAGCCCCGCCTCCAACACAAAATCCAGCCCATAGAGTGTCATTTGGAGCATAGAAATAGCTTTGTATTTCTTACACACTGACTTATTCTGTTGAGATTTGTGGGCCTGGAGGTTTGGAAAAACCATTCTTCGTGTTCTTGCTTCATCAGTGGATTAATCCTAAATCGTGATCCATTAGTATCTTAGATTGATATATATGTAAACGAATGAGGTAGAATTTCATGCCCTCCTATTTTTGGGTGCTAGTCAGGCAGAATGCAACTGAAATGCACTATACCTGATATGACAGTTCAGGCTTTAAAGTTTTCCACTTGTTTCCCCAAAAGATAGGGATGTGTATGTATGCGCTGCAGGCCTCAGGCATGGATAATGGCTTGGTCTTCCAGATGATGTCCAAAAACAGCAGCCAGAAGGCCTGTCACCTCATCATCTTCATAGTGCAACTGAAAAGGATGTATCCGACCTCTGTTTTGGTTCTAACAGTTGGCACCCTGAATCTGTTCAAAATCCTGCTCCAAGACAGGAAAATAAAGCATGAAGTGCCCATGCACCATTCCATCCTCGCTCAAATGCTTCTTGTGCGAGCACTCTATCCAACCAGGAGGGAAACACTGGAATATTTAGGCAACAAAAAGGGGCCATAGAGCCAGCAACATAGATGTCTGCCCCATTTTCTTCTGCTTTGCGTCTAGATATTGAGCATTCCTTGGGCACAAAGCAAAGGGTCATTGATCCCTACAAAACATGGGAACTACCCAGTGAGAACAGTATAATGGAGCAGCCGAGAGAGTAGCAGTGAGTCAGAAACAGATAGAAAACCAAAAGGTGACAGCACAATATGTCATCTTTGGCCTCCTTACCTCGAGAGACAATGGGTAAGCGCCTGGAGGAGGTCAGTGGTTTGTGGAGCAGCGCCTGGAGTGGCGAGAAAGGCCAATTCTAGAGTGACAGGCTCTTCCACAGGTGCTGCCGAAAAATTTGTTTGTCAGGGCTGTTACAGATGGTAACACAGAACTGTTACACAGTTGGCTCTCCCCTTGCGCTTCTGTCTTTTTTCTTGCCAACTGCTAAGTCTCTTCTACTCGCCACACTTTAGCCCCACCTTTATGGCTGCTCGCCAGTTCTGGCGATCGCTGGCAACTGACTCCCACGACTTGTGATCAATGTCACAGGACTTCATGTCGCGTTTGCAGACCTCTTTAAAGCGGAGATATGGACGGCCGGTGGGTCTGATACCAGTGGTGAGCTCGCTGTACAATGTGTCTTTGGGGATACTGCCATCTTCCATGCGGCTCACATGGCCAAGCCATCTCAAGCGCCGCTGACTCAGTAGTGTGTATAAGCTGGGGATGTTGGCCGCCTCGAGGACTTCTGTGTTGGAAATACGGTCCTGCCACCTGATGCCAAGTATTCTCCGGAGGCAGCGAAGATGGAATGAATTGAGACGTCGCTCTTGGCTGACATACGTAGTCCAGGCCTCGCTGTCATAGAGCAAGGTACTGAGGACACAGGCTTGATACACTCAGACCTTTGTGTTCCGTGTCAGTGTGCCATTTTCCCACACTCTCTTGGCCAGTCTGGACATAGCAGTGGAAGCCTTTCCCATGCGCTTGTTGATTTCTGCATCTAGAGACAGGTTACTGGTGATAGTTGAGCCTAGGTAGGTGAACTCTTGAACCACTTCCAGAGCGTGGTCGCTGATATTGATGGATGGAGCATTTCTGACGTCTTGTCCCATGATGTTCGTTTTCTTGAGGCTGATGGTTGGGCCAAATTCATTGCAGGCAGCCGCAAACCTGTCGATGAGACTCTGCAGACACTCTTCAGTGTGAGATGTTAAAGCAGCATCGTCAGCAAAGAGGTGTTCCCTGATGAGGACTTTCCGTACTTTAGTCTTCGCTCTTAGACGGGCAGGGTTGAACAACCTGCCCCTGATCTTGTGTGGAGGAAAATTCCTTCTTCCGAGGACTTTAACGCATGTGAAAGCAGCAGGGAGAAGAAAATCCCAAAAAGTGTGGCTGCGAGAACACAGCCCTGTTTCACACCACTCAGGATAGGAAAGGGGTCTGATGAGGTGCCGCTATGCTGAAATGTGCCTTTTATATTGTCATGGAATGAGGTGATGATACTTAGTAGCTTTGGTGGACATCCGATCTTTTCTAGTAGTCTGAAGAGACCACGTCTGCTGACGAGGTCAAAGGCTTTGGTGAGATCAATGAAAGCAATGTAGAGGGGCATCTGTTGTTCATGGCATTTCTCCTGTATCTGACGAAGGGAGAACAGCGTGTCAATGGTCGATCTCTCTGCACGAAAGCCACACTGTGCCTCAGGATAGACGCGCTCGGCCAGCTTCTGGAGCCTGTTTAAAGCGACTCGAGCAAAGACTTTCCCCACTATGCTGAGCATGGAGATTCCACGGTAGTTGTTGCAGTCACAGCGGTGATGATATTGGCATCGTGCATGTCCTGTGGTACTGCTCCCTCGTCCCAGCCCAGGCAAAGCAGTTCATGTAGTGCTGAGAGTATAGCAGGCTTGGCACTCTTGATTATTTCAGGGGTAATGCTGTCCTTCCCAGGGGCTTTTCCGCTGGCTAGAGAATCAATGGCATCACTGAGTTCCGATTGTTGGCTGTATGTCCAGCTCATCCATGACTGGTCGAGGCTGAGCTGCTTTGAGGGCAGTCTCAGTGACAACATTCTCCCTGGAGTACAGTTCTAGGTAGTGCTCAATCCAGTGGTCCATTTGCTTGCGTTGGTCAGTGATTATGTCCCCTGATTTAGATTTGAGGGGGGCGATCTTCTTGATGGTTGGCCCAAAAGCTCTCTTAATGCCATCATACATTCCTCTGATGTTTCCGGTGTCTGAGGCCAGCTGAATATGACTGCATAGGTGTTGCCAGTAGTCATTTGTGCAGCGCCTGGCTGTTCTTTGTGCTGTGCTTCTGGCTGCTTTAAGTGCTACGGGTCTTAACTCACTGGGGCCTTTCTTGTAGTTCAACAGTGCAATGCGCTTAGCGGCTATGACAGGTTCCAGCTCTTCAAAGTGAGATTGAAACCAGTCTGCATTCCTCTTCGCACGTTTGCTGTAGGTGGTCATTGCTGACTCATAGATGGCGTCTCTGATGTGGGTCCACTTGGTCTCCCCTGTGGGAGTGTTTTGAAGGGCTTTTACAAGTGAATTTAGAAATTTTTGTAACAGTTGTGGATGAGAAATTCTGCTCGTGTTGATGCACGGGTGGCCCTTCTGCTTGGAGTGATGCAACATCTTTGGTCTGAATCTAACCTTGTTGCACACCAGGGAGTGGCCGGTGTCGCAGTCCGCACTGTGGAAGCTGTGTGTGATTTGATATAAGGACAATATAAGGAGGAGCAATGGGGGTAAATTACAGAGAAGCGTTTGACATAAGAACATAAGAAATAAGAGGAGGAGTAGGACATTTGGCCTCCCGAGCCTACTTTGCCATTCAATGAGATCATGGCTAGCCACACCTACCTACAATCAAGGACATTATAGTGAGCTTGACGAACAGTAACCAAAACCATCTTCAGATATTGCCTCAAACTTTTCCACTTTACCGACTCTGCTCTTTTCTGTCTTTATCTGCATGTGCATATCGTGTATGCATACTAGCATGGGCACGTCATGCATCTGTAGGTTTTAACCAAATTAGAGTTTAAGTTTAATGAAGTTTAACCTTTTTTCTTTAAACCTAAGAAAACCTGTTTGGCTAGTTTATTTGCCTTATAATTTGAACAATGATTCACTAAGGGGGAGCTAAAAAAACAGTGTTTTAAAAATTAAACCCTGTTGCAGTCAGACCAGATGAAGGCTGAGACCCTAGACCCCTTTCTCATGAGGTCGTAACAGGGATGTCAATTAAATAATGTACTTTACCAATCCTTTTGACTAGTCCATATGGACCACTGAACCGTGCTTTCAGTGATTCACCCTGTGAAGGCAGTAATACTGACCCATCGCTCCCTGCGTGAAATGTTCAGATCTTAGCATTGTTCCGACTGAGGCGGGAGGAGTGCACTGCTTCTTCTAGTCCTCCTGATATGGTAAGACCAGGTGAAGGCTGAGAGGGAACGCTAGATCTCTTTCTCACCTGGTTGTAACACTAAGCAAGTTCCATTGTCGGAGGTAAAATTGGATAATCCAAAGGAAAGATTTAATACGTCTTTGCTGATCATCGCTCAGCAAACTGATCCAGAGTTAAATAAAGTGGCACAATTGGCTCACACAGATACTGAAGCAAAAGGAGTTATTAAGCAAAAGGCTATTATATTAAAAATGGGATTCTGATGAAGAAGTGAGACATCCTCACAGACCTGCAGATGAATAATGGAAAGCACCTCATCAGATAGTGGTACCACCAAAGTATCATTGGGAACTATTAAGGATAGTGCATGAAATTCCTATGGCGTGATGTGTGGGGATCAGGAAGACAAAATTACGTATTAGTCAACATTGTTACTGTTCAGGTTTTCCCAAGGATGTGTTGCAGTTTTGTAAACGTGCCATATGTGCCAGATTGTGGGAAAATCACAACCTGCCATAAATGCGCCACCTCTAATTCCCAAATCAGTTATTAGGGAACCATTTAGTAGACTGTGGAGGATCTTTACTGAAAACAAAAGCAGGACACCAATATATACTCACTATCATGGATATGGCTACTTGGTTCTCGGAGGTCATCCCCTTGAGAACAATTTCTGCGAAAGTAATGGCAGAGAAGTTAACCTAGTTCTTCACTAGATATGGATTACCGATTGAAATTCAGTTGGATCGAGGTTCCAATTTTATACCTAAAATCTTTCGGGAAGTTATGGGTAACCTGGGTATAACACAATTAAGGTCTTCAGCATACCACCCGCAGCACAAGGAGCTTTTGAAAGGTTCCATCAGTCCCTCAAAAATGATGATCAGGGCATACTGTCATGAATATCCCCATGATTGGAGTAAAGGGCAAGAATTTCTTCTGTTTGTCACAAGGGATTCACTGACTGAGTCTACAGGTTTTAGTCGTTTTGAATTAGTTTGCGGAGATGAGATAAGAAGTCCTCTAAACCTAATTAAAGAATGTCTTTTAGAACAGAGGGATGAATGTTCTGTATTAGATTATGCAACCGTCTCCTGACAACGGCTCACGAGAGTTTGCGAAGTGGCTCAGGAACACCTTAAAGCTTTCCAAGCAACTATGGAAAAATGGGCAGACAAGAATGCAAAGACCCGAACACTGCAACCAGGGGATGGAGCGTTAGTATCACTACCTTCACAGGGTGAACCATTGAAAGCACGGTTCAGTGGTCCATATAAAGTAGTCAAGAGAACTGGTAAAGTAAATTATTTGATTGACATCCCAGATCGCTGGAAAAAGAATCAGCCGTGTTATATCAATATGTTAAAACAATATTATCGCCTGGAGAAGGATAAGCAAGCATAGGTATGTCAGGTAGTAGGGACAGTGAAAAATGAAAGGGATAGTGAGGATGAGGCAGACCGAGGCCTAGACAATTCTCAAATTGAACCTCCTATTATTTGGTTAGTTAATAGTGAATTGCTAGGGAGATTAGACACTATGCTTTCATATTTAGATGCAGAACAACGAGAAGATCTAACAAGGCTACTCACAGCATTTAAGAGAGTCTCTAGGGATAAGCCAGGATGTACAAGTTTAGCCACACATGATGTGGATGTAGGGGTATCCATTCCTATAAAACAGCATCCTTACCACTTAAGTCCAGAGAAACAGGCCCAGGTGAAAGCAAAAATCCAATTCATGTTGGAAAACCACCTAATTGTACCCAGACAAAGCAGCTGCAGTCCGCCAGTCGTGTTATCTCCTAAACTTGATGGTTCAACTAGAATTTGTATAAACTACAGAAAAGTTAATGTGGTAACAAAGGCAGGTTCCTATAAAACTCCTCACTTGGAAGAATGTGTTGACAGAGTGGGCAGTGCCACGTTTCTTACCAAAGTAGATTTGTTAAAGGGATTCTGTCAGGTTCCTTTAACACCCCAAGTTAAAGAAATATCAGCCTTTGTCACACCAGATGGTCTTTTCCAATGCCAAGTAATGCCATTCCAGCAAAAAAATGCCCCAACAACTTTCCAGAGACTCATGAACTAAGTAGTGGACAGTGTTCCTAACTGTGTGGTTTACCTTGATGATGCGATGGTATACAGTGACAATTGGAAGGACCACTTGGAACAACAAGAAGCTTTGTTTAGCAATGTACAGTCAGCTGATTTGGTGGTAAACCTTGCCAAAAGTGAATTTGCAAAAGCACTGTTAACCTACCTAGGTTATAGAGCAGGTCAAGGACAAGTGTTGCCAAGACAGCAAAAATACAAGCATTGGTGGAGTTCCCTGCCCCTAAGACAAAATGAGAAATCATGAGGTTTTTGGGGATGTGTGGTTTCTACTGCGATTTTTTTTTTACCAGATTTCAGCACTATAGCTGCTCCACTGATGGATTTGCTACTAAAGAAAGCCAAGAAAGTGAGGTCAGAGGAGTGCCAAGCATCTTTTGAGATGCTGAAAGTAATTTTGATTAATGAACCAATGTTGGCTGCCCCAAATTTCACTTAGCCCTTCAAGGTAGCAATTGATGCTAGTGACCTGAGGGTTGGTGCAGTCCTGTTACAAAAAGATGAATCGGGCATAGAAAGGCCAGTGAGATACTTTTCCAAAAAGCTAAATCGATACCAAAAGAGATACTCTAAAGTGGAAAAAAGAAACCCTGGGCTTACTACTAGCTCCAAAATATTTTGAAGTCTATGTCCTCTGACACAAATTTCAAATCCTCTCTGGCCACAGGAGAGGTACCAAAGGATTGGAGGACAGTGAATGTGGTACCACTATTCAAGATGGGTAGCAGGGATAAATTACAGGCCAGTGAGTCTGACATCAGTGGTAGGAAAACTATTGGAAAAACTCTGAGGGACAGGATTAATCTCCACGGAGAGACAGAGATTAATCAAGGATAGTCAGCATGGCTTTGTCAAGGGAAGATCATGTATAACAAATTTGATTGAATTTTTGAGGAGGTGACTAGGTGTGTAGATGAGGGAAAAGCAGTTGATGTTGCCTACATGGACTTCAGTAAGGCTTTTAATAAGGTCCTGCATGGGAGATTGGTCAAGAAGGTAAGAGCCCATGGGATCCAGGGCAATTTGGCAAATTGGATCCAAAATTGACTTAATGGCAAGAGGTAGAGGATGATGGTTGACGGTTGTTTTTGCAATTCGAAGCCTGTGACCAGTGATGTACCGCAGGGATCGGTGCTGGGACCCTTGCTGTTTGTACTGTACATAAATGATTTAGATGTGAATATAGGAGGTATGATCAGTAAGTTTGCAGATGACATGAAAATTGGTGGTGTTGTAAATAGTGAGGAGGAGAGCCTTAGATTACAAGACAATATAGATAGGCTGGTAAGATGGGCAGAGCAGTGGCAAATGGAATTTAATCCTGAGAAGTGTGAGGTGATGCATTTTGGGAGGACTAACAAGACAAGGGAATATACAATAGATGGTAGGACCATAGGAAGTACAAAGGTCAGAGGGATCTTGATGTACTTGTCCATAGATCACTGAAGGCAGCAGCACAGGTAGATAAGGTGGTTAGGAAGGCATATGGGATACTTGCCTTTATTAGCTGAGGCAAAGAATATAAAAGCAGGGAGGTTATGATGGAGCTGTATAAAATGCTGGTTAGGCCACAGCAGCAGTACTGTGTACAGTTCTGGTCGCCACACTATAGGAAGGATGTGATTGCACTAGAGAGGGTGCAAAGGAGATTCACCAGGATGTTGCCTGGGCTGGAGCATTTCAGCTATGAAGAGAGACTAGATAGGTTAGGATTGCTTTCCTTAAAGCAGAGAAGGCTGAGGGGGGAAAATGATTGAGTTATACAAAATTATGAGGGTAGATAGGAAGAAACTTTTTCCCTTAGTGGAGGTGTCAATAACCAGGGAGCATAGATTTAAGGTAAGAGGCAGGGGGTTTATTGGAGATTTGAGGAAAAATGTTTTCACCCAGATGGTGGTTGGAATCTGGAACACACTGCCTGAATGGGTGGTAGAGGCAGGAACCCTCACAACATTTAAAAAGTATTTAGATGAGCACTTGAAATGCCATAGCATACAAGGCTATGGGCCAAGTGCTGGAAAATGGGATTAGAATAGATAGGTGCCTGATGGTTGGCACGGACACGATGGGCCGCAGGGTCTGTTTCTGTGCTGTATAACTCTATGACTATGACTCTATGGCTACAGGGAGGCACTGGTATATACTGATCATAATCCCCTAGCCTTTGTGGAAAAAATTCAAAAACCAGAATGCCAGACTATTTCGATGGAGTTTACTTAAAGATTATCCACATTGCGGGGAAAAACACTATAATTGCTGATGCTTTGTCTAGAATTTATCTTTGCTTTGAGTTACCTGAGTACAAAGATGGTACACGGCATAACTGTATTAGTTACAGGTCAAGAGTGAATGAGAATGAGTGAGTAAATGTGTTTTCATATTTTTAAAAATATTTTTTATATGTTTCATTCCTCCAAGGGTGGAGGTGTCATGAAGGTGCTTCCATTATTAATATTTTTGAGGACTTGTGTTTAAAAGACTGTGAAAATACATGAGAAGATGCCTGGACTAGTTTTTTTTTAAGGGTCACTGGAAGGACACTTGGGACTTTGTTTAAAAGAAAACACTTACTGGATGTCACATGTCGTAAGCTAAATAAACAGCCAGAGCCTTGTGAACTATGGAACTGTTTGGACTTAGAGAAGTCACATGACTGGATTTATGGCTGTCAGGAGTTTTTGTTAATAAACTTTGCATCTTTATTGAATAAGTCTTGTTTTATAATAAATCAACAATTCTGTTGTTTATTAAAGAAACCTGGTTGGTAGATTTTTATTCTGAAACTAATGTAGATAAAGTATATAATTGGCCGTATCGGTAACTGGGTAAAACATTTAAGTATATGTTGTGACCAGGGGAGTAGTGGAACTAGAGAAAGGCAGTGCATTCGTCCAACCTCTGCCGTAACAATAGCAAAGACGTAAATCAGTCATGCATTTTGACAACTCAGATGAGGAAGCAGAAATTCAAAAATCACTGAATTCGACAAACCTCAATGAAGGCCATCCAAGTCAGATCAGAAAAAGACTATCAATCTTGCACATCTGAAACAACAAGATCAGAGAGAGTTGGAAAGCCTTCTGACAGGTTAAATATATGAAGTCAGAGACATAGGGAGAGATGGGGTAGCATGTAAATGAAAAAGTAAATGTATGTAAATATATATTGGGATAAAGACTTGGGGTGGGGGGTGGGATTTAGTATAAGGGTATGTCGGGGTTAATCTTGAGAACCTGCAAAGATTACCATGCACCATGATGATGTAAGAGGTCATGTGGGAGAGACTCAAGAACAGCTACAGTGTGGCTTTTGAAGGAGACACAGAGGTTAGTGTGGAGTGCATATAGTTGTTATGAAATAAATATTACTATTATTCTACAGTCTAAGAACCTCACTGGTAGACTCATTAAGGTGGCAGCATATAGAACCCAAACATATAACAACCACTTCTACTGGTCCCCTTTTATCCATCCTGCTCATTACATCCTCAAAGAACTCTAATAAGTTTTTCAAACAAATAACTGAGGCACCGCTGGGAGTCGAATGCAAAAATGCCTGCTTACTACGCAGGTGTTTTTCCCAGTTAAGAGAATTTGGTGTGGCTTCTTCTTGGAATTGAACATGACTGGAAGAATAAATAGAGCTTGGACAGAGCAAAACAAACTGTTAGAAGAGGGTGGGGGAGAAGGGGAAAGGGTTCTCAGGAGGCCATATCATGGATAGGGCTCTAAATTTTTAAGCCTCTGGCTGCTTTGAGGATGCTGCTGGAGATATAAGCAACATCCTGCAGTTCACAGAACACTGCTGCATAAGGAAGGTCACTGAGGCTGACTGTACAAAGAGAAACACTTTTATCTCATTTCCCATTGCCAGAGGCAAGCAGGCAGAGTGAGCAACAAGTACTTATATATATATAGCACCTTTAACGTAATAAAACATCCCAAGATGCTTAACAGGAGCATTATAAAACAAAATATGACACTGAGCCACAAAAGGAGATATTAGGTCATTTGGCCAAAAGCTTGGTCAAAGAGGTGAGTTTAAAGGAGGGTCTTAAAGGAGGACAGTGAGGTAGAAATGTGGAGAGGTGCAAGGAGAGTATTCCAGAGCGTGGACTTAGGCAAAATTTGGCACACATATCCCTGAAAGGTCTGCCTGTGGCTCATTGTTTAATATTTAAAACACTATGTTTTTAGCTACCCCTTGGTGAATCCCTGTCTGCCGCTTTCCAATTATAAGGCAGAGAAACCAGCGCAAACAGGCTTTCTTAGGTTTAAAGAAAAAAGGTTGAAATTTCTAGCATGACACCTCCACATCCAGCGGAATGAAATGCAATTTGAGAAAAGCGCATTGCATTAAAAGGGTTGAGAGAAAATATAAGATACAGAAAAAAACATGCATTTCTCTCATTCATTCCCATTCATTCATAAATCCTAAAACTTTCTTAGTGGCAGGACAGCTGTAATTGGCCCTTTTTGGCATCCCAATAAATATGTGGCTTTTGGGGGATGTTTTTCTTCAGTTTGCCTATTTCCATGACTGTCTAGGATCTTTGAGATGGTTAGGTTTAGTTAGCCCTGAGTTGGAATTTTTTTTTCAGGAAAGTCAGTAGTGGGCGAGTCTACCCTGAACTCTCTTTCAGTGCTTTGCTGAGTCATGCAAAGGCTTTTCACTTCAGGGGATGGGTGATTCCCTTTTTTTCTGATTGTGGGAGAGGAATCTTTTCTAATCTCCCCTTTGTCCTCTAGGACACTCCTGCCTGCAAGTGTTTGTGCAGACTCTACTGCACGCCCCTGTGGCACTTTGACTAGGTGAGGCATCATTCTCACAGTTTCTCTGCCCCAAGAGATCTTTCTTTGTCTCTGCATGTTCCTGTAAATGCTGTCAGCAACTCTGGTGGGGTACTTCTAGTATCAGCATTTACGTAGGAGGATGTGGGGTATAACTTTCCACATTTTTAGGGTTTGGCTGACCGAACAGTAGCGGTTTTCATCTGGGACTCCTCCTGGACTCCCTTAACCTGCCCTCTTGGTCACGTTTTCTCCTTCTCTGTCTAACCTTTTGCCAGCCTTGTGCCTGTCTGTCCCTTTTTGTTCTCGGTGGGGGTTCCTAACAGTTTACCAGCCCTCTGCTGGAGGGTTCTCCGAACACTGGTACAGGACTTAGGGGTGTAAGTTTTACTGTAGGCTGGGGTTTCCCCTCCCCTGGCACATGTGGCAACTCCTGTAGTACTCCACCACATCTTTGTGGAGTTTTGGCCAGTCAAACTGCTGTTTTATGCGGATTTTGGTCTTTTGTATACCGGCATGTACAGCACTAGTCTTGTGGGCCCTTCTTAATATTTCTCTCCGGCACCTTTGCGGCACCACTAACTGGTGAACCAGTGTCCACTCCTTGCTCTCAGGTCTGTGGGGAGATCTCCATTTCCTCATCAGTACCTCATTCTTTAAATAGTAGCAATCAGGGACTCCCTCTGCTTCAATTTCAGACTGGGCAGCCTGTGCTAACTCTCGTAATACTGGGTCAGCTTGCTGAGCCTCAGTTGGGTAAAATGTATTTAATTCACTTCCTGGGTCTTCTAACTTCCCAAAGAAAGTCTCGGACAGACAGACCTCATGGTCATCTGCCTGTAGTGCCAATTCAGTCTCCTTTGGGGGAGCTGGCTTGATCATAGCCTGATTCACTATACATTCAGGGAAACTACAGGAGACAGTCTGCCTCCGCTGTCCTGTTTCTGACCTCCTGCGGTCTTTCTTTCACTACTGGGGGTGGCTACCACCATCACCCCCGCCATATCATTACCTGGGAACTCACTGTAGAGTCATTGATTGTAGGTCGATCTTGCTTTTCATTGGGGCCCAGTATTCTCCTTAAACCTTATTCACTGTAGGAGACCTTTCTCTCTTGGGGTTCATGTGTCTTCAGTGGATTTGGAGTTCTGTGAGAAAGAGCTGGGAATAGACAGAGAGGAGGCTGTGGGGAGCCAGCCGGGAGAGGTCTTTTCAGTCCAGGAGCAAATAGACACTCTGATTTTAAACTGTTTGTACAATTCAGAAAAAAAACAGTTTGCAAAGCAGGCTAGTCATGTGACCAGGTGGTCTGATCACATCTGTTTGCGAATTCTCTGGTCTTAGCTGACCCTGGAATGTCTCTTTGTCCATACAATATGTGGTGCTCAAAGCCCACTCTGGATTAAATTGGATAAGGGAAGTAACCCTTTTGTCTCCCCAAGCACTGTCTGCTAATATGCAAATGTCTTTCCAGCCAGGGGCCTGGTGCTTTTTTGAACAAGTCCTTTCTTCACTTCAGCAACAGTTTTCAAATCAATGTTCATATGAAAAAATCGATATGCCTCATTCTTGGCAAGTGGGGGTCTAGCATGACAATATTTAAAGTTGATAAAGCATCAGGACCTGTTGAGATGCATCCAAGGATATTGAGGGAAGTGAGAGTGAAAATTACGGAAGCACTGGCCATAATTTTCCAATGTTCCTTAGACTCAGGGGTGGAGCCAGAGGACTGGAGAATTGCAAATGTTGCACCCTTGTTCAAAAGAGGGTGTAAAGAAAATCCCAGTCTCTCCAAGCCACTCAGTTTATCTCCAGTGGTGGGGAAACTTCGAGAAACAATAACTCAGGACAAAACTAATAGGCACATGGGCAAATGCGGGTTAATTAAGGAAAACACGCATGGATTTGTCAAAGGAAAATCATGGTTAACTTTCTGGAGTTTTTTGAAGAGGTAACTGAGAGGGTTGATGAGGGGAATGCTATTAATGTGGTGTACATGGATTTCCAGAAGGCATTTCATACAGTGCCACACAACAGGCTTGTGAGAAAAGTTATAGCTCATGGAATAAAACGGTCAGTAGCAACATGGATGTGAAATTGGCTGTGTGACAAGAAACAGAGAGTAGTGATTAATGGATGGTTTTTGGGCTGGAGGAAGGTTTGCAATGGAGTTCGCCAGGGGTCAGTGTTGAGACCCTTGCTCTTCCTGATATATATTAATGGCCTAGACTTTTGTCTATAGGGCACGATTTCAAAATTTGTGGAGGATACGGAACTTGGAAGCATTGTGAACTGAGAGAGGAGTGGTGTAGAACTTTAAAAGGACATAAACAAGGTGGTGGAATGGGCAGACAACTGGCAGATGAAGTACAATGCGGAAAAATGTGGTGATTCACTTTGGTGGGCAGAACATGGAGAAACAATATAAGATAAAGGGTACAACTCTAAAGGGGGTGCAGGAGCAGAAGGACTTGTGTGTATATATGCATAAGTCATTGAGGTGGCAAGACAGGTTGAGAGCACTGTTAATAAAGCATACGGTATCCTAGGTTTTGTTAATAGGGGCATAGAGTACAAAAGCTAGGAGGCTATGTTAAACTTGTATAAAACACCAGTTCAGCCTCAGCCAGAGTATTGCATCCAATTCCTGGTGCTGCACTTTAGGAAAGATGTGAAAGTATTCGAGAACATGCAGAAAAGATTCATGAGAATGGTTCCAGAGATGAAGATGGGACTGTTTTCCTTAAAGAAGAGAAGGCTGAGAGATGATTTGAAGAAGTTATTCAAAATCATGAGGGGCCTGGACAGAGTAGATAGGGAGAAACTGTTCCCACTTGTGAAAGGATCGAGGACGAGAGGGCACAGATTTAAAGTAATTGGCAAAAGAAGTAAAAGCGACATGGGGAAAAACTTTTTCACACAGTGATTGGTTAAGTTCTGGAATGCAGTGCCTGAGAATGTGAGAATGTGATGCAGGCAGGTTCAATCAAAGCATTTAAAAGGGAATTAAACTGGTCTCGAAAAAGAAATAATGTGCAGGGTTACGGGGAGAAGGCAGGGGAATGGCACTAGGTGAATTGCTCAATCAGAGAGTCGGTGCAGAAACAATGGACTGAATGGCCTCCTTCTATGTGGAAGAATTCTGTGATTTTGTTGTAAGTTCAAGTTATGGGTTAGTGCTGTCAATAGTTTTTAAATCATTCCTGAGTTAGGAAATTGTCCCCTGCTTCACTATCTCCTGCCTCAATATTCAGATCATAACCCTGACTTTCTAGGGCCTCTTCTAGCCATCCTACTCCCTCGTATTCTGAGTACACTTTCTCAGTTTAACATCTCCATGAGGCAGTACTGCCAACTGTGCAGCACTCCCTTATTAGTACACTGACGTAGCAGCTGAGATTATATGGTCAAGTCTCTAAAGTGGGTCTTGAACCCAGAAGCTCTTAACTGTGGCAGCACTCTTGCCACTGAGCAAGGCTGACACTGAAAGGCGATATAGCTTACAATTACGATATGTCCCCTGAGTGTTCACTCTTAATGAGCAACTTGCTGGAATGTAGTTGAAGATTGAATAAACAGTTTTGCTTGGTTAGACTTTTATAAAGCTAAAGTGCATTTGGCCATTTGTGATGGACATAATGTCAGTTCCAGTTTGTTTTATGCCATTCCAACTTAAGTAACTTCTAAAATCACATGCAAAAGTTTATGCACCTCACGGAAATGCTCTGCCATGTTTGATTTTGCAGAGATGAACACTTAAATTACATGTTCAATCTAGTTTCTTTGGATTCCACATCACTTTATTCTCAGACTATCTTTAGCCAAATCTGTAAAAAGTCAATTCAGCGGACATTAAATAAGAACAAGCCTTGGTAGAAATGTTAGATTAAATGATAGAAAGTGTTTTTTTTGTTGTTGTTGATTTATCGTGTCAACAAAGATATTGACAAAATGTACACTATGGATGTATAGTGAGTTTTTAATATTCATTTAGTTTCTACAATTAGAATATTAGAAATTTAAGCATACAAGGAAATCATTCCAGCTTCTCGTACTGTGCCACTCCTAACTCCAAACTGGATTTATGGGGAGAGAAATTAATCTTTTTCTATTCTTTCATGGGATGTGAGTGTCACTGCTAGGTCAGAAATTGTTACTGATCCCTAATTGCCCTTGAGAAGGTGGTGGTGAGCTGCCTTCTTGAAATGCTGCAGTCCATCTGGTGTAGGTACACACACAGTGCTGTTAGGGAGGGAGTTCCAGGATTTTGATCCAGCGACAATGAAGGAACAGTGATATATTTCCAAGTCAGGATGGTGTGTGGTTCAGAGGGGAACTTGCAGGTGATGGTGTTTCCACATGTCGTCGCCCTTGTGCTTTTAGGTGGTAGAGGTTGCGGGTTTGGAAGGTGCTATCGAAGGAGGCTTGGTGAGATGCTGCAATGGACCTTGTAGATGGTGCACACTGCTGTGAATGTGCACCGGTGGAGCAGGGAGTGAATATTCAAGGTGGTGGATAGGGTGGTGGTCAAGCAGGCTGCTTTGTCCTAGATGATATCAAGCTTCTTGACTGTTGTTGGAGCTGTACTCATTCAGGCAAGTGGAGAGTATTCCATCACATTCCTGACTTGTGCCTTATAGATTTTAGACAGGCTTTGGGGAGTCAGGAGGTGAGTTACTCACCACAGAATTTCCAGCCTCTGATCTGCCCTTGTAGCCACTGTAAGATGATGATGAAAATGATGACATAGTGGTAATGTCACTAGACTAATAATCCAAGGCTTATGCGAATGCCCTGGGAACAGGGGATCAAATCCCACCATGGCAGCTGGTAGAATTTAAATTAAATTAATTACATAAAATCTGGAATTGAAAGCTAATCTCAGTAATGATGCCATAAGACTATTATTGATTGTCAGAAAAAAAAAGTTTCATTCATGGCCTTTAGAGAAGGAAATCTGCTGTCCTTACCCGGTCTGGCTTACATGTGACTCCAGACCCACAGCAATGTGGATAACTCTTAACAGCCCTCTGAAATGGCCTAGCAAGCCACTCAGTTCAAGGGCAATTAGGGATGGACAACAAATGCTGGCCTGCATGAAATCCTATGAAAGAATTTAAAAAAAACTTGCTCAAAACCTATTACCAAAAGGTTGCTTGGAAATATGAATAAAGATGTGTAATAATTGCCTAGCCAATGAAAGCAAAACGTAATGTGCTACAAACTAATGTCAAATGAGGAAATTATGGGAAATTATGTCAAATTCATGATTGTACAAGCTCAGTTAAAAGCTTGAAAAACAAGCAATTGTAATGTGATGCATTTATAAGAATAGAATGCTTCAAAGGTATGAAACTATGGAGAAAGCAGAAGTTGTGAGATTGTCACCATAGAGTCATAGAGTCGTACAGCATAGAAACTGGCCCTTCGGCCCACCGTGTCCAATGCCAACCATAATGCCTATCTATACTAATCCCACCTGCCTGCACTAATTCCATATCCCTCTATGCCTTGCTCATTCAAGTACCTGTCCAGATGTCTTTTAAATGTTGCTACTGTTCCTGCCTCCACCACCTCCTCTGGCAGCTCATTCCAGATACCCACTATTCTTTGTGTAAAAAATTTACCCCTTTGATCCCCTTTAAACCTCGTCCTTATCACCTTAAATCTATGCCCTCTAGTTTTAGTCACCCCTACCATGGGAAACAGACTCTGGCTATCTACCCTATCTATGCCTCTCATAATTTTATATTCCTCTATCATGTCCCTTCTCAGCCTCCTTTGCTCCAGGGAAAACAGACCCAGCCTATCCAATCTCTGTTTATAACTCAAGCCCTCCAAACCAGGCAACATCCTTGTGAATCTTTTCTGCACCCTCTTGAGCTTAATCACATCTTTCCTGTAGTGCAGCGACCAGAACTGCGCACAGTACTCCAAATGCGGCCTAACCAACGTTATGTACAACTGTAACATGATGTCCCAACTCTTGTACTCAATGCCTTGGCCGATGAAGGCAAGCATGCCATACGCCTTCTTCACCACCCTGTCTACCTGTGTTGCCACTTTCAGGGAACTATGTACTTGCACCCCAAGGTCTCTCTGCTCAACAACACTCCCCAGGGCCCTGCCATTCACTGTATATGTTCTGCCCTGGTTTAACTTCCCAAAATGCATCACTTCGCACTTGTCTGCATTAAATTCCATTTGCCAATCCCTTGCCCACTTTCCCAGTTGATCTATATCCTGTTGTAACCTTAGACAACCTTCTTCACTGTCCACTATACCATCAGTTTTGGTGTCATCTGCAAACTTACTAACCATGCCCCCTACATTCACATCCAAGTCATTAATATATATGACAAACAACAGAGGGCCCAGCACCAATCACTGCGGCACACCACTGGTCACCGGCCTCCAATCTGAAAAACAACCCTCCACTACCACCCTCTGCCTCCTATCACCAAGCCAATTTTGTACTCAATTTGCTAGCTCACCCTGGATCCCATGTGTTCAAACCTTCTGGACGAGCTTACCATGCGGGACCTTGTCAAAGGCCTTGCTAAAGTCCATGTAGACCACGTCCATCGCCCTGCCCTCATCAATCCTCTTGGTCACCTCCTCAAAATACTCAATCAAATTCGTGAGACATGATTTCTACTCACAAAGCCATGCTGACTATCCCTAATCAGACCTTGCCTTTCCAGATGCATATAAATCCTGTCTCTCAGAATCCCTTCCAATAACTTTCCCACCACTGATGTAAGGCTCACCGGCCTGTAGTTCCCTGGCTTATCCCTGCTGCCCTTCTTAAATAAAGGCACAACGTTAGCTATCCTCCAGTCTTCCGGTACCTCACCTGTGGCTAACGATGATACAAAAATCTCTACCAGGGCCCCAGCAATCTCCTCCCTTGCTTCCCAAAGCATCCTTGGATACATCTGGTCAGGCTCTGGGGATTTATCCATCTTAATGCGCTTCAAAACCTCCAACACCTCCTCCTTTGTAATGTTGATATGCTCCAGGATATCGCTGTTCCCTCCCTTGAACTCACTAGCTTCCATGATCTTCTCCACGGTAAATACAGATGAGAAGTATTCATTTAAGACCTCGCCCATTTCCCGTGGCTCCACACATAGATTACCACACTGATCCTTAAGGGGACCTACTCTCTCCCGAGCTACCCTTTTACTCTTAATGTACTTATAAAATCTTTTAGGATTCTCCTTTATCTTAATTGCCAGGAAAATCTCATGGCCCCTTTTCGTCCTCCTAATTTCCTTCTTAGGTATACTCCTACATCCCCTATACTCCTCGAGGGACTCGCTTGATTCCAGCTGCCAATACATGACATATGCCTCCTTCTTTGTCCTGACCTTCTTCTTCTTCTTCTTCTTCTTTGTCCTCTTTGGCTCGGGAGACATTGGGTGTCCTGACCAGACCCTCAATATCCCTCATCAACCAAGGTTCCCTAAACTTGCCAGCCTTGCCCTTCCATCTAACAGAAACATGCTGGCCCTGAACTCTTCCTATCTCACTTTTAAAAGCCTCCCACTTGCCAGACGTCCCTTTACCTGTAAACAGCCTCTCCCATTCAATTTTTGAGAGTTCCTGTCTGATGCCATCGAAATTAGCCTTCCCCCTATTTAGGACTTCAACCTGAGGACCAGTCCTATCCTTTTCCATAACTATCTTGAAGCTAATAGAGTTATGGTCACTGGTCCCAAAGGGCTGCCCCACTGACACATCATCCACCCGCCTAGCCTCATTTCCTAAGAGGAGGTTGAGTGTAGGCCCTTCTCTAGTAGGGCCATCCACATACTGATTTAGAAAACTATCCTGGACACACTTAACAAATTCTTCTCCATCTGATCCCTTTGCACTAAGGCAGTCCCAGTCAATATTAGGGAAGTTAAAATCACCTACTATTAAAACCCTATATTTCCTACACCTATCTGTGATTTCCCTACATATATGCTCCTCCACTTCCCTCTGACTATTGGGGGGCCTATTGTATAATCCCATCAAAGTGATCACCCCTTTCTTATTTCTAAGTTCTACCCATATGGGCTTGCTGGACATTCCCCCCCCGGGATATCCTCTCTCAGTACTGTTATGATGTCCTCCCTAATCAATATTGCAACGCCCTATCCTCTCTTACCTCCACCTCTGTCACGCCGGAAGCATCAGTACCCCGGAACATTGTGCTGCCAGTCCTGCCCATCCCTCAACCACGTTTCCGTATTAGCTATAATATCACAATCCCATGTACCGATCCATGCTCTGAGTTCATCTGCATTACCTGTAAGGCTTCTTGCATTAAAGTAAGTGCAATTTAGTCTACCAGACCTTACATGCTCCCTGTCCTGCCCCTGCCAGGCCTGACTACTGGACTTGCTTTCTTTAACCTCTACATTTGCCTCAACTATCTCATCTGAGAGACTACTACTTTGGGTCCCACCCCCCTGCAATACTAGTTTAAACCCTCCCGAGTGGTACTAGCAAACTTCCCCGCAAGGATATTGGTCCCCTTCCAGTTCAGATGCAACGTGCATTTTTGCACAAACTAATGTCCTTCATATGAACACCTATATGATTGGACAAGAACAGTATGGTTGTGTACGGGTACTATTTTCATTGGTGATCTGTGTGAGGAAACTGGAAGAATGCCAGGATAAGAGGAGACCCTCTGAGTGGTCTTGCCACAGCAATAGAAAACAAGAATAGGAGACAGAAGACAGAAACAGAAGACTGCAAGAAGAGGATGTGCACTCTACCATCCAAAATTGACACAGGAAGTATATAGCCCACGTTGTTCTGTAAATTGCTGCCTGAACTTTACCCTTAGCATGCAAGTTTGTTCTGACTTTCTCTCAATAAAGTAGCTCCAGAACTGAACTTTTGTTGTCACATGGTGAGTGAGGGGTTAAATCCTTAAACCACAGCATTAAAGTGGATTGTCCAGTTCAGTTTCTGGTCAATGGTAAATCCCACGATGTTGATGGGTGGGGAATTCAGCAATGATAATGCCGTTGAATGTCAAGGGGAGCTGGTTAGATTCTCTCTTGTTGGAGATGGTCATTGCCTGGCGTTTTTGTGGTGTAAATGTCACTTGCCACTTATCAGCCCAAGCCTGGATGTTGTCCAGGTCTTGCTGCATGTGGACACAGATGTAGTATAAGGGTATGAAAGGGTTAATCTTGAGGGAATGTAAAGATTACTGCCCACCATGATGATGTAAGAGATCATGTGGAAGAGACTCGAGAACTGTTACAGCATGGTTTTTAAAGGAGGCACACAGGCGAGCGTGGAGTGTATATAGTTGTTTTGAAATAAATATTAATGCTTCATTACGACAGTCTAAGAACCTCGCTGGTAGACTCAATAAGATGGCAGCATACAGAACCCAAACATACAACAACTGACTGCTTCAGTGTCTGAGGAATTGTGAATAGTACTGAACATTGTGCAATCATCAGCGAACATCCCCACTTCTGACCTTATATTGAAGGGGAGATCATTGATGAAGCAGCTGAAGATGGTTGGGCATGGTACAAAGCCAAAGGGAGTGGTAGTGGGTCCCATGAAACCTTTTGTCATTTAATCTTAACTACTGTCCACACTATCACAGACCTTCCCTTTTGTTCTTCTCTTTTTCCCCCTCCCCCTTTCACTTGCTCAAAACCTATTACATTTCTAACTTTGCACAGTTCTGATGAAATATCATGACCAGAAACATTAACTCTGCTTTTGTCTCCACAGATGCTACCTGTCTTGCTGAGTATTTCCACCATTTTCTGTTTTTGTACCTTGAAATGGAGCCTGCAGAAGCAGAAATGGCTGTGGATTGTGATTGGCCCATGATCATCCACCACCCTCCTCCCATTTGCCTTCCCTTGTTTCCTTTCCTGGGCCTACCCATGAGTTAGCTTGGCATCTAAGCTGGCCAAAATTGGGAAGGCCTCGGATGGTGAGTTGCTTGTTGGCACCTGGTGATCACTGTTATTACTACAATGAGGCCAGACGACTGATTTCTGGGGATCCTTGGGCAGTTTTCCCTGCAAAGTTTAATATCTGCTTTTCGTATATTTTTCCAACTCCCTCTTAAAACTTTTGATTAAAGTGGCATCAAAGCAAGATAATCCTTTGCATGAAACAATCTTTTCTAAGCTCCCTTTCATGCTTTGAGCACTAATCCTGAATTCAGACTTCTATTAAATCTCCCCTGTTGCAGTCCCCTTTTGTGCTGATTTACACGAACAGATTTTATAGGTTTGTAAATTTATTATTTAAAATGATGCCTTGCACTGTTTTCTGTTAAGTTCTGACATACCTCATGGCACCCTTCCACTAGATTAACTGTGCATATTCATTCCCAGATTTCCACACCTTCTCTTTTGTTTCTGCACAGATCTTCAGTCTTAGTTGAAACCTGAATTTTAACTGCGCCAATTTTGGAACTTTGTGGCTAAAACTAGAAACCTCATTCGAAGCAAATAGGATTTAATGATGCACAGTTTGGTGCTTTGAATGCACACCCGCAAGGAATTGAGTTGACATTGACTTTCCAATCTCATTTCATTTAAGAGTTTCACAGGCATCAGGGAAAGCAGATTTTCATCTCATCAATCCAAACCGTGTTCAAAGACAGGAGAAAGAACAACTCCCTTATCCATCGTGTTACACAGTCCAAAATCTTCTCTTAAACATTGATCTATGGTCCATATTTTGCTAAAAATGAATGGCGTGAGATTTACACAAGTCGCTATTAATGTGCAAATTGACCAGCAACTTGTGGCAAGGAAGAGATAGCTCGTGAATTGTGAATCACAACAAGTTGCTGGCCAATTTGCGTTGCTCCTCCATTAGCTTTGTGAAAATGGCATCTCACCCCTTAACCCCTGCCTGATTTTCATGATGTTGCTGCATTTGCACATTAATTGCACAGTAAACTCATTGCAGAATGTTAAGTCTAGTAATTAACAGTGTAAGTACTCTTTTAATAATGTGATAATTTTTCATGGCTGACGATCAAACTTTCTTGCCCAGAAATTGAACAATTATACATGTAAAGCCTCATTTCTTAAGGTTATGAACTATTGCTAGAGATTTGGGGCGGCACAGTGGCGCAGTGGTTAGCACCACAACCTCACAGCTCCAGCGACCTGGGTTCAATTCTGGGTACTGCCTGTGCAGAGTTTGCAAGTTCTCCCTGTGAACGTGTGGGTTTTCGCCGGGTGCTCTGGTATAGAACATAGAACAGTACAGCACAGTATAGGCCCTTCGGCCCACGATGTTGTGCTGAACCTTTAACCTACTCTAGGATCAAACTATCTACATACCCTTCATACTACTATCATCCATGTACCTATTCAAGAGTCGCTTAAATGTCCCTAATGTATCTGCTTCTACTACCACCGCTGGCAGTGCATTCCACGCACCCACCACGCTCTGTGTAAAGAACCTACCTCTGACATCTCCCCGAAACCTTCCTCTAATCACCTTAAAATTATGCCCCCTGGTGAGTGCCCTTTCCACCCTGGGAAAAAGTCTCTGGCTATCCACTCTATCTGTGCCTCTCATCATCTTGTACCCCTCTATCAAGTCACCTCTCATCCTTCTTCGCTCCAATGAGAAAAGCCCTAGCTCCCTCAACCTTTCTTCGTAAGACATGCCCTCCAGTCCTGGCAGCATCCTGGTAAATCTCCTCTGCACCCTCTCTAAAGCTTCCACATCCTTCCTATAATGAGGCGACCAGAATTGAACACAATATTCCAAGTGTGGTCTAACCAGGGCTTTATAGAGCTGCAGCATAACAAAGAACAAAGAACAAAGAACAAAGAACAGTACAGCACAGGAACAGGCCATTCGGCCCTCCAAGCCTGCGCCGATCTTGATGCCTGCTGAAACTAACACCTTCTGCACTTCCGGGGCCCATATCCCTCTATTCCCATCCTATTCATATATTTGTCAAGATGTCTCTTAAACGTCGCTATCATATCTGCTTCCACCACCTCCCCTGGCAGCAAGTTCCAGGCACTCACCATCCTCTGTGTAAAAAACTTGCCTCGCACATCCCCTCTAAACTTTGCCCCTTGCACCTTAAACCTATGTCCCCTAGTAACTGACTCTTCCACCCTGGGAAAAAGCTTCTAACTATCCACTCTGTCCATGCCGCTCATAACTTTGTAAACCTCTATCATGTCGCCCCTCCACCTCCGTCATTCCAGTGAAAACAATCCGAGTTTTTCCAACCTCTCCTCATCGCTAATGCCCTCCAGACCAGGCAACATCATGGTAAACCTCTTCTGTACCCTCGCCAAAGCCTCCACCTCCTTCTGGTAGTGTGGCGACCAGAATTGCACACAATATTCTAAGTGTGGCCTAACTAAGGTTCTGTACAGCTGCAGCATGACTTGCCAATTTTTATACTCTATGCCCCGACCGATGAAGGCAAGCATGCCGAATGCCTTCTTGACTACATTATCCACCTGCATTGCCACTTTCAGTGACCTGTGGACCTGTACGCCCAGATTTCTCTGCCTGTCAATACTCCTAAGGGTTCTGCCATTTACTGTGTACCTCCCACCTGCATTAGACCTTCCAAAATACATTACCTCACATTTGTCCGGATTAAACTCCATCTGCCATTTCTCGCGGCTCTTAAACTCAATCTCCTTGTTAATGAAAGCCAGCACACCATACTAACCTCACTAGCACGTGGCACAGGTATCAATCCTGAGATTACTACACTGCTCGTCCTGCCTTTTAACTTCCAACCTAACTCCCTATATTCGCTTTTCAGGTCCTCATCCTTTTTCCTAGCTATGTTATTGGTATCGATGTGTACCACGACTTCTGGCTGCTCCCCCTCCTCCTTAAGAATCCTGTAGACTCGATCCGAGACATCCCTGACCCTGGCACCCGGCAGGCAACATACCATCCGGGAGTCTCGTTCTCGACCACAGAATCTCCTGTCTGTTCCTCTAACCATTGAATCTCCTATCACTATCGCTCTCCTATTCTCCCCCCTTCCCTTCTGAGCCACAGAGCCAGGCTCAGTGCCAGAGACCTGGCCGCTGTGACTTTCCCCTGGTAGGTCGTCCCCCCCAACAGTATCCAAAACGGTATACTTATTATTGAGGGGAACGGCCACAGGGGATCCCTGCACTGTGCGCCTATTCTCTTTCCCTCCCCTGCTACCTTTATCCTGTAACTTAGGTGTCACTACTTCCCTATAACTGCTCTCTATCACCCCCTCAGCCTCCCGAATGATCCAAAATTGATCCAGCTCCAGCTCCAATTCCCTAACGCGGTCTGTGAGGAGCTGGAGTTGGGTGCACTTCTCGCAGGTGAAGTCAGCAGGGACACAAGTGGTGACCCTTACCTCCCACATCCTGCAAGAGGAGCATGCAACTGCCCTAGCTTCCATCCCCTCTGCTCTAAATTGACAAAAGAGATCAAAAAAAATAAAGGAAAACCTTACCTTACCAAACCCTCCACACAAGAGTCCTTTTTTTTCGTTAGAGGAGGATGGGTGGGAGACACTACACGTGTAGTGTTTCGGGTTTAGCCACTGCCCGAATATATAAGTTCACTTACCCAGCAATCCCTGTGTCCGCGTCCACTGAATCACGAGGTAAGTACTTTATAGCTCAACTTACCTTCCCGGCTGCCCCCTGGCTCGCGCTCTCACCGATTATGAAAGGAAACTTGCAAGGGACATCAAAATCAATAAGAAGAAATTTTATAGTTACATAAAGGGAAAACGGGTGGTCAAGAGCAATGTAGGCCCACTAAAAGCTGAAACTGGAGATATTGTCATTGATAATGGGGAAATGGCAGACATGTTGAACAATTACTTTGCCTCAGTATTTACAGTTGAAAAGAAAGAGAAGTTGCCGGGAGTCCCGAAAAAATTAATAGCCGATAGGGGACAGGGACTTAATACAATTAACGTAAGTAAATCATCAGTGACAAGGAAATTAATGGAACTAAACAATGAGAAATCCCCAGGACCTGACGGTTTCCATCTGAGAGTGTTAAAGGAAGTAGGCGAGCACATTGTAGATGCCCTAACTATAGTCTTTCAGAGTTGCCTTGATTCAGGACTGGTCCCTCTGAATGGGAAAGTTGCACATGTCACTCCACTTTTTAAGAAGGGTGAAAGGGGGAACCAAGGAAATTACTGACCAGAGTTCCGAAGAAGGGTCACTGACCCGAAACGTTAACTCTGCTTCTCTTTTCACAGATGCTGCCAGACCTGCTGAGTGGTTCCAGCATTTCTTGTTTTTATTTCAGATTTCCAGCATCCGCAGTATTTTGCTTTTAAATTGCAGACCAGTTAGCCTGACATCTGTGGTGGGCAAGTTGCTGGAGTCTATAATCAAGGATAGGGTGACTGAACACCTCGAAAAATTTCAGTTAATCAGGGACAGCCAGCATGGATTCATGAACGGAAGGCCATGCCTGATAAATCTCATTGAATTTTTTGAAGAGGTGACTAAGGTAGTTGACAGGGGAGTGTCTATGGATGTTATTTAAATGGACTTCCAGAAGGCATTTGATAAAGTCCCACATAAGAGACCGTTAACTAAGGTAGAAGCCCATGGAGTTGAGAGCAAATTATTGACATGGTTAGGAAGTTGGTTGAGTGGTAGGCAACAGAGAGTGGGGATAATGGGTAAGTACTCTAATTGGCAGGATGTGACTAGTGGTGTCCCACAGGGATCTGTGTTGGGGCCTCAATTATTCACATTATTCATTAACGACTTGGATGATGCCATAGTAAGTCATATATCTAAATTTGCTGATGATACAAAGTTAGGCGGCATTGTAGACAGTCGAGATGATAGCATAAAATTGCAAAGAGATATTGACAAACCAGGTGAGTGGGCAAAACTGGCAGATGGATTTCAATGCAGGCAAGTGTGAGGTTATCCATTTTGGATCAAAAAAGGATCGAGCAAGGTACTTTCTAAATGGCAAGAGGTTAAGTATAGTGGAGGTCCAAAGAGACTTGGGGGTTCAGGTGCATAGATCTTTAAAATGCCACGAGCAAGTGCAGAAAATAATCAAAACGGCTAATGGAATGCTAGCCTTTCTATCTAGAGAATTGGAATATAAAGACACAGAGGTTATGCTGCAGCTGTACAAAACCATAGTTCGACCCCACTTGGAGTACTGTGAGCAGTTCTGGGCACCACACCTTAGGAAGGATATATTGGCCTTGGAGGGAGTGCAACGTAGGTTTACAAGAATGATACCTGGACTACAGGGGTGAAGTTACGAGGAGAGATTACACAAATTAGGCCTGTTTTCGCTAGAATTTAGAAGGTTAAGGGGTGATCTGATTGAAGTCTTCAAGATATTAACAGGAAAGGGCAGGCTAGATAAAAATAAACTATTTCACAGGTTGGAGATTCTAAAACTAGGGGGCATAGTCTAAAAATTAGGACCAGACCGTTCAGGAGAGATGTTAGGAAGCACTTCTTCATGCAAAGGGTGGTAGAGGTTTGGAACTCTCTCCCACAAACAGCAGTTGAAGCTAGAACAGTTGTTAATTTTAAATCTGAGATAGATAGATTTTTGTTAAGCAAAGATATTAAGGGATATGGACCAAAGGCAGGAATATGGAGTTAGGCCGCGGATCAGACATGATCTCATTGAATGGCGGGACAGGCTCGAGAGGCTGAATGGCCTACTCCTGTTCCTATCTTCCTATGTTCCTATGTTTCTAGACAGGAGCCAGGTGAGCCTATTGACAATTTTGTAACAAGATGAAAAAATGCAGCCAGAAAATGTAAATTTAAGGACACAGATGAACGGCTGATAGATCAGCTTATTTGGGGTTCTGCACATCCTGAAGTACAGAAAGCTCTAATCGGACAGGACAAGCTCACAATATCGCAGGCTGCAGACACTGCCAGAGCACATGAAGCCATGAGCAGACAGATGAAGATTCTGACCTCCCAAATGGCTAGCCTTCAGTTCAGCCAAGAAACAGGCAGCAGGGTCGATGCAGTGAGACAACAACTAAAGAATGTACACCAAACAGAGAGAAAGACGTGCAGGAGCTGTGGACGACCACATGAATTGACAGATACAAGGAAATGTCCCGCATACGGATCAATCTGCAGAGCTTGTGGAAAGACCAATCACTGGGAAAAGATGTGCAGAACAAGATGAGAAGGTGGTAGACGAGTCATCAGAGCCAGAGTAACAGGGCGAAGGAACAGTGAAAGAAAGCAAAACATCCATACCCTGAAAGATGACAATGGGTTTGAGAACATGACAGACATAGGAACCATACAATTGCCTGAAATGTCTGGATGTGACAGTTCCCAGAGGAAAGGAATTCACACAACCATTCAGATCAGGAAGAGGCTGAGAAATAAGCCCACAATGATAAATCTGAAGGTGAAGATCAATTCTGGGGTGCAGAGTAACATCGTCCTACTCAGACTATACCAGCAGATCTTTCCTGAAAATTTGGAGAAAAATGATTATCCAAGGGAAGGTGCTCTGAAACCAAACAACATCATGCTAACAGCATACGGGGGAACTGAGATTCAACAGCTAGGAACAACCCAAATCAGAGGGACACACAAAGGAAAAGATGTTAACTGTATGGTCTACGTCACTGAAAAAGGTGGTCCTGCTATCCTGAGGTTCAGCAGTTGTGAGGAGCTGCAGATTATCTCAGTAAACCATGAGGTGAAGGAGGCGACAATGAGGGTTGAAGACAGTACACCCATTGAAAAGCGCCCTCCAATCAGAAGCAAAGAAGATCTGGTATAAATGTACCCAGAGTGTTTTGATAAGATTGTTGGATGCTTCGAAGATTTTGAGTATCACATCACTATTGACCCAGCGATGAAACCAGTGATTCATCCCCTACGTAAAGTACCAGTAGAACTAAAAGGAAAGCTTGAAAGAGAACTCCAAGAAAGGAAGGTGATTGCCAGAGTCACAGAGCCTACAGATTGGATAAATTCCATTGTGGTGAGAGAGAAGCCAAATGGATGGCTAAGAATCAGCCTACATCCCAAAGATCTTAACCAAGCAATAAAGAGGGATCACTACCCTATTCCAACATTGGAAGAAATCACACCAGCACTGGCAGGGGCAAAAGTTTTCAGCAAGCATGATGCCAGAAATGGCGACTGGAATGTGAAACTAGATGCAGTATCTTCATTGTTGACAATATTCAACATACCCTTTGGCCTCAAAGTGAGCCAAGATGTGTTCTAACAGAAAGTAGATGAGACATACAGGGGATGCAAAGGAGCAGTCGGCATAGCTGATGATATGCAGATATATGGTGTAGATGGAAAAAATCATGACAACCAAGAAGCCATGGAGAAAACCAGGAAAGCTGGGATTCAGCAAAAAGCAGACAAATGCATTGTGAAAGTGACAGAATGCCAGTTCTTTGGAATGGTGTACACACATGACGGCGTTGAACCAAGCCCTGAAAGAATCTCAGCCATCTCAGGGATGGAAGCCCCAAGAGATAAGAGAGAGTTGAGAAGTTTCCTTGGTTTGATACAATACATGAGCTCCTTTATTCCACACATGTCGGAATACACAGCAAACCTGCAGGAGCTGATGAAAGAAGATGTACAGTACCAGTGGTCAGAGTCACATGACAAGAGTTTCAACAAACTCAAAAAGGTAGTATGCAAGGAGACAAGTCTGTCATACTACAACAGAAAGAAACTGGTCACTCTGCAAGTAGATGCTTCCACAAAAGGACTGGGAGCAGCCCTGGTACAAGAGGGAAAGCCAATAGCATTTGCATCCAAAGCTCTGACATCAGCCGAGACAAGATATGCCAAAATAGAGAGAGAGCTTTTGGCAGTCGAGTATGGATGTGAGAAGTTCCACACATATCTCTATAGGAGGAAGTTCACAGTGGAGAGTGATCATTGTCCACTGGAGCAAATCTACAAGAAAAATCTATGTAAAGCACCAGCAAGACTGCAGAGGGATTCTTGAGGCTTCAGAGTTATGTTTTCACTAAATATAAACCAGGAAGAGAAATGGTGCTGGCAGACACCCTATCTCGGTTGTCGCCACAGGAGAAACATGAGATAGAAGATCTAGGCATAAAGATTCATCGCCAAGTTAATGCAACACCACCGAAACTGAGTCAAATTCGAGATGAGACTAGCAAAGACAGGGACGTACAGATGCTATCTTAGCAAGTGATCCAGGATGGCCTGATAGGGTACAGCACACACAGCCAGCAATACAGCAGTACTGGTCTATCAGAGATGACATCTCACTAGAAGATGGTGTTCTGCTGGCTGGATCCAGAATAATCAAACCCAAAATAATGCTGGAAGAACTTCTCCAAAAGATACACGAAGGCCATATGGGAATGGAGAAGTGTAAGCTCAGAGCCAGATCAGCTGTGCACTGGATAGGTATATACAAAGATATTGAAAATATGGTGTCTACATGCAATCTATGGAGAAGTGATTTAGATTTAGAGATACAGCACTGAAACAGGCCCTTTGGCCCACCGAGTCTGTGCTGACCATTAACCACCCATTTATACTAATCCTACACTAATCCCATATTCCTACCACATCCTCACCTGTCCCTATATTCCCCTACCACCTACCTATACTAGTGGCAATTTTATATGGCCAATTCACCTATCAACCTGCAAGTCTTTTGGCTGTGGGAGGAAACCGGAGCACCCGGAGGAAACCCACGCAGACACAGGGAGAACTTGCAAACTCCACACAGTGCGGTACCCAGAATTGAACCCGGGTTGCTGGAGCTGTGAGGCTGCGATGCTAACCACTGTGCCACTGTGCCGCCCAAGTACAGAAACTCACAACAGAAAGAGGAGATGATAGCTATTGAAGTACCACCCAGACCATGGCATACTGTAGGAGTCGATTTATTCACACATAATCAAGAATGGTATCTCATAGTCACAGATTTACTACTCAAAATTCCCTTTTATCCGGAAGATAAAAGACTTGAGAGCCACAACAATAATCTCAGCAGTACGAGTTCTGTCCACTGAGCAAGGGATTCCTGAAAGGTTAATATGTGACAATCGTATCCAATTTACATTCAGAGAATTTAAGGAATTTGCTGACCAGTATGGGTTCAACACCATCACCTCATCACCACACTACCCACGGGGACACGGATTTATAGAAAGACACATCCAGACGGTCAAAAGAACACTTGTGAAATGCCAAGAGACGAAGGAAGACCCAAACCTGGCCTTATTGTCACTCCGATCTACACCTCTCAAGGCTGACATGAAATCACCTGCAGAGCTGTTAAATGGAAGAAAATATAAGATAACTCTGCCAAGCAAAATGCATCCTTCAAGTGACCAGGAAGAAGTGAGACAACAACTCACTGAAGCACAGGTAAGAGGAGAGCAACACTTCAACAAATATGCTAAATCCCTACCCGAGCTGTTGAAAGGACAAACTGTACATGTACAGGATCCAATCATGAAAACCTGGAGCCCAGCAAAAGTTTTTAGTGAAGCTGAGACTCCAAGGTCATATATCAATGAGACCGAAACCAGTAACCAAATGAGAAGGAACGGAATCCATATTCGACCTACACCTGAGCTGGAACAAGAGAAAAGACCTGCAACAGCACCAGAAACATCACTATACAGTGAGACAACATTAACAACATCACCAGCAAGTGACACAACATTACCTGTATGGCATGCCAACTCACCACTGAGACAAATAAATGCCAAATCTGCAAGATAGAGGCACAACATTCTTACCACCCAAGCGATATCGTGAATAATATTTTTTAAAAATGCACACTATAAAAGACGCTAAAAAGGGGTTCAGATTATTTTCACATGTCAGATGATAATCTTTTTTTATTTATATTGATAGTTATATTGATATAGGGCATTATGTTTTAAAGAAAGAGGGATGTTATATATGTATATATTGTTATACGATTTGTAAAGTGTTAGGAGCTAATTAGCTAGGAACTAGTTGTTATGTTTAAATGTTCCAGCAGGGGACCACATTCATGGCTGCACTGGGGAGTCTTGTTATTGGTAACACAAGACTCAGGTTCTACAGTACAAAGCATGGTGCTGTAATAAACCAGACTGACTCCAGCTTTTTCCAAGATTATAGTGTGATTCTTTCCAAAATCTGGGAACCAGAAACAACATAAAGACATAACAGTTACTGTCTTAAGTTTTGCTGTAAGGTCCTGGATTGGAGTTGAAGTCTTGCAGTTCTCTCTGGGTCCCAGTGCACACTTTCAAACTTGCTTCCCTGGTACCAGAAGGCTGAAGAGGTCCTCTGTCCTGAGGTTTAAGCTTCTTCTGTGGGTCCCGGGGACTTTGCTTGAGAGAGAGAGACAGTGAGAGAGGTGTTTTCTTCTTGACATTCAGTTGCAGTCTGCCCTTAATCTTTCTGTGAGGCACAATTCAAACAGTTCCCAGTCTGGCCAGCAGATAAGTCATGTGACCAGCTCTTTGTTTGAAACAATATCTTCAGGGGAAAATTGTCAGTTCTTCAAAGCTTACTAGACACATGCGGTGGTGGGCGTGGGGGTGGTGTGGAGTGCTGGCTCTTACACAGACAAGATGTGGATCATTACTGTTGCCCAGACCAATCCTGTTAATTGAATCAGTGAGCCCTTCTATTGTCTCTCTATTCAACTGTCTCTCAGAATGCAAATGTGCAGCCATGTTTTCGCTGTTCATTTCTGTGGTTCTTTTAAACAAGTTATGTTCAATGTCCAGTAAAAAGTTCGAGTAACTTAGAGGTACAGCACTGAAACAGGCCCTTCGGCCCACCGAGTCTGTGCCAACCATCAACCACCCATTTATACTAATCCTACACTAATCCCATGTTCCCTACCACATCCCCACCTGTCCCTATATTTCCCTACCACCTACCTATACTAGGGGCAATTTATAATGGCCAATTTACCTACCAACCTGCAAGTCTTTTGGCTTGTGGGAGGAAACCGGAGCACCCGGAGAAAACCCACGCAGACACAGGGAGAACTTGCAAACTCCACACAGGCAGTACCCAGAATTGAACCCGGGTCGCTGGAGCTGTGAGGCTGCGGTGCTAACCACTGCGCCACTGTTTCATATGATGAAATTAATATTTTGCCATTTGGCTGGTGTAGTTTCTGTCACATTAGGATTCCAAATAAATTCTGCTGATTTACTTTCTGACGGTGGCTAAAAAGTTCGAAATAGCAGGCAGGTGCTTTAAGGAGAAATATTGAATAAAAGCATGTTGATTGCAGCCATATGTTTTCTTTTCTTCTGCCAAAGAACTACATAATGGAACAATTTGTTTTCATAATTTGGGGAGATTTTGTTTGGAGTTTCTGGGCACTTCTAAAGTTTCGTGAAGTTGGAACTAATCTCCTTTCCTGAAGCAAATTGCTGAATTGGTTTCTAGGTGAAATCAATGGTTAAAGGTTCAGGCTCTAAGGCTCCGGTTATATTACATGACCAAAATAACTTTGGTAGTGCAAAGTGCAATTTGTTCTACATTGTGGGTTGTCCAAGGTTGTGAATCACATTTCCATCATCATGAAAGGCTTCTGCTGAAGTGCATTTACATGCATGTGAAAAGCTCTGTTTCCAGGCTGGTATGTTTGTGGGCCTGGAAATCATGACTTCAGTGAACCCCCAAGAAACAATGCTAAATGACCATTTTCAATTGTTTACATTGTTTGTCTAGGAATGCGGCTGATCTCCTGCCAACATCAGAATGGGAAATGAGTTAACCAATGTGTATTTCAGCGCTATGATGTTTTGAGAGAGTGGACTTGTCCACACTCTGATAACATTAGAAAAAAAATTCTGCTTAATTTTATTAAATCTAATGTACTCTTTGTAAACCCAAGCTGATGCCCCGCAAGAGTTATATTCCATGGGCTGGATTCTCTCATGTGTTCCCTCCCGAAATTAGGCAGATAATAGTGAAAAATGCAAGCAGTACGGCTTGGTGCTACATGTCATTGGTGCCAGGCCTGCATCTCCAGTGGATTTCCTTCACATTTACTTGTGTAGCTGCATCATTTTAATAGTTTTCTTGCTGCTATCATGAGACACAATATAACTGGTCATTGTCAGAGATGTATTGTCTACTTATCTTCGAGACTGCTCTCTGAAATTGTTCAATTTTTCCCATTGCTGGCACTGTGCAATTTATTATTGTACATAGATGTGATAGAAGCCAGCAAAGATATGGCTGCCACTGGGAAATTGCTAATGATCTGAAATTAAATGGTTCACTGTTCTCTTTAGTGCTGGGATCTTCACTGATGCAAGAAGAGAGTCTATAACATCTTAATAGAGGTGAACAGGAACGCTTTGTCCTCAATATTAATTCCCACGATGGGCGGGAGGAGATCGGGAGGGGGCGGTGTTAAACCCTAAAAATGCAAATCATGACCAAAACCCATCATGTGACATTTATACAGCAGTGGAAATTGAGGTGTGCAGATGTCTTGCCTTAGAGACCCAGGAAACTTCATTGACATATTTAAATTGGACTCCCACACTGTAACTGGGAGCCTGATATAAATATAACTGCTGCCATGTGGGTTTTCCAAAGCTCAGGAAACCCAGGAGCGAAAGGCAAGCGGGAGCTGCCGGCTCTCGAAGATAAGTGCCTTTTATAGCACTCCTTGTGAGCAAAGAGAAGCAGGAGCTCCCCCAGCCCCTGATGGAAGTTGTCAGCCTCCCTTTTTGTGATAGCCCCTGCCGTGATTGCTGACCCCGATCCCCCACAACCCTGATAAACTCTCTCTCCTCCCTCCGACGGTCACGGCCGACTTTACTTCCTGTCCCAAACCACAACCTGTCTTCTCAATTGGCAAGCAGCCTCCCAAAGGGGACTTAGCTGCAACCTCCTGCTAACGGTTTTCCCACCTGGCATCCAGCCTGCCAATTTGGCTGACTGCAAGGTGGGAAATGGAATTTAAAAAAAAATGATATGAACTTCCTGCCGTTCCACATTCTCGGTTTTGCCGAATTCTTTGAGCATTTTCAGCCTTCCCTGCTCCATTCCATGTGAGCTTTCTGTAAATATCGCAGCCTTCCATTTTGTCTATGAGCCCCATGTCTTCAGTCTAGGGGCTGCCTCATATTTAGACTGTCAGTGAAATCCCAAATGCAAATCTCACCCCAAAGTATGAAGGCATTTGAACTGAAATCAGAAGAAACAGCCCCTGAACTAAAGGAACATATGGGTTATAATGAGAGGATTCTTTTCTGTTATGAGATGAATGAAGAATTTTAAAAAACATAACTGAGCAAATAAATTAATCCTATTTGATGCGTTATTTTGACTTCTTTTTCAAATTTTGTTTATGATTGTTAGTTTGATGTCACGTGTTAAGAGCTGTGACTGTAATCAGCATGCAGCCATCTGCAGTCAGCATGCCTCATTACGTTCTAATGGGATATATGCCAAGCTAAGGCAACTGAACACTGATTAGAATATAGGAAAATATAGGAATATAGATCAGGATTAGCCATTCAGCCCTTCGAGCCTGCTACATCATTTAATACGATCATGGCTGATCACCCACTTCAATGCCTTTTTCCCACACTATCCCCATATCCCGTTACATCATTGGTATTTAGAAATCTGTCAATCTCTACTTTAAACATACTCCAGGACTGAGCTTCCACAGCCCCCGGGGTAGAGAATTCCAAAGATTCACAACCCACTGAGTAAAGAAATTGCTCATTATCTCTGTCCTAAGTGGCTTCCCTCTATTTGTGTGATAGGCAGGATATCTTTTTGGCTTGAGGGCAGCATCCTGTTAGTGGTGAACACCACACGTGTTGCTACTCGACTACCTGCCTATCACACAAATGAGTAATGTGATATATGAATTTCAATGCCAGTGTGATGCTAGGTATATGGTCTGTATTGGCAGATCGTATCAAACAACATGTCCCTTCTGCTGTTTGCAAAGGGCAAGGTAAAGGCCGTACCCAACCAGCCCGTGCTTGCAAAACTCAAAACACAGTGTCCAACATTAGATGTGGTTCCGTGATTAGACAACATTTGCTAAATAATCCACAATGTGCTAAGAATTACGCTGACAACCAATTTAAGATTGTCAGTAGGGCTCGCAGTGTGGTGCATTTGCGCATACTGGAAGCTACATATATTAATACTCAGGGCCCTGTTCTTTGCAGACAGAAAGAACATGTACAAACATTGCGCCTGTTTCAGCTGAACAAAATAAGTGACAGCCATTTTCTGGTTCATTCCTCAGGGCAATGCCTTGACCAATCAAAGTTCACTTGCCAACCAATCAGCACTCTCTTCTCATGCAGTATAAGTTGTTGTTTTCCCTTACATTGGTTATTCTTGTGCTTTATCCTGAGGAGTGCAAGACGAAAAGCTTCGGCAACATAGAACATAGAACATAGAAAAATACAGCACAGAACAGGCCCTTCGGCCCACGATGTTGTGCCGATCCTTTGTCCTCTGTCAAGGACAATTTAATCTATACCCCATCATTCTCCTTTATCCATATACCTATCTAAAAGCCGTTTGAAAGTCCCTAAAGTTTCTGACTCAACAACTTCCCCAGGCAAGGCATTCCATGCCCCGACCACTCTCTGGGTAAAGAACCTTCCCCTGACATCCCCCTTATATCTCCCACCCTTCACCTTAAATTTATGACCCCTTGTAACGCTTTGCTCCACCCGGGGAAAAAGTTTCTGACTGTCTACCCTATCTATTCCCCTGATCATCTTATAAACCTCTATCATGTCACCCCTCATCCTTCTCCGTTCTAATGAGAAGAGGCCTAGAATGTTCAGCCTTTCCTCGTAAGACTTATTCTCCATTCCAGGCAACATCCTGGTAAATCTCCTCTGCACCCTCTCCAAGGCTTCCACATCCTTCCTAAAATGAGGCGACCAGAACTGCACACAGTACTCCAAATGAGGCCTTACCAAGGTCCTGTACAGCTGCATCATCACCTCACGGCTCTTAAATTCAATCCCTCTGCTAATGAACGCTAACACCCCATATGCCTTCTTCACAGCCCTATCCACTTGAGTTGCAACTTTCAACGATCTATGCACATAGACCCCAAGGTCTCTCTGCTCCTCCACATGCCCAAGAACCCTACCGTTAACCCAGTATTTTGCATTCGTGTTTGTCCTTCCAAAATGGACGACCTCACACTTTTCAGGGTTAAACTCCATCTGCCACTTTTCAGCCCAGCACTGCAACCTATCCAAGTCCCTTTGCAGACGACAATAGCCCTCCTCGGTATCCACAACTCCACCAACCTTTGTATCATCTGCAAATTTACTGACCCACCCTTCGACTTCCTCATCCAAGTCGTTAATAAAAATCACAAACAGGAGAGGACCCAGAACTGATCCCTGTGGCACGCCACTGGTAACTGGGCTCCAGGCTGAGTATTTACCATCTAAGACCACTCTCTGCCTTCTATCAGTTAGCCAATTCTTAATCCAACTGGCCACATTCCCCACTATCCCATGCCTCCTGACTTTCTCCATAAGTCTACCATGGGGGACCTTATCAAATGCCTTACTAAAATCCATGTACACCACATCCACTGGTTTACCCTCATCCACTTGCTTGGTCACCTGCTCAAAGAATTCAATCAGGCTTGTGAGGCAAGACCTACCCCTCACAAAACCGTGCTGACTGTCCCGAATCAAGCAGTGTCTTTCCAGATGCTCAGAAATCCTATCCCTCAGCACCTTTTCCATCAACTTGCCTACCACCGAAGTAAGACTAACTGGCCTGTAATTCCCAGGGTTGTTCCTATTCCCTTTCTTGAACAGGGGCACAACATTTGCCACCCTCCAATCACCTGGTACCACCCCCGTCAACAGAGAAGATGAAAAGATCATTGCCAGCGGCTCTGCAATTTCATCCCTTGCTTCCCATAACATCCTTGGATATACCCCGTCAGGCCCGGGAGACTTGTCTATCTTCAAGTTATTCATGTCTCTATTTTCAGCAATACTCAAGTTCTATACTACTAAACGACTATGAGTCTTTAGTGTTCCAATGCACTTAGCAGCAGTATTATTTAACAAAATTTTGATATTGAATCACGGAAAGAGACATATGAGAACAGGTGACCAAAGGTTTAGTCAAAGAAGTAGGTTTTACGATGCATCTTAAAGGAGCAGCAAGAGGTAGAGAGATTTAGGGAGGGAATTCTAGAATTTAGGGCCTGAACAGCTGAAAGCATTGCTGCTAATGGTGGGGCAATGGAAATTGGGAATACCCAAGGGGCCAGAATTGAATGCACTCAGAGATCTTGTGGGGCTGGATAAGGTTACAGAGATAGGGCAGGTGAGGCCGTTGAAGAATTTGACACAGAAATGAGGGCTTAAATTCTAGGCATTACTGGACAGGGAGCCATTGGATGTCAGCAAGCACAGGGGTGATGGATGAATGAGACTTGGAGTGAGTTAGGATGCAGGCATCAGAGATTTGGGTGAGCTGAAGTTTATGGAGGGCAGAAGGTGGGAGGCTGGCCAGGAGGGCATTGTAACAGTCGAGTCTGGAGGTAACAACGTCAAGGATGAGTTTCAGTTGCCAATAGGTTGAGACAAGGGGTGGAGATGCATAATATTGCACAAGTGCACATTGAGAATGAGAAATGGAGTTTAAGGCAGATGTAAAAGATCCAATATCACTTTTCATAGACAAGCAGGGGATTGCTCCTATTGTCCTAGACAACATTAATCCTTCAACCAAGACCACAAAGACAGGCAGATTAAAGGGTTATTTATCCCATTGCTATTTGTCTGACCTTACTATGTGAAAATTAGATGCTGCATGTGAATATTAAATAACAGTTACTACATTTCAAAAAGTAATTAATTGGCTGTGAAGCACTTCTGGTCGAAAACTTCTGCATCAATGAAATATATTTCTTTATTTTTCTCTTCTTTCCATATTTAATGTACTGAAACAATCAAGAAGGTGTGCATTATATTGCATGCCAGACAGCAAAATGATGCTGTGCAATAAAATAAGTATTTTAATGAATTTTATTAAACATAAGTTAACAGTAAAGATTGTCAGGCTTACATCTATTGCATACATGTACTGTGCAAGGGAAAACAAAGTGCATTAACTTGACTGATGAAATCGCCCTGTGAAACAATGCAGTACTCAGAACACTCAGTACTCGAACCCACCCTGATATTACGTTTGATTTTTTAAAAATTCATTCATGGGATGTGAGCATCAGTGGCAAGACCAGCATTTATTGCCCATTCTTAATTGCCCTTGAACGCACTCATTGCTAGCTGCTGCAGTTCATGTGGCAAAGGTACGCCCACAGTACTGTTAGCTAGGAAGTGCAATGAGTTCCTTTTATGTTGTCTGATGCAACATAAATGCGATGCATGGAGTCCACATTGTTACGACCAGGTGAGAAAGAGGATTAGGGTTCCCTTTCAGTCTTCACCTGGTCTTACCATAACAGGGTTTAATTTTAAACACACTGTGTTTTTAGCTCCCCCTTGGTGAATCCTTGTTCACCGCTTTCCAATTATAAGGCAAAAAAACCAGCACAAACAGGTTTTCTTAGGTTTAAAGAAGAAAAGTTTAAATTTATTAAACTTAAACTAAAATTCTAATTCAGTTAATGCCTACGGATACACGACACGCCCCACGCTAGCATGCATACGCGATACACACATGCAAATAGAGACAGAAAAGACCAGAAGAAAAATAAAATGGAAAAATTTGAGGCAATATCTGAAGAGTTGTTGTCACGGTTCTTTGAACTCACTGTAGAGTCCTTTATTGTAGGTAGATCTTGCTTTTCATTGGGGCCAAGTATTCTTCTTAAACCCTGTTTGCTGTAGGAGACTTTTCTCTCTTGGGGTTCATGTGTCTTCAGTGGATTCAGAGGCTTGTGAGACAGAGGTGGGAGCAGACAGGAGAGATCCTCTCAGTCCAGGAGCAAGCAATCTTTCTTCCCAAACTGTTTGTACAAATTCAAAAAATTCAGGTTGCCCAGTAGGTTAGTCATGTGACTAGCTGGTTTGACCATGTCCATTTGAGTATTCGGCCATTTTAGCACTCAACCTGGAATGCAAGCTGCCCCATCTTCAATGTCTGGTGATCAAAAGTCCATTGTGCTTTGTCCTTCCAAACACTGTCTGTTAATATGCAAATGTCTTTTCCAGCCACGGCTGATCTGTTTAACAAGTCCTTTCTTCACTCAAGTAACAGTTTAAAATCAATGTTCATGACAAAATTAATGTGCCTCATTCTTGGCAGTTGGGGGCCTAGCATGACAAGGTTATTGAAGGTCTCAAACAGGTTTATTAAACCACGAACAATTATACACAGTTCAGAGTTAACTATTTACAGAACCTTACTCTGGGTGTTACAGCTACAGAGTGACTCCGGCCTCGAGTCACATGAATGCATCCTGGTACTTGTCTCATTAGCATGTTAAGATATTAAAGGCACATCATTTTTAAAGGCAATCACACAACATCCCCTTTCTTTCCAAAGATAATTCTGGTATGCTAAAAGTAAAAATACATAAAATTAGATGTCAAAATTATTTACACATGGATAGAGATTGTGAAATGTACAATTGCAGAGGCTTAAGAGTCCATATATTGTTTCGGTGGTTTGACAACTCTTCCAGATCTGGTTTTGGGAGAACCTTTTGTGGATGTGGATTTCACTCTTGGTTGTCCTGGGTTTGCAGGCATGCTGTCAATGCGTTGGCTGCCGTCCTTTTGATCTGTCACATCTCCATCAATGGAGTGTGCTCCCTCAAGTCTGCCGTGCACAATTGGAGTACTGCACACCTCTCTCAGTTGGCTTCAGTTCCTTCTTAATGCTGCTCCACTAGATGTTGTAATCTCATCAGACCTAGGCTCACCACACACTCTGGACACCTCTGCAGGCAACCATGTTTTCATTGTGGGGTGTATGACCATGGCCTTTTGGCCTACATGTAGCTGAGGTAGTTCTGCCCCTGCATGTCGGTCATGCACCATCTTCATTCTCCCCTTTTTTTTGAGCAGTGTCTCCTGCATCTGATCAGATAAGCCAAAGGGTAGTCTCCAAATGCTGTCCTGAAGGTGGTGACTTCTTGAGATTCCTTAGCTAGGTTTACCGATCAATATCCATGTTTAGCATCCAACCTGGAGAAGAATTTGGCTCCTGTGAGCTCGGGATTCAATTCCTCTAATGTCGGAATCTTGTTGGTGCATCTCTTTAGGGAGAAGTTTAGATGCCTCGGATCTAGACATACCCTGATTGCTCCATCCATCTTCAGTACACACGTGATTGAGCTACACCAGTCAGTGTGCTGATGCACACGATAGATGATGCCATTGAGTTCTATGTCATCTAACTCGTATTTAAGCTTTTTTTGTATGTGCACACTGCACTTTCTGGGAGGGTCGATTGGCGGAATTGCATCCTCTCTGAGGTGCAGTACGGCATCCCCTTTGAAATCTCCGATGGCGTCGAACATGTCCAGGTACATTTGTTGTAGGTCATGGATCAAATCAATGTGGATACCCTTGGCCTCTTCTGCTGTAATGGGTACCCTGGTGACCTCGTGGATGGCCACAATGTTGAGGTCCTTACACGCTGGTAGCCCTGCTACTGCTGGTCCGCTCGTGTCTACTAGGTAGAATATTTGTGGTTTCCATGCCGACTTGCCATAGCTGCATTGCATTGTTTGTGTGCCACTGCAAGGGATGGGTGACCTGTTGTATGCAGATAGCTTAGCAGTTGTTGGTTGTATCATTAATTTCTAATGACTTCAGTATATATCTTTCAGGACTCGGACTGGTAGGATATTTGCACTAGTGCCAGTGCTAATCTTGACCCTGAGTGTATGTTTGCCAGCTTTCTTTGGGCACATGATGTTAATAGTGGTGAAAGCTTCCAGTTGTTTGACTTCATCAACATGGTGTGTCAGGTTCACAATGTGCGATGCCTGTTCATCTTCTGACTGAGAATTACTCGGTCTCTGAGCCTTGTCTCAGGTCTGTTTTGCCATGGACATCGTGCATCAGCTTGCATTTATGCTGGTCTCTGGAGCTCTCCTTGCTGCTGTTGCCCTATTGCTGCACCTGTCGTCTATTTGCTTTCACACAACAGGAAGTTCCAGGATTATGATCCTGTGATGATGAAGGAACAGTGATATATTTCCAGTTCAGGATGGTTTATGATTTGGAGGGGAAGATGCAGGTGCTGGTGTTCCCATGTGCTTGCTTCCCTTGTCATTCTAGGAGGTAGAAGATGCAGGTTTGTGAGGTGCTGTCGAAGGAGCCTTGGCAAATTTCTGCAGTGCATCTGGTAGATGGTATATACTGCAGCTACGGTGCACCAGTGGTGGAAGAAGTGAATATTTAAGGTTGTGGATGGTGTGCCAATCAAGCAGGTTGGTGTTGTGTTTCTTGACAATCATCCAGGCAAGTGAACGATATTCCATCACACTCGTGATATGTACCTTGTAGATGGTGAAAAGGCACGGGGAGTCAAGAGGTGAGTTACTCGTTGCAGAATACTTAGCTTCTGACCTGCACTTTTAGATCAGTATTTATGACTGGTACAGTTAAGGTTCTGGTCAATGGTGACCCACTCAAATTATCGGGAAAATTGAGTATTTGTTACGAACAGGCAGTTAATTTGTTTTCTTCTGTACAAATTTCCCTGTTTTTCCAACCACCTGTCCGTAAAAAGATTAGTGATTTAACTTCTTTCCCTCCCTTAAACCCTAATAATAAATGACTGCTTCAACAACACGGATCTTAAAGATAAAACAAAGAAGTAGGGTTTATTAAAACTCTCAAACTCGGGAAGGGGTTTAACTTTGTACGCATGCTTACAAATATTCAGGGAAAGATTAAAGGCATAAAAAAGCAAGGATATTTATTAAATAGAAACATCTTAACCACAAGCTAATATGGATTTCAGTTGAAAGTAGAGTCTTTTTTTCAAATACATCAGAAGTTCAAAGATTGGAGATTACCGATTAGAAATGCTGAATAGGGGAACAGCTGTTGGAGATATCTCTTCTCTTGAAAATTTCTTTTTCTTGGCACAAAGGTAATAATGGAGACAGCTAAATTGCTGAAGTCACCTTTTTTTGGATGGAGAGGAAATTGATAGAAATCAGACTTTTCTGTTGTTACTTGCTGGATTTGTCGAAGTGTGGCTTCTCTTTAATTTTTTTCTTGTTGAAAAGCCCTTAGAGAAAGAAGTCAATGCAGCTTGAAGACAGTTCTGCTTCTTGCAGAGACATCTCAGGGAAAAGTCTCTGTAGCACACGGCAGCTTTGTAAAGGAAGACTGGTTGTACTCATAAATGGTTACAGTTTCAAGTCCAGGCAGGTTGGATAGGGATCTCCCAACAGCGAGCGTGAGATAGAGGTACAAATATGTAAACAGATTATGGAAAGATGTAGGAGCAACAGGGTGGTGGTGATAGGAGATTTTAATTTTCCCAACATTGACTGGGATTCACTTAGTGTTAGAGGTCTAGATGGAGCAGAATTTGTAAGGATTTGTAACCCTCCAGGAGGGTTTTCTAGAGCAGTATGTAAATAGTCCAACTCGGGAAGGGGCCAGACTGGACCTGGTGTTGGGGAATGAGCCCGGCCAGGTGGTTGAAGTTTCAGTAGGGGACTACTTTTGGAATAGTGATCACAATAGGGCGGCACAGTGGCGCAGTGGTTAGCACCGCAGCCTCACAGCTCCAGGGACCCGGGTTCGATTCCGGGTACTGCCTGTGTGGAGTTTGCAAGTTCTCCCTGTGTCTGCGTGGGTTTTCTCCGGGTGCTCCGGTTTCCTCCCACAAGCCAAAAGACTTGCAGGTTGATAGGTAAATTGGCCATTATAAATTGTCACTAGTATAGGTAGGTGGTAGGGAAATATAGGGATAGGTGGGGATGTTTGGTAGGAATATGGGATTAGTGTAGGATTAGTATAAATGGGTGGTTGATGTTCGGCACAGACTCGGTGGGCCGAAGGGCCTGTTTCAGTGCTGTATCTCTAATCTAATCTAATCTAATTCCGTAAGTTTTAGAATACTCATGGACAAAGACGAGAGTGGTCCTAAAGGAAGAGTGCTAAATTGGGGGAAGGCCAACTATACCAAAATTCGGCAGGAGCTGGGGAATGTAGATTGGGAGCAGCTGTTTGAAGGTAAATCCACATTTGATATGTGGGAGGCTTTTAAAGAGAGGTTGATTAGCGTGCAGGAGAGACATGTTCCTGTGAAAATGAGGGGTAGAGATGGCAAGATTAGGGAAACATGGATGACAGGTGAAATTGTGAGACTAGCTAAGAGGAAAAAGGAAGCATACATAAGGTCTCGGCGGCTGAAGAAAGACGAAGCTTTGAAAGAATATCGGGATTGTAGGCGCAACCTGAAACGAGGAATTAAGAGGGCTAAAAGGGGTCATGAAATATCTTTAGCAAACAGGGTTAAGGAAAATCCTTAAAATATATATTCATATATAAGGAGCAAGAGGGTAACTAGAGAAAGGATTGGCCCACTCAAGGACAAAGGAGGAAAGTTATGCGTGGAGTCAGAGAAAATGGGTGAGATTCTAAACGAGTACTTTGCATCGGTATTCACCGAGGAGAGGGACATGACGGATGTTGAGGTTAGGGACAGATGTTTGATTACTCTAGGTCAAGTCGGCATAAGGAGGGAGGATGTGTTGGGTATTCTAAAAGGCATTAAGGTGGACAAGTCCCCAGGTCCAGATGGGATCTATCCCAGGTTACTGAGGGAAGCGAGAGAGGAAATAGCTGGGGCCTTAACAGATATCTTTGCAGCATCCTTAAACACGAGTGAGGTCCTGGAGGACTGGAGAATTGCTAATGTTGTCCCCTTGTTTAAGAAGGGTAGCAGGGATAATCCAGGTAACTATAGACCAGTGAGCCTGACATCGGTGTTAGGGAAGTTGCTGGAGAAGATACTGAGGGATAGGATCTATTCCCATTTGGAAGAAAACGGGCTTATCAGTGATAGGCAACATGGTTTTGTGCAGGGAAGGTCATGTCTTACCAACTTAATAGAATTCTTTGAGGAAGTGACAAAGTTGATTGATGAGGGAAGGGCTGTAGATGTCATATACATGGACTTCAGTAAGGCGTTTGATAAGGTTCCCCATGGTAGGCTGATGGAGAAAGTGAAGTCGCATGGGATCCAGGGTGTACTAGCTAGATGGATAAAGAACTGGCTGGGCAACAGGAGACAGAGAGTAGCAGTGGAAGGGAGTTTCTCAAAATGGAGACGTGTGACCAGTGGTGTTCCACAGGGATCCGTGCTGGGACCACTGTTGTTTGTGATATACATAAATGATTTTGAGGAAAGTATAGGTGGTCTGATTAGTAAGTTTGCAGACGACACTAAGATCGGTGGAGTAGCAGATAGTGAAGGGGACTGTCAGAGAATACAGCAGAATATAGATAGATTGGAGAGTTGGGCAGAGAAATGGCAGATGGAGTTCAATCAGGGCAAATGCGAGGTGATGCATTTTGGAAGATCCAATTCAAGAGTGAACTATACAGTAAATGGAAAAGTCCTGGGGAAAATTGATGTACAGAGAGATTTGGGTGTTCAGGTCCATTGTTCCCTGAAGGTGGCAACGCAGGTCAATAGAGTGGTCAAGAAGGCATACGGCATGCTTTCCTTCATCGGACGGGGTATTGAGTACAAGAGTTGGCAGGTCATGTTACAGTTGTATAGGACTTTGGTTCGGCCACATTTGGAATACTGCGTGCAGTTCTGGTCGCCACATTACCAAAAGGATGTGGATGCCTTGGAGAGGGTGCAGAGGAGGTTCACCAGGATGTTGCCTGGTATGGAGGGCGCGAGCTATGAAGAGAGGTTGAGTAGATTAGGATTATTTTCATTAGAAAGGCGGAGGTTGAGGGGGGACCTGATTGAGGTGTACAAAATCATGAGAGGTATCGACAAGGTGGATAGCAAGAAGCTTTTTCCCAGAGTGGGGGATTTAAATACTAAGGGTCACGAGTTCAAAGTGAGAGGGGAAAAGTTTAGGGGGGATATGCGTGGAAATTTCTTCACGCAGAGGGTGGTGGGTGCCTGGAACGCGTTGCCAGCGGAGGTGGTAGATGCGAGCATGATAGCGTCTTTTAAGATGTATCTAGACAGATACATGAATGGGCAGGAAGCAAAGAGATACAGACCCTTAGAAAATAGGCGACAGGTTTAGATAGAGGATCTGGATCGGCGCAGGCTTGGAGGGCCGAAGCGCCTATTCCTGTGCTGTAATTTTCTTTGTTCTTTGTTCTGGGTCCTAAAGCTAGACCCTTTTTAAGTTGCTGTCTCGCCTGACCTCTCTCCTCCAGTTTGACAATTGGAATACAGAAGTACAAACTTAAATATGATGGATAAATTGGCGGTTGACATTAATACTCGAATGTACAACACAATTTACAAGGGGGTTCGCATCTATTTGTGACATATTGGAATGGTTTCCACTTAATGTTGTAGGAGTTCCTAAATGCAGTTTAATGGTGAACCCATCCTGAAGTGCATCTGCCCATGACCACTGGATGTTTTAGTGATGGTAATGCCATTGAATGCCAAGGGGTGGTGGTTAGACTCTCTCTTTCTGGAGATGGACATTGCCTGGCACTTGTCTGTAATGAATTTACTTGCAATTATGAGTCCAAGCCTGAACGTTGTCCAGATCTCACTGCATGGGGGCATGGACTGCTTCATTATCTGAGAAGTTGTGAATGGAACTGAACACTGTGCAATCATCAGCAAGTATCCCCACTTCTGACATTATGGTGGAAGGAAGGTCATTAATAAAGCAGCTGAAGATGGTTGGGCTTCGGATGCGACCCTAAGAAACTCTAGCAGTGATGTTCTGGATCTCAAATCATTGGCCCTAACGACCACGACCATCTTCCTTTGTGCTCGGTATGACTGTAGCCAGTGGTGAGTTTTACCCGGATTTCCATTGACTTCAATTTTACTAGGGCTTTTTGATGACAAAACCGAATGTTTCCTTGATGTCAAAGGCAGTCACTTTCACCTCACCTCTGGAATTTAGCTCCTTTGTCCATGTTTGGACTAAGGCAGTAATGAGATCTGGAACCGGGTGATCTTGGCAGAACCCAAACTGAGCATAAGTGAGCAGATTATTGATAAGTGCCACTTAAGAGCACTGTCAATGACACCTTGCTTCACTTTGTTGATGATTGAGAAAAGGCTGATAGGGCAATAATTGACTGGATTGGATTTGTCCTACTTTTTGTGGACAACGCATACCTGGGCAATTTATCACATTGTTGGATAGATGCCTGTGTTGTAGCTGTACTGCAACAGCTTGATTATGGGCGCGACTAGTTCTGGAGCCGAAGTCTTCAGTACTACAGCCAGGATATTGTTGGGGCCCATAGCTTTTGCTGTATCCAGTGTGCTCAGCCATTTCTTGATATATTGTGGAGTGAATCAAATTTGCTGAGAACTGGAATCTGTTATGGGAGGAATCTTAGGTGGAGGCAGAGATGGATCATCCACTCAGAACTTCTGGTTAAAGATGGCTGTAAGCATTTCAGCCTTGTCTTTGGTACTGACCTGCTGGTCACCCCCTGCACCCCCCAACCTCCCCACCCTCCACTCTCCCATTATTGAGGATGGAGATTAGGGTTTCATGGAGCCTCTTCCTCCTGTTAGTTGTTTAATTGTCCACCACCATTCATGACTAGATGTGGCAGGATACTGAGCTTTGATTTGATTTGTTGGTTGTGCTTTCTACAGTATGCTCTTTCTGCTGTTAAGCATGCATGTAGTCCTCTGTTGTAGCTTTACGAGGTTGGCACTAGTTTTTAGGCAGTCCTGATGCTGCTGCTGGCATGCTCGCCTCCAGTCCTCATTGAACATGGGTTGGCCACTGGCTTGATGTTAATGGTAGAGTGAGGGCTATCTCGAGCCAAAAGGCTACAGATTATTGTGAAATGCAATTCTGTTGCTGCTGATGGCTGACAGCGCCTCATGGATGCCCAGTTTTGAGAGTCTAGATCTGTTCTGAATCTATCCATTTAACACTGTTGTAGAGCCACACAACACAATGTCATTAGTCACCAGTGTGAAGTCAGGTGGACAGATGCACCTGTGTAAGGTAAATTGGTGAGGACAAAGTTAAGTTGTTTTGTTCCCTTGTGTTGGATCTCTCACCACCTACCACACATGCCCAGTCTGGCAGTTATATGTCCTTCAGAACTTAGCCAGCTCCATCAGCAATGGTGCTCCCAAGTGTCTCCTGGTGATGGCCATTGAAGTCCCCTGTGCCCTTGCTACCTTCATTGCTTCTTCCAAGTTATGTTCAAATGAAGGAGCACTAATTCATCAGCTGAAGGAGGGTAGTAGGTGGTAATCAGCAGGAGATTCCCTTGCCCATGTTTGATCATGTTTAAATCAGTACTTACTTTCCAGATTGTAAGAAAGCATTTACGTTATCAATACATTTAAACTAAAGCATTAATAATTCAGCTCAGCATTCACAGAAACTTTTAAAATTGTTTCTCATACTGGATGCCAAGTAAAAAAGATTAATTGATGAAAATTTTTGAATGCACCAATATAAAACATTCAACAGGAAAGAGGGCTCAGTTATGAGCGAAGTAAGACTGAAATTTTCTGCAGCATGGATCGAACGTAAGCAGAATTGAATTAAAGCTGAGATAAAGATGATGCCTAATTAAAAGTGAATATTTGATCTGAAAGAATATGAATGACCTGGATTACATCAAGCAAATCCATCACAAAGGGAAAACAGCATCTTCATCAACATCCCATTAAAATATTCATTTTAAATATCTGATCTTTGAGTTTACAAACTTTGGGTTCAAAGATTCCAAGATGTGATTTGAACCTTAGTTAAATGAGAATCACCTTGATTTTCCTCAGCCTTTTGATTTACTTTATGTCAATTTATTCAGGTCAGAATGACCTACAAGCATTTCAAGTCTTTAATCTCCATAAATTATTATGGAGGTAAACTCAACAACGACCACTTCTATTTATATAGCACCTTTAGTGTAATAAAACGTCTCAAGGCACTTCACAGGAGCATTATAAAACAAAATATGACACCAAGTCAAAAGCTTGGATGAAAAAGTAGGTTTTAAGGAGTGTTTGAAAGGAGTTAAGCGAGATAGAGAGGTAGAGAGGTATAGGGAGTTTATACCAGAGCTTAGGGCCTAGGCAACTGAAGGCATGGCCACTAAAGGTGGAGCGATTAAAATTGGGGATGCATAAGAGGCCAGAGTTAGAAGAGTGCAGATACTGCACAGGGGCAGCACAGTGGCGCAGTGGTTAGCACTGCAGCCTCACAGCTCCAGCGTCCGGGGCTCGGTTCTGGGTCTGCTTGTGCAGAGTTTGCAAATTCTCCCTGTGACTGTGTGGGTTTCCTCCCACAGCCAAAGACTTGTGGGTTGATAGGTAAATTGGCCATTATAAGTTGCCCCTAGTGTAGGTAGGAGAATGGTGGGGATGTGGTTGGGAATATGGGATTAATGTCGGATTAGTATAAATGGGTGGTTGCTGGTCAACACAGACTCGGTAGGCCGAAGGGCCTGTTTCAGTGCTGGATCTCTCTATGACTTTGGAGGGTTGTGGGGCTGGAGGAGATTAGTGAGGCTATGGAGAGATTTGAAAACAAGGCTGAGAATTTTAAAATCAAGACGTTGCTTGACCAGGAGCCAATGTCAGTCAGTGAGCACAGGGGTGATAGGGGAACAAGACTTGATGCAAGTTAAGACATGGGCAGCAGTTTTGGATGACCTCAAGTTTATGGAGGGTAGAATGTGGGACACCAGGCAGGAGTGCATTAGAACAGTCAAGACTAGAGGTAACAAAGGCATGAATGTGGGTTTCAGCAGCAGCTGAGCTAAGACAAGGGCTCAGTCAGGTGATGTTACAGAGGTGGAAATAGACAGTTTTAGTGGTGGCACAAATATGAGGTTGGAAGCTCATCTCAGGGTCAAGGTTGCGAACAGACTGGCTTAATATCAGACTCTTGCCAGGGAGAGGGATGGAGTCAGTAGCTAGCGACTTTGGTAGTATATGTTTCCTGTTGTGTGATATTAATATGCTAATGTGTTTCTATGAAATTCCTCTGTTTGCTATTTTATTTAATGCGTTAGCTCATTTAAATTAATGCCTAAATTTAAATAGCACAGATGGTACTTTGATTAAGTATAGGGCAAGTCTCAGTAAGAAAATGCTTTTTAAGAGGTGAAGGAAATCACTATCAAACTCCAAATATCAAAATAAATTGGGCACTGTTCATCTCAGTGCACAGATATACTTCTTGTACATGGAGGTCTGCAGATGACAGATAGAAACCAAGCAGATATCTTCAACTTTTAATTAGAGGCACTAAGTTCAAAGTTCATTTTATATTGAAGATCCACCATTTAAAATTTCAGACCTGTTTATTGAAAAACCTAAAGGAAGCATAAGGCTTATAGTGCAGCCACCAACAGAGATGAGCTAAGTAGGGGAGAAGATAATGTATATTAAAAATGGTGGTTGGGTGACACCAAGCTGAAGTTTTTAAAACCTATAGGTAATAGAAGGAACATCATACTGTGAGAGGTAAACAGTTTTGAGATAAAAGAATGACTTTGTGCCTGCAAAATGGATCTCCAATATTCTGACATTGAGGAATGTGAAAAGTAGAGTTAAGCAAAAATCACTTCACTGAGTGACTGCTGTGTAGGCATTGTGACAACAAAAGTGAACATCTTATTGTCACCTCCCACAACTAAAAAAGTTGAATATTTAGACACACAACTCACAACACCAACACAAGAGATGCATCTATACTATTCACTTTAACCACTCCTTGTTGTGAGTTCCTTATTCTCACCACTCTTTGAATAAAGAAGTTTCTTTGAAGTCCCTATTTGATTTCTTGGTGACTATCTTATATTGATGGCCTTTAGTTATGCTCTTCTCCACAAGTGGCAACATTCCCTCTGTATCCACTCTATCAGAACTTTTCATAATTTTAAAGACCTCTTTAGGTAACCCCCTCAGTCTTCTTTTCTCAAGAGAAAAGAGACCCAACCTGACAATCCTTTCCTGATATGTATTTTATATCATCTGCAAACTTCTTAATCATGTCCCCGATATTTAAGTCTAAATTTCCTCAGTAAAGAATGGTGCAGCGCTGCTCTTAAATGTGGTTACCCTAAAAAGTTCCTGGAAATTCCAAGCCACTAGTGATTTCACTCCAAATGCTTCTAACATGCACCCTATTCAACTCAAGAAACATATTCAAAGATGTTATGATCTTAAGCAAAAAAATATTGTTATATAATACAGCATAGTAAATTAAAAATGAGTATCAACCAAGAGCTTTAAAATTGTGTGTTGATTGTATTATGGGCATAATAATCAGCCTGGAAAAAAATCCCACTATTTTGCCAGATATGACAATTGGTTTTCTTTTATCAAGAGGGTTGAGTTGTAGACTGTGATAGAATACTTGGGCTAGAATCCAACCCAAACAGATGGGATGGTTTTGTTCTGCTTTTGGCAACCATTAAGATTCCGAAATGAAATATATTGGGATGGTCTCAATTGCGTTCTTAATGGATATTATTCAACAGCACAAAATAAACTGAGGCATCAAGTAAATCTCATCAGAAAAGAACATTAGCACGAATAAAGACGGATGTGCTGAACTTATGAATATTGTCACAAAAGTAATGAAGGCCAGTCTCGAATAATTCTTTTATTCTCAGTTCCAAATAGGACATTTAAAAGATGGAAGATTTTTCCTTGACCAAATAGATATACCTGTTATGTTTATGCCGGGTTGCTAGATATATTATGTATATCTGATTTATCTCAAAGTAATGCAGATATCACACTTGTATCAAATCATCAACAGGTTTATTTACAGCACTTTAAAATATCTCTGCACTGCAAGGTCTCAGCACAATGTCTTTCCAAAACAGTCTCTGTCTTTTATTGGTTTCAGTTTCAAATTCTTCGGCTCCACCCTTAGGCTTAAGCAATCAAGCACAGTGGACACAGATAAGTGGACAAATTAATACAATCAACCCAGATCAATCAAACACTGCATTACCATTCTGATGAAAGGTCATTGACCTGAAATGTTAACTCTGTTTCTCTTTCCGCAAATGCTGCCTGGCCTGCTGAGTTGTTCCAGAATTGTTCTTTTTATTTTCAGACATACTTTTAGATCCAATTCACTGGTTTCTATATTTATCTCCATGATATCAACCAAATCCACAAACATCCCCATCCTCAATGATGGGGAAGTCGAGCACATCAGTGCAAAAGACAAGGCTAAAGCATTTGCAACCATCTTCAGCCAGAAGTGCAGAGTAGATAATCCTTCTCTGCCTCCTCCTGAAGTCCCCAGCATCATAGATGCCAGTCTTCAGCCAATTCGATTCACTCCATGTCATATCAAGAAACGGTTGAATGCACCAGACACAGAAAAGGCAATGGGCCCTGACAATACCCCAACTGTAGTACTGAAGATTTGTGTTCCAGAACTAGCCTCCCTGCACAGCCACCTTCCAGTACAGCAAGAACACAGGAATTTACCCGACAATGTGGAAAATTGCTCGGGTATGTCCTATCCACAAAAAGTTGGACAAATCCAAACAACCAATTACCTCCCCATCAGTCTACTTGCAATAATCAGAAAAGTGATGGAAGGTGTCATTGACAGTGCTATCAAGTGGCATTTACACAGCAATAACTCACTCACCAATGCTCCGTTTGGATTCCCCAGGGCCACTTGGCTGCAGTCATCATTACAGCGTTGGTCTGAACATGGACAAAAGAGCTGAAATCCAGAGATGAGGTGAGAGTTACTGCCCTTGACCTCACGGCAGCATTTGACTGAGTGTGGCATCAAGGAGCCCGAGTAAAATTTAAGTCAATGGAAATCAGGGGGAAAACGTTTCACTGGTTGGAGTCATACCTAGCACAAAGGAAGATGATTGTGTTTATGGAGGTCAATCATCTCAACCCCAGCACATTGCTGCAGGAGGTCCTCAGGGTATTGTCTGAGGCCCAACCATCTTCCCTCCAACATAAGGTCAGAAGTGGGGATGTTTGCTGATGATTACACCATGTTCAGTACCATTGATAAATCCTCAGATACTGAAGCAGTCTGTGCCCACATGCAGCAAGACGTGGACAACATTTAGGCTTAGCAAGTAACATTCACACCACACAAGTGTCAGGCAATGACCATCTCCAACAAGACAGAATCCAACTATCTCCCCTTGACGTTCAATGGTATTACCATCGTTGAATCTCCCACTATCAAGATCCTGGGGATTATCATTGATCAGAAACTTAACTGGACCAGCTATATGAATACTGTGGCTACAAGAGCAGGTCAGAAGCAAGGATTCAGCAGCCAGTAACTCACCTCCTGACTCTCCAATGCCTATCCACCAACGACAAGGCAGAGTCAGGATGGAATACTCTCCACTTGCCTGGATGAGTGCAGCTCCAACAACACTCAAGCAGCTTGACCCCATCCAAGAGAAAGCAGCTCGCTTAATCAGCACCACATCCACCATCTTAAACATTCACTCCCTTCACCACTGACACATAGTGTCAGCAAGTGTATATCATCTAAAAGACGCATTGAAGCAACTCGCTAAGCCTCCTGCAATAGCAACTTCCAAATCCACAATCTCTATCACCTAGAAGGTCAAGGGCAGCAGACACATGGGAACACCACCACCTGCAAGTTCCCTTCCAAGCTACATGTCATCCTGGCTTGGAACTATATCACAATTACTTCACTGTCGCTGGGTCAAGATCTTGGAACTCCCTTCCAAACAACATTGTACCACATGGACTGCAGCGCTTCAAGAAGACCGTTCAACACCAACTTCTCAAGGTCAATTAGGTATGAGCAACAAATGCTGGCTTTGGCAGCAACACTTGCACCCCATGAAAGGAAAAAAAAATCAAAATAAATTGTGTGCTGTTCATCCCAGTGCACAGATATACTTCTTGTACAAGGAGATCCGTAGGTGCCAAATAGATAACTTCAAATTTCCAATTAGAGGCACGAAGATCAAAGTTCATTTGATTTTGAAGATCCATCATTTAAAATTACAGACCTGTTTATTGAAAAACCTAAAGGAAGCATCAGGCTTATAGTGCAAACACCAATAGAAATGGGGTAAGTAGGGGAGAAGATGGTGGTTGGGTGACACCAAGCTGAAGTTTTAAAAACCTGTATGTAATAGAAGGAAAGTCATACTGTGAGAGATAAACAGTTTTGAGATACAAGGAAAGAATGAGTTTGCACCTGCCAAATGGATCTCCAATATTCTGACATTGAGGAATGTGTAAAGTAGAGTTAGGCTAAAAATCACTTTGCTGAGTGACTACTGTGTGGGCATTGTGACAACAAAAGTGAACATCTTATTATCATCATCCACAACTAAGGAAGTTGAATATCTAGGCAAGCAAGCCACAATGCCGACAGAAGAGGTCAGCTTTTAAGCTGCTGGAATTTGAGAATCTGGAAATCACAAGTGGTACTGCTGCAACCTCATGATGAGGATCAGGAGGATTGTCCTAATTCTAGACCAAGAGATGCAGAGCATTACATGTCAACCAATCTGCTTTAACGTTAAAGTCTACATTGATAGAGGATCATTGCCTCAAATGTAGCAACAATTTTTCCTACACTGTGGTTCCTCAGAGGTTTGACAGATCTTACATTTGGAATGCGGTAGCGTAGTGGTATTATCACTGGACTAGTAACCCAGAGACCCAGGGTATTTCTCTGGGGACATGGGTTCGAATCCCACCATAGCAGAAGGTGGAATTTGAATTTAATTAATAAATCTGGAATTAAAAGCTAGTCTAATGATGGCCATGAAACCATTGTCGATTGTTGTAAAAATGCATATGGTTCACTAATGTCCTTTAGGGAAGGAAATCTGCTGTCCTTACCTGGTCTGGCCGACATGTGACTCCAGACCCACAGCAATGTGGTTAACTCTTACATGCCCTCTGAAATGGCCTAGCAAGCCAATCAGTTGTACCCAACCGCTACAAAGTCAATTTAGGACTGAATTAAGAAGGAACTTCTTCACCCAGAGGGTTGTTAATCTATGGAATTCCTTGCCCAGTGAAGTAGTTGACGCTTCTTCAGTAAACGTCTTTAAAGCTAAGGTAGATATCTTTTTGAACAATAAAGGAATTAAGGGATACGGTGAGAGCGCGGGTAAGTGGATCTGAGTCCACGAAAAGATCAGCCATGATCTTATTGAATGGCGGAGCAGGCTCGAGGGGCCGGACGGCCTACTCCTGCTCCTAGTTCTTATGATCTATGATCTAAAAGGAATGAAACCGGACGGACCAACTGGCATCGACCTAGGCACCGGAAACGACAACTGCAAACCCAGCCCTGTCGACCCTGCAAAGTCCTCTTAACTAACATCTGGGGGCTTGTGCCAAAGTTGGGAGAGCTGTCCCACAGACTAGTCAAGCAACAGCCTGACGTAGTCATACTCATGGAATCATACCTTACAGACAATGTCCCAAACACTGCCATCACCATCCCCGGGTATGTCCTGTCCCACCGGCAGGACAGACCCACCAGAGGTGGTGGCACAGTGGTATACAGTAGGGAGGGAGTTTCCCTGGGAGTCCTCAACATCGACTCCGGACCCCATGAAGTCTCATGGCATCAGGTCAAACATGGGCAAGGTAACCTCCTACTGATTACCACCTACCGCCCTCCCTCAGCTGATGACTCAGTACTCCTCCATGTTGAACACCACTTGGAGAAAGCACTGAGGGTGGCAAGGGCACAAAATGTATTCTGGGTGGGGAACTTCAATGTCCATCACCAAGAGTGGCTCGGTAGCACCACTACTGACTGAGCTGGCCGAATCCTAAAGGACATAGCTGCTAGACTGGGTATGTGGCAGGTGGTGGGGGAACCAACACGAGGGAAAAACATACTTGACCTCGTCCTCACCAATCTGCCTGCTGCAGATGCTTCTTTCCATGACTGTATTGGTAGGAATGACCACGGCACAGTCCTTGTGGAGACGAAGTCCCGCCTTCACATTGAGGATACTGTCCATTGTGTTGTGTGGCACTATCACCGTGCTAAATGGGATAGATTTGGAACAGATCTAGCAATGCAAAACTGGGCATCCATGAGGCGCTGTGGGCCATCAGCAGCAGCAGAATTGTACTCAACCACAATCTGTAACCTCATGGCCCGGCATATCCCCCACCCTACCATTACCATCAAGCCAGGAGACCAACCCTGGTTCAATGAAGAGTGCAGGAGGGCATGCCAGGAGCAGCACCAGGCATACCTCAAAATGAGGTGTCAACCTGGTGAAGCTACAACACAGGACTATCTGCGTGCCAAACTGCGTAAGCAGCATGCGATAGACAGAGCTAAGCGATCCCATAACCAAAGGATCAGATCAAAGCTCTGCAGTCCTGCCACATCCAGCCGTGAATGGTGGTGTACAATTAAACAACTAACTGGAGGAGGAGATTCCACAAATATCCCCATCCTCAATGATGGGGGAGCCCAGCACAACAGTGCGAAAGATAAGGCTGAAGCATTTCAACAATCTTCAGCCAGAAGTGCCAAGTTGATGATCCATCTCGGCCTCCTCCTGAAGTCCCCAGCATCACAGATGCCAAACTTCATCCAATTCGATTCATTCTGTGTGATATCAAGAAACGACTGAAGGCACTGGATACTGCAAAAGCTATGGGCCCTGACAATATTCCGGCAATAGTACTGAAGACCTGTGCTCCAGAATTTGCTGCGCCCCTAGCCAAGCTGTTCCAGTACAGCTACAACACTGGCATCTACCCTGCAATGTGGAAAATTGCCCAGGTATGTCCTGCACACAGAAAGCAGGACAAGTTCAACCCAGCCAATTACCGCCTCATCAGCCTACTCTCAATCATCAGCAAAGTGTTGGAAGGTGTCATCAACAGTGCCATCAAGCGGCACTTGCTTAGCAATAACCTGCTTCGCGAGGCTCAGTTTGGGTTCCGCCAGGGCCACTCAGCTCCTGACCTTATTACAGCGTTGGTTCAAATATGGACAAAAGAGCTGAACTCAAGAGGTGAGGTGAGAGTGACTGCCCTTGACATCAAGGCAGCATTTGACTGAGTATGGCATCAAGGAGCCCTAGCAAAACTGAGGTCAATGGGAATCAGGGGGAAATCCCTCCGTTGGCTGGAGTCATACCTCGCGCAAAGGAAGATGGCTGTGGTTGTTGGAGGTCAATCATCTGAGCTCCAGGGCATCACTGCAGGAGTTCCTCAAGGTAGTGTCCTAGGCCCAACCATCTTCAGCTGCTTCATCAATGACCTTCCTTCAATCATAAGGTCAGAAGTGGGGATGTTCGCTGATGATTGCACATTGTTCAGTACCATTCATGACTCCTCAGATACTGAAGCAGTCCGTCTAGAAATGCAGCAAGACCTGGACAATATCCAGGCTTGGGCTGATAAGTGGCAAGTAACATTTGCGCCACACAAGTGCCAGGCAATGGCCATTTCCAACAAGAAAGAATCTAACCATCTCCCCTTGACATTCAACGGCATTACCATCGCTGAATCCCCCACTATCAACATCCTAGGGGCTACCATTGACCAAAAACTGAACTGGAGTAGCCATATAAATACCGTGGCTACAAGAGCAGGTCAGAGGCTAGGAATCCTGTGGCGAGTAACTCACCATCTGACTCCCCAAAGCCTGTCCACAATCTACAAGGCACAAGTCAGGAGTGTGATGGAATACTCTCCACTTGCCTGGATGGGTGCAGCTCCAACAACACTCAAGAAGCTCGACACCATCCAGGACAAAGCAGCCCGCTTGATTGGCACCCCATCCACAAACATTCACTCCCTCCACCGCCGATGCTCAGTGGCAGCAGTGTATACCATCTACAAGATACACTACAGCAATGCACCAAGGCTGCTTAGAAAGCACCTTCCAAACCCACGACTTCTACCAACAAGAAGGACAAGGGCAGCAAATACATGGGAACACCACAACCTGCAAGTTCCCCTTCAAGTCACACACCATCCTGACTTGGAACTATATCGCCGTTCCTTCACTGTCGCTGGGTCAAATTCATGGAACTCCCTTCCTAACAGCACTGTGGGTATACCTACCCCAAATGGCCTGCAGCGGTTCAAGAAGGCAGCTCACCACCACCTTCCCAAGGGCAATTAGGGATGGGCAATAAATGCTGGCCTGGCCAATGATGCCCACATCCCATGAATGAATTTTAAAAAATCATGTTTTTATCCTTTCTTGTGAATGGAATCTTTGCTGTTATCAACTCAAATAGTTGAACAACATTTACTAAGGCCGCTTGACATAGCTGAGCTCGGAGGATATCTATTTCTCAGACAGAGCCTTGATAATCCAAGAATCTGTTTTGTCACTAAGATAAGTATCTCTTCTAATATTAAGCTTATGAAGGTGTTTAACTTTTGTTTCTGATTCTGGTGTAGTTGATTGGACTGCCATTCTCATGATCTATCTTTAAAAAATACTTAATTTCAGATGCCTTTTCAACAAGTATCCATAAAGAACAATGCAATAACTAAACAACGTCAGTTTTTTTGGACAATGGTTCACACTCTCCAATGAGTAATGAGTCAAATTTAGCTAACAGCCTAATACTGTGTGAGCATTTATCAAATAATGATCATAATATGTATAGCTGTCTGCTTTGCAAGTGACAGTAATCAAGTGAGAGTTGGGTTAACAAAAACAAGAAATGCTGGAATCACTCAGCAGGTCTGGCAGCATCTGTGGAAAGAGAAGCAGAGTTAACGTTTCGGGTCAGTGACCCTTCTTGGGTTAAAGTTGGTGGGCTTAGTTTATCACATTGATGTGTCACTGCAGAATTATCACTGACACTGAAATTGTGACAAGCACCACAACTAACATGAAAAAAACACAACTGGATTGATGCAATCTAAGTTCATCCACCACTCACTTCTCACAGGTTGAATCCCTATGGCTTAGAAAAATCAATGCAAATTTGCAGCAACTGGCACAATAATTACTCTAATTTTATTTAGGTTAGTGTCCCATTACTGAGAAAGTTGTATACATTCACAACTTGGAGATAAAGCCGAAAATAATGGCCAAGAAATTGCAGGAAAAATAATAGTGAGTTTGTGGTGCATGCCATTACTGCTATCTAAAAATAGCCACAATTTATGGAAAGAAAGAGATGGGCCGTGAGTTGCGAATCAACGCAAATTTTTCGACGATTTGCTTCAGCTGTTTGCCTCACAAAAATGAGAGCTTGTCACCAACCTCCCTATGAATACCAGGAAATTGCTGGATTTTCACCGTCAGTACAAATGAATCTCATTGCAATCAGTTTGGGTTGGTACTTCATGTCATAATGACCCTGTTAATCATGTGATTTATAGTCCTGACATGAAACTCAACCTTGAAGACCCAGAAAGGAACAATTGAAACCAAAGAATGTCATTTCTGTATGTAGTAATATTTTCCTTGAGATTTTTAAAATTTTATGTATTACATTTTGATTTTTTTTCTTATTTTTCCCTTCTGTCTCTTTTACCTCTCTCTTATTCCAACTTTTTTCCCTGTGTTTTTCTTTTTGTATCTAATTTGACTCTAATTCACCCTAGTTCCTTCACCATTGTTCACTCTGTTCCTTTCTCTAACTTTCAATTTATTTGGTTAAGGAGATAAACATTTGGACAGGACATTCACAGGGTCCTCGATGCTCCATTGAAATTGCCATACTATTATCAATTCATATTTCGAGCAATTTGTGCCACAAAAATAGTCCGACCTGAAAAATTAGGTAAAAAATTCAATTCCAGCAATTTCTCGGCCAATGTCTAATAGGTCTCAGTTATATGTATGAAAAAAACAAATACACCATTATTTCCAACTTCCTGCAGGGATTATTGAAATACATATCGCATTTACATCAGCATGACAGTTGACATATAAATATTGTTGTTAGTTCCTCAGGACAGAAATATGATCAGCAGTAAGCCTTTTGAACACAATGGTGAGGAAAGAAGTTCCAGATCATCAGGATTTTCTTTTTTCGGATTCAACTAGATCAAATAAGGGGCAATGCTTTATAGCCTAATGCCACGTAACTGAAATGCATCTTCTATCTGCCTACAGGAGGCCAATGATCAACCCTTTCATGCACTGACCCAGGAGAACTATAACAGCAGCCAAGAACTCACTTGACAATCAGTATTCAGTGCTACACTGGGTATGCATTTAATTCTTTCAAGGGTCATGTTCTGCTGACTCCTTTTTTTAACACTCAGCTTGTGAAGTTGGAATCTGGAAATGGTGATGGAGTTCTTTAATATCTATTTAAACTTCGTTGCTGATCCCCATCACACTTCTGAAAAGATTTGTCCTCAGCTGACTAGACTAGCTGACTTGGGTTGCCGAGTTTTATGTGGTTTGTTGGAATGATGGGCAGGTGACCTTGGTTTGTTTAGTGAGGTTCATGCAAACTGCATTTTCCATCTGTTGTCAGACCCCAAACTTGACACCTACTGCATGCATATGCTTCCCACTGTGAACCAAATTATAATCTGAAGATGACTCACAATAAGGACCCATAGGGATATCTCAGAGCAAAACAAGTAATTAGCTTTCAGTGTGTTAGTCTAGTATATGCACGTAATAGGAGCACCATCACCACAGAAAACCACTGCTGCAGTTCTGCCTTTATAGATATGAAAACAGTTTTTTCTGATGTCAAGTATGGCAAATCATAACTCTCTACAAGTATTCCAATTCTGACCTCTGTCAGAAGGAATTAACTCATTACCTTTTATTGTTACTATATCATTTAAGGAAAATTAATGTGTATATAATGAAAAATTAAATATTGTGATCTTATCTTCATTACTGCATTTATCAAATGATACAAATGTCCCACTTGAGAAGGTAAGCACAGAACCGGGGAAAAATGTTAAGTGAGATTAATTATAATAACACTTGCCTTAATGCAACCTAGTTGTATTGATTTCAAATTCAACTGAGGCAAGCAGGTCAGTAATCATTTGTATAGCCCTGCTAGATGAAAATCAATGTACTAAACCAGTATATTTATGTTCTTGAATATAATAATGGATAAAGAAAATCCTGTCAATTTTCTGACCTTTGTGCTAGTATTCTGATAAAAGATCTTAGCATGATGATTCATAAAATGTATTCTTCAATGCATTCCAGGTAATCTGCTATCAGAAAAAAACAAATTGTTATTAGTATTACATCAGTCATGTGATACTAGACACCCTGGGCTGGATCTTACTGACCCCCCGATGTCGGGTTTCGTGCTGAGGGGAGCGGAAAATACATCCGGGAGAGGGCAGCCACGCTCCCCGACGCTAGGAGGGCCAGGCTCGATATTACCAGCAGTGGCAAGGCCTCGTGGCGGCCAACCCCTCCCCCGCCACTTGCTGTCGGGACCCCAATTTGAATAATTAAACAAATCAAAATGATTGAATTAATGAAGCTCACGTTGCCGCCCAATGCCCCGCTTTGATCTTTGGCCCGGCGGTTAGCACTCCTGTGCCTTCGGATCCCTGTCTGGGGAAACGAGGTGCAACACTGGTCAGGGAGGAGGTAAGTTTATCAGTGTGGTGATGGGGGGGGGGAGGGGAACGTGGTCAAATTAGTGTTCTGGGTGTAGGGGATGGTGGGGAGGGTTGTAGTTGAAAGTTTGTGCTGTTTGAGGGGGAAGGTCAGATGGTAAAGGTAAGCGTTTTGGGGGGGGGGGGGAAAGGGCAAATAATTAATTTAATTATTATTGGGGGGGTGGGAGAGGGGCAAAAATTATGTATTTATTTATTTAAATTCGATTTAACCTTAAATATTTAAATCAGCCAGTAGGGCTAACAGCCCTTTAAAAATGGCATCAGCGCCTGTGCACAGGCAGCTGACACCATTGCTGGGGATGGACAGCCTGTCCCCTCCACATGATCGGTGGTGGCCTGCCCCGTTATTTAAATGAGCCGCCGCACGGAAGATTGTGGCAGCTCTATGGTGTGTGGCTCGCGCAGGCGGGCTGCCGTTTTTTCATCAGCGGTGAGAATATAACATTCAGCCCCCTATGTCCTTTAATAAAAACAGAAAGTGCTAGAAATACTCATCAGGTCTGGCAGCATCTGTGGAGAGAGAAATGAAGTTAACATTTCAGGTCTGGGAACTTTCATCAGAACCTTAACTGTGTTTCTCTCTCCACAGATGCTGCCAGACCTGATGAGTATTTCCAGCACTTTGTTTTTATTTCAGATTTACAGCATCCACAGTATTTTGATTTTATTACCCTATGTCCTTTTATTAACTTTACACACAACTCACACCACAACCAGACGAGCCAGCACTGAAGCGGGTAATACATCTGAACTAAGCAACACTGGTGTTGTGTCATGGATCTGGAGCAGTGGGACCAGCAGAGGCAAAAGCAAAATACTGCAGATACTGGAAATTCGAAACAAAAACATAAAATGCTGGAAATACTCAGCAGATTTGTTAACATCTGTGGAGAGAGAAACTGAGTTAACATTTCAGGGAAGGTCTGTGATGAGACAGAAGATGAGACATTAAATGACAAAAGAATTGGTGGGGCAGAGACTGCAGAGAGATAGCCTTGAGACAGTTGGTACCAGAGAGAGCAGTGAGCCTAAGACTTGCTGCTTACAGAGATTTGATCGTGTTTAGAAAATATTCTTGCAGAGTAAGATGTTCTTACTTTTTTTCCAAATACCTATTTACTGGAAAATACTAAGAATACTGGGGTAAATATGTAAGGATTGCCTAGAAAGGTGGTCTATGCTAGATGACGGAGACAATCCAACTTTGCAATTTAAATTAAAACTGTGTGTTGTGGTTTACTTGTTACATGAGCCACCTGTCGTCTTACTGTCACACACAAAATAAAACTCTCCCCCCACCTGAGGTATTATATTTACATCCATGTAAGCGAGTGCTGATTCAATGACTGTCTGTTCTCCGCCCTCTCTTAAATTAATTTCTACTAAATACTCCAGTGGTACCTGCCTGATGCAGACAAGTGTCAGAAATTGACAAGAAGGCTGTTAGGGTAATAATCCAGAGGGGTTCAATTTGGGCATGATTTTTCAGTACGTTATTATCTATCAAATAATGCTGATTCAAGATGCATACCAAAAAGGGAGAAAAGCCTGAGATGATCCAGTGAAAATTGGGAAATCCGTGTGCAAAGTTAAAGATTAAAATCTGTTCTATCATTAAGCGGATGGACCACAGGACCACCCAAGGCAATGTACAACATAATGTTTTATTAATTTTAGATATTGTACACAACGTGTTGTAAAGTTTAAGAACAATATTGTTGCAACTGAGGCGGGAGGAATGCACTGTTTATTCTAGTCCCACTTCTCCACAGGTCAAAGAAAAAGAACAAAGAAAATTACAGCACAGGAACAGGCCCTTCTGCCCTCCAAGCCTGCGCCGATCCAGATCCTCTATCTAAACCTGTCGCCTATTTTCTAAGGGTCTGTATCTCTTTGCTTCCTGCCCATTCATGTATCTGTCTAGATACATCTTAAAAGACGCTATCGTGCCCACGTCAACCACCTCTGCTGGCAACGCGTTCCAGGCACCCACCACCCTCTGCGTAAAGAACTTTCCACACATATCCCCCCTAAACTTTTCCCCTCTCACTTTGAACTCGTGACCCCTAGTAATTGAATCTCCCACTCTGGGAAAAAGCTTCTTGCTATCCACCCTGTCTATACCTCTCATGATTTTGTACACCTCAATCAGGTCCCCCCTCAACCTCCGTCTTTCTAATGAAAATAATCCTAATCTACTCAACCTCTCTTCATAGCTAGCGCCCTCCATACCAGGCAACATCCTGGTGAACCTCCTCTGCACCCTCTCCAAAGCATCCACATCCTTTTGGTAATGTGGCGACCAGAACTGCACGCAGTATTCCAAATGTGGCCGAAACAAAGTCCTATACAACTGTAACATGACCTGCCAACCCTTGTACTCAATACCCCGTCCGATGAAGGAAAGCATGCCGTATGCCTTCTTGACCACTCTATTGACCTGTGTTGCCACCTTCAGGGAACAATGGACCTGAACACCCAAATCTCTCTGTACATCAATTTTCCCCAGGACTTTTCCATTTACTGTATAGTTCACTCTTGAATTGGATCTTCCAAAATGCATCACCTTGCATTTGCCCGGATTGAACTCCATCTGCCAATAGGTCACAACATATATTTAAATTTTCCCACTTACTGATACGGTCAATCATATATTTTAGTTTCCCAGAATAAAACACACTAACTAGGTTTCTTTCTCTTCTCTTTGGCCTCCTTGTCTCGCGAGACAATGGGTAAGCGCCTGGAGGTGGTCAGTGGTTTGTGAAGCAGTGCCTGGAGTGGCTATCAAGGCCAATTCCAGAGTAACAGACTCTCCCACAGGTGCTGCAGATAAAATTGGTTGTCAGGGCTGTTACACAGTTGGCTCTCTCCTTGCGCTTCTGTCTTTTTTCCTGCCAACTGCTAAGTCTCTTCAACTCGCCACGCTTTAGCCCCGCCTTTATGGTTGCCCGCCAGCTCTGGCGATCGCTGGCCACTGACCCCCACGACTTGTGATCAATGTCACAGGACTTCATGTCACGTTTGCAGATGTCTTTAAAGCGGAGCCATGGATGGCTGGTGAGTCTGGTACCAGTGACGAGCTCGCTGTACAATGTGTCCTTGGGGATCCTGCCATCTTCCATGCGGCTCACATGGCCAATCCATCTCAGGCGCCGCTGGCTTAGTAGGGTGTATATGCTGGGGATGTTGGCCGCCTCGAGGACTTCTGTGTTGGAGATACGGTCCTGCCACTTGATGCCAAGGATTCTCCGGAGGCAGCGAAGATAGAATGAATTGAGACGTCCCTCCTGGCTGACGTACGTTGTCCAGGCCTTGCTGTCGTAGAGCAAGGTACTGCGGATACAGGCTTGATACACTCAGACTTTTGTGTTCTGTGTCAGTGCGCCATTTTCCCACACTCTCTTGGCCAGTCTGGACATAGCAGTGGAAGCCTTTCCCATGCGCTTGTTTAATTCTGCATCGAGAGACAGGTTACTGGTGATAGTTGAGCCTAGGTAGGTGAACTCTTGAACCACTTCCAGAGTGTGATCGCCGATATTGATAGATGGGGCATTTCTGACGTCCTGTCCCATGATGTTCATTTTCTTGAGGCTGATGGTTTGGCCAAATTCATTGCAGGCAGCCGCAAACCTGTCGATGAGTCTCTGCAGACACTCTTCAGTGTGAGATGTTAATGCAGCATCGTCAGCAAACAGGAGTTCCCTGATCAGGACTTTTCGTACTTTGGTCTTCGCTTTTAGATGGGCAAGGTTGATCTTGTGTGGAGGAAAATTCCTTCTTCTGAGGACTTGAATGCATGTGAGAGCAGCAGGGAGAAGAAGATCCCAAACAGTGTAGGTACGAGAACACAGCCCTGTTTCACGCCACTCAGGATTGGAAAGGGGTCTGATGAGGCACCGCTGTGCTGAATTGTGCCTTTCATATTGTCATGGAATGAGATGATGATACTTAGTAGCTTTGGTGGGCATCCAATCTTTTCTAGTAGTCTGAAGAGACCACTTCTGCTGATGAGGTCAAAGGCTTTGGTGAGATCAATGAAAGCAATGTAGAGGGGCATCTGTTGTTCACGGCATTTCTTCTGTAGCTGGCGAAGGGAGAACAGCATGTCAATGGTGGATCTCTCTGCTCGAAAGCCACACTGTGCCTCAGGATAGACACGCTCAGCCAGTTTCTGGAGCCTGTTTAAAGCGACACGGGCGAAGACTTTCCCACCAACTAGGTTTCTTTAATAAACAACAAAATTATCAGTTTATTATAAAACAAATCTTACCCAGTAATGGAGTAAAGCATAAATACACACTGAAATATTACAGTTCCCTTTTTACATTAGTCCCTCACACATAGGTTATTTTTTAAAATTTATTTAGAGATACAGCACTGAAACAGGCCCTTCGAGTCTGTGCCGATCAACAACCACCCATTTATACTAACCCTACATTCCCTACAATCTACCTACACTAGGGGCAATTTACAATGGCCAATTTACCTATCACCTGCAAGTCTTTGGCTGTAGGAGGAAACCGGAGCACCCAGCAGAAACCCACGCGGTCACAGGGAGAACTTGCAAACTCCACACAGGCAGTACCCAGAATCGAACCCGGGTCCCTGGAGCTGTGAGGCTGTGGTGCTAACCACTGCGCCACTGTGCCACCCTGACTGGAAAAATAAAAGAGATTTTTGTTTAGAGCTCTGTTATAGACAGAAAAACACTTGTGCTGAATACTTGCTCATTCTTGAAGAAACAGCAGATGAGATATGTTGTGTTCCAAAACTGGCAGACAGTCTAGCCTCAGAGTACACATAGATGAGTCACTGGGATCTTTTAGAACAGTACTTTTCAAGCAGCGTTGAGAATTAATTTAGCAGGCTTTTCTTCAATGACAGGAGACGAGATGAGCTAACACAGTGGACTTCTCAGGGTATTTTAGAGAGGTACTGGAAAGTTGAACTGGGTTGTGATCTTCTCTCCTTCCTTAGGAATTTTCTCCTTCTTCTGCTGGCTTTTTAAAGAGATGGAACAGGCTGGGCTGAGCTGGGGTTTCTGTACTTCAGTTTTTTTAAAAAACTCCAACTCCTTTTAAACAGATCATTCCCATCTCCAAACAATTCAAAAGTGCAACCGGAAATAGGAAGTCCCCCTTCTGACCTGTCAGTTCTCTGCCCACATCTTCCCCCAGTTACCAAGGTTTCTGTTCTATTTTTAACTTGAGTCATGTGACAACCAGTAAATGTTGTTGCCGAAAAATGTCCTCTTGATGACCCTCTTAGAAAAAACTGGTCCAAAATTTCTTCAGTTTGACTATGAATTCTTCAAAAAATATTTTTAACAAAAAACTGAAGCACTTTCCTAACAATATACAAATGCATATATTTGATCAAGTTCACATATGGAAATTAATAGCAATTTGAAACTTTATTCAGAGACCAAGAAACAGACTCCTAAACAAATTAACTGCAAATGTAACATTTTAGCAGCACCTTCTATACAATTTCAACTTTAACTTCCTTTGCATACCAGAGCAGTTCTGTTTAGTTTAGTTATTTTGCAAATTACTCCTTCAATAAACATTAATTATTCATAAGATTAGCAAATTATATAACTGCCACTTCCTTTATTAATTATTAAGATTGGTCAGCTAATCAGCATCTACTTCATCAATATTTATCTAATGCAATATTATGCACACTTTAAAGTGGTACTGTCGGTTCATTAGATTCTGCCGTAATGTTTTCGAGATCTGCACTGATGTGTATCACCAATACAGCGTTTACAAGCATTATATATAATTTGCATATATGCGATTTGCAAAATTGTAGATGGCGACAGACAATGGCACAAGTGTTTAAAATTCTGTTGTGCTACTAAAAGATGCTTAATTCTAACTACATCAACAAAATAGAGCAGCAAAGCACAAATATTTGAGAATTGACGCATTGATCAATATTCCTACAGGTATTGCTAATCTTTTAAAGGTCAAATGAGGAATAAATGATTAAAGTATTTTCACATGATTTTGCCACAACACATGCTTTTCCATACACTGTGCAATAAAGTGGAACAGGTGAGTACAGGCTGGGGAATCTGACAAGGAATCCTTCCAAGAGATCCCTGCCAAATTCAAACAGATTGTGATCTACCTTAAATCAAATGTTAAAATGATTTCAATTACGCACAGCATGCTTTCTCCTTCGTTCAGGATGCAATCATACCGTGATCTCTGTTGGACCAAATGAAGTGGGTTTGAGTGAAGCTATGAGAGGCAAATGAGTTTCTAGTTTTTTATTTCTTTCAGTTTTATGGAAGGTTTTGGTGCTTTTTTCCCCCCTAAAAATGTATGATTCTCCCTTTTGTACCTTTTTGTTTGGGAATTCGTTTAAAAAGAGCATATAGGTAATGTTTATATTGCAACAAAACAATATCAACTAAGTGACTAAAGTGCATTCATGTGATTTTGCCATAACAATTGCTTTTCAAATTGACTGTGCAATAAAGTGGAAAAGGTAAGTAGAGGCTGAGAAATCTGGCATCTTGGAATCCGTTCATGAGATCCCTGAGATTCTGATTAATCGCTGGAAATCTGACCTTAATGAACAGGCAGAGGTTTACTGATAGCTTGTTGGGCTCCTGCTTCTCTGGGCCATCCTGTAATGGGATACTCTCCACTTGCCTGGATGGGTGCAGCTCCAACAACACTCAAGAAGCTCGACACCATCCAGGACAAAGCAGCCCGCTTGATTGGCAACCCATTTACAAAGATTCACTCCCTCCACCACCGACGTACAGTGGCAGCAGTGTGTACCATCTACAAGACGCACTGCAGCAATGCACCAAGGCTCCTTAGACAGCACCTTCCAAACCCGTGACCTCTACCAACTAGAAGGACAAGGGCAGCAAATACATGGGAACCTGCAAGTTCCCCTCCAAGTCACACACCATCCTGACTTGGAACTATATCGCCGTTCCTTCACTGTCGCTGGGTCAAAATCCTGGAACTCCCTTCCTAACAGCACTGTGGGTGTCCCGACCCCACATGGACTGCAGCGGTTCAAGAAGGCAGCTCACCACCACCTTCTCAAGGGCAATTAGGGATGGGCAATAAATGCTGGCCTGGCCAGTGACGCCTACATCCCATGAATGAATTTAAAAAAAGCACTTACTTCATAGATTCAGCCCATTTCACCTTCTTGAAGCTGTCAAGTTTCCCAAGGCCCAGGAAACCGGGTTGCCTGTGGTTAAAAATAGATTGACTGCTAAAATGAAGGCATGCAGCCTCATAATATATAAATGACCAAACTGCTTCCTACGAACAGATTCTGTTAAAATGGGAAGTGAGCTGTTTTGAGGTGGGTTGGGTTCCTGTTTCAGATTTCTTGCACTTTAACCTCTGACACAACCCCGACCTACCAGGTTTTGGGAGTTGAAATTGTAGCCCTTTAAAACCTAAGATGCTTGCTAGTTCCTGTTCCTGCCCAATATCTAGCAAACTCCCATCTACAGGGCCAAACTGGGCTGAGAGCTCATCTTGCAGTGGTAATGCTGTTCAATCCCAAAGAGTCCAATAGAGGAGTATTCTGATTTCTGGCACCACTCTGGTCCTGCTGCCTCAACACTGGGCCTATTTTTTGCTCGGCCAATTGTCAAGAGATGAGGAATGAAAGAAAAAATAACAAGCACACATTTTTAAAGTTTCTAAATCATCTAATAAGAAGTTCATTTTGAAGCACCTATTTTAGGAATGAAACCGAGTGGAAGTTCATTGGAAATTATAAAGAGAACCATGTGAAGTCCCACTCAGACTGTGCAGAAGACTAAAGCATATGTAGGGATTGATTTTCCTTGGCATTGTACCTATGTGGACCTACTTCAGAGTGTAATGTAGAAGAAAAAGAGGATGCAATTGGTCCTCCCTATTTGCATTTGATGTGCATTTTTGGTCCCGATTTGGATAGATATGTATTGATATTAATCCACCATGATGGGCGGAAGAGGGTTGGGGGAAAAGTGTTAAAAACTTACATTTGGTGAACCCCTCCCCAATAACGCTGCACACAAAGCCACCATCTTTTTACAGTGGCAGAGATTGCAGCATCCAAGTGGCCTGCCATGGAGAAGCGGGGCACTTCATTAACATATTTAAATTGGACTCCCACAGTGCAATTGGGAACCCAATTTAATATTTGCTGCTGCTGCAGGGGATTCCTAGGTCTTTTCCAGCAATCCTTGTATGCCAGGAGGAGAAGGCGTGTTTCCTCAGCCCCTCAAAGAAGCCTTCAGCCTCCCTTGCCGAACTTGGCCCCTTCCTGCAGCAATCACCAGCCTCGATGCCCCCTCTCCTCTTCCAGCCTATATGGCCTCTCTCTCCCTCGAGCCCCAATGGCTTCTCTCTCCTTCCAGCCTCGATGGCAGTTAAGTTCTGCAGGACTCCCGTGTCCCCATCCTTGCCAGGTTTCTCATCCATTTTAAGCAACCCCTGTACCCTCCCAGCCTCCCTATAAATATCAGAACCTGTGTTTCAAACAGGTGCTTCACACAAATAATGTACAAAAGAGTTGGAATTGATATCATTGTGGCCTCCACATCTGTTTTTTTTTTAATACTAGTTGCAGGTCATCTGCGCGGAGCAAGCAGTCATCTTATGTAAGTGCATGACCATGTAGCATTCAGATACTTTGTGCTGGCAGTATACTTGGTGAATAATGTTTGCCATATTTAATGGTTCACAAGGGAAATACATTACACAGTGCTCGGCTTTGACATGAGCATGCCTGCACGTGTAGGAAGTATTTAAACAGTTGTCAATATTCAGTTATTTGTCTTTCTGTGATGCTACATAAAATTCAGCTTGAAACTGCAGTTAAGATAAATTGTTACATGTAATAGTACAATCAAGCCATATATCAGCAAGCTTCTATTGGCAATTTTCCACAACCAGCAATTTTTCCCTTGCTTGCTCCCAAGTTTCAGGTCAATTTGAGACAGCACTAGTCTTACTGGCACCCCCATTTATATTGTTCTGATACTGCTTTTGATTGCAGTATGTCCCTTCCCTTCAAATATAACATGCCTTCTCTGCAAGATCCCTTGCTGGAGGACCTCCAGAGCAGTTTTACTGAATTATGCAGTTTAGTTGTCTGTCTTCAGCCATTTCTTCCCTCCATTGTAAGACAACTTTAAGGCTGAATATTTATAGAGGTCAGCTTCTCACCTCCTGAGGTGAGTCTTCTAGACCATATTACCAATATGGACCCATGATTTGATCATATTAAGATTGATACTTATAAAATCATTGTACTTTGTGACCAATTCCATGCAGCTATAATCAGTCAGGTAACTTATTACACAGGCAAACTTAATGGAATGAGCGTGTTGGTTTGCAGCGGAGATGGATCTTTTTCAGCAAGTCTGGTAAGATGTTAAAATGAGTTGCTTACAATGAAGCACAGACACAATCTCACATTTCAGATCAAAGCATAATTTATCAATATAAGTGGGTGAAAAGAAAATGGTTGTCTACCAGGGACAAAAAAGGTATAAAAACAAAACAAAACAAAACAAAACAAACACCTGGGGCTGGATTTTCCCTCTGGGGGCAGGAAACAGAAGTCAGGATTGTTTCCAAGTCCCGAGCCTGCCTCTGGGGGCGAAACAGTCACTCACCTGTGATTTTCACAGAGGCGGCCAGTTAATGGCCAGAGGGCAGGTTTGCCAGCCTTAAGGGCGGGCTCTCGAAGCTAGAGTGCCACGGAGGCCTTCCAGCTTGCGAAGAGCAGCAGGCTGAAATGGAAGGTAAGTAAGGGAGAGGGCGCATCAAGCTGGAGGTGCCCTTTCTCCAACTTTTTAAATAATTAAGAAATAAATTCAGCAGCCAGGCCAACACTGTGGTTGTGAGTGTGACGTGGGGGGGGGGGGGGGGGTGCGGGTGCGGTGGGGTGGGGGGGGCGTGGTGGAGCCCCTCTACTGGGCAACCTGTGGATGCTCCTGCACACAGGCAGGCAGGGTGGACCTCTAGACCTGCCTGGGCAGCTCGCCTCCCAGCCTACCACTGGGTGCCTGCCTCTCGGAATCCATATCTTTCCTGCCACCTGTGAGAACCTGGAGACTGACTGGAAAATTCCAGTCAGCCTCCTTTAATTGGCCTCTATTAGGCTCTTAATGAGGCAGCCCCACCTCTGCAAATAATGGTGGGATAGAGCTGGGGAGCTGGCATGCCAGCCGACGGTGCTATTTTTAGCTCTTACCTGGCCCTGGCAGGAGCCAAAAATTCAGCCCCACTATTTAACATTATACTGGCATGAAAAATGACTCTTGCATATTAAAAGATGTAACATGACTTTCTAAAAATTACAACTACTTTAATTTTAGGCATGAAGCCTTAGCAACTTCACAATTAGAACTGAAATTAAATGATGATCAAATTAGATATATCTAGTAAAACCTATTTCATAATTCAGGCGTTAATTTTTCCAGAATGCTGTAAAATATTGCCCACCCGTATTGAATAATCACCAACACATTGATTTGAGATGTGCTGGTGTTCACAGAATTTCCTAATTGTCTCTTTCTGTGCCTCTTACTCTAATTCTTTCTATTTCCCTCTCTCTATCTTTCTGTTCATCTTCAATTGACTTGCTCTTCTGAATCAGAAGGTCTTGGGTTCAAGCTTAAGTGCAGGACTTGATGTCCCATGACACTATTTCATAAAAATTGGTATCCTTCCTAATATTTCACCCTCAAGCAGCACCCTCCCCAAAAAGTTATCTCATTTATCTCATTCGCTGTTTGTGAGACCCTGCTGTGCATGAATTAGCTGCTGTGTTTGCCCACATGACAAATATGATTGCACTTTAATAATAATTCATTGGTTATGAAGCACTTGGGGCCATCCTGAATGCTTTATAAATGTTACTTCTTTCTCTTTGTTTTGCTATCTTTCTGATGGCCATGAACATGGAAGGGGTGTGCAGACCTGGGAAGTCGAGCACATCCTTTTTGCCTGTAAGAGTTCTGAAGCCACTGTAAAGTGTTCTCCTATAAAATGTGCAAGAGCTCCATCAAAGTCCATTGATTACCCCGTTCATTGAAACCTGGTCTGTTGGAAGAAGAGACTAATAAGGCAAATGTTGAACTTTCCTTTGTGGGCTTGGAGAAGGAGGGCACTACAAGGAAAGCCTGGTATTCTGCTGCTCCAGGCCCCCACTTTCCACTTGCAATTTACTGGAGTATCGGCAGGCAACTTCCGGGCCACCCAACTTTCAACTGTCGGCAGGCAGCCAGCTGCCTCTTTCTGCCTATTTCAGATAGGCAGCTGGTCGACTGGATGCTAATGAGGCTCAGCCATTAAAATTGCCCAGGCCTCCCACTGCCGCACCCTGGCAGGCCACCTGCTTGCCCAGCTGGCTTCATGCCCGGGAGTTAAAATTCTCTCTATGAAGTGTATCTTCTTGAATTTATCCTGGTGTTCCTATTAGGTGTTTCTCCAGTGGGAGGATTAAGCAATGAGTAATGAAAACATGGATGAGCAGTTCCCACAGACTAATGAGCTCATTATGAAAAGAAAATCAGCAACACTCATTACACTCAAACAATTCTAGTCAGTTAGCTTTAATAAAAATACAAGATCAGCTACTGTGTCCTTTACAGTGAGTCAGAGATCCAACTTAGTTCCACTGAAATACCACTGTTCCATAAAGAAATAAATCTTTGCACGTCTTACGGGGGAAGCAATTTTGTACCCATGATATCAAATAAGCATTCTTTTCTATTCCTCCCTCAATGCCAAATATCTTAGTGGCCCAATGGCAAATTGTACCAGCTTTACATTCAGAGGTAGTACCTGTGACTGCTAATGATCTGCACAGCTGACCCTGCCTCATATGTGCGGTCAGTTCATTTAATAATTGGTTTGCTAATGAAAATCCCATGTAAAATAGGAGGACCATATTGGGGGTGCTCATTAATTAGAGTGCAGTCTTTCAAACACCATTTTTGGCTGAAGATTGCAGCAAGAGGCTGGGGAAATGGGTGGAGTAACAGGAAAATAACTCTTTCACTGAGTTGATTGTCAGGTAGCTGAACTTGATAGCTCAAGTTTGCCTTCCACTGGAAGATCTGGCAAAGTCAGCCAGAGAAAAGAAAAGAACGAAAGAACGGCACACAATTTCAAAGAGATAGACCTACAAACTCTTCTCAAAAAGATTCAGCAAAGGAGACTGCTGGTCTCCATTGGAGGAAGCCCCAAAATATTGTTTCTCATGCCATGTGAGGTGACACTTGCACTAATTATCACATCTCTCATGCTCAAAAATGAATACTAATGTTGCAAGAAGTTCAAAGACCTGATAAACAAAGACAAGGTAACATATTGGCCACTCTCCCATTTTCCCTTGGGCATTCTGGACACTAGCACACTCTTCCCCCTCTAAAAGCAAGAGCTGTACAACTAAGACTTCACACTGCACTCTGGTTAAGGGAACTTTAAGAATTTTACAGTATGGGTCACCATCTTTCCCAGCAATACTTACTTGCAAGCAAAACCTTACAGCCCTTCTTCTGTTTTGATAGGGTGATATTACTAGACCTTTTACATCACATCACCTCAGAGACGGTCCTCAGTTGTTCATCTTTATCTAATTTGATCAATTGTTTTGGAGGAAATATTTGTGCATAATGCCTACAAGAGGCAGGGCATCCCCCACAAGAAAGAATTCATCCCCTCTGACGAGCAGGCTATGATACTGGTCAGAAGGCACTCTGCTATTGCTATGGGAGATGAAGAGGTCAGTGAGACAGTGAAAAACTAATTGTGAGCACAGTTACGCTGCTGCTGCAGCATCCCTGTGAAGTAACACACAGCCACAGCTTCCATTCCCTTCCCTGTCACTTTAATCCCAAAGGGGTTATGTTCATCCATTCTTATTAGCACTCTCCTTTCTTGCTGATCCACCACAACAAGGGCAGCAGATTCTGAGAAAGAGGAGGAGATGATGGCGATGTTGTTGCTGATGGTGATGAGGAGGAGCAGTCAGAGCAAGTGAGAAGAAAAATCAATCTTGTTGAGTATGATAATGACAGTGAGAAGAAGGTGATCTTGAGGGATAGCAAGTGAACATCAAATCCACCCCTGACTCCTTAGACCAACAACTGCCTTGTGATCCTCTGCTATAACTCCCTGGATTTCATTTCCTGTGTTACTTGTGTTACGACCAGGTAAGAATAAGGCCTAGGGTTCCCTTTCAGCCTTCACCTGGTCTTACTGAAACAGGGTTTTATTTTTAAACACACTCTGTGTTTAGCTCCCCCTTGGTGAATCCTTGTTCGTCACTTTCCAATTATAAGGCAAAGAAACCAGCACAAACAGGCTTTCTTAGGTTTAAAGAAGAAAGGTGAAATTTTATTAAACTTAAACTCTAATTCGGTTGACGCCTATGGATACACAACGTGTCCATGCTAGCATACATACGTGATACACACATGAAAATAGAGACAGAAAAGCGAAGAAGAAAAATTAAAGTGGAAAGGTTTGAGGCAATATCTGAAGAGTTGTTGTTACGGTTCTTCGAGCCCACTGTAGAGTCCTTGCTTGTCGGTAGGTCTTGCTTTTTGTTGGGGCCCAGTATTCTTCTTAAACCTTGTTCACTGTAGGAGACTTTTCTCTCTTGGGGTTCATGTGTCTTCAGTCGGTTTTTGGAGTTCCATGAGAAAGAGATGGGAGCAGAGAGTAGAGGCTGTGGCAAGCCAGCCAGGAGAGGTCTTTTCAATCCAGGAGCAAACAGCTTTCTGCCAGTTCAAACACTGTCTCTACAATTTAAAACTCTCAGTTCAAACTTTGCAATAGCCAGTTAGTCATGTGAATAACTGGTCTGACCACATCAGATAGTGGATTGAATTGGAGCAGGGAATAGCTCCTTTGTCTACAAGCACTATCTGTTAAAATGCAAAAATGTCTTCCCTGTCAGTGGCCTGGCAACCCCTTGTAACATGCCTTCTCTTCTTCCCAGCAACAATTTGAAATTTAATGTCCATGTGGCAAAATTATTGTGCCTCATTCTTGGCAGGTGGGGGCCTGCATGACACTTGCTTTTTCACCTCCATGCAGCAGCTGAGATACATTCACTCGAGGGGGATTATGAAGATACAGCACCATGCGAATCAAAGAGCATGAGGGAGCCAAAGGAGTCAGGAGTGGATGAGGATGTACCACCTTCTTAGTGGAGTATGAGGAGAAGGTTTTGGAGTCATGGCATCTTGATCACGTATAGTGGCCTGAAAGGGATAATTAAGAAGCATCAGATCGATGTGGAGACTCTGAGGTCAATCTCTGAGAATGTGTGGCAACTGACAGTATGATACTGGCAGCTTTTTTTTAATTGTAACCGTCATTGGAGCATATGGCAGCTTCAGCTGAAACTGCAGCAACCCCCAGACATAAGGGAGGGGGGGGGGGGGGGGGGTCATTTTAACTGCCAAAAATGGATGGATGTGGATTGTGTGAAAAAGGAATGACATTCCACATTATGACAAATAACCACGGTTGCATTGGAGGTTCCACTGTCTCCCAATTACTTTAAGGATCGCTGATTCAGCCGCATGCAGCCAAGAATGCAGCTGGGCAGGCACTAGCTACATACGCGGCAGCCCAATTTTGCAGAGTGCATCAAGCAGTACTAGATCCCTTGTTTGTATATGCAAATGGCCTAAAGCCTGATTCAGGCGTAGGCTCTGATCACCTTTTTTTTTGCCTATACCATTATGACAGAAGGCACACTTCTGGCTCATAAACAGCATGTGCTTCCTGCTCACTATATTGGAAGTTTAACTGTTTATTTAGCACCTAGAAGGCAGGTGGGGCACCATTGAACTTTGAAGCAACATAGACATCAATAAAAATAAGTTTTGCTGTTGGTGTCTCTCCTATGGGTTTATGGTACCATAAGAGCTAAACTGAAAAATTAAAAATGTTAATTGACATTTTCAGGTCCTGTTATATGTCAGCTGACTACACAAAAGAAAACTGCTTTATCTATTCTTGTATTTTACTTCAACACCACCTCTTCAGTCCAGCTGACTTCTTTTAAACACAAGAACCAGAGATTATCATTCGTAAATTTGCTCAACAATAATTCCTGTTGATACATTGGTTTCAGAGTGAATCTTTTATGTAACAAGTCAGGGTAAATACAAGCATTCATAAGCAAATGGGGATACATGTTTACATAGCCTCAGCTTCTCCATGTTCACAGTTAAAATAATCATGTATGATTAAACTTTTACAAACAATGGGCTGGATTTTATGCTCTTCCCCTGTGGCAAGTTTGAAGGTGGGGGAGAGCATTTAATCGGGCGGGGTGGTGGAGGATGGGAACAGCGTCACCTTCCTGCCTACACCCCAATTAATTCCACAGTGGGAAGGCCCCTGGATGGCCTTCCTGCCCTGCCCCCAATTGAGGCCCTCAGATTGGCAATTAATGCACAAATAAGGGCCTCTTCCCGCTGCTGCTGGTATTAATCCACTGGCACGTGGGCCTGTTGCCACGCAAGGAACACGATGAGCAAACCCATGCAGATTGCTTGCCAGCTTCTAGTGGGGTGGGGGTATCCCTCATTCAAAGGCACTTAATGCCAGATTGAGGGACCTGGCATCCGGGGGCGGGGGGGGGGGGGGGGTGGGGTGGCGCGCTGAGAGACACTGCCCTCCCCCACATCAATCACCTGTGGCATGGTGGGTTCATAACCGGCAGCAGCCACTGTCTCCATGGTGGCGCTGCTGAGTAAAAGAGCTGCTGGCCTCGGATTGGCCGGCAGCTCTCAGTGGGCAGGACTTCCGTCCTCAGGGTCCTTAATGGCAGCAGTGGGAAGGCCCACTGCTGCCCAAATAAATGCCTAATTGGCACATAATGTGGTGGGCCTTGCCGAAAAGAGGCAACACTGGGCTTTTCAGCTGGCAGGCAAGACCCCCATCACCTCCATTAAATACCACCCATTATTACTGAAAGTGATGATAGATGGTATGAAACTTGCAATATTGAAAATCACAAACTAAAAGCAATTTCATAACATATGCAATGCAAAATGAAAAGTCTTTTACACTATTTTTAGTGAGGCCTTAAAAACTTACTGGGTTGAATTTAATTGGCTCCCTGAAGACGGGCTCGGAGGCAAGGGCAGCCCATAGAATTGCGACAGAAGGCAGGGGGTGGAGGGCCTGCTGCCTTCCCATCACACTGCAATTAAGTGTGGGTGCGAAAGGCCAAAGATGGCCTTCCCACTTAAGGGATACTTAAGGGCCTCTTCCCACCACTGTTGGAATTTTTTTTTTGAGCAAGTGACGAAGATGATTGATGAGGGAAGGGTGGTGGATGTTGTCTATATGGACTTCAGTAAAGCCTTTGACAAGGTCCCGCATGGCAGACTGGTGCAAAAGGTGAAGTCACACGGGATCAGAGGTGAGCTGGCAAGATGGATACAGAACTGGCTCGGTCACAGAAGACAGAGGGTAACAGTGGATGGGTGTTTTTCTGAATGGAGGGATGTGACTAGTGGTGTTCCGCAGGGATCACTGCTGGGACCTTTGCTGTTTGTAGTATATATAAATGATTTGGAGGAAAATGTAGCTGGTCTGATTAGTAAGTTTGCGGACGACACAAAGGTTGGTGGAGTTGCAGATAGTGATGAGGAGTGTCAGAGGATACAGCAGGATATAGATTGGTTGGAAACTTGGGCGGAGAAATGGCAGATGGAGTTTAATCCGGACAAATGTGAGGTAATGCATTTTGGAAGGTCTAATGCAGGTGGGAGGTATACAGTAAATGGCAGAACTCTTTGGAGTATTTACAGGCAGAGAGATCTGGGCGTACAAGTCCACAGGTCACTGAAAGTGGCAACGCAGGTGGATAAGGTAGTCAAGAAGGCATTCGGCATGCTCGCCTTCATCGGTCGGGGCATAGAGTATAAAAATTTGCAAGTCATGTTGCAGCTGTACAGAACCTTAGTTAGGCCACACTTAGAATATTGCGTGCAATTCTGGTTGTCACACTACCAGAAGGACATGGAGGCTTTGGAGGGGGTACAGAGGAGGTTTACCAGGATGTTGCCTGGTCTGGAGGGCATTAGCTATGAGGAGAGATTGGAAAAACTCAGATTGTTTTCACTGGAACGACGGAGGTGGAGGGGCGACTTGATAGAGGTTTACAAAGTTATGAGCGGCATGGACAGAGTGGGTAGTCAGAAACTTTTCCCCAGGGTGGAAGAGTCAGTTAGTAGGGGACATAGGTTTAAGGTGAGAGGGGCAAAGTTTATAGGGGATGTGCAAGGCAAGTTTTTTACACAGCGGGTGGTGAGTGCCTGGAACTTGCTGCCAGGGGAGGTGGTGGAAGCAGATACGATAGCGACGTTTAAGAGACATCTTGACAAATATATGAATAGGAAGGGAATAGAGGGATATGGGCCCCGGAAGTGCAGAAGGTGCTAGTTTCGGCAGGCATCAAGATCGGCGCAGGCTTGGAGGGCCGAATGGCCTGTTCCTGTGCTGTACTGTTCTTTGTTCTTTGTTCTAAACAAGCGGCAGGGGAGCCTCTGTCACACGGGGAGGTTGCCCAATAAAACAAGGTGGCCTCACTACAGGCTTGTAGCGGTGAGGGGGCAGGGGTGAGGAAGAGTGGACAATCTACGGCCCACGGAGGGCCCCTGGTGGCAAAGACTGCCCTTCCAGTAACAACCCCACCCCCTTCCCCTCAATGCCCACCCTCTCCATGACTGTCCAATCGCCGGGCCTGCCAGACTGGCTCCCGCGATCCCGCCTCACTTATCTCTGGTCCGGATCTCCAGCGCTGGGCCTGGTTCCTGGCCTCCTGTAGTATTGGCAGTGGCCACCACTCCTGGTGGCGCTGCTGATACTACTGAGCTGTTGGCCCTCTGTTTGGCCTGCAGCTCTTGGAGGCGTGATTCCCATCCTTAAAGGCAGGGGGATCCCGATGCTGGGCACCTAAGTGCCTGATCACCATTGAATCGCACCAAGGGGGGCTCTGAAAGGCTGAGGCAAGGGTCTCCTCAACCTTTTGGCCCAGCGCCAGGAGCCCTGCTACCATGACTAAATTCAGCCCACTGTTTGCATTACAACAGTTCTGGCTTTTTATATAACCCCACAGCACCAATAATGGCCTAATCCAAATCACAAACAGCTTTCTCTGTGACTGTGACCATGGTGCATTATCCCTCCTCATCCTCCTTCATGTCTTTAAAGCCTTCAAAACACAAATTTCTTCCAATATCTCTCCTCCATAATCTAACAACCTGCACTTGTCTATTCTTATCTCTTCAATCATGGCCAGAGAATCTCTGGCAATGGCTTCTTTTCCCATCCCTATACTGTCTCTAAACTCTCTCAAGAGTTCATCCTCTACCTCCTTCCTTTTTTTCATCCACATACTGTTCCTTAATGATATCATCTGAAGCCATGGGATCAGCTTCCCCACAAATGCAAATTTCTGAAGTTTGTGAGATTACATCATGTATTAGCTTTCCAGCATTCTGGTATAGGTAGTACAATTGAAATTAATCTCTGTTACAAATTTGGGTCTTGCTTGTGGTCCATTCTTGGGTTCAGTGATGTCAGTCGCTGCCAAAAGTGGATCCCAAGGCTCTTACATACCAGAGTTGATTTACTCTGCCTAATATTAAATTATACAATAGCGTAACCCAGGAGATGCATCAAAGCATCCTCCCTGATATATGAACAGGACAGGATATCCTGTCTTTCACCCATGTCCTCATATGCACTTCTTCAATCTTTTTGAAGGCAGCCTGAGAAAAAATTGGTAAGATGAGGATAAATCTGATCAAATTGGTAAGTTGCTTTAGTTCACAACAAGGAACATACAGAAAAACATTTACAATTGGACTCACTTAATTCAATTAGTACAATTTGCACCAATGGTTTCGAAAATGGTTTAGAAGTTTGATTGCATGTGAAAACAGGGCTGGGGCATGTATTACACATGCCTGTTCCCGTCGTTCTAGGCATCATATTAAATTCATGCTGAGACCTCAATTCAGGCATGCAGTGAGTGCCTGTCTGTGAGGGGCTTGGGGTGGGGGGTGGGTGCTGTTGGTGCCAAGCATGAAATCAGGTGCCTTTGATGTCACTTGAAGGCAGCAAGCAGCTATTAAAGGGAAGCTACATATAAAAGCAGAAAGTGCTGGGAATACTCAGCAGGTCTGGCAGCATCTGGGGAGAGAGAAGCAGAGTTAACATTTCAGATCTGTGACCTTTCACCAGAACTGGAAAAGGTGAGAAATGTAATAGGCTTTAAGCAAGTGAAACGGGAGTAGGGGGAAAGTGAACAGCAGGGAAGTTGTGTGATAGGGCAGAGGGCAGGAGAGATTAACTGACAGGGAGGTCATGGGGCAAAGGCAAAGGGAGTGTGCTAATGGTGTGGTGAAAGACACCACAAGGGAAGTTACACCCTGGCTTTAGACAGAAGGAAACATTATCAAGGAGCTAAAATGGCTGGAAGAGGTGCAGACAGGTTCTCCAATGCTACGTTGGAGACCTTGGTGCAGGTGGTGGACAGGAGGAAGGAGATCACATTCCCCTGCGGGGCAGAAAGAGATCTGGGGTGAAAGCCTTCTGTTAATGGTTGTAACAAAAAGGATGGCTTGGATGCAAGAATGGGAAATGTGATTTTACACTCATGCTGGTTTCTTCAGAAAATTTCTCAACAGGAGGAATTGCATTGCTTAGATAGGTGTATAGTGAGATTAGGAAAAACCTGAAGAATTATTCCATATGCTTTGATTGTGCACCTATAGAAAAATGTATCTTCATCCACAAATACATGGGGCTACAGGAAGAGCAGCAGTAACAGATCGCAATTCAAATAAGGACAGTTTGCAAGTCTTGGCTTGAGCGGGCTTCCGAGATGCCATTACAAAGATAAAAGTGCCTTCTGCGCTAATGTTTTCTCTGGAAAATTTAGCTACTATATGTTCTTGCAGACATCTCAGGCCCCAGATTTCAACTCCAGATAGATTTGGGCAGGTGGATTGTGGGGTGAGTTAGAAACCTATGCATTGCAGCAAAAAAAACAGTATTTTTACCCCTGCGCTTCATTAACTTACTGGCAATCATTACTGTGATCAAAACTCAATTGAGTGCTGGAAAAGAGGTTTCATGAGGTCTCGTGGAACGTGGGGCAGGATTCTGGGGCTGCAGAGGCCTAAGGTTTTCTTGTAGGACCTGGCACCTCTTGCTAGCCCAATAAAACATAATTGTGAAACTTATCTTTTCTGGCCTCTCTTCTTCCTGGCAGGTCCTGACTGGCCTTCATAAGGTGGAAAAGCTGCGGCAGCTTCCCTGCTCGAGCTGGAGTTAAAATTGTAGTTGAAGTTCAGGGACCCCATTGGACTTGTCTTGAAATCTGAGTGAAAATCACAATTGGTAGAATGCGGGTGACAAGCAACCTGAGGTAGATTAGCCACCCACCTATCTGGTTTTTGTTGTGGAGGAGGGGTTAAAATCACTCCTAGGTCTGCTTTGCTAAAGGAATCTCTTCCATCAAGTGGAAGTCCATTATTCTGTAAATAATCCTATTGCTGATCAAAGATTCATAAAATTTTCTGAAATTGAAGTAAATTTTAAAATTTGTTGTTGAGTAATGAACTTCTTCAGCTCTTCTTGTTCCCCTGGCCCCAGAAAACAAAAACAAAATCAACAACACAATTGCCTCATTTGCCTTTTACTCGGTGATGCATCATCATCTCTGCTAGGACGCACTCGTTTGAGAGCCTAAAAAACTATATGCTCCTGTATGACTTTCTTTCCCAAGTGACCATTACATAGCAAAACATATTAACATTTATTTTCTTATTTTTATTGAGTCACAAATAATTACAGAGGTTTATTTTAGTGTTTGCAGACCTGTGGTAAATGCTTAGCACTGATTATTGTTTTGATAGTTTTATCTGTTCCCTTGCGTTATGTGTGGGCTTTAATTGACTTACAGTATTTCGCTATGTACATCATAAAAACTGTGCTTTGGTTTGTAATTTCTCCAAACCTTTGCAGCATTTATTGATTAAGGGACCAGCTCTGTGCAAAGTTTGATTTTGAATTGGAACACGAATCAGAGGGGTGCAAGGCAAATGAGAAGATGTTGCGATGTTGTGAGCGTGAAGCCAAGGCCTTTTTAACTCCGGGTTTCGTTTCCATATGATTGACTGGCTCGCCACCCAATCATGATGAGAATCAGGCAGACAGCCCACATGATGAGTGCAATTCCAGCGGACCTCTCAAGACCTATGAAGTGGAGGTACACCACTTAAAGCAAAGCTGTATTCCTAAATTTGTTTTTCAGTAAACAATGCAGCATAAAATTGTGGAAGCAGGGATGAAGGGGGGAGGGTTTCCGCCCCTCCCTCCCTAACTGATATTCTGATGTCTTCCCGGAGGTCCTGCTGGTGGAGATCAAGATAAGAAGGAAGCAAGTATTCACATTTGTGTAGGCCTGGACACAAGTGACTGACAGGGTCAGTGCCACCAGCATCTTCTCCAGGACGTGCATTCTCAGAGGAGGAGGAAGAAGAGGAGGCACAGGAGGAGGAGGTGATGTGACCAAGATGCCTGCAGCTGCTTACTTATCTGCCAGAGAAGCCTGTAGTATAAGGATGTAAAGAGTTAATAACCAAGACAGTCGGAGAGACCCCTCCCATTGTACGAGCCATGATGTAACAGTCAAATGAGATTGGCTTGAGAAGAAGAAGGTATAGCAACGTGAAGGATGCTAGCTTAGGTGATTTGTGGAGAAAAAGGTTCCTAAGGTTTAGAATCGCTTCACAACTCCATACAAAATCTATATTCAGTAGGAGCAACTGCGGACGATGTAATAGTCCGACAAGGGAGCGACAAGGCCACCGATAAATCCAAAGAACTACTCCAAGCCTTTGATAAATATTTTAATCCCCATTCCAATAAAATCTTGGAAAGAGCCAAATTTAAAAAGCAGGAGCTTATGATTGGCGAATCTGTAGACTCTTAAATGAATGACCTGTATATTTTGGCAGAAGGTGCGAATATGGCAAAGTAAAGGCAGAACTAATCAGAGACAGGATAGTCGTCGGCATAGCGGATGAATCCTTTTCAGACTTGTTGCAATCCAAGGAAGACCTTACACTGGAAAAGGCCATTCAAATTGTAAGACAGATTGAAGTTTGCAAACAGAATAGGGTAGGCAATGGCGTAGTGGTATTATCACTGGACTAGTAACCCAGAGACCCAGGATATTTCTCTGGGGACATGGGTTTGAATCCCACCACAGCAGAAGTTGGAATTTGAATTTAATTAATAAATCTGGAATTAAAAGCTAGTCTAATAATGGCCATGAAACCATTGTCGATTGTTGTAAAAACCCATCTGGTTCACTAATGTCCTAAGGGAAGGAAATCTGCTGTCCTTACCTGGTCTGGTCTACATGTGACTCCAGACCCACAGCAATGTGCTTAACTCTTGCATGCCCTCTGAAATGGCCTAGCAAGCCACTCAGTTGTACCTAACCGCTACAAAGTCAATAAAAAGGAATGAAACCAGACGGACCACCCGACACCAGAAACGACAACGGCAAACCCAGCCCTGTCGACCCTGCAAAGTCCTCCTTACTAACATCTGGGGGCTGTGCCAAAGTTGGGAGAACTGTACCACAGACTAGTCAAACAACAGCCTGACATAGTCATACTCACAGAATCATACCTTACAGACAATGTCCCAGACACTGCCATCACCATCCTCGGGTATGTCCTGTCCCACCAGCAGGACAGACCCACCAGAGGTGGTGGCACAATGGTATACAGTAGGGAGGGAGTTGCCCTGGGAGTCCTCAACATCGACTCCGGACTCCATAAAGTCTATGGCATCAGGTCAAACATGGGCAAGGTAACCTCCTACTGATTACCACCTACTGCCCTTCCTCAGCTGATGAGTCAGTACTCTTCCATGTTGAACACCACTTGGAGAAAGCACTGAGGGTGGCAAGGGCACAAAATGTACTCTGGGTGGGGGACTTCAATGTCCATCACCAAGAGTGGCTCGGTAGCACCACTACTGGCCAAGTCCTAAAGGACATAGCTGCTAGACTAGGTCTGCGGAAGGTGGTGAGGGAACCAACACGAGGGAAAAACATATTTGACCTCGTCCTCACCAATCTGCCTGCCGCAGATGCTTCTGTCCATGACTGTATTGGTAGGAGTGACCACCGCACAGTCCTTGTGGAGACGAAGGCCCGCCTTCACATTGAGGATACCATCCATCATGTTGTGTGGCACTACCACTGTGCTAAATGGGATAGATTTCGAACAGACCTAGCAAAGCAAATCTAGGCATCCATGAGGCACTGTGGGCCATCAGCAGCAGCAGAATTGTACTCAACCACAATCTGTAACCTCATGGCCCAGCATATCCCCCACTCTACCATTACCATCAAGCAGGGAGACCAACCCTGGTTCAAAGAAGAGTGCAGGAGGGCATGCCAGGAGCAGCACCAGGCAGACCTCAAAATGAGGTGTCAACCTGGTGAAGCTACAACATAGGACTAGTTGCATGCCAAACTGCGTAAGCAGCACGTGATAGACAGAGCTAAGAGATCCCATAACCAACAGATCAGATCTAAACTCTGCAGTCCTACCACATCCAGCCGTGAATGGTGGTGGACAATTAAACAACTAACTGGAGGAGGTGGCTCCACAAATATCCCCATCCTCAATGATGGGGGAGCCCAGCACATCAGTGCGAAAGATAAGGCTGAAGCATTTGCAACAATCTTCAGCCAGAAGTGCCGAGTTGGTGATCCATCTCGGCCTCCTCCTGAAGTCCCCAGCATCACAGATGCCAGACTTCAGCCAATTCGATTCACTCCGTGTGATAGCAAGAAATGACTGAAGGCACTGGATACTGCAAAGGCTATGGGCCCTGACAATATTCCGGCAATAGTACTGAAGACCTGTGCTCCAGAACTTGCCGCACCCCGCGACAAGCTGTTCCAGTACAGCTACAACACTGGCATCTACCCAACAATGTGGAAAATTGCCCAGGTAAGTCCTGTACAAAAAAAGCAGGACAAGTCCAACCTGGCCAATTACCGCCCCATCAGTCTACTCTCAATCATCAGTAAAGTGATGGAAGGTGTCATCAATGGTGCCATCAAGTGGCACTTGCTTAGCAATAACCTGCTCAGTGACGCTCAGTTTGGGTTCTGCCAGGGCCACTCAGCTCCTGACCTCATTACAGCCTTGGTTCCAACATGGACAAAAGAGTTGAGGTGAAAGTGACTGCCCTTGACATCAAGGCAGCATTTGACCGAATATGGCATCAAGGAGCCCTAGCAAAATTGAGGTCAATGGGAATCAGGGGGAAAACCCTCCGCTGGTTGGAGTCATACCTAGCGCAAAGGAAGATGGTTGTGGTTGTTGGAGGTCAATCATCTGAGCTCCAGGACATCACTGCAGGAGTTCCTCAGGGTAATGTCCTAGGCCCAACCATCTTCAGCTGCTTCATCGATGACCTTCCTTCCATCGCGGCACAGTAGTGCAGTGGTTAGCACTGCAGCGTCACAGATTCATTGACCCGGGTTCGATTCTGGGTACTGCCTTTGCGGAGTTTGCAAATTCTCCCTGTGACCGCGTAGGTTTCTACCGGGTGCTCCGGTTTCCTCCCACAGCCAAAGACTTGCAGGTGATAGGTAAATTGGCCATTGTAAATTGCCCCTAGTGTAGGTAGGGGAATTGAGGGGATCTGGTAGGAATATGGGATTCATGTAGGATTTGTATAAATGGGTGGTTGATGGTCGGCACAGACTCGGTGTGCTGAAGGGCCTGTTTCAGTGCTGTATCTTTAAATAAATAAATAATCATAAAGTCAGAAGTGGGGATGTTCGCTGATGATTGCACAATGTTCAGCACCATTCGTGACTCCTCAGATACTGAAGCAGTCTGTGTAGAAATGCAGCAGGACCTGGACAATATCCAGGCTTGGGCTGATAAGTGGCAAGTAACATTTGTGCCAGGCAATGACCATCTCCAACAAGAAAGAATTTAACCATCTTCCCTTGACATTCAATAGCATTACCATTGCTGAATTCCCCACTATCGACATCCTAGGGGCTACCATTGACCAGAAACTGAACTGGAGTAGCCATATAAATACCATGGCTACAAGAGCAGGTCAGAGGCTAGGAATCCTGAGGTGAGTAACTCACCTCCTGACTCCCCAAAGCCTATCCACCATCTACAAGGCACAAGTCAGGAGTGTGATAGAATAGTCTCCACTTGCCTGGATGGGTGCAGCTCCAACAACACTCAAGAAGCTCGTCAACATCCAGGACAAAGCAGCCCACTTGAATGGCACCCCATCCACAAACATTCACTCTCTCCACCACCGACGCACAGTTGGCAGCAACGTGTACCAACTACAAGATGCACTGCAGCGATGCACCAAGGCTCCTTCGACAGCACCTTCCAAACCCACAACCTTTACCAACTGCATGGGAACACCACCACCTGCAAGTTCCCCTCCAAGTTACACACCATCCTTACTTGGAACTATATCGCCTAGCCAGCGACGCCCACATCCCTGAATGAATGAAAAAAAATCCTACGAACAGAAGATGGATGAGAAGGAGTCCAATCCAACTGGTTAAGCCAAAGCCAGGGAAACACTTTGATGAACAGAAAAAACATACAGGTGAGCAGGCGCATGACATAAGAAACCTTGCCAATGTTGTGGAATCAAGAAGACCCACAGATGAGAGCAGTGCCCAGCAAGTAAAGCTGAGTGTTTTAATTGTGGAAAAAGTGGATACTATGGGAATATGTGCCACAGCAAAATTTCTTCACTTCAAGATACAAAGCAGAAGACCTTCGCACAAAGAGCAGTGAATCAAGTGTAGCAGTACCTACAAGAGAAAGAACCAGGGGAGTTCTTGGGGTAATCAGTAATCCAGACCAAAATTTCTGGACAGCAGACATCTACGTGAATGGACACTTCACGAATTTTAAGCTTGACACAAAGGCTAGCAGCATGGTATTGTCTGACCAAGAGCCTTGGGTGAAGAGACATTACATGCAACCAACAGATATACAGCTGCATGGTCCAGACGGGATACAACTGCAAGTAAAAGGCAAACTCCAAGCAACTCTTCAGCATAAAGGCAGACAACTGGACACCTTACACATCTTACATAATCAAGAATTTTCTTTACTGAGCAGGAATGCATGCTTGGAACTGCAGTTGATTGAGAAGGCAGCCGAAGTCAAGCAAACAAAGGTAAACAATTCCTTTCAATTGTCAGCCGATGCATTACTGAGGGCAACTATAGATCACAGGAAGACGTGAATTTTGTATGTGACATAGTCATACTCGCAACACACAGCACAAAGTTGGCCGGCAAGCACACAGAATTTGCGAGAAATATGACAAGCACATAGGAATGACAAAGAGTGCATTCATATTAGACAATATTGTACACATGGGTGGCCATAAGAAAGTCCAGAAGGGAGAACAATGAAGATGTTCCATGAGTATAGGAAATATTTTACCATAATTGATGACTTATTAGTTTACAACGACAGAATTATTATTCCTACTTCAATAAGATCCGATATCTTTGATCGATTATACCAAGGCCATTTGGGTATAACCAAGTGCAGAGCGAGGGTACAGTCTTCGGTATGGTAGCCTGGGATATCTAAGGATATCGCGATCATGATCAAAAACTGTCAGACATGTGTAATACACAGGCCAGAACAGTGTAAATCGCTGTTGACCACTCAATTTCCAATTAGACTTTGGCAAAAGCTAGGCATGGATTTATTCATGTTTGATGGGAAGTCATATATCATCAATATCGACTATTTTTCCAGGCGGATAGAAGTCCAATGATTACGTTCTCCGACAACCGAGGTAGTTACCCGAATCTTTACGGACATCTTTGTGACACATGGGATTTCGGATGAAATACTATCAGACAACAGACCACAGTTCACGAACAAATGTTTTACCCAGTTTGCTGTGAAGATGGGCTTTCAGCATCTTACGAGCTCACGGAGGTATCCACAGAACACTGGTGAGGCAGAACGAGGTGTGAGAACTGTAAAATCTACTCAAGAGAAATGAAGCTCTTCCTATCTCAGTCCTAGCTTATCGTTCAATGCCACTGCTGTGTGGATTATCACCAGCAGAATTACTAATGGGAAGGAAGTTAAGAACACAGCTTCCAGTATTGCCTCAACAATTAATACTGAATTGAAGACTCAAGACAATGAGAAAGTTCGAGAAAGACAAAACTCCTACAGAAGGAAACAAACCCAGAATTAGAATAGGAGATTTCGAGAGAGAAGATTACTCAAATTAAACAATGGTCAAAAATCTTGGATACGTGACCTGGAACGAGAAGGTACAGTAATCCAAAAACATCAGGACTATCAGCAATCATATGTTATATGAACATCAAGGAGCCCCAATAAAACTGAAGTCAATGAAAATCAGGTGAATGCTTTTCGCTGATTGGAGTTGTACCGAGCACAAAGGAAGATGGATGTGATTGTTGGAGGTCAATCATCTCAGCTCCAGGACATCACCCAGGAGTTCCTCAGGGTAGTGTCCTAGGCCCAACCATCTTCAGCTGCTTCATCAATGACCTTCCTTCAATCATAAGGTCAGAAGTGGGGGTGTTTGCTGATGATTGCACAATGTTCAACACCATTCGCGACTCCTCAGATAGTGAAGCAGTCCATGTAGAAATGCAACAATATCCAGGCTTGGGCTGAGATGTGGCAAGTAACATTCGCATCACGCAAGTGTCAGGCAATGACTATCTCCAACAAAAGAGAATCTAACCATCTCCCCTTGGCATTCAATGGAATTACGATCAAAGAATCCCCCACTATCAACCTATTCTGGGTTTTTTTTAAATTAATGCTTGGGATGTGGCGTCGCTGGCCAGACCACAAGACCCCAGATGTTAGTAAGGTGGACTTTTCAGGGTCGACAGGGCTAAAGGACATTAGTGAACCAGATGTGTTTTTACAACAATCAACAATGATTTTATGGGCCTCATTAGATTAAGTTTTTCTTTCCAGATTTTTTATTTATTGAATTCAAATTCCACCTTCTGCTGTGGTGGGATTCGAGCCCATAACCCCAGAGCAATACCCTGGGTCTCTGGTTGCTAGTCCAGTGACGATACCACTACGCCTCCTCTTTGTTTAGCAAAGACTGATAAGAACAAAATATTGAAGAGCAGAAAGAGGTTTTTTTGTGTGACTCCAAAAGGCCGAATCATTTTCAGCATTTTGGGGCCTAAAAGTAGCACAACTTAATTGGCAATCCAGCAAAACTGGGTGGGTACTGTTTCCATTGGTTTTACACCCCAAGATTGATATTCCACCACCACCCCGCACCTCCCCACATCCCCACCCCGGTTTCCAAAGATCTTTCTTATAATTTGCCTGCCGAGTTCCCAACCAGACAATTTAAATATATTTAAATGATGGCTGATGGACATTGCAGTCCTAAGTTGTTAGCAATGTCTGCAGTTGAGAACAACCTTTTGAAGAGCTTTTTTGACCTACTACCCATCTCGTTTTGGACTTGTTTCTGATTGCATCTGGGAGTTTGAGACCACCAGGAACGCAGGCCAGCAGCAGTCCATAGTTTAAATGTGCAGCCAGGAGAAACACTCCTGTTCCTCCTAGCTCCATAGACAGGTAAGTAAAAGATCATTTAACATACCTTTTGGGTGCCAGCCTCCAGTGGTCCCCTGAAGAACACTGGTATAGCTGAAGTATACCTGAGAAAACTGACCATAGCATGCAAACCATATACTACACTCTCAAATGGGATGCAATTACATGAAGGGGCCTGAAATAGCACTTAGACCCCTGATTTGCATAACTAACAAGCCTAACAGCTGGTTCAGGTGGGTGCCCTCAGTGAGCACAGGGCACCTTAACCAATATGGAATACGGTGTACTTTTGGAACAGACGGAGAGCATACACACCTCACACCATACTCTGCAGCACCTGTTTTTTTTGCAATTGCATTGCTAAGAAATTTCCAAGTTAAACCAAGCCAACCTACTTCTCTTTCCTGATGTTGTGCTTTCCTTGGTTGGCTAAACATGCCTTGCTATCCTATTCTATTGCTCTTCAGTGCAGTCTGAGGGCCAGCCTCACAAGAGGTGGTTGATTGCTCTTGTGCTACAAAAGCAGACATTCCAACTCTCACTAATTGATCGTGAGAGACCCGATTTCTCAAACATGTCCAACCTCACTCGCAATTTCATGAAAGAGCTGTGATATCTCATGATTTTTCTGCTGCTGATTTGCTCAGGGAGCTGGCGCATACTCTCAGTTCATACTGATACTCCTACATTTACCCTCCTCCCAGTTCCATGTCTTCTGCAAATGTTCTTGCAAATGTTACACCATTTTTCAAGAAAGGAGGGAGAGAGAAAACAATGAACTACAGGCCAGTTAGCCTAGCATTAGTCATTGGGAAATGCTGGAATCTATTATTAATGAAGCTTAGCAATGCACTTAGAAAAGCATGGTAAGATTAGAACAAGTCAACATAGTTTTACTAAAGGAAAATCCTGTTTGACAAATGTATTAGAGTTTTTTTGAGGATGTAACTAGTAAGGTAGATAAAGGGGAACCAGTAGATGTAGTATACCTGAATTTCCAAAAGGCATTTGATAACGTGCCACACGAAAGGTTAATAAGCAAGATGGAGTTGTGGGTAATATATTAGCATGGATAGAGGATTGGTTAACAGACAGGAAGCAAAGAATGGGCACATTGGCGCAGTGGTTAGCACCGCAGCCTCACAGATTCAGCGACCCGGGTTTGATTCTGGGTACTGCCTGTGTGGAGTTTGCAAGTTCTCCCTGTGACCATATGGGTTTTCACCGGGTGCTCTGGTTTCCTCCCACAGCCAAAGACTTGCTGGTTGATAGGTAAATTGACCATTATAAATTGCCCGTAGTATAGGTAGGTGGTAGGGGAATTGAGGGAAGGTAGGGATGTGAGAGGGTAATGGGATTAATGTAGGATTAGTTTAAATGGGTGGTTGATGGTTGGCACAGACTTGGTGGGCCGAAGGGCCTGTTTCAGTGCTGTATCTCTAAATAAATAAACTGTGCATTTTCAAGTTGGTAGGGCATGAATAGTGGAGTACTGCAAGGATCAGCTATTTACAATCTATATTTATGACTTAGATAAAGAGACAGAGAGTAATATATCTACGTTTGCTAATGATACAAAGCTCAGTGGAAAGGTAAGCTGTAGGAAGGACACAGAGAGGCTGCAAAGAGATATAGACAGGTTAAGTGAGTGGGCAACAAGATGGCAGATGGAGTATAATGTAAAGAAGAGTAAAGTTATTCACTTTGGTCGTAAGAATAGAAAAGCAGAATGTTTTTTAAAAAGGTGTGAAACTTGTAAATGTTGATGCTTAAAGAGACTTGAGAGTGCTTGTACAAGGAATGCAGAAAGTTAGCATGTAGGTACAGCAAACAACTAGGAAGGCAAATGGCATGTTGGCCTTTGTTGCAAGATGATTGAAGAAGGAATAAAAGAAGTTTTGCTACAATTGTACAGGGTTTTGGTGAGACCACATCTCGAGTACCATGTGCAATTTTGGTCTCCACATTTAAGAAAGGATATACTTGCATTGGATGCAGTACAGTGAAGGTTCACTAAATTGGTCCCTGGGATGAAGGGGTTGTGCTATGATGAGAGGCTGAGTAAATTGGACCTATTTGCTCTGGAGTTCAGAAGAATGAGAGGTGATCTCATTGAAACATACAAGATTCTGAAGGGGCTTGATAGGGTAGACACTGAGAGATTGTTTCCGCTGGTTGGGGAATCTAAACACAGGGCACTGTCTCAAGATAAGGGGCCGATCATTTAGAACTGAGATGAGGAGACATTTCTTCACTTAAAGGGTTGTGAATCTTTGGAATTCTCTACCCCAGAGGGTTGTGGATGCTCCATCGTTGAATACATTGAAGGCTGAGATAGACAGATTTTTAATCTCTCAGGGAAACAAGGGATATGGCGAGTGGGCGGGAAAGTGGAGTTGAAGCCTAAGATCAGCCATGATCATACTGAATGGCGGAGCCAGCTCGATGAACCATATGATCTACTCCTGCTCCTATTTCTTGTGTCCTTGTGTTCCAATGCATTCTTATCTGATGCTTTTGGGGATTGGTATTTGATGCAGTCTGTGAAAAGATCTTGTAAAATTATCATGGGAATTTCCGACTGCAGTGGCAATGGGGGACAGATATTGCAATGGTGGTGACTCTTGGCCATGAATGCAGGCAAGGAATTCAAAATGCTGACTATCTGAAAAATACAGTTGGTTGGTATATATGGTCTACTGAAGCTGGCAGTAAGTTAAATTATTAAGGAATTTGAGTAATTGTACAGTTAATTAAAAGTGCCTCAACATCTGCAAATTAAAATAGGCTTCCTTCCCCCAGTTCAGGTTCAGGTTTGTATGTGTGAAATAAAAGGCAGTTAGAACAGCCAGATATTTGGAAAACAGATGTAATTTAACTTAGAAAATCAGATTATTACTGATGATGTTCAATCAGTGAGCTAGCTTGCATGACCTTACTGTCAGCATAAGAACTGTGCTGTTTGTGTAGGTTGGATGTGAATGTGAGAAAGGAAGGGAGAGAAAATAAAGAACAGCAGGTTTCATTCCCTCAAGGACATTAGTGAACAGGTTGGCTTTTAACAACAATCATGGTCACTTTAAATGGTGCCAGATTTTAACAAATGAATTGAAATTCTCAAATTGCTATGGTGGGATTAAATTCATGGTTTGAGAAATTGTCTCATAGCATGCTCGTAGGGGTGCTATGGAGCGCTTGACCTGCTCTCCGTGTGTCCCCTGTGCCACTGGCCACTTCCTATGTCACCTGAGCGGCATTCTTTTAGTAGAAGAGCACCTATGACGATGTCGCCTGTGTGCGCCGGAAGGCTATGAGTGGATGCTATTCTGATGTCACATAGCATAACTGGCTGATGGGATGCCAGGATTCCTAATTTGCAGAACGAATGTGCAGGCAACATATTCTTCCATCACTCTGCAAACAAGAAGCGTGAAGCTGCAAGATGGAACTTGCACTGGTGTTATCTATAGGGCTAGGCACCCAAATTACTGTGAAAGTGATTTTTGGGGGAATTTTTCCTATTGAAAAATACAAGAACGCAAGAAATAGGAGCAGAAATAGATCATATGGCCCATTGAGCCTGCTCCACCATTCAATACGATCATGGCTGATCTTAGGATTCAATTCCACTTTCCCGCCTGCTCACCATACCCCTTGATTCCCCAAGAGACCAAAAGCCATCTATCCCAGCCTTAAATGTATTCAACGATGGAACATCCACAACCCTCTGGGGTAGAGAATTACAAAGATTCACAACCCCCTGAGTGAAGTAATTTCTCCTCACCTCAGTCCTAAATGATCGGCCCCTTATCCCGAGACTGTGCCCTCATGTTTTAGATTCCCCAACCAGCGGACATAATCTCTCAGTGTCCACCCTATCCAGCCCCTTTAGAATCTTGTATGTTTCAATGAGAAAAATATCTGGAATTACTCTGGAGTGTTTTTGGAGGTGTTGTGGTGAGTTTCTGAATTTGCCGGAGAGTGTTGTTGTATCTTCACAGGGGGCCAAAGAATTTGTGACCTGTTTACACCAAGGCTACAACAGGTATGGGATTAGCAGTTGCAGTGTCTCTGGGTCTGCGGGATGACGGAGAGATGGAGCAGAAGCTGCAGAAGGGGAAAGTTCTGCACCATGCCCTCTGTCGAATTGGAGCCTTCATGCTCCTTGACAGTGACAGGAGGCTGTCCAGCAGGCCAGCCAATGCACACAGGATCTTAGCTTGCCGCCCCCAAGGTCCTTACCTAAGTCCTCTGCAGGAGGACTCTTCTGCCACCTTGCCCTCCGGTAAGCTGGCGAATGAACCATCCTTTAACCCTGGACTGGCCGCGGGTCATTCATGCCCAGTTGACTCACCATGTGCTGATCCCAACTCTATATCAGATTCCAAGGTACATACAGTGCCAGCATCTGAGCTGGTGGCTGAGAGTGTCAGATCAAGTGTCGTGGCCTCTTCATCCAGTGCTGTGCTGTTGCCCTCTCTCCTCCTCCTGTGGCTCTTGTGACTCTGCTAGCTGTCATTCTTAGGAGTCACAAATCAGAAAATCAGAAGGGAAAGATTAGTGTGAGGGAAGCGGGTTGGGTGAAAAACAAGAGAATATGGCCACACCATCTGCATCTTGGTCATTGTGTCGGATAGCAGGATGAGGATGTTCTAGGAGTGGGGAAGTGGCAAATTACAGGACATCCCATCATTCTGAATGTTGTGAGCAATGTTGCAGCCAGCCCCAAGATGTGGAGAACAAGCTCCTTCATAGGGCTCAGAAGATGCAGGCATCCTTGACGTTTGCCGGCTGTGCTCTGCTCCCTTCTATTCTGTGCCACCTTGTCCTGCCAAAGAGGAGGAAGAATGTTAGTGATCGTGTAGCATTGTATTTGGGTGATGTGCCTGCATGGCTGAATAGCTGGATGTTATGTGGAGCCAGTGCAAGATGGGCGTGAGGCTGGTATTATTGGTAGGTGTGGAGGATGAGGTGGAATATCTGGATGTTATGTGTGAATCCTGAATGCCAAGCAGTGCTGCTGGGTTTGTGATGGGAGTGTGCTACATTGAGCAGTGTGAGAGGTTGGTGAAGCGTGGGTAGGTGATGATGTGTGAAGGTGTATTCACTGATATTGACCAGCCATGTAAGGTCATTAGACTTCTTGTGGCACTGCTGCCACGTCCTCGAGCCCAGGTTCTGGGAGTTGACCTCAAATAAAAGAAAAATACTGCAGATGCTGGAAATCTGAAATAAAACCAATAGGTGCTGGAAATACTCAGCAGGTCTGGCAGCATCTGTGGGGAGAGAAGCAAATTTGACGTTTCAGGTCAGTAGCCTTTCATCAGAACTGGCAAAGGTTAGAAATGTAATAGGTTTTAAGCAAATAAATTAGGGGTGGGTAAAAGAGAACAAATGGGAAGGTGTTGATAGGACAGATGGTCACAGAGAATAACTTACAAGGAGGTCATGGGGCAAAGGCAAAGACAAAGAGTGTGCTAATGGTGTGGTGAAAGACAAAACATTAGTGCAGAGAGGGTGTTAAATGATAGAATAATGAAAGCCCAAGCCAAAAGCAAAAACAAAAGAAAAACAGTAGGCAGGCACATGGTAAAAGAAGTGTAATGATGAAACAAACTGAAATAAAATGAAATAAAAAGAAATTAAAAAAAAATACAAAATAAAACTAAAAAAAAAGGGGGCAGTCATGCTGTGAAATTATTGAACTCAATGTTCAGTCCACGGTTGAGGGCCCTGTCAACCATAATGGGGGGGAATTTTTGGTTAAGGAGAAAGGAAGACATATCAAAAGTGCTGTTGTGGAAGGTTGCATCATCAGAACAGATGCATCAGAGATGGAGAAACTGGGACAATGGAATGGAGTCCTTACAGGAGGCAGGATGTGAGGAACTGTAGTCAAGGTAGCTGTGGGAGTCGGTGGGCTTATAATGACAGCCTATCCCCAGAGATGGAGACAGAGGTACTTGGCCTTTTACCTCCTCTCTCCTCACTATCCCAGGCCCCAAACACTCCTTTCGGGTGAAGCAGCGATTTACTTGTATTTCTTTCAATTTAGTGTACTGTATTCACTGCTCACAATGCAGTCTACGCTACATTGGGCTGACCAAACGCAGATTGGGTGACCACTTTGTGGAACACCTTCACTTAGTCCGAAAACATGACCCTGAGCTTCCTGTCACTTGCCATTTCAACACATCCCCTGCTCTCATGCCCACATCTCTGCCCTGGGATTGCTGCAGTGTTCCAGTGAACATGAATGCAAGCTTGAGGAACAGCACCTCATTTTCCGATTAGGCAAGTTACAGCCTACTGGACTGAACATTAAGTTCAATAATTTCCGAGCATGACTGGCCTCCCTTTTTTTAGTTTTAATTTACATTTTTTTTATTTCATTTTATTTTAGTTTGTTTCATCATGCACTTTTTTTTACCATGTGCCTGCCCACTTTTTTTCATGTTTTTGCTTTTGGCTTGGGCTTTCATTATTCTGTCATTTAACACCCTCTCTGCATTAAAACTTTGTCTTTTATCACACCATTAACACACTCTTTATCTTTGCCTTTGTCCCATGACCTCCTTGTCAGTTATCCTCTGTGACCCTCGGTCCTCTGTTCCCATTTGTTCTCTTTTGCCACACCCCCACTTTATTTGCTTAAAACCAATAACATTTCTAACCTTTGCCAGTTCTGATGAAAGGTCACTGACTTGAAACGTTAACTTTGCTTTTCCCACCACAGATGCTGCCAGATCTGCTGAGTATTTCCAGCACTTTTTCATTTTATTATCTGGGAGTTGACCTCCTGGCCATCTGCTCCCATTCCCCTCTGAGGGTGATCTTTGAGGGCCTCCTGCTCCCGCCCCCCCCTCCCCTTGCAGAATGATGGCATTTTACCTCCTGCCCACCTGCAACACTAATACCTTCAGCGTTGTATCCATCACTCTGGATCCCTCTGTCTGCCCAGGTGTTTACTTGGCAGCAATATATAATGCAGCAGTATTTTTGTACAGCTTTCCTTGAAGGTACAGCCTGTCTTTAAGAAGAGCAGCCTGGCTGTACAATGCGATCATCAAACAATGCTGCTGGCACCCTATCCTGTGCACAGAGGCTGCAGACAGCTTGCAGGGGCGGACTGTAATACAGGACCCACTCGGTGTGTAGAAGAGATGGGTACATGAAAATTGCATGGTGCCCACTGCAATCTGCATGGGCACGGGCAGGTTATGAATCGTGACCCCCATGCCCAAAAACCAGGATAACCCAATTTTTAGCCTACATACTGTGGATTATTAGTCCAGACCTCTGGATTACTACACCAGTAATATAACCACTACACCGCAGTAAATTGTATGAATGCTAAATTGAGCAAACTTATTACCTGGGTAATTTATACTACAATTATGACTGTCAAAGTGCCAGATGGCTTCATAAACTGTAGCTGCCGTTCAAAGCCTGCTCTATAGTCTTGCACCCACTCCATGCTAGCTGTTGTCTTTTCAAATAAATCTGACAGAAAGGGTGGAAGGGAAACAGAAAGGCAGAGACACTGGACAGAAAGTGTAATATTACTTGTTCCTTTATTATGTGAACTATGTGTAAAATTCACAGGACTGCAAGTAATAGCCAAAGAATGTATGGGTTTTAGTTATAACCTAACCAGAACCGAAATATACACAGCTACTACAGGAGCCACATCTACACACATCTTACTCTTTCGGGCTACACCCACAACTCCCTGGTCATGTGTGACACAACATCACTTCCTCCAGTGACCTTCACTTACAGCCTCTTAAGGTGGTCGCACAGCAGAAATAATTAGAAAATGGAGACAAACAGACAGTTACAGGCCAGAAAAAGAGACAATGTAAACAAAAAGTATATTTAATGTCATGGCAGATCAACTGATAGGGTAGGTTTTTTGTGTCTTCACCCGTGGCATGTTGGCTGGCCCGTTATGAGTGCAGATTGGAAAATTGTGGGTGCACTGCTTTTAATTTTCCAATCTCTTCTTGTTCAGGTTGCAGACTCTCTCTCTATCTGCTGATCAGTGACTTGGTTTCCAAGAGCAGTTTTGTAAGGCCTCAAAGCTGCTGCTGTCATTTTTTTTTAAAGAGGTATGTATCCTGCAGCGTAAAGGCAGAGCAGGGAAGCCGGGGGCTAGAGTGCTAACGCCACCTTTCTCTCGCTCACTCTCTCAGCTCAGATGCTATGGAACCCCTGAGGAGTTGATTTAGGTTTTGGTCTAATTTTCAAATTCCTGCATGATCCGTCTACTCCTTCAACACCAAACTACTTACTGTTTTTCACTTCTTCGCTATTGATGGCCCCTCATTTAACCCCTACAGTCTTAACCTCTCTAAACAGTTCTTTCCACACTCCCTGGTTTAGAAAACCTACCTAAAACACTTCTCTTAAATTGTGTCTTTCATTTTCCAACCTACTGTGTTTTAAAAAAAAACTTTCCCTCATGCTTAGCATTCCCTGGGCTGGATTTTATGCAGGCGGCGGGGGTCTTGACTTGAGGCCAAAATGGCGAGGGAACCCCGTCTCGATCATTCTGGATGACACCTGGCCACTTTTTACGGAGCTCAGGCAGCCCGTTTAAAGACGGGGATCTCGCCTCCAAGAGCTGCCAGCCAATCAGGGCCGGCAGCTCAGCAGTCCCAGCAGCACCACCGGCCAAGCAAGAGGGCCCTCCCCCCCTGCCCAGCCGCTGGTTAAATACCAGCAGCAATGAGAAGAAGACCTTTAAGTGGCCATTAAGTTGCCACTTAAGGGCATCAATTCACCTCTGGATGGGAAGGCCGTCCTCAGCCTTCCCCACCTCGACCAAAATTGAATGCTGTTGGGCACTCCATCCCTCACTATATTATGGGATCCCATGCGACCCTGCCCGTTCCTAGACGGCTGATAAAATTCAGTTCACTGTTTTTCAATGTCGATGTAAAGCACTTTGAGATGTGTCCCTACATATGGAGTACTGTAGAATTGCAAATTATTGTCTATTGGCACGAAAAACGCAGTGCAACTGTGCTGTTCACTCAGTATCCATTACTCTAAATGACTATATGCATTTGTTAGAATAACTTATTTCAAGATATTGCAAATGACAATAATGATTAACACTGTTCATTGAAACTGATAATTGAAATCTTTACATTTTCTGGTTGGGGAGCATATATATAGTGATACACAAGATATCATAATTGTGTGGGACAGACTGGATGAACCTGTCAGTTATTATTCATATATTTGTATTAACTTGGCTGCCACTAGCATATTCAGAACAACTCAAATTTTAAGGTGATAATAGTTACACCATTGTGGGCAAAATATTTTTAATGTATTAATGCATTAAGCTGGGACACATGGGTCAGGTTTCATCCAAAAGGAGGCAGCTGTTTCAGCCAATAGTGGCTGTGGTAGAAGGGTAAGCTCTTCTTTAACATGTAGGGAGATAACAGGGAGGATCTTTTAAAAGTTTTTTATAAAGAATTTTCAGATGCAGTAATATAGTTTTCATAAACAGCTCTGACCTGTTGGAGATTAAATATGCCACTAATGTGTTTTATAAACCAACCGTCAATCTAGATTGGTTTATGTTTGAAAAAATAGAAACTCATGATTTTTAATCCAAATCTCTGTTTTTTTGAAGAGTTTATCTCATGATTTATGAGATAGTGGGCTTGGCATTACTGCAAAGGCTCATGGTACTGAGGTGGTCATCCTCTCTTGAATGCTTGTTCCTAGGAAGGAGATGCTGCTGGCTGAATTTCTGGAACAGTTTCCTTGGCAGCCTTACCTTCCACATGCCACTGGTGTGGTGCCATGAATAAATAGGCTGGAGGCCTGGCACGTGCTGGTGCCCTGACAGTCAGTAAGCTCAGGCATGTCATCTCTAGCTATTGCCACTCCACTGGACTCTGGATCTATGTCCCCACTGATCGATGGCCTAATGTGAAGTATCAGAGTCAGAATAATGAAGTGTGAAGCTGAGAAAAGGGAAGGTGAGTGGCCTGGTTGCAATTTTAACATGCATCATTTTTCAGGTTTATGAAGTTTCCTCCGGAAGACTCAGATGGGCGCTTAATACATTCATGCAAGTTGGTATCCTAGTACTTTAATCGGATACTGACACCATTTCAACATGAAAGTAAGCAGGGCATCTGCAGCTGCTGTCTCAATAGCTGTAACCTGGTTAGAGCACAGAAGATGCCTTGACAGTTGAGCTTAATGCTTTTCTTTGCAGAACAAGCAGGAGCTCCTGCAGACCCCACAAGAAAATGTGGGCCAACCCTGCCCGAGCTCCCACTACCCGTCACAGATCGCTGACTGCCTCCTTTTCCCCTACCGTTGCCATAGTTACCTGAGGCCTAGTGAGGGAACTCCAGGTCAGCTGACTATCCACTGCTTCCCACAACTTGATAATTGAAGCCTAGTTGTTAAAACTGGCTCTACCTGCCGCTGCCCCTTCTTCACGGGCTAACCACTCACTAGGCTGCTTTCCCACCTGGGAAGTAATTTTAAACTGAAATTATAAAAAATTGTTTTTTTAAGTTTATTGTGGCAACAATTATAATTAAATTGGGGATTTCTTTTTACTGTAATCATGCTTACTTTATTGTAACAGTGGCTGCACTGAAGGTTTGACCTGCACTAGACTACCCAGCAAGTATGAAACTGCCAGTTTAAGTGATAACACTTAATGCATCCCTGTATCTTATTTTTAATTAAAATAGGCAAATTTAGCTTATGAGTTATATTTATTTACCAGCTTGTCTTTGCATGCAATGTGGAGTCATTTTAGTTAAGTATTAATTATTCAATTTGTCTTTGTATTTATATCCTTGAACCTTTTTCCCAATTTTATTAAATTATTGATTGTTTAAATAAAAATGAGTGACTCATTCTTTGCAGAAGTTTAGAGGTGACAGAAACCATTACATTACCTTGACATTCGAGTATGTGATATAAAATGGCAACATATTTGTTAGCCCATCATAATCCATAAGTGCCATTTTATTTCTAAAAAATTTACTGTTTTTTTTTGTTATTTGATCATGGGATGTGGGCAATGCCAGCAAGGCCAGCATTTATTCCAATCCCTAATTGCCTTTGTGAGCCATCTTCTTGAATTGCTACAATCTGTGTGTTATATGGACAAAATTCTCTATAGTTAGAAACAGTTCACCTTGGAAGGCCATCATCAGCAAGAATCTTGTGACTGATTTGGCGACCCTTCACTTTTGGTGACGTCAACGCATTCTGGCACACCAGTATGATGTGCCTGTCCTTGCTACAGAGCCTGAGTGAGTCATAGTTAGGTCCTGACGTGAGTACAAAATACTTGAAAGGGAACAGTGAAATATCATTGTTACAGATGGAATAAAAACAAGTTATGTGCCTTTCATGCTGAGTTATCTGTATTTTCTATTCACTAAAGAACAAAGAACAGTACAGCACAGGAACAGGCCATTTGGCCCTCCAAGCCTGTGCCGATCTTGATGCCTGCCTAAACTAAAACCTTCTGCACTTCTGGGGATCGTATCCCTCTATTCCCATCCTATTCATGTATTTGTCAGGATGCCTCTTAAACTGACTCTTCCACCCTGGGAAAAAGCTTCTGACTATCCACTCTGTCCATGCCGCTCATAACTTTGTAAACCTCTATCATGTCGCCCCTCCACCTCCGTCGTTCCAGTGAAAACAATCCGAGTTTATCCAACCTCTCCTCATAGCTAATGCCCTCCAGACCAGGCAACATCCTGGTAAACCTCTTCTGTACCCTCTCCAAAGCCTCCACGTCCTTCTGGTAGTGTGGCGACCAGAATTGCACACAATATTCTAAGTGTAGCCTAACTAAAGTTCTGTACAGCTGCAGCATGACTTGCCAATTTTTACACTCTATGCCCCGACCGATGAAGGCAAGCATGCCGTATGCCTTCTTGACTACCTTTTCCACCTGCGTTGCCACTTTCAGTGACCTGTGGACCTGTACGCCCAGATCTCTCTGCCTGTCAATACTCCTAAGGGTTCTGTCATTTACTGTATACTTTCCACCTGCATTAGCCCTTCCAAAATGCATTACCTCGCATTTGTCCGGATTAAACTCCATCTGCCATTTCTCCGCCCAAGTCTCCAACCGATCTATACCCTGCTGTATCCTCTGACAATCCTCATCACGATCTGCAACTCCACCAACCTTTGTGTCGTCCGCAAACTTACTAATCAGACCAACTACATTTTCCTCCAAATCATTTATATATACTACAAACAGCAAAGGTCCCAGCACTGATCTCTGCTGAACACCACCAGTCACATCCCTCCACTCAGAAAAGCACCCGTCCACTGCTACTGTCTGTCTTCTATGACCGAGCCAATTCTGTATCCATCTTGCCAGCTCACCTCTGATCCCGTGTGACTTCACCTTTTGTACCAGTCTGCCACGAGGGACCTTGTCAAAGGCTTTACTGAAGTCCATATAGATAACATCCACTGCCCTTCCTTCATCAATCATCTTTGTCACTTCCTCAAAAAACTCAATCAAATTAGTGAGACACGACCTCCCCTTCACAAAACCATGCTGCCTCTCGCTAATACGTTTGTTTGTTTCCAAATGGGAATAAATCCTGTCCCGAAGAATCCTCTCTAATAACTTCCCTACCACTGACGTAAGGCTCACCGGCCTATAATTTCCTGGATTATCCTTGCTACCCTTCCTAAACAAAGGAACAACATTGGCTATTCTCCAGTCCTCTGGGACCTCACCTGTAGCCAATGAGGATGCAAAGATTTCTGTCAAGGCCCCAGCAATTTCTTCCCTTGCCTCCCTCAGTATTCTGGGGTAGATCCCATCAGGCCCTGGGGACTTATCTACTTTAATGCTTTGCAAGACTCCCAACACCTCCTCCTTTTTGATAATGAGATGACTGAGACTATCTACACTCCCTTCCCTAGGGTCATCATCCACCAAGTCCTTCTCTTTGGTGACTACTGATGCAAAGCACTCATTTAGTACCTCGCCCATTTCCTCTGGCTCCACACATAGATTCCCTTCTCTGTCCTTGAGTGGGCCAACCCTTTCCCTGGTTATCCTCTTGCTCTTTATATACATATAAAAAGCCTTGGGATTTTCCTTAATCCTGTTTGCCAATGACTTTTCATGACCCCTTTTAGCCCTCCTGACTCCTTGCTTAAGTTCCTTCCTACTGTCTTTATATTCCTCAAGGGATTCGTCTGTTCCTAGCCTTCCAGCCCTTACGAATGCTTCCTTTTTCTTTTTGACTAGGCTCACAATATCCCGCGTTATCCAAGGTTCCCGAAACTTGCCAAACTTATCCTTCTTCCTCACAGGAACGTGCGGGTCCTGGATTCTAATCAAAGTTTTGAAAGAACTGTCCATTCCATCATATTAGAACTGTTGATCACCAAAGCAGGCTGTTGAGTAATTAAAAATGTTTTCGGATCATAGCTTGTTATAGGAATAAGTGTAATTGTTTAATTCTAAGTTCCTCTTTAATTTTGTGTCACCGACAATAATGTTATGAGAAGAATGGTTGATACTTAATTTGAATTACAGGTTAATTTAATTAGTCGCTGTTACTTCGTTGTATTTGGAGTCAAAAGGGTAAAAATGTGTCCCTATCTTCCTGTAATTGTGGGGTGCGTTTTAGCAAAACAGGTGGGATGGACTGGGTTGTGCGGGGGATGGGGGGAGGGGGGGGTGTGGGGAGAGGGGTTAAAGTCTTAAAACTCAGAACCTCAATCCAAATCCGCCTCTGACCCCGCACCCCCCCCTCCCCCCCACCACTATCTTTGAGTAAGATGGAAGGTGGGTTGGCACTTTAAATATGATGATGAGCTTGCAAACTTCATTGTTATTCAGCTTTTCTACTTTAGCTGTTGTCAGTGAGTTTCCTTAGTGTAAGCCAGGCGAGGGCTGCCGGGTCCAGACATGATGCCTTTACACCTACCTGCTGGATCCAGCATACCTGCCTGCTGCTGTGCAACCCCCGCAATTCAGCACTCCCACCCACCAGAGTTCCCCATGGACTCCCCAGCCCTTCCCTCCAGGACGGACTCCCCTTTCCTCTGGAATTGACCCCATCATCTCTCCTCTTCAGGATTAACCCTCCTATCCTAGAATCATCCTCCCCCCATCTCAGATCCTCCCCTTTCTCCCAAACGGGATATACCTTGTCCTGCAGCCTCTGTTGACCAATTTCCCACCTGAATGAAAGCAAGGCCATCACTCAGGCTGACTTCTAGACAGGGAACCAATCGGTGATGTCACATCGATGATCTGAGTTTTACGGGGAAATCATGACTTCCGGATTCCCTGCACTTTAACAAACCACGATCCCCCCTCTCTTACTCTCGACGGTTCAGGTAACTTAAAATCCAGGCCAGCCCTCTAGGGATGGGCTGGGAGGCAGGGGGGGGCGAAGGAAGGCAGGGGGTGGAGTGACCATCACCTTCCCTGCCATCATGGCATTTTACCAGCAGCGGGGAAGGCCTAAATTTATACAGACTGGGTGGTTTTATTTTAATAAAAAAAAGTCAACATATGAAACTCTCCGCCGAACAAAGGCGGTGGAGGGGTGCCACCACCACCCGGTAAACGGTACCTGGAACAAGCAGAGATGGTCCTACTGCCCAGAGGCCAATTGAGCCACTTAAACGGCCAGTTAAGGGCCTCTTCGTGCCACTATTGACATTTCACCAGTAGCAGTGGCTCCTCCACTGCATAGGGAAACCACCTGGTGAACCCTGGCAGCCTCCCTGTCGGCTCTGGGCGGGGTGCCCTCCTAATCGGGCACTCTGTGGCCCACTGAGGGGCCCCCAACGGCAATGGTTGGCCCCGCAGCAACACCCCACCTGCCCTCACCAACCTTACCCCCCCCTCACCAGGGCCTGCCTGACTGGCCCCAGTGATCCCAGACCCCACTTAACAATTGCGAGAGCAGCGTGCTCCCATGCTGGACGTAATCCCAGCAGTGGCTACAGCTCCACGTGGTGTTGCTGAGACTGCTGTTCTGCCAGCTCTCTTCTTGGTCGGCAGCTCTTGGAGATGGGCTCTGATCCTTTAAAGAGAGAGGAGCCCTAACTGCAACTAATTAGCTGCTGGATGGCCAAAAAATGTGGCTGGGTGTCCCACAAACGACTGAGGCGGGGTTGCCTCTTGCTTTCTGGCCCATCGTTAGGGCCCCTGCCGCGCTGACAAAATTCACACCATTCTTTCCCTCTCCTGGTCTGTCTGGTCTGTATTTACACAATATTGTTCTTTGGATCGACACTGGCAATCCTGCATTTATTGCCCATTGCTAGATGCTATGAGAAAGTGCTGACAGACTTTCTCCTTGAAATGCTGTCCACCTTGTGCATGATGGTGTTAGGCAAAGAATTCCAAAAAATTCACCCAGTCTCTTTCCACTCACTCGTCAGCCCACTGATAAGTGTTATTTCAATAATTTACTCAGTTGGTATCGTATCTTATTTTTTTGCTGAACTGGATGAAAGGATGAGGATTTACAAACAAGAAGCAAGGGCATACTCTGAAAATGGCCAGACTTGCCAGCGAGCATAAAAAGTCCAGTTGTTTTAAAGCTCCCTTCCCAAATGTGTTGCATAACTCGTAAGTAAAGTTTGGAATGGTCATAACAGAATTTTCTTTAATTATGATTAAGAGAAGAATTGAAGAATTAAATGCAGAGCAGGATTTCTATTTGTAAACCATACCTCCTGCCAGTTTGGCTGAGATGGCAGCCTTAAGCTACATTCTGAATATTGTAATGCACAGAATACTCTGAATGACACTGGTTCAGGCTGCTATCCGGTTGAGCCTTCATAACAGGCAGGAAGATATTTCCAGTTCCGTGAATGCAGCAGAATGCAAGTCACGGAGGCAGAGACAGATTTTTGTGGGGACAATTCTTGAAAGCATTTCTAACATACAATGGTTAATGCTATTGTTAAGTACAACATTTTTCTTCAAATTATTTTTTTCTTTATGCATTTATGTTAAAGATTTGCATTTTTAGTTCTAAAATCAACTCAGTAAAGGTAAACGTGGTCACTGAAGGCTAGTTAATAACTTAATCAGATGGTTTTATGGTGGTTGCATTTTCAACTTGATTAGTAAACAGAATTTTTTAATTGATTTATATTAAGCCAATGAGATATTTGAGCAGTGGTATTTGAGACAGCCATAATTATTTTTCCTACTGACACTTTTAAGGTGTGATGTCAAATGGATGTATATCAGATGTAAACCTAATAATTATGTAGATAATAATTGTCATAAACATTCAAGAAAACATATGCTGGGAAAATTAAATTTTCCTCTGTTCTCCCTGCACCTCTGGGTGTTAACTTCCTCTTGGAGCATGGGTCCACTGGCACCATTCATTCTTAACTGCGCCTCTCAAGTCGTCATTCAAATTATGTCAGCAGGCCAATCCACCATTGGAAGGAGAATCATAGCCGTTAAGTGATACCCAAACAAGAACACAATCATTCCTTCCAGATAGCAATCAGAAGTGGGAACCCTGGACTATTTTCCTCTTTCCAACTCACAGCTAATGAGGTACATTGCAATACTCATTCTTCCACTTTCGCCAAGATGAGCTTACTCATTATTGACTGGAGACTGAACCTGGGACTTCTCTAATCTGTATGGCTCAGCTGCTCACTACATTAATCACCTAAGCCATTGGGGGTATGATTTAAAAATTGCATTTTCATTAATGTCTTTCTGACTGTCTTTCTCCATCATTCTCTCATAACTCTATCACTCTTACAGTATAACTATGAAGAAGGATGTATAAATTGAACTGAATGTGGAGAATTCAAGCACTAAGCCTTCTGTGTGGTGGGCCAGTATGAGATTGTCCATGATACAAGTCTGGCGAATGTGACTGATTGGAAAGTAGAATATGGTACATTCCATAATAAAAATGAATCAGTTGCTAGTCCATGTGCATATGCTACGTCCTGCACTTCAAACCTGATTGTATACAGTACTATAAATATATGGTTAGAATTTTTAAATTTTGTTTGTCATTTTAAATATAATGCATAATTGCTAGATACTGTGTTGATAAATACTTGTTATTCTAATTTTTAATACTTAGGGACTATCTTAAGAAAATAATGTGATTTACCTTTACTGTTGGGTAGATGGCAAACATGCTGATGTGCTTGCATGAAATTTTTCTAAATAAATTAATTAGTGCCTCTGTTGAAATAGCAGAGAAATTTCATGCAAATACTTTGTTATTTTAACCTATAGTCTCCTGATTTAAGGCCCCATTTTTGATCTACCAAAAATAAATGTCAGAATTAAAACCCTCATTTTAAAATGAGCTGTTAAAGTTTTAACACTCTGAAATTTTTTTTTTCTGATTCTGGCATTGCCACATAATATTTTACAGCACAGCTTGACACTGAAAGCTCTTTACACCTCTGCAAATTGATCTGGTCCGAACCAATGCCAGAAGGTGAGAGCTTGTTCTGTTCAAACCAATACTGAAGATTCATATGCAAATCTCTTTTAACTGACCAGTAACAAATGTCCACTGTATTAATTATCAACATATGTGCAAAGATTTCAATAACAATGACATGAACCCAATGACATGCTTGGTAAATGCACTGTCTGTTATGGTACTCTACTCTACAAAAAGGAATGTATCAGATTCAATTGCCAGTCTGGACGGAGTCAGCTGATTTTTATTTTAAATTCGTTCATGAGATGTGGGCATCCCTGGCCAGGCCAGCATTTATTTCCCATCCCTAATTGCCCTTGAGAAGGTGCTGATGAGCTGCCTTCTAGAACCGCTGCAGTCCACGTGGGGTAGGTACACCCACAGTCCTGTTAGGAAGAGAATTCCAGGATTTTGACTCAGTGACAGTGAAGGAATGTCGATATAGTTCCAAGTCAGGCTGGTGTGTGGCTTTGAGGGCAACTTGCAGGTGGTGGTGTTCCCATGCATCTGCTGCCCTTGTCCTTCTAGGTGGTAGAGGTGCGGGTTTGAAAGGTGCTGTTGAAGGAGCCTTGGTGCGTTGATGCGGTGCATCTTGTAGATGGTACACACTGCTGCCACTGTGAGTCGGTGGTGGAGGGAGTGAATGTTTTAGATGGGGGGCCAATCAAGTGGGCTGGATTGTCTTGGATGGTGTCGAGATTCTTGAGTGTTGTTGGAGCTACACCGACCCAGGCAAGTGGGAAGTATTCCATCACACTCCTGACCTGTGCCCTGTCGATGGTGGACAGGCACTGGGGAGATAGGAGGTGAGTTACTCACCTCAGGATTCCCTGGCTCTGACCTGCTCTTGTAGCCACAGTATTTATATGGCTACTCCAGTTCAGTCTCTGGTCAGTGGTAACCCCCAGGATGTTGATAGTGGGGGATTCAGCAATCGTAATGCCATTGAATGTCAAGGGGAGATGGTTAGATTTTCTCTTTTGTGGTGCGAGTGTTACTTTCCACTTATCAGTCCAAGCCTGGATATTGTCCAGGTCTTGCTGCATTTCTACACAGACTGCTTCAGTATCTGAGGAGTCACGAATGGTGCTGAACATTATGCAATTATCAGCGAACATTCCCACCTGACCTTATGATTGAAGGAAGGTCATTGATGAAGCAGCTGAAGGTGGTTGGGCCTAGGACACAACCTTGAGGAACTCCTGCAGTGATGTCCTGGAGCTGAGATGATCACCCTCCAACAACCAGAACCATCTTCCTTTGTGCTAGGTATGACTCCAACCAGCGGAGAGTTTTCCCCCTGATTCCCATTGACTCCAGTTTTGCTGGGGCTCCTTGATGCCATACTCAGTCAAATGTTGCCTTGATGTTAAGGGCAGTCACTCTCACCTCACCTCTTGATCTCAACTGTAGTCAGGTCGCTGCAATTGGACTCAGGATTGTCGGTGAGGGATGTCCAAAATTCTCCACGGTCCTGCTCCTGACCAGTACTTAGTGATTCATGCTGGAAACTTTGCTTAGTGGATGTTGAGTGAGGACGGAATGAATATCAGTTGTGATTCCCTGCCCCATTATGCGTCAGCAGGGGTAATTTTCAACTTCTTCATCTGGGCAGTAAACTGGCCGAGCCTTTTATAGAACATGCCCAAACCTTCTTCCATTGATTTCAATATAACAAATATTAATGGGTACTAAGAATAAGGGGAGAGGGTAGCGATCCACTCCAGCACATTACTAGTTGGGCAGCTAAGGGCAAAATTAACCCCAATATCTTCAAACAATTAGAGGAAAATATAAAATCAAAATATAGAGTATATAAAATTTAAAACAACTAATATATTCCCTGATATAAAAACGTGAAATGCTGGAAATACTCATCAGGTCTGGCAGCATCTGTGGAGAGAGAAGCAGAGTTAACATTTCAGGTCAGTGACCCTTCATCAGAACTGGATGAAGTTCTGATGAAGGGTCACTGACCTAAAACGTTAACTCTGCTTCTCTCTGCACAAATGCTGACAGACCTGCTGAGTATTTCTAGCATTTCTTGTTTTTATTTCAGATTTTCAGCACCTGCAGTATTTTGCTTTTATTATAACATAGTCTCTGGCTGTTCTTCTTAGAAATCTCTGAGAGTACATGAAAATTAGAGATCGATTTACAATTTATTAACTAATATGAATTGTCATGAATGGGATTCTGCAGCTTTAATTAGAAAATAACCAATGTGATTTATTTCTCTGTCTGGCTGTCTTCCTCTATTTTTTCCTGTTGCTGCTGAGGTTTCAATGCTCATTAATGAGACTGCAAAGCCAGCACTGTGCCAGCATTTAAACTACAGATGTTAATTAATAAAATCAATATAGCAGTAATCGCGCTTGAAGAACTGAGTGAAACATATGACACACACTTAACACATAGCAATGGGATTTTGCAGCACTGTAAGGATGGGTGCTTCCCCACATGGCTCAGTGAATAAATGCATCACAAGCGGCTGTGAGTTATACAAATAAGGAAAGCCCCTGAGCTCTGTTCAATTATCCAATTTCAGCTGGAGCAATAATGGAGGACCTGGAATTTATTTTAAGCCAGGAGAAAGTATATTCAGTTAGAGGCTCTTGCCGAGGCTGTGTGTACACATATAGATGAATGTGTGGATACTGGGAAGGACAAAGTTGGGTTTAGTAGTTATAGCTCTGGTCGTGACATTGGGCTAATTCTTAATTCCTAAAAATGGGTGGGGTTGGGTTATTTTAAAAGGTAAAATGGACAGGAACTGCACCCACTTCAAACCCACCCACTCTGGCTTAACAGTGGCGGGACAAGTGGCAGGTGACCAACATGCTTGCGTTCCTCCAAGTTTCCCGACTTCACAACAGCACCTCCCACATCCCCACTTCCAGGCTTAAATCCACTTCATAGGTCCTAGCAATCTCTATACAGGGCCATACACGAAGAATAGCTGCTGGGGTGAGGTGACTGCTGCTGATCTTGAAAATATACCACAGCAACTGGTTGTATTTATAATGCTGTTATGTTAAATCGTTGCATTTCTAGCACTTGCTGAGCTGAAAAAAATGGTTCAAAAGTGTCTCCCCTGTAAACATCTTTTTGGGAAGGAAATCCATTGTACTTATGTAGTGTGAACTATATGTGAAATCAGACCCAGAGCAGGTTATTTCTTAACTGCTCTATGAAATGGCCAAGCAAGCCACTCAGTTGTACCTAACTGCTACAAGAAACAATAAGCAAAAGAAAACACAGATGGACCACCTGGCATCACCCTAAGCACCAGTTCCCTAAAGGTACATCCGACCCAGTCAACCCTGCAAAGTCCTCCTCACTAACATCTGGTGATTGTGTCAAAATTAGGAGAGCTGTCCAGCAGACTCATCATGCCTGACACAGTCATAGGGCTCAAGTTTAAAAGCCCACTGTTGATCTCAGCGGTGAGCTGAAAAAATGGATGTGCGGGCCAGACCTTAGAGCCACTGCTATCTCCCACACGGTGGCTAATTTAAATGGCAGGGGCGGCCTGCAACCCCCTCCCCCAAATCACGTGGAGGGGCAGGCTGTCTGATGTCAGCAATGGTGTCAGATGCCTGTACGCAGGCGCTGGCGCCATTTTTAAAGGGCAACCAGCCCTGCCGGCAAAATTGAATTTTTAAAGTGAACACTTACCCAAAATTTACAAAATAAAATTGTAAACCCCTTTCCAACCTCCCAGTAAAAATTACAGTAAGTTTTTGCACATCCCCCCCACCCCACCAAAATACTTACCTTTAAATTCTGACCTTCCCTCCCTACAGACTGCTCAAAGTTCAAAGGGCACCCCTTCCCATTATCCTCTACACTGATGATGCTTAATTGACCCCGTTTTCTCCCCTCCCAACAGTAAAAATCTTTGCTCCTCCACCTTCCCCTCCTCCCCACCAGTGTCATGCCTGCAGACGGGGAATTAAAGGCGCAGGAGTGAAATCTTTGGCGCGGTGGACCAGGAAGCTTCAAGATAAGTTGATTTAAATTTATTTATCTCATTAATTGAAATATTTAAATCCAGGTCCTTTTGCTCAGCAGCAGGGGGGTTGCCATGGAGCCTTGCCACTGCCGGGAGGATCAAGCCGGGCCCTCCCGGTGTCAGCCTCCGCCGAAGCCATCGTCCGGATCCCCGCCCCAGCATGGAGCCTGACGTAATGGGCTTGGTAAAATCCAGTCCATACTCTCAGAATCAGACCTTTCAGCCAACATCCCAGACTCCTTGATCACCATCGCTGACTATGTCCTGTCGCACAGGCAGGCAGACCAACCAGAGGTGGTGGCACAGTGCTCTACAGTCAGGAGGGAATGGCCCTGGGAGTCCTCAACATTGGCACCAAACCCCATGAAGTCTCATTGCATCAGGTCAAACATGGGCAAGGAAACCTCCTGCTGATTACCACCTCCTGCCCTCTCTCAGCTGATGAATCCATACTCCTCGAACATACGAGCATAAGAATTAGGAGCAGGAGGAGGCCACTCGCCCCCTCAAGCCTGCTCTGCCATTCAACAAGATCATGGCTGATATGATTGTAAGCTCAAATCCACATTCCTGCCTAGCTCCAATAACCTCTCACCACCGCCCCACTTCTATATTGAACACCACTTGGAAGAAGCACCAAGGTTAGCAAGAGCACAGAATGTTCTCTGGGTGGCAGACTTCAATGTCTACCACCAAGAGTGGCTCAGTAAGACAAGTACTGAAAGACATATCTGACAGACTGGGCCTACGGCAGGTGGTGAGAGAACCAACAGAACGGAAAAACCTATTTGACACTGTCCTCAAGAATCTACCTATCACAGTTACAACTGCCCAAGGCATTATTGGTCGGAGTAACTGCCACACAGTAATTGTGGAAACGAAGTCTTGACCTCACACTGATGCCACTGTCCATCGTGTTATGTAGCACCACCACTGTGCTGAATGGAACAGATGTAGCAGTGCAAGACCGGGCATCCATGAGGTGCTGTGGGCCATCAGCAGCAACAGAATAGCATTCCACCATAATTGGTAACCTCATGGCGCAGCATATTCCGAACTGTAAACTTACCATCCAACTATGGGACAAATCCTGGGGCAATGTAGAGATTAGATGGGCATGCCAGGAGCAATACCAGATATAACTAAACATGAGGTGACATGCTGGTGAAGCTATAACACAGGACTACATGCATGTTAAATAGCAGAAGTAGCATGCTGTATACAGAACTAAGCGATCCAACAACCCACAAATCAGATCAAAGCTCTGCAGTCCTGCCACGTCCAATCGTGAATTGTGGTGAACAATTCACCAACTAATGGGAGCAGGAGGCTCCATGAATATCCATGAATGATAGTGGAACCCAGCACTTGGGTGAAAACAACAAGGCTGAAGCATTTGCAACTATCTTCAGCCAGAAGTGCCAAGTGGATCCCAGCCTCCTCAAGGTCCCCACCATTAAAGAAGTCAGTCTTCAGCCAATCCTTTTCATTGCGCATGACATCAGGAAATGACTGAGCATACTGGACACAGCAAAGGATATGGGGTCTCGCAACATCCCAGCTGTATTACTGAAGACTTCCTGAACAGTTACAACATTGGCATCTACTCAACAAAATGGAAAATCTCCCAGGTATGTCCTGTGCAGAAAAATTAGGACAAATCCAATTTGGTCAATTACCGCCCCATCTGTCTACTCTCAATCATTAGTAAAGTGATGGAGCGTGTTGTTAGCAGTGCTATTAAATGGCATTTACTCAACGGGTTGGATTTTGCAGTGCCAGCAGCGCTGTATATTCAGTGTTCACCACTACTGGATGTCGGAGAGGCCTCGCAACTTCGGGAGTGCGCACTATAGTGCGTTAGTCAGAGAGTTGCATTGGGCCAACCAATGCTACTCCCGAGGGTTCTATACTTCAAGCCCCAAGTAAGGAACCAGTGCAAATTTGGACTGATTTCCCACAAATTCTGAATTAATTACACTTTTAAATTTTACACCAGTATTTTCAGGCGTAAGGGGCCTCCTCTCAATTCGCGAAGAGGTCCACGCCATTTCAAAAGTTAAAATGGATTGATTATTTTTAACATTTCTTCACATAAAACTTTTTTAAAATCCTATAAATCTTGTTTAAAATGTAAAATCTATTACTTTTTAGCATGATTTAATCAGACTTTTTAAATATTACTTTTTAAAATAATTTATCTGTTCAAAATGATAGTACTTTTCAAAACTGTTTACATTTTTAGTTTTGTAAAATTAATGACGTCTACTAAAAATATGATTTTCCAATGCCTTTTTACTGCAGCAGCCATTTTTTTCAGTTTTTGTGATGCAGTGAATGTAAGCCATGTCCTGCCTGCCATTTTTGCATGCACTAGCCCACACTGCTGGACCTTGGGACAGCCCACAACAGAAGGGAATCCCCCCTCAAGGCAGCAGAAATTTTCGTCATGGGGACCGCGGTAGGTTCATGAAGAGATTTATTTGATGTCAATGGGCAAGTGCCACAACTGACTGCAGAATCTGGGACCATGGGAATCAGGGGAAAAGTATGCACTGGTTGGTGTCAAACCTAGCACAAAGGAAGATGTTTGTAGTTGTTGGAGGCCAATCATGTCAGCCCCAGACCCCCACAGCAGTGTCCTAGGCCCAACCATCTTCAATTGCTTCAATCATGAAGTGAGAAGTGGGGATGCTTGCTGATGATTGTACAGTGTTCAGTTCCATTTGCAAATTCTCAGATACCGCAGCAGTCCCTGTCCACAAGCAGCAAGATCTAGACAACATTCAGATTTGGGGCTGATAAGTGGCAAGTAACATTTGAGCCACATAAGTGCCACTGGCCATCTCCAAAAAGAGAAAATCTAACCACTTCCCCTTGAAATTCAATGGCATTACAATTGCCAAATCCTGCACCATCAAGGTCCTCAACATCTACCATTGACCAGAAACTTAACTGGACCAGCCACATAGATATTGCGGCTACAAGAGCAGGTCAGAAGCTGAGAAGTCTGTGGTGAATGACTCACCTCCCGACATCCCAAAGCCTTTCCACTAGCTACAAGGCATAAGTCAGGAGTGTGATGGAATACTCTCCACTTGTCTGGATGAGTACACTCCAACAATATTCATGAAGTTCAACACCATCTAGGACAAAGCAGCCTGCTTGATTGGCTCCATTCCTCTCCAGGTCACATACTATCCTGACAGGGGGAGACGGTGGCGTAGTGGTATTGTCACTGGACTAGTAACCCAGAGACCCAGGGTATTGCTCTGGGGACATGGGTTCAAATCCCACCACAGCAGAAGGTGGAATTTGAATTCAATTAATAATTCTGGAATTAAAAAGCTAGTCTAATGAAGGCCATGAAACCATTGTTGATTGTTGTAAAAACCCATCTGATTCACTAATGTCCTTTAGGGAAGGAAATCTGCTGTCCTTACCTGGTATGGCCTACATGTGACTCCAGACCCACAGCAATGTGGTTGTCTCTTACATGCCTCTGAAATGGCCTAGCAAGCCACTCAATTGTATCTAACCACTAGCACTGTGGGTGTACCTACCCCACATGGACTGCAGCAGTTCAAGAAGGCAGCTGACCACCACCTTCTCAAGGGTAATTAGGGATGGGCAATAAATGCTGGCCTGTCCAGTGATGCCCACATCCCATGAAAGAATAAAAATAAACTTGTAAACGCATCGCCTTTGCTTCATTGTCGCTGGATCAATATTTTGAAACTCCCTGTGGGTGCACTTTCACCAAATACACTGCAGCGGTTCAAGAAGGTGGCACATTACCAGCTTCTCAAGGGCAATTAGCAGTGGACAATAAATGCTGGCCTTGCCAGAAACACCCACATCACATGAACAAGTAAAGAGAAAAGGCCCTGCACATAGGCAGGGGACATTTGTGAACGTGAAGCACCATTTTCTGCTCTACAACATAGTGTGCAACCAACAAAATGTGCGACAGCTGATGGAAAGAAAAGAAACAGTTATCAATGGCTAACTTTTTTTAACATGCAGGTAGCAGTTCTCATTCGAATCAGAAAATCAGAAATGACAGCAGGGAAGAATGCCAATTCAGCCATCTATTCCATGCTGATGCTAACTCTTCAATTGGACCTATCTGCTCTCATTTCATTTCCCTCCTGTTTCCCTGTAGCTTTAATTATTCTCCCTTTCCAAATATTTAACCAATTATCTATTAAATTATGTTTATAATCCATTCCTCACCCTTGCCCCTAGAGAATATTTAGTATTGTAAGTGCAACGATTAAAGAAAAGGAGTGAACACACATTTAACTGGATCTCCTCCCCTTTTACATAGTGCTGGGATTTCTGCAGCTTTCCTGAGGAAGCAGGGAAGCAACGTCTGTCCTGTGCCTACAGTAGGTGCACTCCAGTCAGAGCCATTCTAATGAGGCAGGAGGGATGTTCCTGTCTCATTTTCTTTACCTTGTTTGGTGCATTATTTCAACGCAGCCCAGAAATGATGATGCTGTGAGCTATCCCCAAACTCCTGCTAACCAGAGTTCACAGGAAACCTGGAGGCAAGTTGAGTACTTCAAGATAGTTCAATTTTTACTATGTTAAACTTACATCTGTGATCTTCAGGTTCAACCAAGACCTTCTGGCTAATGTTAGGAAAGTAGGAACACAGGTATAGGAATAGGCCATTTAGGCCTTCAAGCCTGTTCCGCCATTAAATGAGATCATGACTGATCTCTGACCTAACTCCATATACCTACCTTTTCCTCATATCCCTTCATACCTTTGGGAAAAGAAATCTATCAATCTCAAAATTAAAATTTGCAATTGATCTAGCATCAATTGCCATTTGCAGAAGAGAGTTCCAAACTTCTACTACCTTTCATGAATAGATGTGTTTCCTGATTTAATTCCTGAAAGGACTGGCTCTAATTTTTATACTATGCCCCCTAATCCTAGACTCCCCAACTACCAGAAATAGTTTCTCCCAATCTACTCTATCTGTTCCCCATAATATCTTGAAAATTTCAATCAAATCACCCCTTAACCATCTAAATTCCAGGGAATACAACCCTAGTTTGTGTACTCTCTTCCCATAGCTTAACCCTTGGAGTCCAGGTATCCTCCAGTAAATCTACACTGTACTCCCTTGAACGCCAATATATGCTTCCTCTGTGGTGTCCAGAATTGTTCACAGTACTCCTGGTGTGGTCTAACCAGGACCTAGTATAGCAGAAGCAGGACTTCTATCTCTGTGTATTCTATTCCTTTAGATAAGAAGGTCAGTATTCCATTAGCCATTTTCATATTTTTTGTACATGCTCATCACATTTTACATCACATTGTGTCCCTGGACTCCCAAGTGTCTTTGGACCTCCACTGTCTCTAACTTTTCACCATTTAGAAAGTACCCTCTTCTATCCTTTTTAGGTTCAAAGTGGATGACCTCACATTTGCCTACATTGAAATCCATTTGCCACAGTTTTGCCCATTCACTTAATCAATCAATACTCTTCATGATTTTACGCTTCCATCTACATTGCTTATAATAACACTATCTTTGAGTCATCAGCAAATTTGGATATGTCAGCAGCTCGGCAGCATCTGTGGTGAAAGAAACAGACTTAACTATTCACGTCGATGACTTTGTCAAACCTGACAAAGCCAGAACCCAATTCTGAGCGTTCATTAATTTCGACCTGTATTATGGAGTGTATCCACAATTGAGGCGAGACTAAATGGTTTACAATTTTTAAATTTTATCCTATTACTCTTTTCTGAAAAGAAGTGTAACATGTGCAACACTCCAATTATTTGACATGATTTCCATTTCCAAAGAATTCTGGAAAAAATTGTTAGGTTCATATCTGCGTTTTCTTCATCAAGGTATCTTTTTGTGGATACCTAAAGCCTTATTTAGCTCATGAATTAAATGATATCATGGCTGCTTGTGCAGACTAAAACAGCTAAATTCACATTCTTAAGCAAGGAAGTCCCACAAGCTCCATTACTCTACCTAACTACGCTTGAAATACATTAGTCATGTTAAGTAGACAATAAAAGTGTGAATAAAATCTGTCTATATGCCCGTTAACTAATACTGTTATGAAATGTGCAGTTATTTCTGCCTCTAGAATAGAAGTGGACAGTTCTATTTGTTCATGAGAACATAAAACATAGGAACAGGAATTGGCCATTCAGCCCTTTGAGCCTGCTCTGCCATTCAAAGAGATCATGGCTGATCTTTTACTTCAACACCATTTTCCGACACTATTCTCATATTCCTTGATGTTTTTAATATGTAAAAATCTATCGATCTCAGTCTTGAACATACACAGCCCTCTGGGGCAGGGAATTCCAAAGATTCACCACTCTTGGAGGGAAGATAGTCCTCCTCATCTCAATCCTAAATGGCCTACCTCTTATTTGGAAACTGTGTCTCCTGGTTCTAGACTTCCCAGCCAGGGGAAACATCCTTCCTGCATCTACCCTGTTGAGCCCTATAACAATTTTGTATGTTTGAATGAGATCACCTCTCATTCTTCTAAACTCCAGAGAATAAAGGCCCAGTCTATTTAATCTTCCCTCATAGGGTAATCCCTCCATCCCAGGAATTAGCTTGGTGAACCTTTGTTGCATTCCCTCTATGGCAAGTATATCTTTCCTGAGGTAAGGAGACAAAAACGGTACACAATACTCCAGGTGTAGTCTCACCAAGGCTCTATATAATTGCAGTAAGACAGCTTTACTCCTGTATGCAAATCCTCTTGTAATAAAGGCCAACATACCATTTGTCTTCTTAATTGCTTGCTGTACCTGCAGGTTAGCTTTCAGTGACTCATGAACAAGGACACCCAAGTCCCTTTGAATTCAACACTTCCCAGTCTCTCACCATTTAAGAAATACTCTGCATTTCTGTTTTCCTACCAAAGTGGATAACCTCACATTTCTCAATATTGTATTCCATCTGCCCACTCACTTAGTCTCTCCAAATTCTCTTGAAACGTATTTGCATCCTCCACACAACTCACACTTCCACCTAGTTTTGTGTCATCTGCAAACTTGAAAATATTACATTTAATTCCCCACATCCAAATCATTGATATCGATTGTGAATAGCTGTGGCCCAAGTACTGACCCACTAGTCATAGCCTGCCAATACGAAAATGACCCATTTACGCCTACTTTTTATTTTCTGTCCGTTAACCAGTTCTCAATCCATGCCAGTATATTCCCTCCAATCCCATGTGCTCTAATTTTGTTTACTAACCTCTTGCATGGGACCTTATTCAAAGCTTTCTGAAAATCTAAATATACTACATCCACCGGTTCCCCCTTATGTATTCTGCTAATTGCATTCTCAAAAAACTCCAACAAGTTTGTTAAACATGATTTCCCTTTCATAAATCCATGTTGACTCTGTCCAATCCATTTTCTAAGTGTTCTGTTATCATATCCTTTATAGATTCTATCATTTTCCCTACAATTGATGTTAGACGAACAGGTCTGTAGTTCCCCATTTTCTCTCTCCCACCTTTCTTAAATAGTGGGGTTACAATTGCCACTTTCCAATCTGCAGGAATCATTCCAAAGTCTACTACCTCTACAAATTATTATTGAATTTCCTATTTAACCTCTCCCCATGAAAGTTGCCAGTTTAAAGGAGGATAAAGAGGTAGAGAGGCAGAGTGATTTAAGAAGGGAATTCCAGAGCTTAGGGCTGTGGAGCTGATGGCACAGTTGCCAATGGTGGCGTGATTAAAATTGGGGATGCTCAAAAGGCCAGAATATGTCAGAGGGTTGTGGGGTTGAAGGAGATTACAGAGATAGGGAGGGGTGAGCTCACAGAGGGATTTGAAAACAACTATGAGAATTTTAATATTGAGACATTGCTTAACTGAGAGTCAGTGAGCACAGAGGTGATGGATGAGCAGGATTTGATGCGAGTTAGAACACAGGCATTAGAGGCTTGGATGACCTCAGGTTTATGGAGGATAGAACGTGGGAGGCCAGCCAGGAGACTGTTGGAATGGTCAAGCCTACTGGTAACAAAGGCATAAGTAAGGGTTTCAGCAGCAAGTGAGATGAAGGAGGGCAGAGATGGGTGATGTTACAGAGGAGAATATGGGCAGTCTTAGTGAACTCTCCTGGTTTCCTGTTATGACATTGGTAGAAAATTGGTGGAAATCCCAGGGAATTGCATAAGTGGCTGTTTTTAACCATTTGCACCCGGGGGTTCTGCCACTCTCCGATTGGAGAACGCACACATATATTCAGATAAGTATAACACAAAATTTACCGTTATTAAGGCTACATTGAATGGTTTATGATTTATTTAGATTAAACTAATAAAGCCGCCTCATTGGTTCACTTTGCTTTACTTAGTTTCTGAGTCCTTACATGATTTCCATAGAATCTTACAGCACAGAAAGCAGCCATTCAGCCCATTATATCTGTGCCAGCTCTTTGAAGCAGCTATTTAATGAGTCCCACTCCTCCATTTTTCCCATTGCCCCACAATGTTTTCCTTTTCAGGTACATATCCAATTACCTTTCAAGAGTTACTATTGAATCTGCTTCCACACCCTTTCAGGCAGTGAATTTGAGATGATAAGAATTTGTGTCAAAAAAAATTCCATCACCTCCTTTATCGTTCTTTTGCCAACTAAGTAGCTTCTCTCGAAGATTTAGATCTTCTGGTGGGTGAGTCAAAAATGACAGAATAAATTTAAATGTTGCTTTTAATATAAATATCACACTTAGTCTAATGCTAATATATTTACTCATCTATGCTTCATATAATTTTATAATTAAGTAATGTGTTCTGGTAAAGCTAGGTATCACAGCTGTTGTTTCCAGTATAAGAGGTGTCAGAGCTCAAAATGTGGCCTTAACCTTTTAAATAACTTTTTCAAGTGAGTCATGCAGTGCTGGAAAATCATGCCATAGTTCTCATTTTCAAAGTCATATGCTTCATTAAAATTCATGAATGTTTACTCATGTGAGGTTTCTATTACAACGTATTTTCACACAGATTCCAGAAGCATGAAGGAGTGTCTGTCACAAACGTTGCACACTCATCAGACATTTCATCAACAAAGAAGGTGATAACACTAAAATAAATAGAAAGACAGATAAACTGCATTTAACAGATGATTCAGGAGTGATTATACAGCATGGTGACAGTTCATTACATAAATTATTCCATACTGATTATTTACCAGTAATGTTACCTACACTCAGTTCTTCCACAATAGCCCTGCAAATGAAGGCTTCGCTGCTGCTTTCTATTCACTACCTTGTCCAGAAACACTGGATGTGTGATTTATTTGTAATCAACTACCATATGACCATTTCAATGGTCTTAAAAAGGTTCAAATATCATTTGAAGACCCAAACATCTTTCCATTTGTAGACTATCTGTTCATATCAACACAAATTCTGTTATGGAATAACTTTTTGCAAGAATATTCACTAAAAACAAAACCACACCCAGATATATATACGATGTGTTCTGTTTACTCCCAGCTTCATTAACTTAGCATATTGTTCCTGTGACTAATTTTTGTTAATAGTACCTCTGAGGGCCAATCATTATCCAAGCAAGAGCAATGTGATCTATTATGTTGATTACTGCTTAATTTAGGTATTTCAGCTGAGGATGGTGTTGAATTTGTTAAGGAAAGGAACAGGACTAAGTAAATGTAATTATTCTGAATGGCATTTAAAACCTGCAACATTCATGATAGAGAAATCTCTTTTAAAGCATATGCAATAAACTATTGCAAGATAGTCAACAGTTTTTTGTTACTTTATGTTCTTAAGACAATTTGCCTGAAGCTATGTATCACTTTTCAAAACATTCTCTTGAGTGTTATGACTGCGGCGGGAGCAATGCACTGTCAATTCAGTCCCGTTACTCTACAGGTCACAGCATATTATTAAAGTTTTCCAACCCAACCGGAAAACAGTCAAATTAAACACGTTTGTAACCCTCGGAATAAAACAGACCAAACCAGGTATCTTTAGACGGCAACAAATTATTTATTAAAACTAAATCTTAAGCACTATTAAGATAAACCTATGTCTAAAGATCTTATAACTTATTATTTTAACCTAACTTCCTCATTCACACACATACACTCAAAAATAACAGTAGTTAACTGGTTTTAAAAGTGGTGTTTTTAAAAATTCTTAAGAATAAATAAATAAGTAAGTCTTTATGGGTTACGTTTCTGATGGATGATGTATTCTAATGTGAAAATAATCAAATTCTACTCTAAGTCTTCACTTGGATGTGATGAAGCAGTTTGATTTTGATAGGCATTCAAACTCTTTGACTGCAGCATGCATCAACAGTTCCTTCAGCAATATCAAATGGTCTCTTAAAAGGGTTATTTACTCTTTAGGCAATTAATTTGGCCTGTTGCTTCTTGTAGAATTTCTGCTGAGAGAGAATAGACAGCTGTTTTCTCTTCAGTACGCTTTGCTGGTGAGTCTGGTTTCAGTTGGTTTTTGCCTTTATTACACACAGTCAAATCAAAACATTATACTATGTGAGCTCTCTCTCTCCTGCTGTTGCCTAGGTAACAAAATGCAGCTGTGGCACAGAAATCCAAAACTTTTCTCTGTCTTAAAGGCACATTGTTTTTAATGGAGTCTTAAAGGCACATTGTATTAATCCAAGGAGAAAAATAATAGAAGTCCATGACATGAGGGACAATGGAATGTAATAGTTAATTTGATTCTACTTCTATATTTCCTGTAGTTTCTCAGTTGTAGTGAAAGTTAACTGAGTTTTTCTTTTAGAGGTACAGCACTGAAACAGGCCCTTCGACCCACCGAGTCTGTGCCGACCAACAACCACCCATTTATACTAACCCTGCAACAATCCCATTTTCCCTACCACCTACCTACACTAGGGGCAATTTATAATGGCCAATTTACCTATTAACCTGCAAGTCTTTGGCTGTGGGAGGAAACCGGAGCACCCGACAAAGACCCACGCGGTCACAGGAAGAACTTGCAAACTCCGTACAGGCAGTACCCAGAATCGAACCTGGGTCCCTGGAGCTGTGAGGCTGTGGTACTAACCACTGCGCCACTGTGCCATCCCAAATTTGTTACAGGTTACGCCACAATTGTACTACTGTGATCTTTGAACAAAAACAGTAGTCTAGAAATTCAATTGCATCTATAAACCTGTGCAATGGGGATGGCAAAGCTCCTGTTTGTTTTGTCCCTTCTCATCATCATGAGTCAGGCATGCAGCAAGCGCTACATGCAGTATTCATTAGCTGTATGCCTATTTGTGGGGCCCATTAGATATCTCTGATTATCCTTTAAAGGGCTGGTGCAGTCAGGCTGCAGAATGAAGGAAACAAATACCCACAGTAAGCACCGAGAGGGCATCAATATTCTATGATGCTACTGTGGAGGCCCTGGCAGTGGACAGAAGAAGGGAGATACTCTTTTCCCCTCAGGAAGCAGAATGTTCTCCAGGCTACAACTTCACTGCCAGTGGGAAGAGATCACTGATGAATCAAGACCAGTAGATTAACTTCAAGGACATGCCTCACCAAAGCCATCAAGCTAAGAATCCTGCTCTCTTACTCTCTGCTCACACCAGTGCCACCTCCAACCCCACTACTCACTATAGTCCCGTCTCCACTTGCTTTCACCCGTTTGCAATCATTGCACCATACTTTACTACACCTCCTTCTCATTGTACTCATACACTCATCATTATTACAGCCCTCACTTCCCCATGACTCACATCTAGCACACTGCATACGAGCTGTTCTACCATGATCAGCACATTTTCTAAATACCTCAAAAACTATCACTAACATTTATAGGATAAAGTCACCCACAATTGAAGAAGTTTAAGGATCAATTTAATAACAGGACATAGATAAGCTAGCAGAATGGGCAGACAAGTGTCAGATGGAATTTAATACTGACAAGTGTGAGGTGATGTATTTTAGTAGAAGGAATCGGGAGAGGCAATATGTACTTAATGGCACAGTTCTAAAGAGTGTGCAGGAACAGAGGGACCATTATATTATAATGTGAATTGACTTGAGTGTAACATATTAATTGGGGGCTTGCTCAGGATTGAATTATATTTAATTCAGTGACTTGCATCTGGGATCAGAATCAGACTAATTTGGAGGGCTCACATTTGGAATCATATTAATTACTCATTTCTGAGATAACATATTTAAATTGGGGTCTTGCATTCGTCATCTGATTTATTTGCTCTCGTGTCTGGGATCATAGCAATTGGAAATTCGCTTATTGGGATCTAAATCTAACACTAATTATAAAGAAATAAAAGAACCAGGTCTCTTGCATAAGGCAGTATAAGTACAGTCTATACCATTGTAATGGCATTAGTGGTTGCAGTAGAGTTTTTGGGAAAGCAGAATGTTTCCCTGAGTGACTTGATAACTTTAACTAAGAACAAATTAAAAGAATTGGCAGCAAAATTGGGGTTGGAATTGAAATCAGGTGCCAAAAAAGCAGAGATAAAATTGACATAATAGCCGAACATCTAGAACTAGTAGAAGAAGATGATGATGATGAAGCTGACGGGGAATACGAGGAACAAAAAAGGGAATACGAGACACAAAGACAGACAGCAGGACCGCATATACTGAAGGAAATGAGAGCTCTCACTTGATTTATTTAAACCTTATTTATTATACTCTCAGAATTCTGATGCCCAGATTAATTTCTTAAAAGAAAATAACCAAACTCCTTTAACGACTGAACTGTAATTGTTGAAATTCATCGCTGGAAAAGAAGAGCATCAATTCAATTGCTGAATTAGACGACGGACTGTTCTACTGTTGAAGAGCCTTTTTCTCCCCCCATTGGACGGCTGTGAGGACGTCATTGGAATATTTCACTTTGGCAGGAGCGTAAATATGCAAGGGCACTAATATTTCTATTTTAAATATTGTTTATAATTTAGTGGTGTTTAAGAGTTTAGTTTTTTTAATTAAACAGTCAATTTGTTGATCTAAAGACACCTGGGGCTGAATTTTACATTGCCCCAGCAGGTCAGATGGTAGCTTCGGCAAGGTGTAAAATTGAGCGGGAGGCTCCAGGAGGCCTACCCACCCCGCTCCTGCCTCTGGTCAACTTTACGGCAGTCAGACGTTGGGGGGATGAAGGGGGCGGGGAAACGGCCCGCCTGCCCGAGGCCAATTAAGGCCCTTAACTGGCCACTTAACAGCCACTTCAGGCCCCTCGCCTGCCTCCACGGGTATTTTACCCACAGCAAGAGGGCGTGCTGGGGACGTGAAAGGCCACCCAGCGATAGCTGCCGGTCTTTCCGCGCCCCGGGGGGGGGGCGGGTGGCCATAGCAGTTGGGCACAGGGTGCCCGATTGGGGCCACCCCTGCCTCCCAACCCACCCCTGGGACCCAAGACACCCCCTCCCCTCAAATGACCACTCCAGCCTCACCAGAGAAGGACCGATTCCCCTGGTGAGGCAAGCCCAACTTACCTCGTCTCCAGGCTCCATGGTGTCGGCTGGGCTGCAGTCCCAGCAGTGGCCACTGCTCCTGGTGGCGCTGCTAGGACTAAGAGCTGCCAGCCCGCTGATTGGCCAGCAGCTCACTGAGGTGGAACTTCCTCCCTCAAGTGGGTGGAAGTCCCACCTCGGGACAATTAAAGCCCGGGGACCCGTAAAATATGGGACTGATCCCCGGGCTAGGCGGAAGCGGGTTCGCCACCGACTTTTAAGTTGGTGGAGAATTTCCGTCTGCCTAAGATAAAATCCAGCCCCTGGTTTGGTTACCCTCATTAGGCGGTTATTAGATGCTACAATTTGGCTGGGTCTTTCCTGAGTTTGGAAAGTTTAAAAATGATATGTGAGGTGATCTGTGGAGGGACAGGAGTGAATCAACAGTGCATTTATCCCACCACAATCAGAATCGTATATTTTAATTGGGGGCTTTGACTTGAGCAGTCGGTTGTAACAGAATAGGTTAAATTATTTAATAAACCAATATGCTACGACCGAACTCTCAAGTCAAAGCCCCCAATCAAAATATATGATTCTGATTGAGGGTAACCAAACCAGGTGTCTTTAGATCAACAAATTAACTGTTTAATTAGAAAAACTAAATTCTTAAACACAACATTTAAAATAGAAAAATTAGCGTCCTTGCATATTTACGCTCCTGTCGAAGTGAAATCTTCCAACATGGATGATTTTTCCAAGAGTGATGCAGTGGTATTGGCTAGGATTCAGCTAGAAACGAAAAAACTTAAGGCAGAAAAAGAATTAAGAAACCTTGAATTGGAAAAAGAGGAACGGGCAAAAGAAAAAGCAATAGCAATAAGAAAACTTGAACAAGAGAAAGAAACAGCAATAACTTTGGAAAGACTTAAGCTTGAATAATTATCATAGTTATAATTATTATTATTATTTATTAATTAAATAATTAACTAATTTAATTCTAAGCATGTATATCAATCTTTGAAGGTGGCAAGGCATGGCGAGACATGGTGAGTGGTTAGTAAAGCATATGGGATCTTGGGCTTCAGAAATAGAGGCATTGAGTACAAATATGTGAAGGTCCTTGAGAGGGTGCAGAGGAGATTTACCAGAATGATTCCTGGGATGGAGGATTTTAGTTATAAGCTTAGGTTGGAAAGGCTGGGGTTGGTCTTCTTAGAGCAAAGGAGATGGAGGGGAAATTTAATCGAGGTATACCAGATCACGACAGGCTTGGATCGGTTAGATAAGGAAAAACTGTTCTCATTAACCATTGGTACAAGTAGTAGGGAACACAGATTGAAGGTTTTGGGCAAGAGATGCAGGGGAACTATGAGGAAAACTTTTTTACTCAATGGATGGTAATGACCTGGAACCCAATGCCCACAAGGGTGGTGGAAGTGGAGATGATCAATAACTTCAAAAGGAAATTGGACGGCCAATTGAAGGAAATAAACTTACAGGACAATGGGGATCGAGCCGGGGAGTGGGACTGACTGGATAGCTGCATGGACTTGATGGGTCAAATGGCCTCCTTCTGTGCCATAAACGATTCTTTGACTCTATTTGAGGTATTCAAAATTATGAAGGGTTTTGATAGAGTAAGTAAGGAGAAATTTTGTTGCCTATGGCAAAATGTTCGATAACCAAAGGACATAGATTGAAGATAATTAGCAAAACAACCACAGGGGGAATGAGAGTTTTTTTTATACAGTGAGTTATGATCTGAAATACATTACCTGAAAGGGTGGTGTTACGACCAGGTGAGAAAGAGGTCTAGGGTTCCCTTTCAGTCTTCACCTGGTCTTACTGTAACAGGGTTTTATTTTTAAACACATTGCGTTTTTAGTTCCCCTTTGGTGAATCCTTGTTCACCGCTTTCCAATTATAAGGCAAAGAAACAAGCACAAATATGCTTTCTTAGGTTTAAAGAAGAAAGGTGAAATTTTATTAAATTTAAACTTAAGCTCTAATTCGGTTGACGCCTACGAATAAATGATGTGCCCATGCTAGCATGCATGCGCGATACACACATGCAACTAGAGACAGAAAAGAACAGAAGGAAAATAAAATGGAAAAGTTTGAGGCAATATCTGAAGAGTTGCTGTTACGGTTCTTCGAGCTCACTGTCGAGTCCTTGATTGTAGGCAGACCTTGTTTTTTGTTGGGGCCCCATATTCTTCCTAAACCTTGTTTACTGTAGGAGACTTTTCTCTCTAGGGGTTTATGCCTCTTTAGGGTTTTGGAGTTCTGTGAGAAAGAGATGGGGAGCAGACAGGACAGGAGAGGAGGTCTGCTTCAGTCCGGGAGCAAACAGCTTTCTGCTGGCTCAAACTCTCAGTTCAAACCCTACAATTCAGAAAAAATCCCAGACTGCCAAGCAGATTAGTCATATGACTAACTGGTTTGACCATGTCCATTTGTGGATTGGAGCGGGGGATAGCTCCTTTGTTCTAACACTGTCTGTTAATATGCAAAAATGTCTTTCCAGCCAGGGACCTGGTAACCCCTTGTCAGAGTTCTTCCTTCTTCCCAGCAACAATTTGAATTTAATGTCCATGTGGCTAAATTAATGTGTCTCATTCTTGGCAGATGCGATTTGAGAAAAGCGCATCTCATTAGAAGGGTTGAGAGAAAAATATTTAAGATACGGGAAACCATGCATTTCTCTCATTCATTTCAATTCATTCATGAATCCTAAAACTTACTAAAACTGTTCTTTTCTTGGTGCCAGTGCTGCTTTAATTACCTCCTTTTTGGCATCCCATAAACATGTGGTTCTTTGGTGAAGTTTTTCTTCAGTTTGCCCATTGCTATGACTGCCTAGGGTCTGCTTCTGTTGAGTTCTGTGAAGGGAGGCCGGTGGGGTGGGGGTGGTGGTGGCGGAGTTAGATTTAATTAGTCCTAAATTGGAATTTTTTCCAAGAGAGTCAGTAGTGGGCGGGTCTATCCTGAACTCTCTTTCAGTGCTTTGTTGAGCATGCAAAGGCTTTTGACTTCAGGGGATGAGTGGTTCCCTTTTTCTCTGACTGTGGAGGAGGATTCTTTGTTAATCTCCCCTTTGTTCTATGGGATACTCCTGCCTGCAGGTATTTGTGCAGACTCTACTGCACTCCCCTGCAGCATTTCGAATAGGTGAAGCATCACACTCACAGAATCTCTGCCCCCTAGAGGTCTTTCTTTGTCTCTGCATGTTCCTGTAAATGCTGTGAGCAACTCTGGTGGGGTGCTTCTAGAGTCTGCATTTACGTCGGAGAATGTGGTGTCTAACCTTTCACATTTTTCGGGGTTGGCTGACTGGACAGTAGGGGTTTCATCCGGGATTACCTCCCGGACTTCCTTTAATCTGTCCTCTTGGTCACTTTTTTCCCTTCCCTTTCTAAACTTTTGCCAGCCTTGTGCCTGCCTGTCCCCTTTTGTTCTCTGTGGCTCTCCCTTACAGTTCACCAGCCCTCTGCTGGAGGGACCTCCTAACACCGGTACAGGACTTAGCAGTGCAGGTTTTACTGTAGGTTGGTGTTGCCCCTCAACCTGGCACATGTGGCAACTCCTGCAGTATTCCACCACATCTTAGTGGAGTTTTCGGCAGTCAAACTGCTATCTTATGCGGACTTTGGTCTTTAGTACACTGGCATGTACAGCCATTATAGTCGCGTGGGCCCTTCTTAATATTTCTTTCCGGTACCTCTGTGGCACCGCTAACTGGTGAACTACTGCCCACTCCTTGCTCTCAGGTCAGTGAGGAGAACGCCATTCCTCATCAGTACCTCATTCTTTAAATAGTAGCAATCAGGGACTCCCTCTGTTTCACTTTCAGACTGGGCAGCCTCTGCTAACTCTCGCAATACTGGGTCGGCTCGCTGAGCCTCAGCTAGGGAAAATCAATTTAATTCATTCCCTGGGTCTTCTAACTTTCCAAAGAAAGTCTCGGACAGGCAGACCTGGTCATCTGCCTGCAGTGCCAATGTAGTCTCCTCTAGGGTTTGATCATGGCCTGATCTACTACACATTCAGGGATACTGCAGTGAACCATCTCTCTGAACTCTTGATGTCTTTCTTTCACTACTGGGGGTGCTACCACCTTCACTCTCACCAGATCATTACCTAGGAGCAGATCAAACCCGTCCACAGGCAAACTAGGGACAATCCCTGCAGTCACTGGTCACGAAACGAGGTTGCACTCCAAATGCACCCGTTGTACAGGTACAGGCATACACTGCCCTCCAATACCATTCACCACCATTTTGGTGTTCACTGCAGTCTCTGGGGGAAAGGTCAGGTCTTTTCCCTGTAAAAGAGATCTAGTGGCCCCTGTGTGCCTGAGAATTACTATGGGCTTGCTTGCCCCACTCGAGGGGTACGGGGTTACTTTCCCTTCAGACACAAAACCCTGATAACCTTCAGGAATCCTATTAAGTTTTGCTGGACTTGCAGTAGTAAGCTTCTTGGGTCTCACTCTTACTGCAGCTAAAGCCGCAGCTTGTTCTGCTGTGCTTTCCATCAGGTTCCGTTCTTCACTGAATGTGTGTGCCCTGATCAACCTTACTGTTTTTCCCTTTCATTTCCAGTAGTCAGCTTTTAAATGCCCTGCTTTATTACAATGGAAACACACAGGTCTCCAGGTCTCAGTCTTGCTGACAGCACCTTCCTTTTTGGCTGTAAGAGGGTCCCCTGCATCTCCTGCTTTTCTTTCCCTCCCAGAACTGCCTGGGCTCCTATCACTTTCCCATCCTTTGTCCTTTTCAGATTTGTGGTGGTGATCAGGAAAGGTTCTGCCCTGGGAAACCAACTTATAAATTAAAGCAAACTCATCTGCTAGAACAGACGCTTGCCAGGCCCTCTGAACCCGCTGCTCCTCTACATGGGTCTTTATGGAGAGTGGGAGAGCGTTTTTATATTCCTCTAACAGAACTACTTCCCTGAGATTCTCATAGCTGAGTTGTACTTTAAGAACCCTCAACCATTGGTCAAAAGCCAGTTGCTTACTTCTTTCAAACTCCAGATAAGTTTGATTAGCTTGCTTCTTGAGGGTTCTAAACTTTTAGTGATAGGCTTTGGGTACTAATTCATATGCCCCGAGGATAGCATTTTTGGCCAGTTCATAATTTGATGAACTCTCATCTGGAAACAGGGAATAAACCTCATGGGCTTTTCCAGTTAGCTTGCTTTGTAGTAAAAAAGACCAGGTCTCAGCTTCTATTTTAGCTGCCTTTCCAGTTTCTCAAAAGACACAAAAAATGCCTCCACATCTTCCTCATTGAATTTTGGGACTAGATGAGCTAGTTTTAACAATTCTGTACCCAGCCCTGAATTACGCTCCTCCATATTGGCTATGCTTTCACTGGGGTTACTCTGTCGCTCCCTATTTAACTCAAGCCGCTTCAACTCCCTTTCTTCACATTCTTTCTTGAATTTTCTTTCTTTCGCTCTTTCCTGCCTTTCTCGTTCCTTCTCCTGTCTTCATTTTCTTCACATTGCTTCTGGAAGGCTCTCTCTTTCTGTCTTTCCTGCCTCTCTCTTTCTCTTTCTCTTTCTTTTAATCGAATTTTCCTTTGTTCCAATTGTCTCTTTGCTAACAATACCCTGTCGGAGTCTGCTTCTAACCCTGTTTCTGCTTCTTCAGATTCAAGGGAAAAATGGTTGGCCACTAGCCTTAGGAGTTCAGACTTTCTAGCTTGGGGTTCTCTTGGGGTTCATGCGTCTTCAGGATTTTGGAGTTCCGTGAGAGATGGGAGCAGACAGGACAGGACAGGAAGTCTGCTTCAGTCCAGGAGCAAAAAGCTTTCTGCCGGCTCAAACGCTCAGTTCAAACTCTACAATTCAGAAAAAAAAGACTGCCAAGCAGGTCCCGAAACGTTAACTCTGCTTCTCTTTTCACAGATGCTGCCAGACCTGCTGAGTGGTTCCAGCATTTCTTGTTTTTATTATAGTGACTACCTGGTTTGACCAAGTCTGTTTGTGAATTGTATTGGAACAGGGGATAGCTCCTTTGTTGCAACACTGTCTGTTAATATGCAAAAATGTCTTTCCAGCCAGGCGACTGGCAACCCCTTCTCACAGGCCTTCTCTTCTTTCCAGCAACAATTTGAAATTTAATGTCCATGTGGCAAAATTAATGTGTCTCATTCTTGGCAGGTGGGGGTCTGCATGACAGTGGTGGAAGCAGATTCAATATTTAATTTCAAAAGGAAATAGAATATATGCTTCAAAAATTAATTTGAGGGGTTATGGGTAAAAAGCAGGGGAGTGAAAGTAATTGGATAGCTCTTTCAATGAGCCAGCAAAAGCATGATTGGTTGAATGGCCCCCTTCTGTGCCATATGATTGTTTGATTCTATGAGGTCCAGACAAGATGCTGCCACCAGAGGAGGTTGAGCCCGCCTGCACACCCTCTCCTTGTTGAAGAAAATCTGCTGGCTATCACAGGCTATGGCAGAATCATGTTCGTAGTGACTGGCAACAATGGAGGAAACATCGTGCAGGGATTATTCACACCTTACCCTCTTTTTCCCCTTTTACTTCGATCTCTCCCTCCACACTCTGTGTAACAAACTACAGATGTTTTCACCAGTCACTTCTCTCTTTCTCTGCTCTCCCCTCACACTAATAACTAACCCTTGACACTCTTGAGCATTCAACCTGTATGCAAAATAGACTTGAAGCTGTGTTGCCCATCCAAAGTCACTGCCAGGAAACCCAAATCAACATCCTCACCCCACAAAATTCTTATGGCAACTGCTGGCCCATTCTCACACTTTCTCCCCAGGATCAGCTCCATCTCCCCAACAGGCCCAATCTGCCAGCTGGTTCAATGTATTTTAGGCCTTTTAAAACAAAAGCACTGCAGTAGAGTGCCTTTTTGGTTCTCCGCAGCTTTCCTGCTAGATTCAGATGCAGTCCAATCCTGAAATAGTTTGGACCCCTTGATGATGGCTTTGGGTGGGGTCTGCTGACAGTGTCTGTTTTGCAATCAGGTTTAAATCTCCCCCAATATTTCCTATTTGCATTTCTTCAGGAAAATGGGTGACTAAACTATTGCATTAAAAACTAGTCTCAGATATTTCCTCTTTTTGAATTTTCTAGGGTGATAAAAAGTGTTGTTGTGAGATGTATTATCTTACATAAGTGAAGGGAATAAACACTTTGCAGTAATGACATAGCGTACAAGGTTTATAAATCAGAAGGGAACAACAGTAGCATAGTTGTGATCTGACTGGACGAATAATGCAGCCACCTGAATTAATGATCTGGAGACGTGTTCAAATCCCACCACAGCAGCTGAGGAATGTAAATTTAATTAATAGAAAAATCTGACCTGAAATTACCACATTGACATAAAAACCCATTCAGTTCCTTAACTTCCTTTATTGAAGGAAACCTGTAGTCCTAACCTGATCTGGCCTAAATGTGACTCCATACCCACAACAATATGGTTGACTCTTAACTATTCTCTAAAATGATCTAACAAGCCACTCAGTTAGAGATATACTTACCTGGCAGGGGAGAGACCATGATCCTATGATCAAGGCTTTGATCCTGCGGATGGTGTTTTTCTGTTTTTTCTTGGGTTTTTTGGAGGGCATCAGTGCTGTTTTTACGGCATTTCGCCCTTTGGGATTGGAGATCCACCATGGTTGTTGTTTTCCTGTTGGTTGGGGTTTTAGTGCCTGTCCCAGGAAAGCTTTAAGCAAAAATTGGCTGCAACCAACACCAGAGCTCCAGGCCAGAGGGTGTGTAACACCGTTAGGGTGGTGGTGAAAGATAGCGAAGGAGGTGCACCCATCGACCACGCATTCTTCATTAAGGGCAGCAAATGCATGGGAGCACCACCACCTGCAAGTTCCATTCCAGGTCACACACCATCCTGACTTGGAACTATATCGCCGTTCCTTCACTGTTGCTGGGTCAAAATCCTGGAACTCCCTTCCTAACAGCACTGTGAGTGTACCTACCTCACATGGACTGCAGCGGTTCAAGAAGGCAGCTCACCACCACCTTCTCAAGGGCAATTAGGGATGGGCAATAAATGCTGGCCTAGCTAGTGACGCCCACATCCCATGAATGAATAAAAAAAATTAAGAAAATCCTGATTGAATGCTGTGGATTCCAAGCTGCGGACATCTTCTGCCTGCAGGACCTCCCCAGCAGTGACTATTTCGATGTGACGTTAAAAACGTCGCGGGATGCACTAAGTTCCTGAAGGTGTTCAAGAGAGGAAACCAGGCACCGCTGTCAATCCTCACGGTGGAGATGCTCTTCACAATGCTGTCGCAGCAGAACTGGGAGGTGAAAATTCACCTCTACAAACCCCATGTTCCTGTCGTGGATGTGCTCACTTTCCTCGCCAGGTACGCCGAGGTGGCCGGGAGGTCAAGGACCCATTTGAGATTTGGACCAGCAAGCAGAAGGTCAAGGTGACCTTGAAGGTGGACGCCAATGGAGCCATCATCCATCCTCCCTCCAGCTTCGCTATCGGGGTAAGTCCAGGCTTCTTGGTCTAAGTGGAGCAACCCAGAGTTTGTCATACCTGTGGCGAATCTGGTGATGTGGTGGCTAACTGCAGCACAGTTGTCTGCAAGAACTGCAAGCAAAGGACTGTAAACAGAGTAAATGCTGCAACCTGTGTGGTGGGGCAGGCCACCTCTACAAGACCTGCCCCTAACACTGCCTCAGTTATGCACAGGCGACAAAGTCTAAGGAAAGTCTGGAGGAAGGAATGGTGAACATGCCTAGTGCTGTGAAGGAGACCAGCAACCCTCCCCCCAGCGAGGAAAATCTATCTGAGGAGAGGAAAGGAGAGACAGCTGCAACAAGTGACCCAACACCTACCTCATGCCCAGAAACTCCTCCTCAACAGACACAATCAATGGAGGAGGAGGCAGCAGAGGGACAACTGGGTGAGTGGCAAGTGGTCAAAAGGAGAACCACAAAGAAGAAGCCCCAAAAAAGGAACAGGTCACCACCCAAACCAGTGGCAAGCGGAGACTAACGTCTGAGACGGAATTTAGCAGCTGCTCCTCATCGGATGAGGAAGGGCCGTCAAGGCAGCACCTGCAAAAGAAGCGGCAGAATGCAAAGGAGCTGGAAGAGAAAGCCTGGATCGGCCCAGACCCGCTGGAAGTGTACGAGAGTATGCTTCTACCCAGCAGCATGTCAGAATCCATGAGGAAAGGCATCATCACCCTCTACAAGTGGAAAGGGGAGAGGGCAGATATCAGAAATTGGCGACCCATCTCACTGCTTAATGTAGACTACAAGATTCTGTCCAAGGTCATTGCCAATTGCGTTAAGTCTGCTCTGGAGTTGGTAATTCACCCCGATCAGACCTGTACTGTACCCGGCAGGAAGATCTCTGACAGCCTGGTGCTACTCAGGAATACAATTGCCTATGTACAGGACAAGGGCGTGGACACCTGCCTCATCAGCTTGGACCAGGAGAAGGCTTTTGACAGGATATTGCACACCTACATGATGGACGTGCTCTCCAAAATGGGATTTTGGAAGGGAGTCCACAATTGGATCAAACTGCTCGACACAAACATCAGTAGCGCATTCTCGATCAATGGGTGGGAATCAGAAAGTTTCCTGATCAAATCCGAAGACAGACAGGCTGTCCTCTCTCCCCTGTCTTGTTTGTTTGCTGTATCGAACCTTTTCTGAGTCCATCAGGAAGGATGTGGGCATCGGATGGGTGATAGTCCCAGGTAGCGGAGGTATTCAGGTCAAAGCCTCCCTGTACATGGACGACGTCACCGTCTTCTGCTTGGATCTGCTGTCTGTTCGCAGGCTGATGAACATCTGAGACTAGTTCAAACTGGCCTCGGGAGCCAAAGTAAATCACGGCAAGAACGAGGCTATATTCTTTGGGAACTGGGCCAACTGATCAAACTACCTGAAGGTGCTGGGGATATGGTTCGGAGGGGCTGGGGTGTGTGCCAAAATCTAGAAGGAGCGTATAGCTATGGTAAAACATAAATTGAGCATGAGAGAGCAGCGTTCTCTCTCCATTGCGGGTAAGAACCTGGTCATCAGGTGCAAAGTGCTCACGTTGTTACTGAGCATGGCGCAGGTCTGGTCCATACCCCACTCCTACGCTGTGGTCACCCGAGCCATCTTCCGCTTCATCTGGAGATCCAAAATGGACCGTGTCTGCAGGGACACGATGTTCAAACCTCTGGATAAAGAGGGAAAAAAATGTACCCAACATCGCCCTCATCCTGATGGCCACCTTTGTGTGTGGCTGCATCAAGCTGTGTGCAGAACCCTAGAACGCAAACACCAAGTGTCACGTGCTGAGGTTCTATCTGTCCCCAGTGTTGCGAAGGATGGGACTGACCACATTGCCGTGGAACACTCCATTCAGTTGGACTGTGCCGTACCACCTACAAGGACCTTTGACCACAAATCCATCAGGCAGTGGTTTGCACGGAATGTCCTCAAGGCCCTGTGGGAAAAGGGTGAGGATGGTTGTCCGAACAAACTGTCGAAGTCATTTGGCAGAATGCCTCATCACCAGAGCTTTCAAACAAGCACCAAGATGTAGCTTGGCTGGTGGTGAGAAGGGCCCTCCCCGTCAGATCCTTGCTGCACACCCAGAGTCTTACCACCTCTGCACGCTGCCCTTGAGGTGACTGTGGTGGGGAAGTGACTGTCACCCACCTCCTTCTGGAATGTGCCTTTGCAAAGCAGGTGTGGAAAGAGATGCAGTGGTTTTTGTCAAGGTTCATTCTGAGCAACTCCGTAACACAGGAGTCTGTGCTCTACGGTCTATTCCCAGGGATGTACACCAAGATAAACATCAACTGCTGCTGGAAGACTATCAACTTGGTGAAAGACGCTCTTTGGTTTGCCCGAAACTTTCTGGTGTTCCAGTGCAAAGAGTTGTTCACAACCGAGTGTTGCTGACTGGCACATTCCAAGATCCAGGACTATGTGCTGAGGGACGCATTAAAGTTTGGGGCAGCCGCCGCATAGGCTCAATGGGGAAAAGCCACTGTGTACAGTCTTCCTGCCATAGTATACCAAGGGTCTGGAACCCATGTAAAACCCCTCGGGCTATATGCACCAAAAAATGGTTTTGCTGTGTAATGCAAATGTACATTGCAGGTAAAATGAAATGGCAAGAGTTGTGAGGCAACTCACGTTCTGCATCGAAGGAAGCTGATTTCTTTGCACTTTCTGGAATGTCAAATTGGAATTGTTTTGAAATGGTTTTTTTTTACAGATTTTTATGAATAAAGTATATTTTTGGAAAAAAAAATGGGCAATGCTGGTAGTGTTTCTTTGCAATACAAGTGGGTTGGACCAGATTTCTGATTGACAAGACACACCCAACAGTTTGTCTGCATTGTGTAATTTGATCCAATCTTTGTCAAACGGGAAAGCAGATGACAGAGCTCAGCCGGCTGCTGTGATTTTACAGCATGACTGAGGAAGATGAAAATCATGTGAGAATGGTGATATGGCAGAATGCATAAAGCGAAGCTGTAGTTAGCTTTGTGAAGATCCTCTGTTATCGAGTATTCTGCAGTTGTAACTATAGATGTCCTTGGCTGGTAAAATAAAATACTTTATACTCTAACTAGTGGGTTAGTTACTTCTTTTAGAGTTTTTTTTCTGGAAGTGATAAATATTCTTTAATTCAGAATGAAGGGACCAAAGTCAAAGTTACTACTAAAATAAACACTAAAATAACACTTTATTTCAAAGTTACTACTATAAGGCAGAAACATTAATTTGAATAGGATATGCAAAACGAGAAGTGCAAATACACTATGGCCTCTAAATCTCAGTGCTGCTAATGTAGCAGGAAACTAGTAAGGATTTGCCAGTCAATAAATCGTGTTTGTGTGTGTGTATGTGTGTATGCCAGGTGCATGGGGTAAGGGTCTGTATTGGACATGTACTTGAAGAGGACTAATTTGCAGGGTTATGGAGAAAAAAACTGGAGTGTGGGACTAAGTGAAACAGCTCTTTGAACGAGCTTGCACAGGTGTGACGGGCTGAATGGCCTCCTGCTGTGTGTAAGATTCTATGATTCAGCATACATGTTGTCTTGTGCTATAGAATCACCAGGTTGCAGGTATGCTTGGTGCTGTTTCTGGTATGCTCTTCCATACCCCTTATTATACCACGGTTGGTCACCTGGCTTGATGGTATGAATTTCAAGACTATAATTAGCTGGGGTTTTCTGCTTCTGTGCTTCCCAGTAGATGACTCTGCATTCAGTCATTTCAACCCCTGATTTTCTGCTCATGGCTCAGCTATCGGATTACTGAGCTCACTATTCAGGGTTAGATGGTCCTAAACTTCCATCACCAGACGTATCATGCTGCAGCTGTATCAACCTCAACAAAAAATTGCTTATTTCCACTCCCTTCCCCTTCCTCCTTCCCCCCTTCCCTTTCCCCCTCCCCCTTCCTTCTCCTTCCCTCCACTTCACAAAGGGGAAAGCTGCTAACTGTTATTAGAGATCTCTCAAATATGGATCTGAGACCCTCTTTCTGATGAGATATTAAACCAAGGCTGCCCTCTCAGGTAGATGTAAAAGATCCCATGGCACTATTTTGAACAAGAACAGGGGAGTTACCCCTGGTGTTCTGGCTAATAAATATCCCTCAATCAACATCACAGAAAAAAGATTATCTGGTTATTATCGTATTGTCTTGTGTGGGAGCGTGCTATGAGCGAATTGGCTGCCACATTTCCAATATTACAATAGTGAGCACAATTCAAAAGTACTTCATTGACTATAAAACGCTTTGGGATGTGCAGTGGTAATGAAAGGCATTATCATAAATGCAAGTCTTTCATTCCTTTTTGCTTTGTTGACAGCAAGAACCAGGAGCTACCTACAAATGGCCTGATAAGGAGCACAACACACCAAAATGTATGAGTGTATTACTGCTACTCTCTGGGCTGCAACATGAGCAGTACCATACCACCAGGTAGATATGTGCAGTGTTAGCAGTAGCTGCTATGAGCCTTCAGGCTCCAAGCTCAGCAAGGCAACATAACAGGCTCAGGAACAACATCCTTTGGATTTTGGTCTCCTGTTCCTGGAGCCTGAAGCAGCCTTGTCTTGCCTGGAGTCTGAAAGCTGACATGGGGCCTACCGAAGCCCGTTGTCCACAAGCATGTTACATTACTTTGCAGGAGCCTGAAGGCAGATAGCTGCTGTTGAAGCTGCACATCTCTTATTGTTTGTGCTGCAGTCCAGAGGGTAGCAGTAATGCATTCATACATTTAATGGTGTGTTGTGTTGCTTCCACATTTGCTCCAGGCTTCAGACTCGACAAGGTGATGTAACAGGCTCAGGAACCAACATGCTTCAACAGGCAGACCCGACTTCAGATGTCCTCTCCAGCCTACACTCTGGAGGCTGGGCGAATGTGTGGTGTGACAGATTGACTGCCCAAATGGGGTGTGCATCTGCAAAGGGACCAATGCGCCTTGCAAGTAATCATTCTGATAAATTCTGGCCTTCCTTCCAATGCCCACATAGCAATGGGGGAGGCAGTGGTGTAGTAGTAATATCACTAGCCTAGTAACTCAGAGCCCCAGGCTAATTCTCTGGGGACATGGGCTCAAATCCCACCACGGCAGATGGTGGAACTGGAATTCAATTAATAAATCTGAAATTTAAAAAGCTAGTCTAATGGTGATCATGAAACCATTGTCAATTGTTGTGAAAACCCATCTGGTTCACTAATGTCCTGTAGGGAAGGAAATCTGTCGTCCTTACCTGGTCTGGCCTACATGTGACTGCAGACCCACAGCAATGTGGTTGACTCTCAGATGCTCTCTGAAATGGCCTAGCCAGCTACTCAGTTGTATGAAACCACTTCAAAGTGTAAGAAAAGGAATTAAGCCAGATGGACTGCCCGCCCGGCACTGACCTAGGCACTGGAAACGAGATCAACAAACCCAAGCCAGTTGGACCTGCAAAGTGCTCCTTACAAACAATTGGGGCCTTGTGCCAAAGTTGAGACAGCTGTTCCACAGATTAGTCAAGCAACAGCCTGACATAATCAAACTCACGGAAGCATACTTTGCACACAATGTTCCTGACACCACCCTCACCATCCCTGGATATGTCCTGTCCCACTGACAGGACAGATCCAGCAGAGGTGGCGGCACAGTGGTATATAGTCGGGAGGGAGTTTCCCTGGGCATCCTCAACATTGACTCTGGACCCCATGAGGTCTCGTGGCATCAGGTCAAACATGAGCAAGGAAACCTCCTACTGATTACCACCTACCGCCTCGCCTCGGCTGATCAATCAGTGCTTCTCCGTGTTGAACACCAATTGGAAGAAGGACTAAGAATAGCAAGGGTACAAAATGTACTCTGGGTGGGGGACTTCAATGTCCATCACCAAGTGTGGCTTGGTAGCACCACTACTGACCGAGCTGGCCGAGTCCTAAGGAACATAGCTGCTAGACCGGGTCTGCGACAGGTGGTGAGGAAACCAACAAGAGGGAAAAACATACTTGACCTCGTCCTCACCATCTACCTGTCACAGATGCATCTGTCCATGACAGTATTGGTTGGAGTGACCGCTGCACAGTCTTTGTGGAGATGAAGTCCCATCTTCATACTGAGGGTACCCACCATTGTGTTGTGTGGTACTACCACCGTGCTAAATGGGATAGATTTTGAACAGATCTAGCGACTCAAAACTGTGCATCCATGAGACGCTGTGGGTCATCATCAGCAGCAGAATTGTATTCAACCACAATCTGTAAACTTATGGCCCGGCATATCCCCCTCTCTGTCATTACCATCAGGCCAGGAGACCAACCCTCGTTCAATAAAGAGTGCAGGAGGGCATTCCAGGAGCAGCACCAGGCATACCTCAAAATGAGGTGTCAACCTGGTGAACACAGGACTACTTGCATGCCGAAAAGCAGAAGCAGTATGCAATAGACAGGGCTAAGTGATCCCACAACCAACGGAACAGAACTAAACTCTGCAGTCATCCAGTGGTGAGTGGTGGTGGACAATTAAACAACTGACAGGAGGAAGAGGCTCCACAAATATCCCCAACCTCAACGATCGGGGAGCCCAGCACATCAGTGCAAAAGACAAAGCTGAAGCATTTGCATCCATCTTCAGCCCGAAGTGCCGAGTGGATGATCCATCTAAGCCTCCTCCTGAAGTCCCCAGCATCACAGATGCCAGTCTTCAGCCAATTCGATTCACTCCGCATGATATCAAGAAACGGCTGAAGGCACTGGATACTGCAAAGGCTATGGGCCCTGACAATATTCCAGCAATCGTACTGAAGACTTGTGCTCCAGAACCAGCCGCTCCCCTAGCAAAGCTGTTCCAGTACAGCTACAACACTGGCATCTACCCGGAAATGTGGAAAGTTGGCCAGGTATGTCCTGCGCACAAAAAGCAGGGCAAATCCAACCTGGCAAATTACTGCCCTATCAGTCTACTCATGATCATCAGCAAAGTGATGGAAGGGGTTGTCAACAGTGTTATCAAGCGACACTTGCTCAGTAATATCCTGCTCACTGACACTCAGTTTGGGTTCCACCAGGGTCACTCAGCTCCTGACCTCATTACAGCCTTGGTCCAAACATGGTCGAAAGAACTGAATTCAAGAGGTGATTTGAGAGTGATTGCCTTAGACATCAAGGTAGCATTTGACTGAATATAGCATCAAGAAGCCCTAGTAACACTGGAGTCAATGGGAATCAGGGGAAGAACTCTGCACTGGTTGGAGTCATACCTAGCACAAAGGAAGATGGTTGTGTTTGTTGAAGGTCAATCATCTCAGTCCCGGGACTTTGCTGCAGGAGATCCTCAGGTAGTGTCCTAGGCCCAACCATCTTCAGCTGCTTCAGCAATGACTTTCCCTCCATCATAAAGTCAGAAGTGGGGATGTTCGCTGATGATTACATAATGTTCACCATTCGCGACTCCTCAGATACTGAAGCAGATACTGAAGAATCCTCAGATACTGAGGTGTCCATATGCAGCAAGACCTGGACGACATCCAGGCTTAGTCTGATAAGTGGCAAGTAATGTTCACGCCACACAAGTGCCAGGCAATGACCATCTCAAACAAGAGAGAATCTAACCATCTCCCCTTGACATTCAATGGCATTACCATCGCTGAGTCCCCCATCAACATCCTGGGGATCACCGTTGATCAGAAACTGGACCAGTCACATAAATGCTACGGCTACAAGAGCAGATCAGGTGCTGGGAATTCTGCATCGAGTAACTCACCTCCTGTCTCCTCATTGCTTGTCCACCATCTACAAGGCACAAGTCAGGAGTATGATGGAATACTCTCCACTTGCCTGGATGGGTGCAACTCCATCACTCAAGAAGCTCGACACCATCCAGGACTAAACAGCCCACTTGATTGGCACCCTATCCACAAACATTCACTCTCTCTACCACCGACTCACAGTGGCAGCAGTGTGTACCATCTACAAGATGCACTGCAGCAAAAGTACTATGGGATGCAATTGACAGAAGCAAACATCGAAGATGGTGTGTGACATATTGGTCAGAGTTTTAGCAGCAGTGGGAACTGAGGCAGCAGGGGCCAGTAAAATATATTGGGTCCTTGTCGGCCTGACTCCCTGATCTCGTCTTGCTGCCGAGCCATTTTACGAGATGTGGACGACAGGACAGATCAGCGGCAGACAAGTAATTAACTTTGTTAAACAGCCAATTATCAGGAACTTTCTCATCTTTCTCCAAGTTTACGAATGGTGCATGGGGTGCATCAAAGCTCAGAGTCTCGCCTGCTTAAAGGAGACGAGACCTTAGCAGGAGTTGAGTTAAGGAGGAAACTTGCAGCCATATTTTGAAGCTGTCTGCAGGCTGTGTGTTGTAGAGTTGACTCTACATCAAGTTTGGAGCACTGCAGAGTGTGGGGTCAAAGTGAAGTGCTGCAAGTGGGAGGGTGTCTCCCAGATCCACAGCAACCACTGGAGACAGTGCAATGTTCTTGAGAGGCTCATACACAGTGGATGCTTCATTTGGCTATGGGGTCAATGTTTTCAGACTTTGACTCTTCTAGCCAGATGGAGATGTAGCCACATGGAGCACCTTTGCAGCAGCCAGGGGAGCTCCAGTGTTTTGAGGATGCCATTGGACATGGACAAGGGGGACGCATGGGGACAAAATGGCAGCATTATTGTTGCAGAAGGCGCTACCCAGCTTAAAGAGTATACCGTCAGAGGCTCGGCTTCATGGTGATGTCTACGAAGACTGCATCTCTCCAGGCATATGGTGGGGTATGCTGGAGCTCGACTTCAAGCCAATGGCAAGTGGTGGACCCCCAATGCCTGTTGCATTAAAGGTGACATTGCCACCGACTTTTTCGCCTGTGGTCCATTCCAGGAATCATCTGGAGATTTATGTGCCATCTCTCAATCAGTGGCCCATCACTGCAATAAAGGAGGTCATGGATGCCAAGTGCCATCAGGCTGGTCAATATATCAAGTTCACAATCGATCAGGCCAGTGAGGCAGAGAGGGCAGTTGGCTTCAGGACCATGACTAGATTTTCCCAGCTGCAGGGGTCATTAACTGTACTTTTGCAGCCATCAAGCTCCTTCAGAGCAGCAAGGACTTTTGTTAACAGGAAGGAGTTCCACTCCCTGAATGTTCAAGTCATCTGCGACCACTGTAAGTAGATACTGCAGGTATGCACAAGCTTTCTGGGATGCTGCCTTAGACAGTCCCAATGGTCTTAGCTTTTCAGGCCAATTGGGGGACAAAGGTTATCCGCTGAAGACATCGCTTCTGACCACTGTAAGCAACCCCAACACACAGGCAGAGGATACATACAACCACTGCCATATGATACAAGGGCCATCATCAAGCAGGCCATTGGTTTTTTGAAAATGAGGTTAGATGCCTCGACTTGCAATGCGCATCCTCAAGGATACCCCGCATCATTGTCGTCTGCTGCGCATTGCACAACCTAGCGCTCCAATGGAGGGTAGTGCTGGACATACGAGCATATGAATTAGGAGCAGGAGTAGGCCAGTCGGCCCCATGAGCCTGCTCTGCCATTCAATAAGATGCTGATCTGATTGTAACCTCAACTCCACATTCTCGCCTCCCCCGATAACCTTTTCCTCCCTTGTTTATCAAGAATCTATCTACCTCTGCCTTGAAAATATTTGAAGATGCTGCTTCCACCACCTTTTGAGGAAGAGAGTTCCAAAGAAAAAAAATTCTTCTCATCTCTGTCTTAACTGGGCGACCCATTATTTTTGAACTGTGACCCCTAGTTCTAGATTCTCCCATAAGGGGAACATCCAGTCAAGACCTCTCAGGATCTTATCTGTTTCATGTGTTATGTTGTATATTATGGAGCTGGAGGAAGACATGGGCCAAGCGGAATCCTCAGAGGAGGAGGATGAGCATGAGGCACCTGAATAGGTGGCGCCGCAGGGCCCAGGCCACTGGGCAGTGACATGTGGCAGGGATACTCACAACTCTCTGATGAGCAGATGCTTCACATGAGGACAAATGCAAGGTGCCACCAAACCAAGAAGTTATCTCCCAAAGGCAGCTTTGCTGACCTTTCATAAGAGGCTCTTACCATCTGACTCTACCTATCAAAACTAAATCCCAAGGCCTTCTGTCAACATAGGTGCTCATGAGATGCTCACTTTTACAGACCGTCCATGTATTTGTTTCCACATCTGGGGACTGTCAACAAGTGCACAAAAATAAATACACAAGTCAAGGCCTTTATCTCTCATTAAACATTAAAGGCTTCTGCATTTAACCAATTATTATTGCCCAATGAAACCTGAAGCACTAGTCTATGGATTTATAAGCTTGCTTACGGTAAATTCTATGGGGTGCTCTCTCTGCGCCTGGAGTTAATGTGGGGGCAGCCTGCTGGCTTTTATTCTCTGGAGCATGAGATGGTGGTGGCTTGTCACCTCTGGGTACCTGAGCTCTACAGGGGCCCGGCACATTTGGGGAAAACTTCATCAACATTGTTTCCAATTTCCACACTTCCTCTCGTCTTTGCATGGTCCATCTCCAACTCTTCCCTTCCTTTCCTCATCTTCACAGTTTATCCTCAGAAATGGAGACAAGCAACAAATATTCATTATCAGCCCACTGACTCCCAAAGTTACCTCGACTAGACTTCCTCACACCCTGCTTCCTGTAAGGACTCCATTCAATTCTCCCAGCTTCTCCATATCCGTCGCATCTGTTCTGAAGATGCAGCCTTCCACACCAGCTCTTCTGATATGTTTTCCTTTTTCCTCAATCAAGGACTAATTTTTTTCTCTCTCTCCTCACCACCACTTCCCCCCCCCACCCCCCCAAATGTGGTTGACAGGGCCCTTGACCGTGTGTGACCTATTTTCCACACTTCTGCTCTCACCCCTTCCCTTCCGCAAAGAACTACAATAGCGTTCCCCGTGTCCTCACCTTCAACTCCACCAGCCTCCATATACAAGGGATCATCCTCTGCTACATCCATCATGATGCCACCACCAAACATATCTTCCCCTCCCCTCACCATTCAGCAGTCTGAAGGAACTGTTGCCTTCGCCACACGCTGGTCCAATCCTCAATCACGCCAACACCTCATCACCTTCCCATAGCACTTTTCCATGCAAGAAAAGGAGATGCAACACCTGCCCTTTTACCTCCTCTATCCTCACTGTCCAAAGTCCCAAACACTCCTTCTAGGTGAAACAACCATGGTAGTGGGAATCCTCAGTTGTGGAAAATGGGAGACAATTTCGTCTGCTATATTCACTACTCACAATTCAGTCTGCTCTTCATTGAAGAGACTAAACACAGATTGGGTGACTGCTTTGATGAACACCTCCGTTCAGTCCACAGGCATGACTCTAAGCTTCCGGTGGCCTGCCATTTTAATTCTCCACCTTGTCTCACGCTGACATCTCTGTCCTCGGCCTACTGTAATGTTCTAATGAAGCTCAACGCAAGCTTGAGGAACAGTGCCTCATCTATCAGTTCGGCATTTTACACCCTTCTGGACTCATAATTGAGCTCAACAATTTCAGATCATAATCTCTTCCCAAATTTTGTTTTCTTTTCTTTGCATGTTTCGCTCCTAATCTTGTTTTGTTTTTCTCTTGTTTTTACTTTCAGATGGCAGCTGTTCACTCTTCTGCCAGTCGCACCTCTTTTGTTTTTTAACTTGTCCCATTACCCCTCCCTTTGGCTCTGAACCACCAATTCTTTTGTCATTTAATGTCTCCCATCTCCTATCACAGCCCTACCTTTTTGTTCTTTTTCCACCCTTCCCCATTCTACCTACTTAAAACCTTTTATATCTTTTCCCAGTTCTGATGAAGGGGTCCCTCCACAGATGTTGCCTGACCTGCTGTGTATTCCCAGCATTTTCTGCTTTTATTTCAGATTTCCAACATTTGCAGAATTTTTCTTTTGTATTTCTCTTACTTTATATCTTTTTCTCAGGGGTGGACCTGGATGGATTATTGACAGACCCTTATGGTCCTATAAAGATTTACTTTAGCCGGAATTTAACAGTGAGGCAGTGGCCTTGCCACTGGCTGAAAAGTATGGGGCCTGTCTGCTACACTGGTCTGAAAGCCACGTGCAATTTTGTGTGGCCCAGGCCCTTAGTTGGTTTCAGTTGGGGCTTCCACCCCTCTGAGGCTAGAGGTCCTGCCTCCAAGACATGCCGGCCAATCAGAGGGCCGACAATTCTTTAGTTCCAGCAGTGTCACCGGGAGTGGTGGGACTGCATCCAGCAAGAACTGTAACAACAATTCTTCAGATATTGCCTCAAACTTTTCCACTTTATTTTGCTTCTGCCCTTTTCTGTCTCTATTTGCATGTGTGTATCACGTATGCGTGCAAGCGTGGGGCACGACGTGTATCCGTAGGCGTTAACCGAATTAGAGTTTAAGTTTATGTTTAATAAATTTCAACTTTTCTACTTTAAACCTAAGAAAGCCTGTTTGTGTTGGTTTCTTTGCCTTATAATTGGAAAGTGTTGAACGAGGATTAAGGGCGAGCTAAAAACACGGTGTGTTTAAAATTAAATCCTGTTACATTAAGACCAGGTGAAGGCTGAAAGGGAACCCTAGATCTCTTTCTCACCTGGTCGTAACAGGGGCTTATATGTGGTAATGCGAGAGGTGTACTAGGTGGAGAGGGAATGACCACACAGCCGGTGGCATGGGGGCCAGGCAGCAGCAGATTCTGTCAGATGCATGTCAGCCTCTTAGCGATAAATGGCTGTCTGTCTCTGCTGATCCCCACAAGGTCTCGCTAGAGCAGGCGTATGGAGAAGGCAATCGTGAACCCTCATCATGGACCAATAGGCTGCCACCAGCACACGTGTTGTGCTAGTCTGCATGAGGAAAATAATAGTCTTCCTCCTTCTGTTCATAGGAGAAATGGGCGCACACAGTAAAGAGAAGGCCAAGACCAGTGGAGGCCTCCCAGACATATGTATCTTGGCCCTGGCAGAGGCAGAGGAAGAGGTCCTGGAACTGGCTGGGTCTTCGGGTGGGCCAATCAATTGCTGTTGACAAACAGAAGTGACATCACAGGAGAGTGAGTGAACAAGGATGGGGCACAAAGGTGCTCCTGGCCCATACATGAGGCACAGTGCTATTGTGTCAACAACTGGACACATGGAGCTCCACATCAGGCATGGTTGGGATGAGGAGATGTGAAGCCCTTAACCCCTAAATGTTTGTGTTTGTGGGAGAGGGTGGCGTGGTGGTAATGGCACTGGGCTAGTAATCGAGAGACCCAGGCTAATACTCTTCTGGCACGGGTTCAAATTCCACCACCATAACTGGTGGAATTAAAATTCAATTAATTAATAAATTCAATTAATTAATAAAAAACTCTGGGATTGAAAGCTAGTCAAATTAATACTGACCGCTATCGTAAAAACCCATCTGGTTCACTAATGTCCTTGAGGGAGGGAAATCATTCGGCCTTACCTGGTCTGGCCTACATGTGATTCCAGATGCACAGCAATGTGGTTGATTCTTAAGTTTCCTCTCAAATGGCCTAACAAGCCATTCAGTTATGATATGACCATGTGAATTAAGAGCAGAAGTAGGCCATTCAGTCTATCGAGCCTGCTCCACCATTTAATAAGATCATGGCTGATCTGCTTGTGTCTCGAATTCCACACTCACATCTGCCCCCGATAATCTTTGATTCCCTTGCCTAACAAGAATCTACTACCTCTGCCTTAAAAATATTCAATGACCCGTCTCCACCACCTTCTAAAGCAGAGAATTCCAAAGTCGCACAAACCTCTGAGAGAAAACATTTCTCCTTGTCTCTGTCCTAAAAGCGTGACCCCTAATTTTATAACAGTGCCCTTAGTTCTGGACTCACCCACAAGAGGAAACATCCTTTCCACATCCACCTAGCAAGACCGTTCAGGATCTTATATACTTCAATCAAGTCTCCCCTCACTCTTCTAAACTCCAGTGAAAACAAGCCCAGTCTGTCACAACCTTTCCTCACAAGACAACCCGCTCATTCTAGGTATCAGTCTAGTAAACCTCCTCTGAACTGCGTCCAACGCATTCACATCCTTCCTTAAATAAGGAGACCAAAACTGCACACAGTATTCGAGATGTGGTCTCACCAATGCCTTGTATAACTGAAACATAACATCCTTACTTTTATTTTCAATTCCTCTCATAATAAAGGATAGCATTCAATCAGCCTTCTTTATTTTATTACTTGCTGTACCTGCATTGTAAAATTTTGTTACTCATGCACTAGAACACCTAGAACCCTCTGCACCTCAGAATTCTGCAGAAGTACTCTGCTTTATTCTTCCTGCCAAAGTGAACAACTTCACATCTTCCCACATTATACTCGATCTGCCAGATTTTTGCCCTCTCACTCAACCTATTTATATCGGTCTGGAACCTCCTTATGTCCTCTTCACAACATACTTTCCTACCTGTCTTTGTGTCATCACATTCAAAACCGCTGCACAAAAGTTGAAAATGAATAAAACTGGACAGAACACTCAGCATCGACTGAGACACCAGAAATGACAACAGCAAACCCAGCCCTGTTGACCTTGCAAAGTCCTCCTTACCAACATCTGGGGGCTTGTGCCAAAATTAGGAGCAATGTCCCACAGAGTAGTCAAGTAACAGCCTGGCGTACTCATACTCACAGAATCATACCTCACACCCAATGTCCCAGACACCACCATCACCATTCCTGGATATGTCCTGTCCCACTGGCAGGACAGACTCACCAGAGTTGGCAGCACAGTAGTATGCAGTAGGGAAGGAGTTTGCCTGGAAGTCCCCAACATTGAAGCTGGACCCCATGAAGTCTCATGGCATCAGGTCAAACATGGGCAATGAAACTTCCTGCTGATTACCACCTACTGCTCTCCCTCAGCTGATGAATCAGTGCTTCTCCATGTTGAACAACACTTGGAAGAAGCACGGATGGTAGCAAGGGCCCAGAATGTACTCTGGGTGGATGACTTCAATAGCTCGATAACACCACCACTATATACTAATGACCTAGACCTTGGTGTACAGGGCACAATTTCAAAGTTTGCAGATAATACAAAACTTGGAAGCATTGTGAACTGTGAGGAGGATAGTAGAGAATTGTAAAAGGACACAGACAAGTTAGTGGAATGGGCAGACAGGTGGCAGATGAAGTTCAATGCAGAGAAATGTGAAGTGATTCATTTTGGTAGGAAGAACATGGAGAGACAAAATAAAATAAAGGATACAATTCTAAAAGGGAGGGACCTAGGTGTATATGTGCATAAGTCATTGAAGGTTGCAGGACAGGTTGAGAGAGTGGTTAATAAAGCATACAGTATTCTGGGCTTTATTAATAGGAGCATAGAGTACAAGAGCAAGGAAGTTTTGTTGAACTTATAAAAGACACAAGTTCGGCCTCAGCTGGAGTACTGCGTCCAGTTCAGGGTGCCGCACTTTAGGAAAGATGTGAGGGCATTGGAGAGAGTACAGAAAAGATTCACGAGAATGGTTCCAGGGATGAGGAATTTCAATTATGAAGATAGATTGGAGAAGTTAGGACTGTTTTCCTTGGAGAAGAGAAGGATGAGAGGTGATTTGATAGAGGTATTCAAAATCATGAGGAGTCTGGACAGAGTAGATAGAGAGAAACTGTTCCCATTCATGAAAGGATCAAGAACGAGAGGGCACAGATTTAAAGTAATGGATCAGAGAAGCAAGAGTGACATGAGGAAATATTTTTTCATGCAGTGAGTGATTAAGATCTGGAATGCGCTACCTGAGTGTGGTGGAGGCAGGTTCAATTGAAGCATTCAAAAGGGAATTAGACTGTTATATGATAAGGAAGAATGTGCAGGTTTATGGGGGAATGTCACTAAGTGAATTGCAAGTGCAGCGGTGGCACCTCATTGGGGCATATGTAAGAGAGTCAAGAAGAGCACCTAGATGCACTTGGGGTTCATAGGTATTTAGACTTTGTACATGTTAAGGCTTTATTCTGTTGTGTTACTCAATAAATATTAGAGTCACTGTGATGGATCATCCTTTCAATTCTTGCTGCCTTATGTCAGGCAAACCCCCCACCTGCCAAGACTGAGGCACGCATTATTTCGCCACATGAACATTAAAAGTTAAAAATTGCAAGCCCCTGACTGGAAAGACATTTACAGTGTACCAGACAATGTGGAAACAAAGACAGCCAGTCCCTGCCCCGAATACACAAAAGAGACCTGGTCAAACCAGTAGGTCACATGACCACCTGCTGGCCAACTAGGGGAGTTTTAAACTAGAAAAACAGATTTTGAAATCAGAATGCTCCTGGCTCCTGGTTTGATAAGACCTCACTCCTATCTGCCCTCATCTCACTTTCAACAGCTTCTGAAACCATTGAAGACATGTAAATTCAAAGACAGAAAAAGTCTCCTACGTGAATAAGGTTTAAAAGGAACACTGGGCCCCAACGAAACGCAAGACAATATCTTCAATCTAGGATTACAGCGAGCTCAAACTGTTCTACTTATCTTTTCTTCTGCTTTTTTCTGTCCCTGTTTGCATGTGCATGCTAGTGTGAGCGCGTTGTATATCCGTAGGCGTTAATCGTATTAGAGTTTAAGTTTAAGTTTTAGTTTAGAGATACAGCACTGAAACAGGCCCTTCGGCCCACCGAGTCTGTGCCGACCATCAACCACCCATTTATACTAATCCTACACTAATTCCATATTCCTACCACATCCCCACCTGTTCCTATATTTCCCTACCACCTACCTAGACTAGGGGCAATTTTTATAATGGCCAATTAACCTATTAACCAGCAAGTCTTTGGCATGTGGGAGGAAACCGGAGCACCCGGAGGAAACCCACGCAGACACAGGGAGAACTTGCAAACTCCACACAGGCAGTACCTAGAATTGAACCCGGGTCGCTGGAGCTGTGAGGCTGCGGTGCTAACCACTGCGCCACTGTGCCGCCCTAAAGGTTTAAGGTTGAATAAATTTCACCTTTCTTCTTTAAACCAAAGAAAGCCTGTTTTTGCTCATTTCTTTGCCTTATAATTGGAAAGTGTGAACAAGGATTCACAAAGGGGGAGCTGAAAACACAGTGTGTTGAGAATTAAACCCGGTTACAATAAGCAGCCACCTTCACTTCTTCCTCGTAGGATGAGGAGTGGCAATCACTTGTAGCCACATTATTCAAGGCCGCCCCCTTTTGCAGTGCTTGATTGTGCAAAGGACAGCAGACCACCACGATACTTGAGACCCCCACTGGGGCATGTTGAAGGGCTCCGCCAGATCGATCCAGACACCTGAATCACATCTTCAGTGGACCAATGGTCACTTAGGTGGTGGAGCAGTGACAAGTATTTATTTATTTAGAGATACAGCACTGAAACAGGCCCTTCGGCCCACCGAGTCTGTGCCGACCATCAACCACCCATTTATACTAATCTTACATTAATCCCATTACCCTCTCACATCCCACCTTCTCTCAATTCCCCTACCGCCTACCTATACTAGGTGCAATTTATAATGGCCAATTTACCTATCAACCAGCAAGTCTTTGGCTGTGGAAGGAAACCGGAGCACCCGGCGAAAATCCAGGTGGTCACAGGGAGAACTTGCAAACTCTGCACAGGCAGTACCCAGAATCGAACCCGGGTCGCTGGAGCTGTGAGGCTGTGGTGCTAACCACTGTGCCACCCCTTTCCTCTGCTGCAGTCCATGGTTTCCTCACTGGAGTGAGCAGCCGTCTCTTCAACGAGTAGTCCTTGTCTCCAAGAATTCATCCCTGAAGACGTGGGGGGTGGGGGGGTGGCGGTGGGGGTGGTGTTGGGGGAGGCCGGAAAATCTGCAGCACCTGGAACTGTGAAAGTATGTAGGCATAGTGGCTGCTTCCCAGGAAAAGTGCACACACATGCAGGATTCAATTTCAGTGGTTGCAGACCGGTTGTACGGTGATGGAATGGAAGCCCTTCCTGTTCAAGAAGGCCACTGGCTGGTCTGTGGGAGCCTTGATGGCCACATGCTGCAGTCAATCTCACCATGCACCTGTGGGAATCCAGCGATGGGGCCGGAACCAATGGTCCTCTCCAGCTGATGGTCTGGGTGGGTCTGGTAGTGCACAGAGTCATCAGCCCTCTTGAACATGGCATTAGTCACCTCAAAGATGCACTGATGGGCCGCAGCCTGTGAGGTACCACACATGTCCCCAGCAGATCCCTGGAACGTTCCAGTGGCCTAAAAATTGAGAGCCATGGTTATCTTCAGGGTCCCTGGCATTGAGATGCATGGAGTCCAGTTGGTTAAAGATCTCAAAACAGGTTTATTACAGCTAAACTAGTACGGAGCAATCTATTTACAGAACCTCACTCTATATGTTATGGTTGCAAAGTGATGCTGGCATCGAGTCACATGACTATGTTCTTGTACTTAGCTTATTAGCATGCTAAGATCTTAAAAGGACATCACTCTTAAAGGCAATCATACAACACAAGCCACCTCCCCTTGGGAACAAGTGCCACTGCCCCTCTGACACCCTTGCAGCACGCCCCCTCCGTTACTGCTGCCACCTTCACACGCCCCTTAGTTAGTGCTGCCACCTTCACCCCTCTTCTGCCATTGTCCAGCTAAGGCCTCCATTTCCTACTGTCCCTTCCAACACACATTGGCTCTCAGTATGTGACAGCACTGAATTGTCATCTCTATGCTGCCTCTTTTAACCAGGCAGAGCTCTGAAGCTCTCGGTTCCCATGGGCCAGTCATAAAATTCTAAAAACACCATAAAATTTGAATTAATTGCCTTTTTAACTACCTTAATTTATCTCCTGTCATGTCGTGGTGAGAAGTCCGCTGACCATGGTTTCCGCTGCACGTAAAATGCAGAAGTGACATCATGACATTGGACTTATGCGCAAACACATCCCAACTGCATTTTATGTCCTCCCCTGCTGCCGATCCTGCTCTCACTGGCCCAGTAAAATTCCCGCTTGTGGGTTTGATTTTCAAGTATTCACTGTAGATTAACAAGCAATCAGAATTCACACAAATATCCAGCCATTTTAGCTTCAGAACAATTCTGGAATTTTCTCCATTGTACCAAAATCCTAAAGTATTTCATTACCTTTCAATAAGGACAGTTCTAGCAGAATATGTTAACATCTGAGAATTTGTTGATATGATTTTAATGGGAGATTTGTGATTCTGATTGGAACCAGAAACTGTTCAGTGGCTAAAAGTAATTCAGGAATGGGACTCTGATCTATTCTGCTCAGGATACCCAGGAGTTAGCAGGAAAAGAAAAAAAAGCTTTCCCCCCCTCACCCATCAACCCCGATATATCCTTCACTTCAGTTACAGTCTGCTGTGGAGATTTAAACATTTTCCTATTGTTCCGGCCAGGTGAGGAGGGGGATACAGGCCCCCCTCTTGCCCTTCCTCTTATTTTACTGCAACAGGATTTATTCCTTTTTAAACAGTGGTTGTGCTTACCACTTCAGTGAGTGTTTTACCTTTTACCTTTAATATAATAGTGAAAGAACCAACCGGATAGGTTTTCTTGAGTTTAAACAAGAGGTGAGCTTATTATACTTAACAATCTAAACCCAATCTAAATAAAATAATAAAAGATACACTACACATTGTTACGACCAGGTGAGAAAGGTGTCTAGAGGTCTTGCTCAGCCTTCACCTGGTCTTAATGTAACAGGGTTTTAATTTTTTAACACACCGAGTTTTGGGCTCCCCCTTGGTGAATCTTTGTTCACCGCTTTCCAATTATAAGGTAAATAAATGAGCATAAACAGGCTTTCTTATGTTTAAAGAAGAAAAGTGAAATTTTGTTAAATTTAATCTTAAACTCTAATGCGGTAAACGCCTACAAATACATGTCGCGCACCACGCTAACATGCATACCCGATACGCACATGAAAATAGAGACATAAAAGAGCATAAGAAAAATAGTCGAGAGGTTTGAGGCAATCTCTGAAGAGGTTTTTTTTTACTGTGCTTCAAGCCCGCTGTAAAGTTCTTGATTGTTGGTCGTCTTGCTTTTCGTTGGGGGCCAGTATTCTTCTTAAACCTTGTTCACAGTAGGAGACTTTTCTCTCTTGTGGTCCCTACATCTTCAATGGTTTCCGAAGCTGGTGAGAGCAAGGTGAGAGCAAGATGAGAGCAGACAGGAGAGTCCAGAAGCAAATAGCTTTATGAGTTTAAATTCTCTGTGGCAAGTTCAAATTCAAAAAAACTCCAACAGCTAGTTTGTCATGTGACTAAACTAGTCTGACCACGTTTGTTTGTGTATTCGTCCATTTTAGCAATTAATCTGGAATGCTAGCCTCTCCACCTTCAATGTCTGGTAATCAAAAGTCCATTGTGGATTAAATTGGAGTAGGGGGTGGCCCCTTTAAGCTTTCCAAGTACTGTCTGTTACTATGCAAAAATGTCTTTCCAGTCAAGGATCTGGGTTTTTTTTAAAACAAGTTTTTTCTTTACTCCAGTAACAGTTTAAAAAATCAATGTTCATGTGGTGAAACTAATTTGTCTCATTCTTGGCAGTGGGGGCCTGCATGACAACATTCATGCATACATTCATATGAGAATCAGGCACACACAAATAGATTACAGATTGAAAAGTAGACTTTGTGCTTGGATTACAATCCAGAATAAATGGAAATTAAATACAGAGTCTGTGAAGTGAGATAATCCTGTGGTCTTCCGGCTGAAGTTGTATTACTGAAGTCTCTGGCTGGTCACAGTGCACTTTGTGGCTGGCCCACTTGGCTCTGGGCTTTCTTGGAGGCAGACTCATAGGTGGCTCTCTTCCTCTGGTCTCTGTCTGTAGCAATCTGTAGGCTTGGAGGGTCCACAATCACAGATAGTTTTCAAACTTGTGGTGCTATCTGGGGAGAGAGAAGGAGGCACACACCCTTTCTGCTGCTACATAGTCTGAGTTACTGGCTTGATTGCCTTTGTTGAAGGAAACTCCCAGCTTTCACAGAGATGGACAGATGGTCGCATGACTTCCTCAATGTATTTTCTGGAACCTTCTAATGAGATTCAAGGTTTGGAATTGGCTCCCAGGCCCCAGTATGTCGATACTTACACTTGGAGGGGTTTGCTCTTTCAAAGTCAAGGTGTTAGGATTGCCTTGAATGCCTTGCTAATGAACCAATCTTAGGTAATTCAATCATTTAAAACAAGCCATTGTTCTGGGTCCATGCTTCTCAGACCTCAGTTTCCGATGATTCAGATGCAAATTGCGGTGGCCATCTTGGCTGCCAGTTTTTAAAAAGATTACTGCAGGATTTTTTCCATTAAAAGTTTAATGTAAGTTTTCAACCAATGAATTCCTTATTTGGCATATAATTTTTTTCTTGACACGGTCCTCTCCATATTAATGGATTTAAAATTACACAGATTGCAAAAATGAATTTCATTTACAAAAATACATATTTTTGAAATTACATTTTGAAGCAAGCTTAACCTTGGGGAGTTTGTGCATCATGTAATTTGTACTGATCAATGAAGAAAATATGGAGGCATAAAAAAGCCAAAAGTTGTAAAATATTTGGTACTTAAGAGAAATTTTGTAAAGAAACTAGTTGCTAATATAATATATTTCCCAATGTCCACTTTCAGATTAATTTAACAAATAGTGATTCACTGAAAGCTAAGGGATAAGATTTCCTATGTGTGCTACATGTATTAAATCATAAATGTATTTTCTACAGACGTGTTTTACAATTTTGTAATACATAGGACACAGAGGAAATCTTCATCCTGTAAACATAAATTAACAAGTAAATCATGTGTCAATGTAAGGATTAAAAGAGTGTGTTTTCCCCCCAATTTTTTTTCCTTTTCTCTCTTGAAGGTACCGACTGATGTTTAGTACAGTTCTATATGTGCCACTAGCCTTCTCATACCTCACTCAAGTGCCCCTTCTTCACATAGAAGCCTAGACAATGAATATGAATATTTACAGGCTGATCGGCTGTGAGCGGCAGTCATTTAAAGCAAATGCATCACATTTTCTAATGATATCAGCAAGATTGGCAGTTTGCTATCTTTTGAAAAAAATTTCCACAGACCACATGTTATGCTTCATCTTAGCTTCAAACTGAAACGATTGTCATTTTTTTTTGACGGTGAATGCATTTGGCAAGTGGCTTCAAATCATTTGTGAGGCATTCAAGGTTCAGGAACAGAAATTGCATAAAACATAAGTCGCATTCAGACAAAGGCCACATTTGTAACTGAAGTTCATATTTCTAATGTATCCTCTGATATGTAGATCCCTTGTGATTCTCCATCAAAACTGTCAACTAGGCCAAAGGAGTTGACCTAAAACACTCATCCAGAGTATATATTTTTCAATGGCAATCTCAATACTATGCACCAGGTACTGTGTGAACAGATGCTATGCTAGGTACAATGTTTGATACCAAAGATAGAGCTCTTTAATCAGTCATAGAATCATGTAAAGCAACAAGAGCAATAACTAGAGTAAAATATTTGTTAAAACAACTAAGTTCAATCGTATAAATTCACACACATACAGACACATGTCCTTGTTTATTTACTGCTCATGTGTATTCTGATTAGTAATTTTTTACATGTTTTTGGGTAGATGGTGCATTGAGTTTTTTCTTTTTCCTAATTCTCTTCCTACACTTCCTCTCCTGAAGGTGTTGATTCCTTGCTTGAGTACTGTTTCACAAGCATTGGGCACTCTCGGTATTTTACCTACCAGCCTATTATTCATGTGAACCGAGACTGTAGTGGGGAATTTTAACCTGAAAAGGTGAGTGGCTTTAGGAGTGTGCAGCTGGTTAAAAGGGCTGAAATTGATGACATGTCAGGAAGCTGGAAGCAACCTGCCAACTTCAGCCTTTAACTTCAGTGTGCTCGGCTTCGTGAGAGAAAGCCCCACAGGGGAAGCAGGTTGACAATTATAATATGTAAGAAGGCAACTAACAACTGTTTTTTGACTTGGCTTTATGACTGTTGACTCTGAGTGCATGGGTTTCCCGATCTTCCTGGAACTCACCATTGAAAGCAAAGTGGGAATTGAGGGGGCTGAACAAATGGCAGGCAACGGATATGTAGTCAGAAGCTCATCTCCAGGTCAAATATGAAACCAAGGTTGCGAATGGCCAGATTTAGCCTCAGACTGTTGCCAGAGAGAGGGATGGAGTCAGTTGTTGGAGAGTGGGGTTGATAGTAGGGCCTGAAGACAATGGCCAGATGACAACGATGCCCAGGAGAGATATAATCGAGCCACCTGAACACGGAGGCTGTCATCATGCAAGCAATCAGGATACCAAAGATGCACTTTAAGAGCCTGGACACATCTGGGGGCACCCTTCAGGATGGACCAGCCCAGCTATTGAGAACGATAGTGGCATACTGCACCTTTCACAATATCGCACCGCACTGAGGACTGGAGCTCCAGCATAGAGAAGGTGCTGAGTGCTAAGAGGAGGAGGAGCAACATGAGGACCAAGGGAAGGAGAGAATTGATGAGGCAAGGGCACCAGCAGTGCATTGCTGCCCGGGATGGCTGGTTCAGTTAGACTGAAGCAATGAAGCCATCTGGCAGCCAAATTCTGAAACCACTTGATTCTCCCCATTCCCCAACACAAAGCAGACCTCCAATCAACAAAGCATCCCTGCCACAGACACCCATTGCTCCTACGGATCAGTATCTGCATCCAGCTGAGCAGAGCTTGAAGGGACCTGCACCATCTAAGCAGATTCTCCACTGCTGTCCCTGTCTCCACATCTTACTTATGATGAGTGAGACACCGGGCTTAATTTTATTTGGGTGCCGTGCTGTGCGGCGGCACCCTTTCAATTCAGCATCCCGCGATATTCCATGTGGGGGTTCATTAGCATCACTGCACTGAGCCACCCACCTCCCCCCCCCGATATTACGTGGGGAGAGGCGGGACCTTTGGCGCAGTGAGGAACCCTTTGACAGTAGTGCAGCAGGTGGAGAGACCCTATTTTAAGTGCCCAGCACCTGCCTTCTGACAGCTGTCAAAGAATACTTACCTGACTGCTGAAGAGTGGGGCTACTGTCAATCTGGCAGCAAAGCAGAAAGTGCTGCAGAAATCCAGCAGGTCAGACAGCATCTGTGGAGAGAGAAGCTTGTCCAAGTTCACAGACCTTCTCTCTCCACTGATGCTGCCTGACCTGCTGAGTCACCCCCATACTTTCTGCTTTGCCGCCACATACTTACCCTGCTGTGTCCCAGTGTCCTGTGCAGTTGCGATCCTCTTCTCGCACTCAGGTGTAACATTCCTTCTTGCAGGCGTGCTGTACTTAGGTGAATAATCTTAAATTTGCACATTCCAGGATGTGAGACTCAAATAGACCAAAAAAAGGTATTACAGAGGTTTACAGAGAACACACTGACACAAATGGGAATGCACGGGTGTCACAGCAATGTAAATATGTCTTTCACTAAATGTTCCTCACCAACATGTGTGTCCTTTTCTCTGTGCAAATGATGTGTGCCAGCATGTAGTGCCAATGTCACCTCCCTTTGCACTGTTGGCCCTTCAGAAAAGCCAACGCATGCAATAACATCATTGCCATGCCACCATTACTCATGAGCGTCTCCACGGATGCAGTGACATGGAGATTGGCTCAGTCAGCTGCTGCCTCTAATGGTTTACACAGCAATGCTGCAGATGTGGACTGGTGCACAGCAGGTGAGTAAGGGTGATGAGCAACTTGTAGAGCTCATGTCAGTTCCGATGGAGCAGGCAGCCTTTGTCTGATAAGCCACTTCTGTACATCCCTACCTCACTGCTAGCCCTGCGTGCAGAGCCTGGCTGCCATCTGCCCTCCCATGCGTCTTTCATGTTGTAGGTCCTCAGCATTTTTTTTTATTCATTCATGGGAAGTGGGCGTCACTGGCTATGCCAGCATTTATTGCCCATCCCTAATTGCCCTTGAGAAGGTGCTGGTGAGCTGCCTTCTAGAACCGCTGCAGTCCATGTGAGGTAGGTACACCCACAGTGCTGTTAGGAAGGGAGTTCCAGGATTTTGACTCAGTGACAGTGAAGGAATGGCGATATAGTTCCAAGTCAGGATGGTGTGTGACTTGGACGGTAACCTGCAGGTGGTGGTGTTCCCATGCATCGGCTGCTCTTGTCCTTCGAGGTGGTAGAAGTCGCGGGTTTGGAAGGTGCTGTCTAAGGAGCCTTGATGCGTTGCTGCAGTGCATCTTGTAGATGGTACACACTGCTGCCACTGTGCGTTGGTGGTGGAGGGAGTGAATGTTTGTGGATGGTGTGCCAATCAAGCGGGCTGCTTTGTTTTGGATGGTGTCGAACTTCTTGAGTGTTGTTGGAGCTGCACCCATCCAGGCAAGTGGAGGGTATTCCATCACACTCTTGACTTGTGCCTTGTGGATGGTGGACAGGCTTTGGGGAGTCAGGAGGTGAGTTACTTACCGCAGGATTCCTAGCCGCTGACCTGCTCTTGTAGCCACATGGCTACTCCAGTTCAGTTTCTGGTCAATGGTAACCCCTAAGATGTTGATAGTGGGGGATTCAGCAATAGTAATGCCATTGGATGTCAAGGGGAGATGGTTAGATTCTCTCTTGTTGGAGATGTTCATTGCCTGGCACAGGTGTGGCGCAAATGTTACTTGCCACTTATCAGCCCAAGCCTGGATATTGTCCAGGTCTTGCTGCATTTCTACACGGACTGCTTCAGTATTTGAGGAGTCGCAAATGGTGCTGAACATTGTGCAATCATCAGCGAACATCCCCACTTCTGACCTTATGATTGAAGGAAGGTCATTGATGAAGCAGCTGAAGATGGTTGGGCCTAGGCCACTACCCTGAGGAACGTCCTCCTAGTCCGAGGCGGAATCTTGTTGACATTTCTCATCATCATGCCAGGCCTATAGGGTGCGTTGTTGTACAGAGCAGCAAAGAAAGCAGCTGACCTTTTTGGCTTGTAGTACAGGCCATCACCCTATCCATGCAGGCATTGGAGGTGCTCTTTCAGCATGCCGATCTCCTGCGCAATGGTGGCTCATTTAGCCCAGTGGCTGGCATTGTATCTCTCCTCTGCAGCAGTGGTGGAGTCTCTCACCGGTGTCGGGAGCCATGTCTGCAAAGGATAGCCCTTATCTCCCAGAAGTCACCCCTCCATCTGAGCCAGTTCAGTGAACAGTGGTGACAGCCGGGACTGGCGCAAGACCCAGTTATCATGGCAGCTGCCTGAGAAGCGGTCACACATTCGCTGCAGCCTCTGCGGTATTCACATACTCCTTTAATGGTGACATCTGCAGGTGGTAGCCTTGCAGTAGGCCTGATGGCCACATGAGTGCAGTCTATGAATATTACAACCTATCGTTCTCCGGCAATGGTGCCAGAACCAATGGCCCTCTGGGCTTATCTGCAAGAGTCCGTCCTGAAGCGAACATCATCATTGGCCCTCCGGTGCAGGGTATTGGTGACCTCCCTGATGCAGCGGTGCACTGCTGACTGTGTGACCCCACAAAGGTCTCTGAGGCGCCCCTAAAAAGCTGCAGAGGCGTCAGGATTGAGAATCGCTGCCACTATGAGGAACAAAGACATGGGATATCCACCAGAACCCATGGGCCGCAGGTCATCCTTGAACAGGGCACACAGACGTGTCACCACCCACTCGATATGTGCAATCTCCTCTGACAGGGGTGCTCTGACATCCAATGGCATGTTATGTGGGGCCTGTAGATGCACAGCAACTTTAATAGCGGACTCCCCTTGGGGGCTGCTGCTCACAACCGGGGACCTCTACATGGATCGCACCTGACTGTTGATATTGCCTCTGGCGCATACAGATCCTCACGTGCAGAGGATCACACAATGTAAGATGAGGTACACCTATTTCCATGTGATAAATAAAGTTGAACCCTGCATGTATACGAAGGTTCCTAACAGGGCATGGATTGGTGTTGACGGATACATCAGCTACTTTCCTGGATCAACTATGTGGCGTGCCATGGCATTGCCCATCTTGGCCAACACACAGAGTGGCACAACATGGCCACATCAAGATCCTACCAGCTGAATCGATTGCCCCCACAATCCATAAAGCCTGAATGTTCCTGCCCTTTCTGGCACCCTCCTCTCACACAAGGTGCCTAACAAAGAACAAAGAACAAAGAACAGTACAGCACAGGAACAGGCCATTCGGCCCTCCAAGCCTGCGCCGATCTTGATGCCTGCCGAAACTAACACCTTCTGCACTTCCGAGGCCTATATCCCTCTATTCCCTTCCTATTCATATATTTGTCAAGATGTCTCTTAAACGTCGCTATCGTATCTGCTTCCACCACCTCTCCTGGCAGCAAGTTCCAGGCACTCACCACCCTCTGTGTAAAAAACTTGCCTCGCACATCCCCTCTAAACTTTGCCCCTCGCACCTTAAACCTATGTCCACTAGTAACTGACTCTTCCACCCTGGGAAAAAGCTTCTGACTATCCACTCTGTCCACGCCACTCATAACTTTGTAAACCTCTATCATGTCGCCCCTCCACCTCCGTCGTTCCAGTGAAAACAATCCGGGTTTTTCCAACCTCTCCTCATAGCTGATGCCCTCCAGACCAGGCAACATCCCGGTAAACCTCCTCTGTACCCTCTCCAAAGCCTCCACGTCCTTCTGGTAATGAGGCGACCAGAATTGCACGCAATATTCCAAGTGTGGCCTAACTAAGGTTCTGTAAAGCTGCAACATGACTTGCCAATTTTTATACTCTATGACCGATGAAGGCAAGCATGCCGTATGCCTTCTTGACTACCTTATCCACCTGCGTTGCCACTTTCAGTGACCTGTGGACCAGTACGCCCAGATCTCTCTGCCTCTCAATACTCCTAAGGGTTCTGCCATTTACTGTATACCTCCCACCTGCATTAGACCTTCCAAAATGCATTACCTCACATTTGTCCGGATTAAACTCCATCTGCCATTGCTCCGCCCAAGTCTCCAACCGATCTATACCCTGCTGTATCCTCTGACAATCCTCATCATTATCCGCAACTCCACCAACCTTTGTGTCGTCCGCAAACTTACTAATCAGACCAGCTACATTTTCCTCCAAATCATTTATATATACGACAAACAGCAAAGGTCCCAGCACTGATCCCTGCGGAACACCACTAGTCACATCCCTCCATTCAGAAAAACACCCATCCACTGTTACCCTTTGTCTTCTGTGACTGAGCCAGTTCTGTATCCATCTTGCCAGCTCACCTCTGATCCCGTGTGACTTCATCTTTTGCACCAGTCTGCCATGCGGGACCTTGTCAAAGGCTTTACTAAAGTCCATATAGACAACATCCACCACCCTTCCCACATCAATCATCTTTGTCACTTCCTCAAAAAACTCAATCAAATTAGTAAGACACGACCTCCACTTCACAAAACCATGCTGTCTCTCGCTAATAATTTTGTTTGTTTCCAAATGGGAGTAAATCCTGTCCCGAAGAATCCTCTCTAATAGTTTCCCTACCACTGACGTAAGGCTCACCGGCCTATAATTTCCTGGATTATCCTTACCACCCTTCTTAAACAAAGGAACAACATTGCCTATTCTCCAGTCCTCTGGGACCTCACCTGTAGCCAATGAGGATGCAAAGATTTCCGTCAAGGCCCCAGCAATTTCTTCCCTTGCCTCCCTCAGTATTCTAGGGTAGATCCCATCAGGCCCTGGGGACTAATCTACCTTAATACTTTGCAAGACACCCAACACCTCCTCCTTTTTGATAATGAGATGACTGAGATGAACTGCACTCCCTTCCCTAGGCTCATCATCCACCAAGTCCTTCTCCTTGGTGAATACTGATGCAAAGTACTCATTTAGCACCTCACCCATTTCCTCTGGCTCCACGCATAGATTCCCATCTCTGTCCTTGAGTGGGCCAACCCTTTCCCTAGTTACCCTCTTGCTCTTTATGTATGTATAAAAAGCCTTGGGATTTTCCTTAATCCTGTTTGCCATTGCCCCCTCACAAACACAGGGCATACACTGTTAACGGAGGGATGGTACACGGTACCTCCCTTCATGCCAGCACAGCTTTCCCTCCAGTAATCCTCGACCCCCTCCCTTTCAGAATGCAGAGTGCAACCCCTGTGTCTCCCCACCCCTCCCTTTTGGAACGCAGAGTTAGACCCCTGCATATCGCCCCTTCCCTCCTCCCTTCCAGAATGCAGAGTTAGACCCCTATGTATCCCCCCCTCCCTCCTTCCTTCCAGAATACAGAGTTAGACCACTGTGTATCCCCACTCCCACCTCGCTTCTGTAGTGCAGAGTGAGGACCCGCCGGCTTTTCAAATCATGAATGGGATGGCACATGATGGCTGCCTATTCAATGAAAAATCTGGCAGTGTCGGTAGCGAGGTGGCGGGCTGCAAAATCTGCATAGGTAAGTAATCATTATCATGTGTTGATTGTGGTGCCGCCGCCTTGCGGCGGTGGGGGGGGCCATACCGAGGTCCCGCTTCCGCCGGTAAAATGCGGCAAGCCCGTCTCGACATCGCAGGTCGAGGCGGGCCTCTCCCCATAGCATTTTACTGGTCCCCGTGCCGTGACCCGCGGTGTCAAGGGGCCGGTAAAATTCAGCCCACCATGTGAGAACCTAACTACCTGTCTGATTCCATCAAGGTGTGTGTGTCTGAGCTGGTGCAAGGTCTGCATGAGTCCTGTGACTGCGCGCCCTCACAGTGAGTGACCTTCTCTGAGGAACCTTCATCCTCTTCCTGAGTCACCTCTTGTTGGATGCTTGATGCGCCAGTGGGAGATGAAAGATATGAATTAGAACTGTCAAGGTTCGAAGTTCAACATTGTGCACATAATCATATTTCAGTGGCTACTGACATCAAGTCAACATGAGTGAGTGCTGTATGCCATGAGATATTTATTTCTGTCATCAGGTTGCTGGCAGACCCCCATCTCCGATGGTCAGGCATGCTGAAACTCTGCTGATCTCCAGCATCTCCTCAACTGTAGCTGTCAGTATGGAGATAACTAGAGGATCACTTCTGGTTCTCTGCCTCTCCCTGGTGCTCTCTTCACCCGCAAGGAGGGAAAGAAGAGACCTGGGAGTAAGAGTAATGGAATATGTTGAGTGGATGGATGGACAACATTTATGAAGAATCACTGTGAGGGATAGGTGTGGCATTGCATTAAGATGAGGGTCATGGGTGGATGATGAGATGGGATTGTGAGGATATACCTGACAGAGGAGGATGGGTGCACCTGCAAGATAAACTGGTATGAGGAATGATCTGCAGGAGCTAAGCTTTCGAAGAATGTATGGAGTGGGGGGTGGGGAGTTAAGGTTTAGATGCACATCAGGATATACTTGAATGTGCCATGCCACTTACCTTTCCTAACCTCATTAGATCAATAAACCTCTTCTGACACTGTATCCTAGTGCGTGCCAGCACACTCCTGCTGCTAAGCTCTGCAGCAATTTCTAGCCACACCTTCTTGTTCGCTGTTGCAGACATCTTCCTCCCATCAGCAGGGAAGGAAATATTCCTGTGGCAACTCACAGCTTGCAGCATCAGCTCTAAGGAGGCATCAGTGAAGCGAGGTGCTGTCTTGCAATGTTGTGAATCCATTACTGCAGTTTCTTGTTCTGCCTGGACAATCCTTCAATTTTCATCCCAGCAGAGTCCCTTTAAATATTTCAGCCGAAATAAATTCATGCAAGTCGCCATCATGCCTGCACATGCTAATTGATTGGGATACCCTGAAGTCAGATGCTAATGCAGTTGCTGGTTTCCAGAGCCATCGACAAATGCGGCGGCTAAAATTTCCAGCTTCCCCACGTGTTACCGGGCTCCCCTGTTGCAAATGTGTCCAACAGTCCACAGTCTGTGCGTCAGCCGTGGCAGCAGTCTATTCAATTGTGGGAGCATCACAGCTAAGCCAAGCCCAATCCTGTGTCCATCCAATGTGCGCACAAACCGGGAAAACTGATTGGAGTTTCGGGCTGGGAAATCCCTCGTAGTGTTCCCACTTTGCCCACTTTACTTCGAAGGCGCTGCAGCAGAAACCTCGTTCATGTGAAGTAATACTGGCAGAATGAGAGCAGCTCCGAGAAATGTCCTGCCCTGGAGTAGGAACCCTGCATGATTGTCCCTTTCTTAATCTGGGGACGCTGAAGCCAATTGGAACACCATTACCACTTCACTGGCTAAAATCAGCCAGCAGCACAGACAATGATTGACTCTCAGACCTTTATAGTCTGTCAGGTTTAGCTACTCACTGGATAAGCCCACTGAGCTATCAGGGGAGTGTCAGTGAAATACATTTGATTGCATTGTATCTTTTCAATATTGCACTCTCATGCAAAAGGAGTTTGGGTGGGAGGCATGTCACCCTTTCTCCAATCCCACGCTCTTTTCACCAACAACTCCTCAAGGGCTGTTAGGAATGGACAATTGGCAACTGAATGGGCAACTGGCCTTGTCAGCGACACCCACATCCTGTGAATGATTAAAAAAAACTCAATGCCAGCAGAATGATATTAAAAGGATTACAGACTCAGTCAGGAGTTCTGAATATTGTTTCAAAAAGTAAATGAGGTGCAATGGGAAGCTCCATTCCAGGAGGATCACATGATCCTATTGCTAAAATATAGGACCAGATTTTGATTCAGTCTTCCCACCATCTTCCAGCCCACCACCAAGACCCCATGACTATTATATGCCAATTAAATGCCCTCTGTCGGGATGCTGTCCCTTTAAGGGATGAGCTCCCGCCTACAGAGTTGTCAGCCAATCGGAAGGCCGCAGCTCTGCAGTACCACTGGGAGTGGTGGACACTGTCGGTACTGCGGGAGGCCCTGCAGTATGTAGAGAGGAGATGACCCTGGGAGAGGTAAGTCGGGTTAAGGTCGGAGTCGCCAGGGCCATTCAGGCAGGCACCTGCAATGGGGTCTGGGACGAGGGGGTTGGTGAGCATGGGTGGGGTCCTCACGGGGGCTTGGGGATCCCTTTGGGGTGTCTGGATTTCCCCCAAAGAAGGGACACTCCCGACCCTGCTGGGAGGCCAGACCTTACCTGGCATGTCTTCCCACAGCGCCAGGCCCCTCCGCCTTCGATTAAATTAAGGTGGAGGTGGGAAGAGTCCCTTAAATGGCCATGACGCAGGTTTGCCTCCCTCCCACCCTGCCGCCATGTTCGCCTCCAATGGGAGAACAAAATTCAGCCCATAGAGTTTCAGTTAGACAACTAGGTTTCAACTGGGGAGGTAGAACTTCAAAGGGATCAATTTCCCAGAAGCTTAAAAACTGTACCTCACCACCACCTCCCTAGACCCTTCAACCCTCTGAGTTGTCGTGCTGCCTGCCCAACATCCAATAGTGGAAAGGCAGAAACTTACTCTCAATATTGGGAAGATCAAAGCCTTTGTCTTCAGTCCCCACCACGAACTCTGTTCCCTAGCCACCTACCCATTCTCTGTCCATTGCCACTATTTGAGACTAAACAAGACTGTTCGCATCCTTAGTATCCTGTTTGACACTGAGATATGCTTCTGACCTCACAACTTCTCCATCACCAAGACTGCCACCGTTCACCTCCATAGCATTGCCCATATCCAGCCTGGCCTCACCTTTTCTGTTGCTTGTGTTACCGCTAGACTCGGCTATTCCAATGCTCTCCCGGCCAGTCTCCCACCTTGCACCCTCTGTAAAGTTGAGCTTCTCCAAAACCCTGCTGCCCATATCCTGAATTGCACTTAGGCCTATTCACCCATCACCCTCTGCCTGCTGGCCTACATTGGCTCTCAGTCCGGTAACACCTTAATTTTAAAATTCTCACCCTTGTTTTCAAATCCCTCCATGGTCTTGCCCCTCCCTATCTCTGTAACGTCCTCTAGCCCTACGACCCTCCAAAATCTCTACTTTCATCCAATTATGACGTCTTGTGCATCCCCAATTTTCTTCACTCCATCATTGGAGGCTATGCCTTCAGCTGTCTAGGTCCTAAGCTCTAGAGTTTGTTCCCTAAACCTTTCTGCCCCACTACCTCTCTCTTCTCCTTAAAACCTACCTCTTTGACCAAGCTTTTGGTCACATGTCCTAATATCTCCTTACATGGCTCAGTGTTAAATTGTGTTATGATAAGCTCTCCTGTGAGGTGAATTGGGACATTTTACTACTTTAAAGGCACTATATAAATAAAAATTGCTCTTGTTGTAGAACAGGCAAAGTAAATTTACAGGTAAATTAAGGCTTGAGGTGAACTGTGGAGGAAAACTAAATTGAAAGACGTGCAACTGTGATAATAAATAAAAGTTCAAAGAGAGGAAAACAATAAGTGAATACCACAAACTTCCTCATTTGAGTGAAGTTAAATTATGAGGAGGCAAATGGAACGATTGTAAGAAACAATGGGCACCCCTGAGAACTTAAAAGAAAGGCCAAAAAAAGAGGAAGACATTTTACCGGTGCAGAAAAGTATAAGTAAATTGGAGGCCTTGATCTGTGTTTGTTGTAGGATATTTACTAAGGAAATGGCCAATTATAACAGGAGGTTGAAGGGAAAACTATCAATTTTATTTTAAAACCATCAATCTCAAACTGACAAATAACAGTAACAAAGCAATCAAGTTGCTCAAAACAAATTTGTGGACTTGGTTTAAATTGCCATCTTAAATTTGCAGTTAACTCATGAAATAAAAATGAAACCCTTCAGTGTTTATTTTGTTCATTGACTTGCCTGTACAATGTTCTACATCCCTGGAAGATGTTTTCTTGCAGAGGCTTACTCATTTGTCAGGAGTTTCAGGCTCATTTGAAATTACTTGCCTGAAGCTTCCACTAAAAAATTGATCTTTGTTGCTGTTTTCTGATTTTTTTTTTGCCTTCAAACACAACCAATTCTAAGTCTAATGAACAACACCACATCTTAGAGATAGGGATGGCAACAATTCCATTCAATAGCATTGCAACAATGGAAAAATAAGTGACAACACTAACAGAGAAACCATTATTAGTAGTAATGAAAGCAACAGAGATCTTTTTTGTATAAAAACAGCTTACATTTGTATTATTCATATAATAAGCTGCCTCAAAGTGCTTCACACAGGAGAGAGGTAATCAAGCAGTTAAGGATTTAGGAGAATTGGCTAAAAGTACAGTCAATAAGGTAGATGTTGAGGAGGTTCTTTAAAGTGAGGATGCAAGTAGCAAGATTGTGGGAAGGAATTTCAGAGGGTGGGAACAAGATGCTGAAAGCTCTGTTGCCAAGCAAGCAAAATTTGAAGGCTGCAAATGCACGGTAGCCCAGAATACAGACTGAGATATAGTACTGGAGGAAGTTACAGAGGAAGATTGGGGCAAGGCTATGAAGGGATTTGTAAATGAGGACAGAGGTTTTGAATTTGGTGCATTGCAAGTATTTTCTGGCTTTATTTCACAACTATGTTACCCATTTAAGAGGAAATTTTCACCATCAAGTGCTACTTAAGAGTAGAAGTTCCACCGATACTGTTTTCAACAATGTCCTTTTGTTCAACATCAAATGATCACCTACTACAGAGGTTTGAATTTTTTCCATTTCCTACACTGGCATGCCCTATGGCCGATTTAACTGAGATTGTCAATTTATGGAACAGTGAAGAGTTTTGTCCCATAGGTCTGCATACTCTGGGGCCAGGACTGAGACTTCCCAGGCTCATTTCACACAAAATCTCAACATGCAACAGAGATGGGAAGTATTCATCCTATTTGCTGACATAACAACAGTCATTACACTCCAAAAGAAATTTATTGGGGTAGATCCTCATGTTCACCACCAGTGTGGTAATCTGGTGAACTGGATAGCCCATCCTTTTTCGAACATGTCCCATTTTCATTCCATTTAAATGTTTTTGTATTAACTTTCATTTGCAGTGAATAGCAGTTTTCTTAACTGTTTTTGTGTTACTGTCGTGAATGTTATCTCTTCACACTAAATCAGGTGTTAATTCTGCAGAGCCGACTGAGCGTGGGTGTACTCAGTTCTCTGGCAGCTGCTATAAATTAAAAGTGTTAGGAAATTTCATTAGACTATAATTGCAATCCTCAGCTCTTTCATGGTAAACACACATATGTTGGAACTTATGCGAAGCCAACAATGCAAATAGAATTCAAGCAGATGAGAGGATAGGCAAGAAAAAATTAAATGAAGTTAGTTTTCAGTTTATTTTCTACCTACTGATTGGGGCCCATGTTCATAGCATTTCTGCATAACTTAATTTCAGGGTTAATGCTGATTTTAGGCACCTAAAATGTACATAACTGCCTTAATAATTACCTGCTAATTTATTTCTGTTTTATAACTGCTAAATATTCAGTGTTGTGTTTTTTAAATAAGTCTGCACATAGTGAGGGAAGGGGAAAGGTAGTGACTCTCTAAACAGAAGGATAGGTAGCATTAGGTAAGCAAGGCTGCACTGCGCTGCACTTCCCTTATGGTTTCAGAAACACTGCTGTTCTCAGCAAGACTATGCTGATTTGTGAAGTTGTTTGAGCAACTATGCCTTTTTGATATAAAGATGGACGAGCATGCCATTTGTGTCAACTTGAGTCCCATTCGATCTCAGGAAAATGAAACATATTCTACAGCCTAGTACGAATGGAATTTTCTTTTGTTTTGGACAAGTCAACATGTTTCTGACTCTCAACTGGCACTCCGAAATAAGTTATTTTAAAATGCGTGTTCCAAAATCCGTTTTTTTTGTTTCTCACTCTCTATCATTTTCTACGCTAGTTTGAAACTGCTGAAATGAGAATTGCAACTTGGAGCTGGTCTGAAAAAAAGGTTTCAAATTGATAACAGGAAAGGAGTCACTCTTGTATCAGTCTAAGTACCTAGCAAGTGAGTTACACCAAGAGTCTGGTGGCCCCACAACATCTAAGCTTACTGCCTGTCTAATTTGGGATCAGTGAGCGCAGTTTTTCATGGGCTGCTTGGCAATTTCTAAAATGTAAATCAGTTTTATTAAAATAAAAATTCACTTACCTCTGCCTCTCATGGTGTGGAGTCATAAACTGCGAAAGTTAAGATTTTAATTGAATTTTCACCATTAGTGAAGCAAATCTCAGAACTCAAGCCATGATCCAATCTGTCAAGCACCCTGCTTCATTATGGACTCGGCTGCCCAAGACATACCAGCAACAAAAAATATTGCACATACATCAACACTCATTTTGCTAAAAACAAAAGCATACAAAAGACACTACATATATCCATGTTTTTTTATAATTGAACTCTGGGGCTTTTCCCAATTTATTTCCTTACTTTGAAATAATAATGGTCAACTCTATATAAAACCATTTTGGCTTCAACAGTTTTGCTTGTGATTATTGATTGGTGCTACTGGGTAGGATAAGTTAATTAGGGTAAATTAGTTAAATCATTGAGTCCCTGTCTTGCTTTCTAATTCTATGTTAGCAGAGATACCGACAGCTTGATACATCCACCAAGGAGATCAATTTTACATTTGAGAGACACACTAGCTGTAATGCTATTACTCATACCACCTATATGGGTGAGATTTGCTACCCAAGGCTGGTGGCAGAATTGCCACCTGTTTCCAATTATGGCCTCTTTTAAAGTCAGCATTGATACGGACTTGAGAAACTAAGCAGACCTGGAAACTTTTGAGCTGAAAGATAGAACCAGGTGAATAGCTGATGAGTAGAAAGAGTTTTGAAAGTATATGAAACAGTGAAAGAAAGAACTTGTGTGTACAAAATTATGAAGGGCCTGTTTCCCCTAGCGGAGAGGTCAATTACCGGGGGCACAGATTTAAGGTGATTAGTAGAGGGATTAGAGGGGACATGAGGAAAACCTTTTTTACCCAGAGGGTGTCTGGAATTCACTGTCCGGATTGGTGGTGGAGGCAGAAACCGTCAACTCATTTAAAAGGTACTTGGACATGCACCTGAAGTGTTGTAACCTGCAAGGCTATGGGCCAGGTGCTGGAAGGTGGGATTAGATTGGGTGGCTAGTTTTTTATTTTTAGCCAGCGCAGACACGTTGGGCTGAATGGCCTCCTTCTGTGCCATAACTTTGCTGTGGTTCTGTAGCGCTTTTCGTGGCCTCAAGATGTCCTGAGCTGGTTCGCAGCCAATGAAGTACTTTTGTTACGGTTGTCCTGTGGGTAAATATAGAATATAACCTGCACACAGCAAGATCCCACAAACAGCAATGATATAAATTACTAGATGATCTGGTGTGCATCAAATGTTTGCCTCTTGTGTTCTCAGCAGACAGAATTCCAGCCTTGGACTTTTTGTAACACATCTAACTTTCTCTCATACTCTAATTTTACCTTCCTTATCAATCTTTTAGTCAATTTTTGCTGTTTTTTATATTCTGTCCAATCTTCTGACCTGCCACTCATCTTTGCACAAATATATGTTTTTTTCTTTAAGTTTGATACTATCTTTAACTGTTTTAGTTAACCACGGATGGTGGGTCCCCCCCTTGGAATGTTTTCTTCTCATTGGAATGTATCTATTCTGTGTATTCTGAAATATCCCCTTAAATGTCTGCCACTGCATCTCTATTGACCTATCCCTTAACCTAATTTGGCAGTTTACTTTAGCTAGCTCTGCTTTCATGCCCTTATAATTGCTCTTATTTAAGTTTAAAATAGTGGTCTTGAACCCACTCTTCTCTCCCTCAAACTGAGTGTAAAATTCAATCATATTATGAGCACTGCTACCAAGGGGCACCTTAACTATGAGGTCATTAATTAATCCTAACTTGTTACACAATACCAGGTCTGGAATAACCTGCTCTCTGGTTAGCTCCAGAACGTACTGTTCCAAGAAATTATCCTGAAAACATTCTATGTACTCCTTTGCCCATCTAATTTTTCCAGTCTATGTGCAGGTTAAAATCCCCCATGATTATCGCCGTACCTTTCTGACAAGCTGCCATTATTTCTTCCTTTATACCCCGTCCTACAGTGTGGTTAACATTAGATGGCCTGTGCACCACTCCCACAAGTGACTTCTTGCCTTTATGATTTCTCATCTCTACACAAACTGCTTCTACATCCTAGTTTCCTGAACTTAGATCATCCCTCTCTATTGCGCTAATAACATCATTAATTAACAGAGCCAGCCCTCCACCTTTTCCTAGCTTCCTGTCATTCCTAAATGCCATGTACCCTTCAATATTCATCCTGCAGCCATGTCTGTAACGGCTATCAGATCGTACTTATTTATGTCTATTTGCGCTCTTAGTTCACCTGTTTTGTTTTGAATGCTACGTGCATTCAGATACAGAGCCTTTAATTTTGTCATTTTTTTATTTTTGTAACCTCTAGCCTTATCAGTTGATTTATTCTTAGATTTGTACGCTCTGTCCCTTCCTGTCATAGTCTGTTTATCATTTGCCATATTAATACCTTCCTTTCTTGCCTTGTCTCTACTCCTTGATTTACCATATCTTCCCAAATTTGATCCCTTGCTCCCACTATTCAGTTTGAAACCTTCTTCACTTCCCTAGTTATGCGGGTCGCTACAACACTGGCCCCAGCATAGTTCAGGTGTAGCCGGTCCCAATGGTACAGCCACTACTTTCCCCACTACTGCTGCCAGTGCCCCACGAACCAGAACCCACTTCTACCACACCAGTCTTTGAGCCACGCATTAATTTCTCTCATTTTATTTGCCCTCTGCCAATTTGCACATGGCTCAGGTAATAATCCAGACAGTATTACCTTTGAGGTTCTGTTTCTTAATTTAGTGCCTAATTCCTCATATTGACTATGCAGAACCTCTTTTATTGTTCTGACTATGTCATTTGTACCTACATGGACCATGACAACTGGATCCTCCCCCTCCCACTGTAAGTCCCTCTCCAGCTCTGAGCAGATGTCCCAAACCCTGGCACCAGGAAGGCAATGCAACCATCTGGACTCTTGCTCTTGGCTGCAGAGAACAGTGTCCATCCCCCCAACTATACTGTCTCCTACTACCACTACATTCCTTTTTTCTCCCTCCACTTGAATGGCCTCGTGTACCATGGTGCCATGGTCAGGTTGCTCGTTCACCCTGCAGCTCCCACTCTCATCCAAACAAGCTGAAAGAACCTCAAACATGTTGGACAATCACACAGGCTGAGGCTCTTGCACTCCTGCCCTCTGGGTCTCCTTACCTGCCTCAGCTGCAGCAACACTCTCCTGTCCCTGACCACTGATCTAATCAGAAGACCCTATCCTAAGAGGTTTAACCGCCTCCTGGTACAAAGTATCCAGGTAACTTTCCCCCTCCCTGATGTGTCGCAGTGTCTGCATTTCGGCTCCAGTTCAATGACTCTGCATCGAAGCTCTTCGAGCTTCAAACAATTACTGCAGACATGTTTGTCCTGGATCACACTGGCATCCAGGAGCTCTCACATGCTGCAGCCATGACACATTACCTGTCCTGTCATCCTTAATGTGTTTCAATTAACTATTTAATTATTTTATTCAATTATTTATTTTATTTTCCTTTATTTAAATATTTTATTAAGCTTGCCACTAGTGCCTTTATTATTTTAATAATTAGGATTAGAATAGACCTTAACCACTTACCAGATACTCACCAAAAGGTAGTTTTTTCCCCAACCAATCACCTACCTGCTTGCCCGTGATGTCACACTTGATTTCCTTTGAAGGGCTCATATCATTGAACTGGATCAGATACTGAATAGGCTAGAGGATAGGATAGAGGATAGGGCAGAGGATAGGATAGGCTAGTCTCTCCCCACACTCGGTGCTCTTTTTGAAGTGAAGCCTCTCTGCACTCTCCACTGGACAGTCAAATTTTAGTGTTTGAAGGCTGGAAAATTATTGATTGCAAACTAGACACCAAAAACAGCAGTCTGTCTGAGTTGACTAGTTGCTCCAAGTATACATGCAAGCATTTTAAATTCCTTGACTCCATACAGTGACACATTGTAGAAACTGAAAGGAATAGAGCCAGGGACTGGGGCAGAGAACCAGGGGTCACTCACAGACAGGAAGGCTAAACTGAGCCAATTTTGTGCTCGGTAGTGGATGATATACAATGCACTGAATATAGCTTTTATCAAATGTAGTGACGTATCCCAGGAGGAGGCAGAGCCTGAGTTATCAATAGAAGGGAAATAGCAAGATCAAAGCTATTTCTTATATTGTACTTAAGCAAATGGATCCATTTTGTGCATGTGAAATACATGTTTTTTGAAATACGCCATCCCCATTTGTTAAAGTACTTTGCAAAAGGCAAAACTCTAATGGGTTAATAATGATATGCAATAATTGATTTTTTGAAAAAGCTTGATATTATTGGAGGCCATTTTAACCTTGCCAGCAAGGCAAAAAAAGTGGTTGGTTGGGCAGTTAAAATCGGCCAGGTCACTCACCCGCACGGGAACTGAGCACACGTAATTTTAGCCAACTGATAAGGTGGCAAGGACACCCCTGTAAAGCCATCGGATCCTTTTTGACATGTGCATTAAGACTCAATTGCAATTTTAACTAGGAAGCCTGAATGGGAAACAACTGATCCCACCACTTATCTGCCTCTGGCCACCACTGTCTTTTTTTTTTATTTCCAAAATATACTTTATTCATAAAAATCTGTTAAAAATACATCACCAAACAGTTTAGAACAGCATCAAGTCAAAAAATACAAACAGTGCAAAGGAGGTCCGTTTGCTTCATTACAATCATGAGTTGCCTCACAACCCTTTCATTTCACATTTGTCGTGCCAATTACATTTTTACATTTTAAAGCAAAAGAAAATTTTCTCGATACAGTTCGAGGGGTTTCCCATGGATCCAACCCCTCAGTTCAGCTTGGTGGGGGCGACCTTACACAGTGGTCTTTCCCCATTGAGCCTTTGCTGCGGCTGCCCCAAGCTTTAGTGCGTCCCTCAGCACGTAGTCCTGGACCTTGGAATGTGCCAGTCTGCAACTTTCGGTCGTGGACAACTCTTTGCACTGGAAGACCAGCAGGTTTCGGGCAGACCAAAGGGCCTCTTTCACCAAATTGATAGTCCTCCAGCAGCAGTTGATGTTTGTCTCGGTGTGCGTCCCTGGGAACAGCCCGTAGAGCACAGACTTCTGTGTTACAGAGCTGCTTGGGATGAACCTTGACAAAAACCACTGCATCTCTTTCCACACCTGCTTTGCAAAGACACATTCCAGAAGTAGGTGGGCAACCGTCTCTTCCCCACCACAGCCACCGCGGGGGCATTGTGCGGAGGGGGCGAGACTTCGGGCGTGCAGGAAGGATCTGATGGGGAGGGCTCTTCTCACCACCAGCCAAGCTACATCCTGGTGCTTGTTTGAAAGTTCTGGTGATGAGGCATTCCGCCAAATGACTTTGGCGGTCTGCTCGGGGAACCATCCGACAGGATCCACCGTCTCCTTTTCCTGTAGGGCCTTGAGGACATTCCGTGCAGACCACTGCCTGATGGATCGGTGGTCAAAGGTGTTGTTCCGCAGAAACTGCTCCACGAAGGATAGGTGGTAGTCTGACCTGAGGGTGAAGGGGACAAAGGATCGGTCAGCCCAGTTCCCAAAGAACATGGCCTCGCTCTTGCCGTGGTCTATTTTGGCTCCCGAGGCCAGTTCGAACTGGTCGCAGATGCTCATCAGTCTGCGCACGGACAGTGGATCCGAGCAGAAGACGGCGACGTCATCCATGTACAGGGAGGTTTTAACCTGAGTGCCTCCACTGCCTGGGATTGTCACCCCTCTTATGCTCGCATCCTTCCTAATAGACTCAGCAAAGGGTTCAATACAGCAAACAAACAAGACCGGAGAGAGAGGACAGCCCTGTCTGTCTGCTAACTTCACATGTGGATTGGGTGGGAAGTTGCCAGGGAGATTCAAATGAGGCCTGAGAGTTAAGATAACCCCACCTCATTTCTGTAACAGTAGGTGTGGTTCTAACACACTCCACTGCTCACCCACTGAAAACTGGCCTGGAGTTAAAACCAGAACCGGAGAGTCATCCTAAAATATTATAATCAATTCCTGGAATGGGGCCGCTCAAATTGTTAATCTTTTGACACAGAGATGAAAATGCTACCAGCTGAATCAACTTGACATTTGTAAATATGTCTGAAAGAAAATAATAACATTCTATTTCAAAGCTGACTAAAGCACCAGGCAGCTAGATCCTCATTTACATTTCCCTCACTGCAGGGGCTAGTAAGCTGCTGATTCTTTCTGAGGTGTATATAGGAGGTTATATGGTTTGGCCATGTGAGCCGCATGGAAGATGGCAGGATCCCCAAAGACACATTGTACAGCGAGCTCGCCACTGGTATCAGACCCACCGGCCGTCCATGTCTCCGTTATAAAGACGTCTGCAAACGCGACATGAAATCGTGTGACATTGATCACAAGTCGTGGGAGTCAGTTGCCAGCATTCGCCAGAGCTGGCGGGCAGCCATAAAGACAGGGCTAAATTGTGGCGAGTCGAAGAGACTTAGTAGTTGGCAGGAAAAAAGACAGAGGCGCAAGGGGAGAGCCAACTGTGCAACAGCCCCAACAAACAAATTTCTCTGCAGCACCTGTGGAAGAGCCTGTCACTCCAGAATTGGCCTTTATAGCCACTCCAGGCGCTGCTTCACAAACCACTGACCACCTCCAGGCGCGTATCCATTGTCTCTCGAGATAAGGAGGCCCAAAAGAAAGAAGAAGAATATGGTTAAACAGAACCTTAGTTACCTCTTTGAAGGATCAGTCCATCACAAAATGGCAGACTGCTGATATGTCCTCTGCAGGTGCCTGAAAAAACCCCTGTGGCACACAAATTGAGGGTTGGGGTGATCTTCAGTGCTACTGGCAGTGAATTGCAGATGCTTACTGGTTCCTGGAACCTTTTGTTTGTCTGAATTATCACCATTTCTCTAGTAACTCTTAGCTTCTTCAAGCGCTCTTCCTTTACGATGTCCAGATAACCGATTCTGTTGTCGTAGACTTTCTTCCTGGGGTTTTACCTGCTTCAGCTGACGATTTTCCAATCACACACAAGTTTGGAATCAGACGTAAAGCAGATGGTGTCTTTTGAATCTTGATCAGTGTGCTTCATTGATTTAAATTGCTAATAACTGCATCAACGTAAATAGCAGCTGTTGTCTTCAATCAGAACAAGTTTTCTATGAAGTTATTGATAAAATGCTGCTTGTCTATTTTGGCTAAATACATAAATGAACTGGAGCTATGCAAATGAAAATGTATTTTATGTATGACTATACTCCTTGATCTCATTGGAGTCAAGATAGTTCAAAAGTTCAGAACAGTCAACTCTCTTTGGAAGGTCTGCAGTACTCCAGTGCCAATGATAATTGACCATTCAGTCTGCTTCACTAATGGACCCTGACAGCTTTCACTGGAACCTGGAATTCTTCACACTTGGCATCAGATAACCTTGAAATACAATGTCTCAATAAGTATAAGCAGAAAAGGTGTTGTGATTGGGAACCTTTCTGGGTCCTAGCTATGCCTCCCTTTTCATGGGATATGTGGAACATTCTTTGTTCCAGTTTTACTTTGGCCCCCTCTCTCACTTCTTTATCGGGTACATTGACGACTGTATTGGTGCCGTTTCCTGCTCTTGCCCCAAACTGGAAAAGTTCATCAACTTTGCTTCCAATTTCCACCCTTTCTTCAACTTTACATTGTCCATCTCCGACTCTTCCTGTCCCTTAAATAAAAGCAAAATACTGCGGATGCTGGAAATCTGGAATAAAAACAAGAAATGCTGGAACCACTCAGCAGGTCTGGCAGCATCTGTGAAAAGAGAAGCAGAGTTAACATTTTGGGTCAGTGACCCTTCCTCGGAACCAGTTCCGAAGAAGGGTCACTGACCCAAAACGTTAACTCTGCTTCTCTTTTCACAGATGCTGCCAGACCTGCTGAGTGGTTCCAGCATTTCTTGTTTTTATTTCTTCCTGTCCCTTTCTTGACTTATCTGTCTCCATTTCTGGGGATAGGCTATCAACCAAAATTCACTATAAGCCCACGGAGTCCCATAGCTACCTGGACTACACTTCCTCCCACCCTGCTTCCTGTAGGCACTCTATTCCATTTTCCCAGTTTCTCTGTTCCTGTTGCATCTGTTCTGACGATGCAACCTTCCATACCAGTGCTTTCAATATGTCTTCCCTTTTCCTCAGCTGAGGATTTCCACTCATCATGGTTGACAGGGCCCTTGACCATGTCTATCTCACCCCTTCCCCTCCCTCCCAGAACCATGACAAAGTTATGCCCCAGATGCCTTCATATTCAATGAATCATCCTTTGCCATTTCCACCCTTCTGGCGTGATGCCACCACCAAACATACATTCTCCTCCCATCTCCTTTCAGTACTCCAAAGGCACTGATCGCTCTGTGGTGTCCTGGTCTCCTCCACAATAACCTACATCACTCCATCCCCATCCCACAACACCTTCCTACCTTCCTGTACAAGCTCTAGGGATGCAGCATCTGCCCATTTACCTCCTGCCTTCGCACTATCCAAGGCGCTAAACATTCCTTCCAGATAAAACAGCAATGTGCTCGTACTCCTTTCAAATGAGTAAACTGTATTCACTGCTCACGATGCAGTCTTTCCTAAACTGGGGAAACCAAACGCAGATTAGGTGATCACTTCATGGTTAACGTCCGCTCAGTCTGACTGCATGAAACATTAACTCTATTTCTTGCTCCATAGAGGCTGCTGAGTCTTTCCAGCATTTTCTGCTTTTATTCCTTAATAAGTAAGGTAATCCTGGCTGGACAAGCAGCAGGAAGTTTATTCTGTGATGGTAGCCTGGTTCTTATGCCAGCTGCAGGAGAAGTGGCAAACAGCCCACCCTCCCGGAGCCAAATTGAGCCACTTAAGTGGCCAAATAAGATGCAACACCTGCCCTTTTACCTCCTCTCTCCTCACCTTCAAGGCCCCAAACACTCCTTCCAGGTGAAGCAGCGATTTTTGTGCATTTCTCTCAATCTAGTATACTGTACTCACTGCTCACAATGCGGTCTCTTCTGCATTGGGGAGACCGAATGCAGATTGGGTGACCGTTTTGTGGAATACCTCTGTTCAGTCCACAAGTATGACCCCGAGCTTTGGGTGGCCTGCCTTTTAATTCACCACATTGCTCTCACACTGACATCTCTATCTTCAGCCTACTGCAGGGTTCCAGTGAGCTCAATGCAAGCATGAGGAACAGCATCTCATCTTTCAATTAGGCACTTTACAGCCTTTTGGACTCAACATTGAATTTCAGACCGTATTCTCTGACCCCCATTTTGCTTCCTTTTCATTGCATGGTTCAGACTTAATCTTGTTTTCTCTTGTTGTGCTTTCAAATGGCAGCCATTCACACCTCTTCTGGACACATTTTTTATCTCTTTACTTGTCCGATTACTACTCCCTTTGGCTCTGCCCCACTAACTCTTTTGTCATCTCATGTTTTCCGTCTTCCGCCCAATCACAAACGTTCCATTTGGTTCTTTTTCCACCCTCCCCCATTTGACTACTTAAAACTTTCTAACATTTCCCAGTTCTGATGAAAGGTCACAGACCTGAAACATTACCTTTGTTTTTCTCTCTACAGATGCTGCCAGACCTGCTCAATATTTTGAACATTTACTGTTTTTATTTTTCTTTACCTCCCTAATCTGCTTATCCCTACACCGATTTGCACCTGGTTTAGGTGATAATACAAAGATTATAACCTTAAGGCCCTGTTCTTTAATTTAGCTCTTAGATCCTGGTACTCTCCAAACAGAAACTCTCACCTCGCCTTTTGAATGTCATTGGTCTCAACATGGACCATGGCAATCATATCTCCCTCTTCAAGTTCTTCTCCAACCATGAAGAAATCCTTAAACCCTGGCTCCAAGCAGGCAAAACAACCTTCGGGAGTCCTGATCGCAGCTGCAGAGAATGGTATCTATCCCCCTGACTAAACTGTCCCCTATCACTACCACATATCTTCTTACTCCCTCCACCTTGAATGGCCTCTTGTAACATGGTGCCATGGTCAGTTTACTCATCCATCCTGCAGACTTTGCCCTCACCCACACAGGAACCACAAACCTCATGCCTGTTGGATCAAAGCAAAGGCCGAAGTTCCTCCAGCACTGCACCTGTATTCCCTTTACCTGCCTGACTCACAGTCACCAACCCCCTGTCCCTGACCACTAACTAGATCTGTACCACTACCTTACCTTGGAAATATATTGCTGCCTCCTCATCATCGCTAGATCAAAATCTTGCAACTCCCTCACTAACAGCCCTGTGGGTGTACCTCCACCACACAGACACACCAAAAAGACACCATGACACATATAGGTTTTCACGGGTGACACACCTATATATTAATTCCTTCTCATTAAATGTGCTTTTCTGACATGTGTCTCCTTTTTACAGTGTGAATGACGCATGTGCCGATTATGTGTCCTCCAATTACATCATTGACCTGACAGAACTGCCAATATATGGAACAACATCATTGCAATGCCTATATGTGTGATGTGGCACTACACAATGCAGTCACATGGGCAATGGCTCAGTCATCTGCTGTCATTAATGGTGGAGCCTACCAGATGAAGCACGATGATTTGTGACATGGGGAGCGTATGGTACACTTCAGGGATTGTAGCTCTCCTTTGCATCACTGGTGGGGTTTCTCACTGGCATCAGGAGCCATGTCTGCAAGGGGTAGTCCTTGTCCCCAAGAATCCACACCTGGATCTCAGCTGGTGCAGTGAACAGCATTGGCACCTGGGACTGGCACAGGATGAATGAGTCATGGCAGCTGCCTGGAAAGTAGGCACACACTAGCATGAAGCATTTCCTATGGTCACATACTAGCTGCACGTTGAGTGAGTAGAAGCTCTTTCTATTGAGGTATGTGGCTGGTTGTCGGACTGGAGCCTTAATGGCCACATGCCTGCAGACTATGACCCCTTGCACCTGTGGGAATCTCGCGATGGCCCCAAATCTGAGGGCTCTCTGATGCTGACTCTCAGGGTCCGTCCTGAAACACAAATAGTCACCGGCCTTCCTGTACAAGGCATCAGTGACCTCCCTGATACAGCGGTGTACTGCTGACCCCACACAGGTCGCCAGTGGGTCCCTGGAATGATGTGGAGGCATAGAAGTTAAGCGCTGTGGTGACTTTGAGGGCCACAGGCAGAGGGTGTCCACTAAAGCCCATTGGCTGAAGGTCATTGTTCAGCAGTGCACAGAGAAGTGTCACCGCTTCTCTGGGCATCCGCAGTCGCCTCTGACACTGACCCTCCAACATCTGCAGGTATGTCATGTGGGGCCTGTAGACCCACTGTCTTCTTTGGCCTCAAATGTGCCTTGGTGGCTGCTGCTCTCGTCTGGGAGCTTCCGCGTGTGCTGTGCCTGCCTCTTGGTTCCACCTCTGGCAGATATGGCTCCTCACGGCACATGGATCAAGAAAGACAGGATGGACCAGCACCATTGGAACACTGCAGGTGAACTCGGTTCCTTCAGTAGGTCAATGACACCTATCAGGGAGTGATGTTAATTGTTGCTTCAGCTGAGTTCCGGCATCACCTATATGGTATAGCATGACAATGCCAGTCTTAGTTTTGAATAAGAGTGGGGCAGCATGAGCACAGACATATTATTGACCTTGCCTGGATCGGGCAACATGACCTTAAACCTGCTTCCATTTTTGGCCCCCAGCCCACACAAAGGAGTCATGGACTGCCATTGTTCCCCCCTCCTCCAAACAACATTGGTCAATTGCAGGGACAGCTCCCTTCCCCCACCCGCCCAAATGTTAGCAGGTGCAGAGTGGCCCCCTTTATGGAAGAAAGGCACAGGGTACCTCCCTTCAAGAATGCAGAGTTATAAACCCACACATTGCAGTCCTCCTCCCAACTCCCTTCAAGAATGCAGAGTTAAAACTCCTTACATTGCAGTCCCACACCCACCTTCACAGACTCCGAGGACTGATGCCTCTGTGCCACCGGCATTTCCACGGACGTGAAAGTGAAGTCACGTGAGTGCCACATATCTGAATGAAGATCCTAACCTCCTGCCTGAATCACAGCGGCCTGCATATTAATGAATGGTAAGTTTCCATCTACATATTCCAATCCAGGCCCCGTCGCACAGCAGCTGGGGTGCTGCTACGGTGCCTCGCCACTGCCGGGAGGATCAGGCCGTGCCCTGCTGGCTTCGGGGTCCATGGTGGGCCTCATCCAGGGCCATCCTCAGGCCTTCCCGCTCCCCTGCCCACCACAGTTCCTGCCATCAAGAGCTTCTTAAAATCCAGCCCACAGAGTATTTCTTAAATGGTGAGAGGCTGGGAAGTGTTGAATTTCAAAGGGACTTGGCCATCCTTGTTCATGAGTCACTGAAAGCTAACATACAGGTACAGCAAGTAATTAAGAGGCAAATTAAGAGGCCTTCATTACAAGAGGATTTGAGTGGAGAAGTAAACATGTCTTACTGCAACTATATAGAGCCTTGGTGAGACTGCACCTGGAGTATTGTGTGCAGTTTTGGTCTCCTTACCTAAGGAAACATATATTTGCCATAGAGGGATTGCACCAAAGGTTCACCAAACTAATTCTAGGGATGGAGGGATTGTCCTATAAGGAAAGATTGAATAGACTGGGCCTGTATTCTCTGGAGTTTAGAAGAATGAGAGGTGATCTCATGTAACCATACAAAATTCTTACAGGACTTGACAGGGTTAATGCAGGAAGGATGTTTCCTCTGGCTGAGGAGTCCAAAAGCAGGGAACACAGTCTCAAAATAAGGGGAAGGCCATTTAGGACTGAGATGAGGAGAAATTTCTTCACTCAGAAGGTGTTGAATCTTTGGAATTCTCTGCCCCAGAGGGCTGTGGAAGCTCAGTCATTGAGTATGTTCAAAACTGAGATTGAAAGATTTCTACATATTAAAAACATCAAGGATTATGGGATAGTGCAGGAAAATGTTGCTGACATAGAAGATCAGCCATGGTCTCATTGAATGGCAGAGAGGGCTTGACGGGTTAAATGGCCTACTCTTGCTTCTGTTTCTTACGCTCTTATGAGGTGTGGAGATCATGAAGGTTGGCAACAATCGTGGAGGTCGAGTATGAGATGAGGGGAGGGTGTTCAGCTGATTGTGAGTTCTGTGAAGATATTTGCTTGTTGGGCCCGGAGAAAACACTCCTGCTGCTCCTGGCCCACACGCAATGCTATAAATGCACTTCTCTTATACATCCAATCCTTCTCACCTTTTACCTGCCATATTTCCTGAGCCTCAGGAAACCCAGCCGGGATCAGTGAAAAACAAACCTTATAAGGTTTCAAATAGTGATTCACCTCCTTAGAATGTATTGGTCACCTGCCCCGACCTACCTCTGTGACCACCTTGGGTTTGAAATCTAAAATTTGTTTACTTCCCACCTAGCTCAAATCCACCCATTCTTGTGTATAAAATTGACCCCTCCCCCTGTGTTTATGGATAGGAGAATTGTACCCTTGACCTCCAATGATCTGGATATTTTACATATATAATTATGATAATAGTACATTTTTTCTCAGCAGTAATATTGGTTAATTGTGTTGTTCATTCACCATTCTTTTTAAACTATTTAGTCAATGTGTGAATAAGGTAGCAATGTAAATAATTACCAAATGTAATTATTATTCAAATAATTATCACACAGCCATCAATTTCCTCACATTTTAGGCATTGTGAATAAACCAATTGAATTATTTCAGTAATACTGCCTATTAAGAGGTTCTCTCATTCTGAGATGAACTACCACAAGGTTTACGAACTGTAACACAGAATATAGGTCTATAGGGAAGGCAAAGCTACAAAAACAAATTAATCTATGCAATGCAGATACATAACTTCTAGTTATATTTTCATGAAAACTGTGGAACTTTGGGGAATGTACATTAAAGATTATTCCCTGAAGGATGCAGATTCTGCTTCAGATGATCTGTTAATGCACTGCAATCTCTTTTTCATTGTATAATTTATAGTAATTGTGAGCTGGCTTTGGTAATAAGAAATTATTACAAGCTGGGGGACACTTTTATGCCTAAAGGTAAAGACATAAATCTATCAGATATAACATCAAAAAGCCAACAGCTAAATTGTAGATGGAGCTTTATTACCCTACATGTGTCCTAATAGTTTCTTACTTACAAATATGGCTCCAACATTTCCTTTTCACTAATTAGAATCAAGTTCCATAGTCGATTTAAAAAAAACACTGCCAAAACAGGTCTGATTCATTGTTATGAAAGATCTTCTAAATCATTTTGGTAAACATTTCAACAAATGCTTGCCTAATTATTCAACTCCATGCTCAAATCCTCCAATAATGAAACAGCCCATGCCAGCTTACAACATTCTTCAGATTACAACCTGGACAACATTCAGGCTAGAACTGGCAAATAGTAGGTAACATTTGTGCCAAACAAGTACTTGATAATGACCTTCTCTAACAAGAAAAGGCCCAACAAACATCCCCTGACTTTCAACAGCTCCACTACTGTCAAGTGTCCAAACATCCTGGAGTTCACTAAAGCTTAACTAAACAAGCAAAATCAACAATGTAGCTACAAGAACAGGGCACAGATTCTGATGAATGGCTCACCTCCTGCTGCCTGAAAGCCTCTACATCTTCTACAAGCCTCAAGTCAGGAGTGTAATAGAATAATTACCCTTTGCCTAGATTAGTGGAGCTGCAACAACATTCAAGAAGATTGACAAACCTGCCACTGGATTCCATAACCACCCCATGACCACTGGCAGACTTTGGTTGCTGTATGTACTATCTATAGAAAACAGTACAGTAACTTACTAAGCTTACTTCACAGCAGCTCCCTTTTCTGCAACCACACCACCAAGAAAAACAAATGCAACAAGTACATGGGAACATTTTCATCTCCAAGTATTCCCTCCAAATCATGTACACTATCATTACTTTTAAATATATCACTTTTCATTCATGCTGAACTGTTCCATGATCTTGGGCTGATGCCTCAGCAGGACCCCACGTCCACCACTTGGTGGATAGGTACACCACGTCTAACCAGGGGTACAGGGGTACATCTACTGACCTTATGCTGTGGCCTGAGCCCTGGTTGTGGGAACTCCCAACAGAAGGAATCTACAAAACCCCTGTCTATCCTCCCTAATGACAATGACCACAGTTGGGACTGGCAGAGGCTGCATTTCCAAAAGCCATTCTGGATTCTTGAAGCACATTCGAGTGCTGATCTAGCTTCCAGCTGTTCCAGTAGACTCCCAGTGAAGTTATGTGAGAATATACCAGGAAAGTTTTTGTTCTGGGAAACAGCTGAAGGCACTGGATACTACAAAGGCTATGGACTCTGACCACATCCCAGCTGTAGTACTGAAGACTTGTGCTACAGAACTAACTGTGCCCCCAGCCAAGCGTTTCCAATGCATCTACAGCATTGGTATCTACCCAACAATGTGGAAAATTGCCTAGGTATGTCCTGTCCACAAAAAGCAGAACAAATCCAATCTAGCCAATTACCGCCCCTTCAGTCTACTCTCAATCATCAGCAACATGATGGAAGGTTTCATTGGCAGTGTAATTGAACGGCACTTACTCAGCAATAACCTGCTCACTAATGCCCAATTTGGGTTCCACCAGGGCCACAAGGCTCCAGACCTCATTACCGCCTTGGTCCAAATATGAACAAAAGAGCTGAGTTACAGAGGTTAGATGAGAGTGACTGCCTTTGACATGAAGGCAGCATTTGGCTGAGTGTGGCATCAGGATGTCCGAGCAAAATGAAGTCAATGGGAATCAGGGAAAACTCTCCACTGGTGGGAGTCATACCTAGCATAAAGGAAGATTGCTATGGTTGTTGGAGGCCAATCATCTCAGTCCCAGGACATCGCTGCACCAGTTCCTTAGGGTAGTGTCCTAGGTTTCATCATCTTCAACTGCTTCATCAATGACCTTTCCTCCATCATAAGAGGCAGATATTTCAGGAGATATTTTATAACTCTCAAAAAAGATATTTTCCATTGAGGAAGAAAGACTCTATGAGAAGAATGCACCATCCTTGGTTAACAAAAGAAGTTAAGGATGGTAACAAATTGAAAGAAAAGGCATTCAATACTGAGAAGATTAGTGTTCAGCTAGAAGATTGGGAAAATTTTAGAAACAGCAAAGGATGGCTAAATAAAGAGAGAAAAATTAGAGTATGAGAGTAAACTAGCAAGAAATACAAAATAGAGAGCAAAATCTTCTACAAGTATATAAAAAGGAAAAGAGTAGCTAAAGTAAGCATTGGTCCTTAGAGGATGAGACTGGGGAATGAATAATGGGAAGCAAGGAAATGGCAGAAAATTTGAACAAATATTTTATTTTTCTACTTTCACTGTAGAAGACACAAAATGCATCCCAAGAATAGTAGAAAATCAAGAGGCAAAAGGGAGGGAGGAACTTAAAACAATTGCTATCAGAGAAAAAGTACTAGGAAAACTAATGGGACTAAAGGTTGACAAGGCCCCCTGGTCCTGATGGTCTGCATCCTAGGGTCTTAAAAGAAGTGGCTGCAGAGACAGTGGATGCATTGGTTGTAATCTTACAAAATTCCCTAGACTCTGGAAAGGTCCCAGTGGATTGGAAAACTGCAACTGTAACATGTCCATTCAAGAAAGAAGGGATGGTGGCGGCGGGGTTGGGGGGTGGGGCGGGGTGGCATAAAATTAAGCAGGAGGCTCCGGGAGGCCTTCCCGGCCTACTCCCACCTCCGCCCCACTTTCCGATGAAGGGTCACTGACCCGAAACGTTAACTCTGCTTCTCTTTTCACAGATGCTGCCAGACCTGCTGAGTGATTCCAGCATTTCTTGTTTTTATTCCGCCCCACTTTATGTGGGCTGGGGGATGCAAGAAATGGGCTGCCCGCCCCTGACCAATCAAGGCCCTTAAGTGGCCACTTAACAGCCAGGGTGTGCGATTGAGGGCCGCACCCACTTCCCAACCACCCCCAGGACTCGAGACACCCCCCCATTCCTCCCAAACGATCACCCTTGCCTCACCAGGCGTGACCAATCTCCCAGGCGAGGCAACCCTTACATACCTTCAGTCATGGCTCCATGTCCTCGGCTCGGATGCAGTCCCAGCAGTGGCCACCACTCGCTGTGGTACTTCTGAGACTAGGGGCTGCCAGCCTGATGATTGGCCGGCAGCTCAATGAGGCGCGACGTCCTCCCTCAAGTGGGTGGACATCCCGCCTCGGAACAATTAAAGCCCGGGGACCCGTAAAATGCGGGTCAGATCCCCAGGCTGGGCGGAAGCGGGTTTGCCACCAACTTTTACGTCGGTGGCCAGCTCCCGTCCACCTGGCGTAAAGTCCAGCCCTCAGAAAGACATAATTCATTCAGGCAGAGTCAACGTGGCTTTATGAAAGGGAAATCATGTTGATCAAATTTATTAGATTTCTTTGAGGATGTAACAACCCGGTGGATAAAGAGGAACCAGTAGATGCAGAGTATTTGGATTTCCAAAAGGCACCCGATAAGGTGCCACATAACAGGTTAATACACAAGATAAGAGCTCATGACGTTAGGGATAATATATTAGCATGGATAGAGGATTGGCTAACTGACAGGAAACAGAGTCGGGATAAATGGGTCTTTTTCAGTGTTGGCAAACTGCAACAAATGGAGTGCCACAGGGATCGGTGCTGGGTCCTCAACTATTTAAAATCTATATTAACGACTTGGATGAAGAGATCGAGCTTATTGTAGCCAAATTTGCTGACAATACAAAGATAGGTAGGAAAGCAAGTTGTGAGGAGGACACAAAGAGGCCAGGACTTTACTGAGTCCCAACATTGGGCTCCATGGTGGTGGGGGGCCTGAAGAGCGTTCCGGCAGTGGCCCGCCATGAAGCCCAATGCCGGGAGTGCCGGGCCCGATCTTCCTGGAGGCGGCGAGGCTCCCTGCCCACCCCCCCCACCCCCCCGTCCCTGCCGCTGGGCAATGTGACCCAGATAAACATAGTTAAATTAATGAAATTAAATAAAAAATAAGAAATTTAAATAAAATCAAGTGATCTTACTTTCGAGCCGTGATCTTCTGAGTGGCGGCCAGCACTCATGCGCCTTCACTTTCCTGTGCAGGGAAAGCAGACGTCACCATGGTGGGGAAGGGGGGAACTTATGACTTTTAGTGCTGTGGGTGGGGGGTGGTTGTCGTGGGATGAGGGGGAAACAGGCGCAAATGCAAATGACTAGTGTATGGGCGGATGGGAAGGGCAGACCTTTGCTCTTTGATTGGTTTGGGGGGGAAGGGGGAAGGTCAAGTGTTGAAGGTAAGTTTTTTTGGGTGGGAGGGTAAATGCAGAATTTAATTGTTATGGGGAGGGGGGGGAAGGAGCGATAGATTTATCAGTGGTACTCTGAGGGAGGTGGGGTTGTCCTTTAAAAATGTAAATGACCCAGCAGGCTGGCTGCACTTTAAAAATAGCTGACAATACAAAGATAGGTAGGAAAGCAAGATGTAAGAGCACAGGCAGCTGACGCCATTGCCAGCATCAGAGAGCCCGCCCCCCCCCCTCCACATGATTGGGGTGGCCCCACTGGTTCATTATCCTGGGCCACTGCAAGAAAGATCGCGGCGGCATGGTGGATGCTGGTGCACATGCGGGCTGCCAGTTTGTCGCCCGCCACCACTCCCGGCGGCGGGAAAAGAAAATCCAACCCAGAGTCTGCAAAGGAATATAGGTAGGTTAAGTGAGTGGGCAAACATTTGGCAGATGGAGTATAATGTGGGAAAATAAGAGGTTGTCCACTTTGGCAGGAAGAATAGAAAAGCAGAATGTTATTTAAATGGAGAAAGACTGCAGAATGCTACGGTACAGAGGAATCTGGGTTCCCTTGTACAGGACTCACAAAAGGTTAGCATGCAGGTACAGGAAGCAATTAGGAAGGCAGATGGAATGTTTGCCTTTATTGCAAGGGGTTGGAGTATAAAAGTAGGGAAGTCTTGCTACAACTGTACAGGGCATTAGTGAGATGGCACCTAGAGTACTTTGTACAGTATTGGTCTCCCTACTTAAGGAGGGATATACTTGCATTGGAAGCAGCTCAGAGAAGGTTCATTAGGCTAATTCCTGGGATGAAGGGCTGTCTTATGAGGCAAGGTTGAGCAGGTTAGGCCTATAAGCATTAGCATTTGAGGGGTCTTTGACAGAATGGGTACTGAGAGGAGGTTTCCCCTCATGGGGGAATCTAGAACTAGGGGGCACAGTTTTAAAAGTAAGCATATTGATACGACCAGGTGAGAAAGGTGTCTAGGGTTCCCTTTCAGCCTTCACCTGGTCTTACCGTAACAGCAGTAGCATGTTGTAGCATAGATAAAGGAAAAGCAGTGGATGTGATGTATTTGGATTTTTAGAAGGCTTTTGATAAGGTCCCTGTCCAAGACCCTAACTGCCACGAATGAGGCATATTAATTTTGTCATATGAAATATTAATTTTAAACTGTTGCTGGACTGAAAAGACTACTTGTTTAAAAAGATCACAACAGTGGCTGGAAACATTTAAATTCTAAGAGACAGTGCCTGGAGGAGATAATGGAACTGCTCCCTGATCCAATTAACCCAAATGGATTTTGATCACCAGACATTGATTGTGTAACAAGCCAGCATTCTATCCACAGCAGCCACCGCCACCCCCCATCACCACCCCCACCCCCCAACCCCCACCACTGAGGAAAGGGAAAAGGGGACAAAGAGGACAGGTTAATGAGGTCCAGGAGGAATCCCAAATGGAAACCCCCACTGTCTAGTCAGCCAACCCCAAAATGTTTGAAAAATTAGACCCCACATCCTCCTAGGTAAATATAGACACCAGAAGCACTCCACCAGAGTTTCTAACAGCATTTACAGAAACCTTAAGAGGCAAAGAAAGTCCTCAAGAGGGCAGAGAAACCATGAGGGTGATGCTTCACATAGTTGAAGTGCCATAGGGAAGTGCAGCAGAACCTGGACAAATACCTGCAAGTAGGAGTATCCCAGAGGACAAAGGGAAGATTAGCAAAGAATCCACCCACACAGTCAGGAGAAAAGGGAACCAACCATTCCCTTAGGTGAAAAGCCTTGCATGACTCATCAAAGCACTGAAAGAGAGTTCAGAATGGATCCACCCACTATTGACTCTCCTGAACAGACTTCCAACTTAGGGCTAATTAAATCTAACCCTCACCTTACAGACCTCAACAGGAACAAAGACACCCTCGGCAGTCCTGGAAATGTGCAAACTGAAAAAATTCCCCAAAAATCACATGTTTATTGGGATGCTAAAAAGGGCAGTTTAAAGCAGCACTGCTGCCAAGAAAAGACAGGCAGCAACACATGTTTTTAGGATTTCTAAATGAATGAGAGAGAGGCATGTGTGTTTTCTTCTCTCTATTCTCTTTTAATGAAATGTTCTTCCAGAAATTGCATTTCATTCCATTGGGTGTGGAGGGGTCCTGAAGACCCCACCTGCAATGAATGAGGCATATTAATTTCGTCATATGAAATATTAATTTTAACCTGTTGCTAGACAGAAAAGATGACTTGTTTAAAAAGATCACTGCAGTGTCTGGAAACATTTGTATTCTAAGAGACAGTGCCTGGAGGCAATAACGGAACTGCTCCCTAATCCAATAAACCCAAAAGGATTTTGATCACCAGAAGCCAGCATTCCACCCCTCGCCCCCTCCCCATCCCCCACCACCACTGAGGGTGTCTGCTAAGATGGAGAATCCACAAAACATGGAGGAGAGTTTGTTGGAAAAACCTAGTCACATGACCAACCTGCTGGCCCAGGGTTTTTGAATTGTGTTCACAGAGCAGTTTGAAGACATAGACTGCAATTTGAAGGCAAAAGAGAAGGAAGGTCTCTCCCTGGCTCTCTCTCTCTCCCTCTCTCACAAATTTCCAGATCCACTGAAGCCACTTAAACCTCAATGGAGAAGACTCCTACATCGAAACAAGTTTGAAAGCGTGCACTGGGCCCCAACGAAACGGCAAAATCTAACTGCAATCAAAGACTCTACATTGAACTCAAAAGACAGTAAATGAACTCCAGTTATTGCTTCAAACTTTTCCCCTTTATTCTTTCTCCTCTACTGTCTCTATCTGCGTGTGTGTTTATCACGTATGCATGCAAGCGTGGTCGCGTCGCATATTCGGAGTAGTTTTTAATCGAATTAGAATTTTAAGGTTAATAAATGTACACCTTTCTTGTTTAAATCTAAGGAAACCTGTCTGGTTGATTTCTTTGCTACTACGATTGGAGAGGAGTGGACAAGGATTAACTGAAGGGAAACTAAAACATGGTGTTTTAAAAATTAAACCCTATTATGGTCAAACCAGGAAAAGGCTGAGAGGGAACCCCTAGACCCCTTTTTAACCTAGTCGTAAGTCACAAACAGGAGGTTAGTAAAGAAAATTAGAGCATATGGGATTGGTGGTAATATCCTGCTGTGGACTGAGAATTGGTTAACAGAGAGTAGGAATAAACAGATCATTCTCAGGATGGCAGGCTGTAACTAGTGGGGTACCCCAAGGATTAGTGCTGGAGCCAAAGCTGTTCATAATCTATACAAATGATTTGGATCTGGGGACCAAATGTAATATTTCTAAATTTGCTGATGAGACAAAACTCGGTGGGAATGTAAGTTGTGAGGAGGATGCAAGGAGGCTTCAAGGGGACTTGGACAGGCTATGTGAATGGACATGAACATTGCAGATGGAATAGAATGTGAATTAGTGTGAAGTTATCCACTTCAGTAGAAAAAACAGAAAGTTAGAGTATTTCTTAAATGGTGAGAGATTGGGAAGTGTTGATGTCCAAAGGGACCTGGGTCTCATTGTTTATGAGTCACTAAAAGCTAGCATGCAGGTGCAGCAAGCAATTAAGAAGGCAAATGGTATGTTGGCCTTTATTGCAAGGGGTTTTTAGTACAGGAGTAAAGATGTCTTGCTGCAATTACATAGAGCCTTGGTGAGACTATGCCTGGAGTATTGTGTACAGTTTTGGTCTCTTTATCTAAGGAATGTTACGACCAGGTGAGAAAGGTGTCTAGGGGTCCCTCTTAGCCTTCACCTTGTCTTACTGTAACAGGGTTTAATTTTTAAACACGCTGTTTTTAGCTCCCACTTGGTGAATCCTTGCTCACCGCTTTCCAATTATAAGGCAAAGAAACCAGCACAAACAGGCTTTCTTAGAAAAGTTGAAATTTATTTAAACTTAAACTTAAACTCTAATTCAGTTAACACCTACGGATACACAACGCGCCCATGCTAGCATGCACACGCGATATACACACGCAGATAGAGACAGAAAGAGAAAAGAAGAAATAAAGTGGAAAGGTTTAAGGCAATTTCTGAAGAGTTGTTACGGTTCTTTGAGCTCACTGTAGAGTCCTTGATTGTAGGTAGATGTTGCTTTTTGTTGGAGCCCAGTATTCTTCTTAAACCTTGTTCGCTGTAGGACACTTTTCTGTCTTGGGGTTCATGTGTCTTCAGTGGATTCAGAGGATTGTGAGAAAGAGATGGGAGTAGACAGGAGAGATCTTCTCAATCCAGGAGCAGACATACTTTCTCTGAGTTCAAATTGTTCGTACAATTCAGAAAAAAACAGGTTGCCAAGCAGGTTAGTCATGTGAATAACTCGTCTGACCATGTCTTGGATTACAGCAGTCTCTGGAATGCTCCTCTTACTCACAATACCTGGTGATCAAGGTCCATTGTGCGTTGCATGTGTCAGGGAGTGGTCCTTTGTCCTTCCAATCACCGTCTGTTAATATGCAAATGTCTTTTGCAGTCACGTCTGATCTGTTTAACAAGTCCTTTCTTCACTCCAGTAACAGTTTAAATTCAATGTTCATGACAAAATTGATGTGCCTCATTCTTGGCAGGTAGGGGCCTAGCATGACAGGAAGGATATACTTGCCATAGAGGGAGTGCAAAGGAGGTTCACCAGACTATTTCCTGGGATGGCAGAATGTGTTATGAGGAGAGATTAAGGTAATTGGGCCTGTATTCTCTAGAGTTTTGTAGAATGACAAATGATCTCATTGAAGCATACAAAATTCTTACAGGGCTCGACAAGGTTGATGCAGGAAGAATATTTCCCCTGGCTGGGTGGTCTAGAACCAGGGCACACTGTCTCAGAATAAGGAGTAGATGTAAGGACTGAGATGAGGAGGAATATCATGACTCAGAGGGTGGTGAATCTGTGGAATTCTCTACCCGAGAGGGCCACAGAAGCACAATCATTGAGCATGTTCTAGGCAGAAATCGATATATATCTGGATACTAATGACATCAAGGGATATAGGGATAATGCAGGAAAGTGGTGTTAAGGTAGATTATCAGCCACGATCTAATGGAATGGCGGAGCAGGCTTGATGGTCTGAATAGCCTATTCCCGCTCCTATGTTCCTAATATGTAGCAAACCAAGTCCATTTTCAAAACAATTTCAAAACTTTCTAATCAAAAATCTGCAGTCGGCCACAGCAATAGTACTACCAGGAAGCAGGAGAGCAGCCAATCAAAATGGTCCTTTTATTTAAGTTCTTTCATCCATCACGTTGAACTTATGGCAGTCCAAGGCCTCAGCCACATTTTCTAATGATTATTTAAATTGATCAAAATTCATATAATATTATGGCCAGGAAATTCCTCAGAGCCGCTCCCACTCTGCTCTAATTACTTTGCAGGAAGTGAGACATAAACCCTGCAGTTTCAGCAAAGTAACGCCAGTGGAGCGATTTTCTGACCTACGTATTCCTTCATCCTTCTTCTTTAGCATTCTGCACACAGTTCAGGATTGGCTCGTGGTCCAGATGGGAGTCATGTGCTTGACTTTACAGAAGGTGATGTCATGAAAGCACTGGGTGAAAGACATTCTAAAAGACAGGCAGCCTGGCTGATCATTAGTTCATATCTCCCCAACCCCTGGCTTCGTTATTGAGTCCTTCCTATTCAGTGACATGCAAAGTACTTCAGGATTCTGGCCTTACTACTAAATAGATTTTCTGTAAAGGTTATTTTTAAAACTAATCTCTTCCTTTTGGAACAATTTTTTTGGGGAAGGACAAGTTGAGGTACAAAGATACTTCAACAAGCTGTGAATTTGTCATTTGTCCACTACAACTGACAGAATGACTGCATAAAATCCAGTTGAAGGCCTTAAACATTGTCAACACTGCCAAGGTCCATTCTCAATGATTGATGGACATGCTCTGCTCATCAAACGCTTGCTTTTAGATCAGAGCACTAACAATTTCCAACCCTACCTCAGATTTTCACATTGCACCTGTACAGAATGAATGTGGAGACTCTCTGACCTTCAGAGGAATCCTCATGAAAAATCCAATAAATATTTAAAAAGTTCCACCGAGCATGAGTGGTAAAATGACTTGCTTCAGGCTCTCAAATCATTTTCACACCACAGCTTCAATCAACACATTGATTCCATCCTCATTTTAACTTGGTGGCAACTAACAGTTTTGAAAAACT